>NC_083722.1:34270833-34909166 GCF_028564815.1 Eubalaena glacialis | reverse complement strand
CTGGCGGGCTGTGTGGGGGAAGGAGGGCCTGGCTGCGCACGGGGCTGCCTGTGCGTGGAGGGTGTGTGAGGGAGGGGAGGCAAGCTGATTTGCTCAGCTTTGATGGGAACAAACGCTGTGGCTGTGTTGTCAACTGCAAGTGCGTTAATCTCCATGGTCGCCTGTGATCTGTCCCTGCTTAGGGGACACGGACGGCCTGCGGGGCTGGCAGCTCTCAGCATCGGTTCAGGCCCCGGCCTTCCGGCCTCTTTCCGCCCATCGGCCTCCACGCCAGCCCTCAGCTGTGAGCGTGTGAGGGCTCAGCTTTCACACACAGAGATTTCTGCTTCGATTCGGTCATGACTTTCAAGACTTTTCTCTGCAATAAGCCCCGTTCCAAGCTTCTTTTAGATTCTATCACCTGAAGCCTCAAGCAGGCGAGGCTCCAGCTCTGGGCGGCTGGGTAGACCACCGCCTTCTTACCTCAGAGGTGGAATGCGGAGAGTGTGGATACACAGGGAGGCGTCTGCACTGGACTCGGCCTTTCTGGTCCTTTCTGCCTCTCCCAGAGTCTTCCCCAGCAGATTCACAGCCAAGGACCCCGTCTTCGCCATTTTAGCGCTTTCATCTTCGCCTGCTCTAAACCACACAGCACCCGCCACCAAGCACCCCTGGCCCCTCTCTGGTCCCCACGCTCAAGGGAGCAAGCAGAGCGTGTGGTCCCCTCTAGGACCCCGGTGAGGAAGGGAGAAGGGGGGTGGGTAATTCAAAGCGGCAGAAAATCCAAAACTCATTTCCACTCGGCTGGGGAATGTTCACTCTGTGATTTACTCTCCTCATTATGTTTGGCTCAGGCTAAAATTAAAATTGGCTTTTCTTCTTCAAGCCAACCAGGCTACAGGCTAGGCAATGGCTGGATAGCGCTGAAGTTTAGTCCAGCTAGAGAAATTAATTATGTGTTAACATCTGACCAGGATATCAGACTTGAAGGTCAACAGAGGTAGGGGCTGGATCTCCCTCAGCAGACCGGGGCTCCCCGAGGGCGGGGCCGCGTCTCCCCTCAGACCGGGGCTCCCCGAGGGCGGGGCCGCGTCTCCCCTCAGACCGGGGCCTCCCCGAGGGCGGGGCCGCGTCTCCCCTCAGACCGGGGGCTCCCCGAGGGCGGGGCCGCGTCTCCCCCAGACCGGGGCTCCCCGAGGACGGGGCCGTCTCTCCCCTCAGACCGGGGCTCCCCGAGGACGGGGCCGCGTCTCCCCTCAGACCGGGGCTCCCCGAGGGCGGGGCCGCGTCTCCCCTCAGACCGGGGCTTCCCGAGGGCGGGGCCGCGTCTCCCCTCAGACCGGGGCCTCCTGAGGGCGGGGCCGTGTCTCCCCTCAGACCGGGGCTCCCCGAGGGCGGGGCTGTGGCTAGCGCCTGCCCACAGTTCTTCCTGTGGGATCTGAGGCTAATATTCGCAGTGTCCTCCTGCTCCTCACAGCCCCCTCTGCTTACCCCACCGTGGGAAGCCCAGGTGAGGGCCAGGCCTCCCTGAAGCAGCCGTTCCCCGCAAGTCCACAGCTGGGCCTCAGCAGGGGCTGCCCCCAGCGTAATATCACTGAAGCTCACAGGCTGCTCTGAGAAGGGCGATGTCGCGTTGCACAGGCCTGTGGTTATTACCCTTCCCTGTTATTATGCATCTGGCGCAACATCAAGCATGGCATATATAATCTTGGACTCCTAGTAACACCTCTGATTATTAAAACAAAAAGAATTTAGACAATCAGATGGGCTTGATGGGAGTTTATTTGCCTGTTTGTGGGTGGCGGGGAGGGCGCTCCTGCAGTGGGGGACAGTTACAGACAAAGATTCCCATGTTGCACCTCCAAGGTCAGGTCTTTCCTTGGCCTTGAAACAGAATCCTCATCACCTGTTGGCCAACCTAGACTTACAAGGTGACACACGAAAGCAGGAAGACTTTTCGGTCGGGGCTACCTTTGCTGTTTTATGGAGCTCCCACAAATTCCCTCAGCAGACATAAGTCATGCGAATAAGTCACACTAGGGAAAAGGCCTATCTGTGGGGTCCCCTGACACGCTGTCCCATGTCGCATGCCCCGGCTGAGCAGCACTGAAGGGGCAGGAGGGGTGGTGAGGCAGGGCTGCCCAGCCCCTCGGGGGTGGGGTGCAGGGTGCCAGGCCTGGTGCCCGCTCTACGCCCAGGCAAACTCCTCTTCACAGACCAGCTCTAGCTCCAGCGCCCCGCGCTTCCTCCCACTTGGTAAAAAGTATCTTCTTGTGTCCTCCCAATTCTGGACAGAAGGGACAGAGAAACATCATCAGTCAGGGAGGAACAGATGAAAGAACTGAAGGGACACCTGAAGGAAGTTTAGACTATTTACAGAGGTGTGGGCAGGGTTCGGGGAACCCAAGAGGGGTGCTGTGGCCCCCAGGGGCTGGCAACAGAGGGAGGCTTTTCAAACCCTTTCATCCCTAGGCCTGAAGGGTTGAAGGCAGAGGGCAGTTCCCAGAACCCACGCAGTGTTACAGACGCGGGAGCGGGATAGGGATGGATACAACCCACTGACCATCTGCAGCCTGGGAGGGAGCTGGCCAAGGAGACAGTCCCCTCTCTCTCATCCTGCCTCTCACCTCCTCCTGGGCCTCCCAGCCGCCAAACCCAGGAAGGTAGAGGACAAAGGAGCCTGCAGGAAGCGGTCCACACAGGCCAGCCTCCCAGGGCACAGGGCAGGGGAGATAGAGGTGGAGAGTTCACTTGCAGGAGTGGTTGGAAAATAATCTGCACACAGAGAGAGCAGCCTTCTCTCTTGTCAACTCTCCCGGTGAGTTGTTGGATAATAAAACCACTTGTAAGTGTAAGAAGAACAGGGAGGAAAAAGGAGGAAGAGGAGAAAGAGGAGAGAGAGATGAATCCACTGGAAACAATAAACCCCACAGAATCAAGGGCAGTAAATATGAATTCAATTTGCTTTTGCCATTTACACAGCCCAGCCTTTGTAAGCGCTGACAGGCTGATCAGATAAAAGTCACCATTGCCACCAGGATGGCACATTTAAATTTTTATTACAAACATCAGGCTCCATTACCCTGGGATTTGCCCTCTGCATTCCTAATGTTGTCTTTCTTCATGTTGGAATGGGAGCACCCTGGCTCCCAGGGACTGACTAATACAGCAGGAAGAGACTGGTGTAGGCGTTCTGTGACCTGGGTCCCATCCTGGCCCTGCCCATGGCCTCAGCAAGCCACCTCTCCTCTGTGAAGCCTCACCTTCAGTCTCTCTTCTTTTCCCAAACTTGGCTAAAGCACTGCCATAGGCACAGCTGTCACTGTCTGGTAATGCCTTCTTCCACCTGAACTAACTGGGGACCTGTGATTAGAGAGTCTTGAGAAAGTGTGTCCTTAAACCTCTATTTTTCTGTGAACTTCTCAGAAGGCCAAAGACTTGAATTTGATTTCAATAATTCTTACTTTTTAGCCCTTGAAATGTAGATGACGTCATCATCGTCATCATCATCTATCACCATCTAATGGTGAACACTTGCTGAGTGTTAATTTCATGCCCATCATTTCATGCTTTAACCCTTTCATCCTCCCACCCACCCTATGTAGTGGGTGTGGTAATTATCCCTATTTTACAGATGAGGCAAGTGAGGCTCAGAGAGGTGTTTAGGTGACTTGCCCAGGGTCCCCCTCCTAGTCAGTGACCACTGGTCCCTCTGGGCTGTCCGAGTGTTTTGTCAATATTGTCAGTCTCAGGACCCTAGGACTCACCTAGCTCTCCAGGAGAGCCAATCAACAAAATGTACAGGGGCTCTAGCCAAACAGTAGGCAGAGTCACTTTATTATCAAACATTTAACTGAGAGAGAATGGGGAGCTCACCCTAGAATTTCGGGGTGGGGTTCTCCGCCCTGATGTGTCAAAGGTCAGAGTGCTCCCAGAGTTAAAGCACAAGCAGGTGAGAGATCAGAGGGCTGGTTGCTCCTGAGTGGTGTCCTTCACACTGGTCCCAGTGGGGGACTGTGAATCGCTCTTCGACTCGCACCATCACTTGGCCTCAGGATTCAGGGGGGTTGCCGACTTGGGGGAAGGGACTCACACCTTCCTGCTATGAATGGGAAAAGCAAATCAGCGCTCGGTCGAGGCAGTGAGTTTTATGTTTCTCCTGCAACCCCCAGGGTTTAGTCTCAGCAAGCAAATGCTCCCCTTGAGACCCTAACTCAACCAGCCTCAGGTAGGGTGAAAAAACTCATTATTCTGATAATCAGGAGATCAGAGTGAAGTTGAAGCTGAGAGGAAGCTGCCCCCGCCACAGTGTGACCACAGCTGTCTACATCTCTCCTACCACCCTCGGTTGCCTCCAGTGTACACGGGAAGGGAGTTTGGGAGCGAGGCGATCTCTGGATCCTCTTCCAGACGTAACATTTCCTAATCCTAGTCTTGCTGCCACACTTTCAAAGATCAAATAAATGGTTAAAATATTAATCAATGGTTAAAATATTAATGGCTGATTAGGTTAACTGAGAATTCTGCACTGCTTAACCAAGGAACAGGGTCCCTAATGAAATTTTAGGCATTATCCCCTGATTTGTGGGAACGGTGTTTGGAGAGACTGCAAGGCTGGGAGAGTCTAATTGTTTCTCCTAATTCACATCACATAACTGCCTCCTGCCTTTTGACATAAAGCAGAGCCAGAAAGGACGAATGCCTCTGGCTTAAGTTCCCACACAGAGACAAGGACATTGGATGGAGGCTCCCTAGACGAGTGAAGGAGGACTCAGTCTACTTTGCTAAAGGAAGGAAACAGGGCAACTTCCTGCTGTAGTTGAGTGGAGGAGTAGCGGAGAAGTCATGTTGGAGAGTTGGGAGGGCAATCAAATCAGCCAGCCCTTCCTTGACTCCCAGCGTTGTGCACTTCCTCCATGGTGTGACAGTACAGAGTCCCCTGGTTGTTCTCTAATATCCATTCTCCCCTTTTCCCCAGTAAGAAGCCCCAAGTGTTATTTGGCCACAAAGCCATGCAGTATAAAGACTACATTTCCCAGCCTCCCTTGTACCTAGGTGTGGTCATATGACTAAGTTTTAGCCAATGGGCTATAAGTAAAACACTAGTATGTGATACCCTACAGGTGTCCTTTAAGAAAGGATGCACCCTTCTTTGCCCCTCCCTCTTTCCTAATAACTGGAATGTTGATGCATGGACAGAACTTGCACAGCTATCTTGGTCCACGAACTGGTAGCCATGTGTTTGAGGATACAAAATGACAAAACAGAAGGAACCTGGGCACCTGGTGATCATAGCACCACCATATAGTCCTGGAATCCCTGAAGTTTTTGTTTTTGTTTTAATTATAACTTAAAAAAATAGTTTAAGACTCATAAGAAGTTTCAAAAATAGTAAGAATTCCCATAGACTCTTCACCCCACTTTCCCCCATGATAACATCTCATATACCTATAGTACATTATCAAAGCAGGAACTTGACATTGTTACAATGCTGTTCACTTGAATATAGACCTTATTGCCTGTACTTTCTACATGAGAGAGAAAAAAAAGTCTTTGTTTTTTATCACTCACAATGAAATCAATTTCTGATATAATTTCCAAAAAGTATAAGGTGGTATCCAAGCTCCATCCCTGAGAAAGGTACATGGCAGGCAGGAGCTGGCCCAGATGCAGGGAACAACCAGACAACCTTCAGGGCAATGTGGAGAAGTCCTTTCGAACAGTGAGAGGCATAGGACTATCGAGCCATCTTTCCCTTTGATGGTGCTGGTGAAAGGACTTTCCTCCCCGACCTCCTTGCTCTACCACTGGCCTTGGCAGGCATCCCTGCCCCCATGCCTAACTCTGTGCTCACCCTTCTCTTGCTGGACCCACCTCCACACCCACCCCTTGCCTACGCAGAGCTCTGCATCCCCTTGCTAATTCAGGAAGACCTGAGATGCTCATTAGTGTTGCTGGATCCTGGCCCATCAAAGTCACATGTTAGTAGGACAGGGGAACGAAGGCGGGTGACATTTGTTGGTATTTTCAACTCGGGTGAAAACAAACAAATTGCACTGGAGTTAAATGTCAAAGAATCCTGAGACTGCTGCATGGGAAGAAGGGAGGAACGTCTCCTCTCGGGGACAGCCTTCTCCGTGTCCCTGAGTGGGTGCATGTGGGAGATGCAACTGTGTTGGAAGCCTGCAAGGAAGGCCAAGTGGGCCGTGTTTGTCAATGTCCAGCTTCATCCTACTGTAGGAAGGCTGGTTAGACATGTGGGCAGTCCCCAAGGGAGGACACGCATTCATCATCCATCCATGCATCCAGAAAACATATACTGAGAACTGGCTACATAGAAAAGACTCTACAAAAGGTGCTGAGGGGCAACCAAAGATGAAACAAATATGGCTGGTCCCCACCTCCTGGGAACAAGTCTCCCGTAGAGAGGACAGAAGGCGTATAAACATATAGTGTAAGAAGAAAATGGTCATCGTCGTTAGGGGTACAATGTTCTCAGACAAAGAAGAGGGAAGGAGAACCAGGGATGAATTTCAGAGGCTTTGCCATGAGGCCTGCAGGATGGACAACATTTAGACGTGCACAGATGTGGGTTGAAGGTGGCATTCAACTCAAAGAGATCACCGAGGCATCTCCACCCACATTACTATTAGCTTTACTACCATTGTTTCCCCCAAAACTGGAAGGAAGTGCACCCGTGGAGCTGGACACATGTGATGTAACCCAGCGGCACAGGAAGGGTTTCTGGGGTCTATGAACTTATTGGAATCGTGTGCTGAATTTTGTGTGGTCAAGCATTTTTCTGGCAGGAATGTCCACAGCCTCCATCAGATTCTGCAAGGTAGAGGTTATTTGCCCCCAAATTGAACCCCTATTCTAGAAGCTGGCAAGAAGCCCTTGCTGGATGTCAAACCATTACTTGTCTGAATGAATACACTCCATGGAGACAGGCTGGAGATTTCTAGATGCGGCTGTTCCTGCACAAGCTCTAATTCCTGAGACCTGATTTGGAGAGACTAAACCATCCCCAGCCCCAGCTCGAGGGGGTGGGGCAGGAGGTAGAGAAAGGGCATTGGTGGGGGGGAGTAGGGCAAGCTCTTTCCCAGGGAAGCAGCAACCTCTGCTTATGCCCAGCCCGGCAGTGATTGAATTATCAGCCCTTTCACTTAATGAGCATCTCTCTGGGCTGGCCATGAGACCTGTGTTCGGGAGAGCAGACATTTCATTAGCAGAATTCAGTGGCACTGTGTTGATCCTGGTTTCCTGACAATTATAAGAAGGAACCAGAGTGCCAAGTAGCATCCTTCTGTGAGCCTTGCCTTGTTCAAAACATGCAAGCTCTCCTCCACTCCCTCGTCTCACGTGTAGCTCTGTGTGACCAGAGGAGGCAAGAAACCCCCTGTAAGGGATCCCAAAGTACAAGAGGAAGGCCTTGTGGGGATGTGCCCCTGGGCCTGGACCACTTTGGCTGCAGACAGATGATTACAGATTAGGAATGAGCAAGAACGCCACAGGCTGCTGGTGGACAATCTTCCAGGAACCATCACTCCTTCATCTTGTCACTTCCAAGGATACCTCTACCAGTGAAAATGACATTATGGATACTCCAGGTCACCATTAGGATTACCATTATCTTCCTTTCCACACGAGGAGAAACAGAGGCACAGGAAAGAGGACAGGGGCACTGGTGGAAGACTCTGGGAGGACTTCTAAAGTGTTCAATCTTACCTCCACGGTGAAAGTCTTCCAGGAACAAAGGGTGAGGCACATACCAGATTTGCTGTGTAATGTGACAATGCAGGTGGGAGTTTCTCTAGGTCAGCCCGCTTAACATCCATGGTATCAGCTGGCCTCAAGGCCAGAGTCATGGCTGGTCAACATCATAAGTCCAAGGCCTCCCAATCCTGGGTCCACCATGCCATCAGTCTGCTCCTGTGATACCGTTAGCATCCCAAGCTGACAATGATCCAGAATTAACCACATGAGCTGTCAAAGCCACAACAGCCAGTGGTGTCACCAGTCAGGATTATAATGTCACTGTCCACACTGGTGAGTTCTGAGCCCAGGTGAACTCTTACCCCAGGGCATCTTGAGTGTGGGAGAGAGAAGTGCCCTTCGGTCTATGGGTCTGTGGTGTGTGAGCACAACCCTCCCTAAATTCTCTACATCAAAACCTAGAAGAACTGAGGGACTAGACCCACCTGACTGTTCCATCAGGTCCAGAAGACCTTACAGATGGTGACAGGGCTCTGAGAGGAGCCGCACAGATCCACTAACAGGAGGGAGATGAGTGATGACATCAGCAAGGTTCCCTGAAGACAACTGTGTGAACAAATGGAATTATCCTTCTCCCCCACACCTCCTTATCACATGGGAAGGGAAACACACATAGAGAGAGGGAGGGAGTGTGAGAGAAAGATGGAGAGGGAAAGGGGAGGAAGAAGGGAGGAAGGAAGGGAAGAGGGAGGGAAGGAGAGCGGAAGAGGGGCCAGAGAGGGAGAGAATATAAATGAATACATGGAACTTTGGAAACACACACACCAGCCCCCTAGGGCAAGATGCTGGGTTGTAGCGTAAGTTACTTATGCAGAATAAGAGTGACCTGTTGCCAAGTGTAGGAGATGAAGCAGTAGGTGATTTCTTCCCCGTGGGGGATGGTCTACGGCCCTGCTCCACTCTGATCACCACTGCAGGTGGAGGCCCCAGCTCGCTCCAGTAAGCAATCAGCAGTGCTTCCCTATGTGTGTCCTGTAAGGAACTCTTACCCTGGGAAAGTCACTGATTGTGTCAAGAGGCTGGAGGGAAAAGGAAGAAGGGAAAAGGAGAGTTAGAGAGTGAGGATGTGGCAATGCTATTGTGGAGAAAGGGGGATGTGACTGGCTGGCACTGATATGCTCATCTATATCCTACTGTGGAGGATGGATGCAGGAAGTCTCAGCTCTCTCTAGCTTTAAGGATCTAAGAGGGAAGCATCCCTATAAAGAGCATCACCCCAACACCCCGACAGCCACCACCCTTAGCAAAGCCACTCCCACCATAACTCCTCCAATGGTGGAAGCCCCCCGCACCGTTCCCCCCCCCCAGACATTCACAGACACACACAACTTCCCTTGAGTTGGCTTTGATGTCCAGATGTTTCTTCCCTCTGGGTTCAAAAATCCTTCCTTTTTCCCCAAAGGCATTTCCCCAAGGGAAGTGTGGTCAGGACTGGATGTTTTGCAGGAAGGTTTGGAGTTTTACTCACAGATCCCTCACAGGGTCTCTGATTTGCTGGGTGCATGCTTTGTGCCCAGGATCAGAAAGTCACTCATACTGACTATCCTTTACAGCAAACTAATTTCAAGGTTCTCACAGACATGCCAAAGCTCAAAGTCAACAGGCGTGTAAAAGTCCATCCCCATCCATCATGCATTGGGTTCAAACATCTACCAGCCTCTCCCTGATTCAGGTTAACCCTCAGTCCCCATGAGCTTTTGTGCTGGACTATCTCTCTGCTCCATCTCATCCTGTTAGAAGTGACCCCGTTCAGCTGGGATGCTCCAGACCAAGAGGATGGACTGCCAGATCCAGTAGGCAGGTAAAAAGTCAGACCTTCATTACGTTAAAACTCCCTCAGGACTTCCCTGGAGGTCCAGTGGTTAAGACTTTGCCTACCAATGCAGGGGGTGTGGGTTCGATCCCTGGTTAGGGAGCTAAGATCCCACATGCCTCATGGCCAAAAAACCAAAACGTAAAACAGAAGCAATATTGTAACAGAATTCAATAAAGACTTTAAAAATGGTCCACATCAAAAAAATATCTTTAAAACAAAAACTCCCTCAATGTCTAATATACTCAACCTTATTCGTAATTAAGGAAATGCAAATGAAAACATCTCAATATTTTTTATTGAGAGGGTGGTAAAGACTGTTAATACCCAGTGCTGGTGGGGCTATAGGCAAACAAGTACAACCAAATACTGTTGGGGTAGCGAGGAGAGGGTGTGCAAATTAGGAGACACTTTGGCAATAACTACAGAAATTCAAATTGCATCCACTAGTCCACATCTAGGAAGTTAATTCTACACAGATACTTGCCCATATGCACAAAGAAGTAGGTACGAGGATTTCATTACAGCATTGTTTACAATAGACAAAGACTGCATATAATTTAAGTATTCACCTATAGCATATCCATATTTGAAATGCTGAGTTGCCAAAACCTAATGTATCGTCAGATCCTATATGTACCCCCCAAAAGGATACACACTTTATCTATCTATCTATCTATCTATCTATCTATCTATCTATCTCATCTATCTTTGATTTATAAGCCAGACAATATTTGGAAGAACACAGAAAAATTGTGGTTTCTCTGGGAACTGTACCTGGAAATCTGGGCCATAAAAAAGACTTTCATTTTACCATTCACACTTTTTTACTGTTTCCATTCTTTATTTAAAGGCACTACCTCCATAATAAAAAAGTAGTTATAAATACCTTAAATAAATGAAAATGTCTTGCTTTCCCCCCCCTCGCCCCCATATTCCTACTGTTCCTGCCTTTGAGCCATTTCCCCCACTTGGACCACAGCAGGAGCTCTCTGTTGCCCTTGTTCTCATTCCTCTATGAGTGGTTGCCTCTGCATCACCACAGGATTCGTGTGTGTCACCCTACCAAACACACCATGATCTCCTGGCCTCACCTGGCTCCCAGATCATTAGCCGCTTGCTCCATCTCAGTGGCCGCCATGGCAGAACACTTCCATGAAGACAAGCATGGCCTGGAACAAGACCCCACATACCAAGGCATGGGATCTGGCTTCTAGAGCAGGTCCCCAAAGGGGCCAATGGAGACAGGAGAAAGCCAGGCAGCTAGCTTCCTCTATGGCGTCTTCCTTCCAAAGTGTGGATTCTCCATACAACCTGTCCAGAGAATTTTTGCTCAGCTGAGCAGGTTCATCTGATGCCTCCTTGTGGCTTGTTGTGAAGCAGTGGCCATCGCAATGACAGTGACCCATCACCATGCCGTGCCTCCCATCCTTCCCTGCCTTCCTCCCCTTCTCCCTCACTCTCACTGCCCTGGGACTGTACCTCCCAAATAAGCATCAGTATTTAATCTTCACCCCAGGCTCTCATTTCTAGGATCCCCAGGCTAAGATAACCATGCTGACAATTACTTGTTTCTAGGTCTCTTTGTATCTTTCAAATTTAGGGGACAAAAGGAGACTCAACCTTTATTAGACTAGAATTCAGCTTGATCTGAGACCTCTTGGATACCGTGGTAGGAAGAATTCCAAGATGGCCCCTAAAAGGCCACCTCTTGTAGAATCCCTTCCCTTTGAGAGTGAGGAAGTGGGATGTGGGGACTTGTGAATATGATGGCATATTACTCCTGTGATTACATTACATTATATGACATAAAAGTTTTGTGGATGTTACTAAAGAAGGTCCCTAATCAACTGACTTTGAGTTAATCAAAAGGGAGATTATCCTGCATGGGCCTGAGTTAATCAGGTGAGCCCTTAAAAGGGACTCAGCCCTTCCTAAGATCAGAGGGATTTCTCCTGCTGGCCTTGAAGGTGCAAACTACTACGCTGTGGAAGGGCCGTGTGGCAGGGAACAGTGGGCAGCCTCTAGGAGCTAAGGGAGGCCCCCAGTTGACAACCAAAAAGAGAGCAGGGGCCTCAGTTCTATAACCACAGGGAACTGAACTCTGCTGGCAATCTGAAAGAGCTTAGGAGTGGATATCTCCCTAGCTGAGCCTCCAGGTAAGAATGCCTTGATTTCAGCCACGTGAGACCCTGAGCAGAGGATCTACAGACACAGCGAGGCAATACACCTGTGTTGTTTAAGCCACAACATCTGTGGTCATTTGTTATGCAGCGATATACTACGAATACAGATATCCAGAAGTGTGGTTTCACTTCAGACTAAAAGGAAGAGGCAGCTAACTGCACAGACAGCCAGAGGAGAAAGACACTGCACCAGAGGGAAGTGGATCGAGGAAAGAGAGACTGAGAGAAACCAGATCCAGGCATGCCAATGAGATTTGTTTACTAAGCCAGAATTAGCCAGATTCCGTAGTCACTCTGGATACTTATAATTGCTGTTATCTTTGTATCTTCTGCTCTCATGTATGGGAATAAAATAACAATGATGATGATGATGATGGTGATGATGGTAATGATGGTGGTGATGATGACAATAGCACAGTGGTAACCCCTTAGTTTGCACAGCCCTTTATAGTTAACAAAACTTGTATATTTGTTTGCATGTTTGATTCTCCAAGATCCCTGGAGAGAATATTTTCATCTCTATTTTACAAATGAAGAAAATGAAAACAGAGATTGGAAGCCTCTCCATAGTTACACAGTTATTAAATGGCTGTCCAGGACCCAAGGCTCATGGCTCCCTCCCAGAAAAGAGAAGAATGAAGAAAGAGCAGCTGTGTTCCTTGGGTCGAGGCCACACGAACAAGCCTCAAAGGCAGCCCTACTCATACTTACTTAGAGGAATTTTGGCACCTGGGAAAAATGGCACCAGAGTCCCTCTCACCCTGTACATGCTTTTCTCTAACCAGTAACAGGTCAACCATATAGCTCTTCGGCATTTTACTCAGTGAAAGATTAGGCTGGTCATCATCCCTCCCCTCTAGGCATCCCACACTCTCCCCCCTGCACCTCCTCCCCTTTCCTCTTTCTCCTCCCCCTCTTCCCCCCTTCTCCTCCCCCTCTTCCCCTACCTGTTCTTACTCCCAGACTCTGCCCACTAAGAATACCATGGCCATATGGAGGTATGAATGAATAATGTTGGCTGTACATGCCTGTCTCCAAGCCAAGAGAAAGTGTGTATTTTAAGAGGGTTTTCCCACGGCCCTAACCCAAAAAAGGGATTGTAATTATGTGGATTTGAGGCCTTGAAATATAAGTAAGCTGCCTAATTTGCAAGAAAGCCCAGCATCTACAAGGAGTTTCTGGGTATGGGATTAGCCTTTTCTCCCCCAGATGACTATCTTATCAGTCACAAAGGTAATTATTTGCAACTATTTGTTGTTATTCCCAGGGAAGAGTAAGTGGAGCTTGCCTTATTGTCAGACTAGGGTTACATCAGAAATGAGAAAACTCTTAAAAAAGCTTAAGGTGCCATTATCTGCCATGGGATCTTGAGCAAAACATTTGTGGTCAATATGTCTAGTGTTCACCAACACCCACGTCTCCCCGCTTCCAGACAACGCTCCTCGACCCGGCCCCCTTGCAGGTCTGTGAGTTCTGTGACTACGTCTGGCCAACGGAATGTGAGCAGACTGTGTGTCATCATCAGACACGATTCTAGTCTCTCTCTTGCCGTACCATGAGGACCAAGGGGGTTACATGTTCCAGATGATGAAGCTACAAGAAGACGGAGCCATCATCAGCCTGGATCTCTGAGAACCACATGGAGGTCAGTTGCCATGAAGAGTCACTCAGGCACCTTTTACTTCATGTGGGTGAGAAGTAAACCTATGTTATGTACTGAGATTGGGGCTGCTTGTTATTAAAGCATAACTAGCTTATCCTAGCTAATATATCACATAACTTCACTGAGCCTGTCTTCTCTTTGATGATGTGGAGAAAACCTGCCAGCCTTCATCCTAGGGTAGCCATGAGGAACAGATGAAACCACAGACAACTGCTTTGCAAACATGAATCGATGTCAGGACAGATCAGGGAATGGGCAGTTCACTGGAATGGAGGTTTTGTTGACGCTTGGTGCTGTTCCTCCATGTAACCAGAGATGGCCCTGGTGCAGGAGGCGAGGAGGGCTGGGTGGTGGACATTCTCGTGAAATGAGGTACTGCTTAAGAGCAGCAAAAGCCCAGAGGGCCCAGAAAACAGCAACACACATTCCTTTTAGTGCTCAGTTCCACAGCTGTCCACTGCTGTCTGCATAATTGGGTTCTAAGTCCTGGGAGGTGATGGTCCAGAGCAACATGAAATAACTCTCAGCTGCCTCTACTTCCTCAACAGTCAGAGCAGAAACACTAAGCACTCTGATTCCTTATGCTAACAGACCCCATCCCTTCCCCAGGGCTCCACTGGGCACAAAGTAGCAGCCAGAGACTACTTCCCAGGCCCTCCTAGGGTTAGGTGTGACAATGTGATCTTGTGTTTTCCAAAGAAAGCGTGCAGAAGCGACGAGTGCAACTCCTGCATCCCTTGTTTTAAAGAATAGCCTTTATACTCAGCTTCTCTTTCCAGTTCCCACATGTTGGAAAGCAAATGTGCCAGCCACCCAGCTCCCACCATGCAGATGAGCACAATGCCCAGGGGAGAGCTGAGGCACAAGACGAAAGGAACCTGGGTCTGAATGCTCTGTCAATCACAGTGGTCCCACCAGCCTGAACCAGCTAGACTGTTATGTGAGAGTAAAACATACCTTCATCTTTTTTAAGCCACTCTCTCAGGACTCTGTTATAGCAACTTCCCATTTATACTAACTGATACGCTGGATAAAAAGAGGCTGCAGCGAACGTTTTGGTTTATTTCACATATGCTTTCCAAGAACCCATAGGACCAACTGCAACAAAAGCAATCTTTCTTATTTATGAGACTGGCTAAAGATCACTTCCTCCCTAAGAAGGAAAGCCAGGTCCTTCTCCTAGGCAGGCAGGTTGGGGGCTCTGAAGGGTCTAGCAATCTATTACCCCCACCATCTAACACTCCTCCCTTTCCCCAATAATCCAAGGAAATTGTCTCTCCAGCTTGGCTGCCACATTCTCAACAAAGTGGACAAACTCTATGATGGGACTGGCATAGGAATAAAGTCTTAGACCAGAGGAGCTGCCATGGAAGGGGATGACAGGTCCCCCTGGTATCCCTGCCCAGGGGGTGATGGAGTAGAGTCAAGAGGCTTGGGTAGCCTGTGAGTAATGTATAACTGCCTTGTGAATTGCAGTGCAATTGAAAACACTGTCTTTTTATGTAAATAGAGATATTTCAAGTACAGATACAAACATGTGCCCTTTGCCGTGAACATCTCTTAATCCATAGCCCACCTTTTCCTGCTTCTTAATGGCCTCCATCTCCTCTCTGCAGGTCCTATCTTATCAGTCTTTTAGGGCCCAGAACAAATGCTACCTCTTCCCTTCGAAAAACCTGCATGTTGTCCACACCCAGATCAATCGCTGACTTCTCCAATCAGCTAAAGCATTTTTATCTGTGCTTCCTTGGGGACACTTGGAACTTTGTACCTTGTAGATGGGTTGGTGAAGATGCATAATGAAGGCTTGTGGAGTAGCTGGAGAGAGGATCTTTTAATGAGAACATCTAATGTCTGTCTCCTGCTTTCTTCTAGGGGACATGATCTCACTTGATTCTTATGCCAACCCTAGAGTCAGGTACTATTGTTACCTCCACTTTAAGGACAAGGAAACTGCAGCACCAAGAGATTAAGGAACTCATGGTCACCCAGCTAACAACTGGTGGAGAAGAGATTTCAAGCCAGGAAGCTGCAGTGGAGAGCTGACTGTTATGATCACTGCACAACGCTGCCTTCATTCATGAGAGGGAAAAGTGGGTACCCAAGAAGCTGGCACAATGGAAATATCCATACCACAGGAGGTGGCTGCAGACAGGAACAGGCACCCCTGTGTTCAGAAGCCCCCTGGGCTTATGTGTGGAGAGCCATCACATGACAGCAGGCTTGAGCTTTGAGTTACTCAGCTGAGACCGCGAAACAATTCTGTCAATTAAGTCAAACATCTGGTCAATGTAGCAAAAAATCGGTCACCAGGGGTCTGGCCACAGACCCAGGGCTCCTTCCAGGCAGTAGATTCTTCCCCAGGCTCCAGATGATGGAAGTGAGGCTTCCCTAATTCCCAGACCCTAATTTGCATGTTCCGCTTTGATTGGCTGGGAAGATTCACACCTAATGCAGCCCTTAGGACATCATGTGAGCAAAGGAGGGACAAATCCTGTGGGCTCTAAAAAGTGCTTCAGAATGGAGAGCCAAATTCAGCGCAGATCCAAAAAGCACATTCCCAAGCCTGGTGGTAAATTCTGTACTGCCTGCTGTAGAAAAATGCAAATTGCCATAATAAATGCTGATTATCCCAATTACCTCTAATTGTCTGGCTTGTGTAGCAAGAGCATTACCATAGGAGAGACTGATAAGGGAGACCGTGTAGTTAGCAGAATACCCTATCCTGGGAGTTGGGTTACAAATGAAATAGGTGAGCTGGGCCAGGAGGCCCCCTCTGTGGTCCCTGGGAGGGATGTCACAGAAAGACACGAGGGCTTCACAGTCTCCCAGCTGCTTGGGGACAGCACTGACGCAGTGACATCTTTATGCAATGGTCATTAAATGCTATTTTAAAAATTGGCCGTGTGCTGGAGAGATAAGGGAAGAGAATATATGCTTGTTCTCCATGCCTCCCTCCTTCTGGCCAGCTGGGTCTGCGGAACACCAGGTGGGGAGGGGAGGCTATTGGATGGAACATGACATTATTTTCCATCATTGTAATGTAACATTTGATTCATCCATTTATTTAATCAACCAGCCGGGGCAAGCATACACTATATACCAAGCATCTGGAAACACAGAATTTTAGAACCAAAAGTGACGTTAGAAATTATGCCCACTGAGTATACAACAATCGTATCAGGTGGTTCATTCCTTCCAGTAGCAAATAATTTATAGAGTTTCTACCATGTGCCAGGCACTGTTCTAGGCTCTGAGGACACAGCAATGAACAAATAAGACAAAACAAAAACAACAACAACAGAGGAGAGACAGAGAATAAATGAGATAAACAAATAAAATAAAGAGCATACTAGAAGGTGGTAAGTGCTGAGGAAAAGCAAGCAGGAGAGAGGATGGAGATTACTGATGACCGGGCTTGAGGTTGAAATTTAATGTAATTAGGGTGACATGAAAGAAGATGACATAAAAACCTTAAATGGTAGTAGCAATGATAGACTGGCCCTGCCTCTAAAAACCACATGCTTTTAGTCAATATCTGAATAAACTAGAGAAAATTTGATACAAGACAGAAAAATGTGGTCACCAGTTATCGACAAGTGCATTAGCTAAGGTCTTACGTGTAATTATGTAGGCTCATTCTTTATTAGCTTAGGTAAGATCACAAGGCTTGCTGGGACCTCTTAATTCTGTTACAGCATTGATTAAGGCTGAGCAAATGCAAAATGCGCGATTTGCATGCACCCTTGTGGAATTAAAACCTTTCCGTTTACTGATAGAGCAATAATTACTATAAGGAACACCTCAGCTAAACCAAAAAATGATTTAATTTGCCAATGAAGAGAAAAACAGGGCCTAAGCAAGGAATCTTCACTTTGTCTTGGTCCCAGGACAGAAGCTTGGTATAGGCTCAGACTGATGGGGGAGGCCCTGAAGATGGCTGGATTATGAAGGAACCTATCCAAGTGCCTCCATATGCTCTTGCCCGATTCCAGGTACAACCACTGGGCTTTGGCTGAAGATGTCTCCTTCAGAGATACGTGGATCTCATTCCAGGACACCCCACAGGTGCCCTCAGTACTCGATTCACAGCCTTCCTGCCCTAAGCCCTCTCTGTCGGAAGAAGCCCTGCCACCACATTACTCTTTTCCTTCCTCCATCCCAAGCTTTTTTACTGACATCCTTGTAAAGCAATTCCAACTCATCAATGGGGCCACAATGAATACAACCACAGGGATACCTCACAAGTGATAGCACTCGACAGTTTATAAAGTTTTTGCGTCTGTTACTTCATCGAATCTTTACAAGAGTCCTAAATCTCTGTTTATGGATGAGGGCACCAAGGTTCGGAGGAAGGGTCCAAGGTAACAAAGAATGGAAGCCAGGCCAGTCTGGCCACAATACACATGTCCACCATTACCTCATCACGACCAGTTGTCTCCAGGGTCCACTGTGCCCTTCTTTTGTGGCTGGGCATATGGCTTCCAGAAGGAAGACAGCATTTCCAAGCTCTTCTTGCAACTAGGTGTGGCCACAGGACTAAGTTCTGGCCAAAGAGGTGTAAGGGGCAGAGGTATATGCGACTTACAAGAAGTGTCCTTACAGGCAGTTGTGATATACTCTTATTAGAATATAATTTGGTTTTCATCCTAGTCCTGGCACAGAGCTCCTAAAACCCTTTGTAACTTCCTGTGATGAGAGCCATAAAGGTATCCTTTGCTACGTTAATGGTGATTTTTGGAAAACACCTAAGGGTAGGGGCTGGTTGCTAGGGGAGTGAACCACTTAGTTAGAAGGTTGGAACTTTCAGTTCTACCCTCCTGACCTCCTGGGAGGGGAGAGAGGCTGAATCAATCACCAATCGCCAAAGATTAATCATTCATGTGTCTATGACGAATCCTCATTAAAAATGGTTTGGAGTACTTCCGGGGTGGTGAACACCTGGAGGTGCCAGGAGAGTGGCACACCTGGGCAGGGCATGGAAGCTCTATGCCCCTTCCTACATGCCTTGCCCTGTGCATCTCTTTCAACTGACTGTTCCTGAGTTATATCTTTTCTATAACAAACCAGTGAGCTAGTAAGTAGAATGTCTCTCTCAGTTCTGTGAGCTGTTCTAGCAAATTAATCAAACCCGAGGAGAGGGTCATGGGGAACCTCTGATCTATAGTCAGTTACTCAGAAGCATAGAAGACAAACTGGACTTGCAACTGATGTCTGAAGGTGGGGGCCAGTCTTGTGGGACTGAGTTCTTAACCTGTAGGATCTGACACTGTCTCCAGGTAGATCGCGTCAGAATTGAGTTGAGCTATAGGACACACAGCTGGTCTTGGAGAACTGCTTGGTGGAGTGGGGAAACAACACACATGGGAATTAGTGTCAGAATCATAGAAGGTTTTGACCTTTCCCTCTTCTCCTTCCTGCTGCCTGGAATGTAGATGTGGTGGCTGGAGTTGCACTGGCCATCTTGGACCAGGATGTGAGTTTGGAAATGGAGGCCATAGCCAGCAGGGCAACAAGGTGGAAGGAGGCCAGGCTGCCTAGCTGGGCTTTTATGTAAAATGGAATAAACTTTTAATGTCCAATTTGGATTTTCTGTAAGTCAAAGTCATACTTCATCCTAAATAATATTTTATCTACAAACAGAGCTGGCCTTGGAATACCGACATATGCCTTTCTACCTCTGTAACCAGAATCCTAATTTGGAGGCTCTTCGTCTCTCCCCTGGACCATTGCAATAGCGCTTCACTAATCTCCCCTGCTTCCGGTCCCGCTACCTCAAACCCACTTTCCACACCAGGAACAGAGGGACCTACCAAGGATGCTCATCTGGCTACACCCCTTCCTGCCTCAAAACCTTCAATGGCTTCCCATTTGCTGCAAGATGGTGTTCAAACCTCTTCTCGCAGGCGCTAATGCCCCACGACCACACCCCCTAGCTCTACAGAGGAGTTCTCACAGTTCCCCGCGCAGTGTTTTAAGCCAGGCTACTTACTCCACTCCATCCTCCCTGCATGTATCACACCATTGCTTGCCCTGGTGTATTTGCTTGTGCCATCTCCTCCGTCGGGAACAGTGACCTGCCCCTGTGGTCTGGCCATCTCCTAAATGTCCTTCAGTGTGAACTCAGGCTTTAGCACTGCAGGATGCCTTCTCTGATCTACTTCTTATCCCCACTCCAGACCACGTAAACTTCCAGCTCATGTCCCTATGCTACACTGACCACATTGCAATATAATCATCTCTTATGTGTCTCTCCCCTCCACTATACTGTGAAACCTTCTAGAGCAGGGGTCCCCAACCCCCGGGCCACCAACCGGTAGCGGTCCTCTGCCTGTTAGGAACCGGGCCGCACAGCAGGAGGTGAGCAGCAGGTGAGTGAGCGAGGCTTCATCTGCGGCTCCCCATCACTCCCCATCGCTCGCATTACCGCCTGAACCATCCCCCGCCCCTCATGTCCATGGAAAAACTGTCTTCCATGAAACAAACATTCCGGTCCCTGGTGCCAAAAATGTTGGGGACCACTGTTCTAGAGTAAGTTCTGGCATCAATTTCATCATTCTCTCACTGGGACCTGGTAAAGACCTGGCCAAACCAGACATTCACATTATTGATGAAGAAATAGATGAATTAATTGTAGCAGACTCTGTTGGTAAGTGGCCCATATCTCCTCAGGGTTCACCATTCCCATGCATGCTGATGGCTTCACACTCCAAGCATCTGTGACTCTATCTAAAGGCTTTCTCTGGCCATAGGAGCTCACTGGGCTAGGGCAGACAGGCCAGAAATGCTGAGAAATTACTTCCCCCTGCAACCAATCTTGAATGGGAAATGGTGGATAAATACCCTGGCTTTCTCACCCCTTGGGTGGGACAACTCTGAAGTGTGACCTATACAATTTCCTTTGGTAGGCAGAATAATGGCCCCTCAAAGATGTCCACATCCTAACCCTGTGAATATGTTAGGTAATGTGGCAAAGGGGAATTAAGATTGCAGGTGTAATTAAGGTGGCTAATCAGCTGACCTTAAAATAGAAATAATCCTGGAATATCCTGGTGGCCCCAATGTAATCAAAATGGCCCTTAAATGTGGAAGAGGGAGGCAGAAGAGGGCAGAGTGATGCAATGTGAAAAAAACCTGCTATGGCTGCCTTTGAAGGATGAGGCCATAAGCCAATGAATGTGGGCAGCCTCTAGAAGCTGGAAAGGGCAAAGAAGTGGATTCTGCCCTCGAGCCTCAAGAAAGGCAGCATTGCCAATACCTTGATTTCAGCTGTGTCTGACCAATTGTGGACTTCTGAACTATAGAACTATAAGATAATAAATTTGTTCTTTTAAGCCACTAAGTTTGTGGTATTTGTTACAGCAGCAACAGGAAACTAATGCACTCCTAGAGGTCCCCAGTGGGACTGAGTCCCAGTTGTTCAAATCAGTAATTTGCTCATTAACACACCCCATATCGGCTTCCTGCACTTCCTGTTCTCACTTCCCTACTTCTCTACTCATGCTTGCTGAGTTCACCCCCAAATATTCTACTTACCCTCAAATCCTCACCTGGGTTTGCTTCTAAGGGGACCCAACATAAGATATTAATTAATTGAAAGAACTAGTGTTACTTGACCAAAAAGGCCTGGGCTCTCCTGACCCAGGATTTGACCCAGATCTGATACCTGACAGCTTTAGGAATTTTGGGCCAATTAAGTTCCCAGGATGATCAAATTTGTGGGAATTTGGAGAGTTAAGAGACATCCCGCAGTTACCAGGGATTAGGGGAAGCCCAGCAGTGGCTCAAAGGGAGAGCTGTGCTGGATGGGACGGAACAGAGGGGAGGGAGGGCAGGTAGAGCAGCAGTGGGCTGAGAAGGGCCACCCAGAGAAGGGTGGCAGTGACCTCCCACTCATCCCCGGCTTCCCTCAGAAGGGTGCCCATGGGAAATAAGAAGCTTTCACCTGAAGCAAAGGATGGGGAGGACAGTAGCTGGAGAACAGGGTGGTGGTGGAGAAGTGCAATGCTCTAAAGGCCCTACCAGGGGTGTACCAGGGCTTTTACCCAGTGTACAGAAAGGAGGGGAAAGTGGTGCAGCAGGAGAAGTCAGACTCCAGCTAACTGTCTCTCTTTAGCCACCAAGCACGTGGGATAGAGGGATGTTCTTTGCAGAGAATCCAGGAGATAGAATAAATGGGATGACCTTTGCAGGCCCATTCAAATCTGAAGTTTGGAGCTTTTATGACCTTAAGACAAGATGACAGGATCACCCCAGGGAGCAGGCAACAGGGCCAGAGAGGGGGAAGAGGGGGAGAACCTATACATGCACTAAGCAAAGGTCTTCCCGGTGCAACTACTGCCTCCGCTAGGGGATGGGCCAGAAGGAGGAAACAGAGCTCTGCCCTGGAGAGCTCCCAGTCTGAGGGCAGAGATTCAGCCCTATCTTCAAGGAGATCCTGATATAATGGGGGCAGGGAGGGGGGGGGGGAGACAGGGCACCCACCTGAAAGACACCCACTGGTCACACATCTAACAAAACCCTGGATGAATGGGTGTCTTCACCATGAGGTGATACGGACAGAGAGGAGAGGACCCCACTCAAGAATCTACCAGGATCGCTCCTTCTGGAGGGCAAGCCACAGGGTCTTAGGCTGGGCACAGCATGAGATTTATAGGTAGAATGTACTCTGACCCACTTCTGCTTCTGTACCCCTACTCAGATCACCCCAGGCAAGCCACTCCTCTCTCTACCTTAATTTTCTCATCTGCAAAATGAAGACAGTGTATGTTTTACTTATCTCAGTATTTAGAAATTTGAATGAGGTGATGATGATGATGATGTGTATGGTCCAAAAATAAGGCCCTCTCCCCTTCCCCTCTGCCCCCCTCCAAGGTCCCTGGTGTCCTTTCTTTGATATCAGTCGGTGAGCGAAGGGGAAGAGCTTCCTCTAGATCCCATCTTGGGGCAGGCTCAGCTGCCCATGTTCCCAGAGGCTGGACTCAGCCCGTGGATACTGTAGCAGGCTCTGGGCTGGAGCCAAGGCCTGGATTACAGGACGTGACATCCCCTCCTGCAACCGCACCCCCCTGCAGTCCGGCCACACTCACATCTCAGCTGCTCAGAGCTGGAGACACGGTGTCTGGGGGACATGGTGAGTGACTCCTGGCAAAGTTCAGAGTGATGCAACAGGGATTTTTTTAGGTGAGTTATCTCCAGACTGGGAGGTAAGAAGAGAAAACAAGGAAAACCTCTCAGAGAGGTCTCTCACTGCTCAAGGACATCTCAGGGGCAGGAGGCAGGGGCCTGGCTCTGCTCTCTGGAAGCACATAGGGAACGTGTGCCCTCTCTCCTGCACAATGGCAAGGAGACAGCTCTGACTGCAGGAGCTTCTGATGGGAAAAAAGCCACCCCAGCCTCAGGGATGGTCCAGTCTGATGGGGGAGATACAGCCTCTGTCTTCAGGGGACTCCCAGTCAAAGGAGGAAAACAACCTCCGATTTCAGGAAGATCTATCAGATGAAAGACACCTGAAACTCAGGATGCCCCGGTCTGAGAGGGGAGACAGACCTGACTTATGGCATCTCCCATCATGATGGAGGAGGCACAGTCCCTGCCGCAGGTGGCCCCAATCTAATGGGAGTAGACAGCCTCTGCTTTACGAATCTCCAAATCTGATGCAGGACACTCAGCCCCTGACCTCAGATCCCCAAACCCTGGCCTGAGGGAACTCCTAGTGAGAGGATTAGAACACACTTAGAGAGCATCTGTCACAAGCCAGTGCAAATGTCACCATGTGGAAAGGGATATAATGGGCTCATTAGGGAATGATTTCCCTGAATCGGATGTGCGTGGGGCTGCCTTGCAAACCCCTCCATCCATCCAACCCCAAGCCTCGCTCATGACTTTCTTTAGTGGACTGCAGGCCCTGCTGACCTAGAATGGGAGGTTTAGCGTCTATTCCAAAAAACCTTGTCATTAATTCTATCAGTGTTTAGTGAGCACTTGCTCTCAGCCAGACAGTGGGGCTTCAGAGACGAACTTTATGAATCTGGTCTCTGCCTTCCAGCAATTCCCACCCAGTGTCAGAAACAGATAAGGGAACAAGTCCTCCTCCCACTGACCTTCCTCCCTACCCCAAGCACCGAGAGATCCCATAATGCCCTGTTTACATGTTCCAACCTCGCCGGCTGTCGGGCTTGCTTTGGCCATCTCTGTGACCTGTGCCTGGCACGGAGTTCAGCCCCAAATTTGGTGTTCAACGATTACTGGCTGCATTTAACACACAGCAAGGCAGGTATCAATACACTACTTTCTACACTTTTCTATATGCTTGAAACTATCATCATTTAAGAAAAAAAATGATAAGAAAGACATGCAATAAAACCACATAGAAAGGAGAGCAAAGGGAAATGGCCAGCATTCAGAGTGATGGGGAGATTCAGATTTGGAGGGATCTGGGGGTGTGGGATGCAGGGACTGGGCCCAGATGTAGGTTATGGTCAAGCTGTTTCTTTGTTGATGAGTTAGTGCATACTCTCCATTACTAAAGAAAACTAACGAAATAGCTAGATAAAAGTGGTTCATAGAAAACCAGTGAGACATGAGACTCAACTTCAGGTCTGGGCACCTGAAGTCCAAAGAGGAAAAAACTACAGAGTGAAAACCATACTAAGAGGAGAGTGGACAGAGTGCTGAGGAGCCAGGAGGGGGCTGATCTGTGCCTGTTGGGTTGGGGGGTGGAGCAGGAGCACGTGGCACAGGAAAGCTACACCCCCGGCTCCCATCCCGCCTCTACCTCTTACTCGAATCCTCTCATCTCTTCCCTTCTTTGGCTTCATCTCTAAACTGGAAATAACAACAGCCCTTTCTTCCTTCCTGGCCAGTTTTGAAATGCACTGAGGTGACACGTGTAGGGGACATCGAGAAAGGACAGGAGCTCACCCGAGATGACCATTAAAGTGGGTTGAATGGTCCACCCTCCCCCAAAAGATAAGTCTACCTCCTAACTCCCGGAAACTGTGAGTGCTGCCTTGTTTGGGAAAAAGGTCTTTGAAGATGTAATTCAGTTAAGGTGATGAGGTCATCCTGGACCCCAAATCCAATGACAAGTGTCCTTCTAAGAGACAGTAGAGGAGATAAAAAGACATAGCAGGGAAGGCCATGTGAAGACAGAGGCAGAGACTGGAATATTCCTGCCACAGCCAAGGAACACCCGGAGCCACCAGAAGCCAAAAGAGGGAGGAAGGATTGTCCCCCAGAGCCACTGGAGGGGGCACCACACCACAGCCTTCATTTCAGACCTGTGGCCTCCAGAACTGTAAGAGAATACATTCCCATTGTTTTAAGCCACCCAGTTTGTGGTCATTTGTTACGGCAACCAGAGGAAACGAATACAACCATCACCACTGGTGTTCATGCTGTTTATTCTCCGTGAATCCACCCCATCTCCAATCCATTCTCTTCCCCCTCTGACCCCTGGGTCTGGTCCCAACCAACTGCGTTTCTCAGACTTCCCTTTCCTCTGGCTTTCTTGGGTTTGGTCACCGGGGGGACACCAACAGGAGACTGGAGAGTGAGGTGTGGTATTTCTTCCACCACCCTGCCGTGGCGCCGGATTCGTGGCCGTTCTGGCAGTGGCTGTGTCCTAAGGCTACGGCTCTTGTGGGACAGTCCCTCTCCCCGGCTGCAGCTCTCAGTGTTCCCTGTGTTCCCTCCCCTGGCTCTGCAGTCCCCAGGGCTGGTAACCGTTCGTTCCCTGCCTTGTTTTGCCGGGAGTGTACCAGCCCTGGTGGGTCCGCTGCCCTGCCCACACCTCTGTAAACCGTCCCTTCACTTATCCCTCTGGTTAACGCTGGGAGTTAGTCATCCTTGCAGCTGGGTCCCTGCCAGCCAGTGTCCATCTGCCTGGGGCAGAGGGACAGACTTGTAACCTCAGAGCCAGCCCCTTCCGTTTGAATTCTCACCGGCAGAGGTTTCTCTCTAAACAATCACACTGGGGGACACTGGGGCCCTTGGCACCCGAAGCATGTGCCTGGGCCTTAGTGTCCTCACCTGTCATACATCCCTAGTTTCCCTGTGGAATCCCACCTAGGACTTCCCTGCCCCAGCCACCTTGGTCCCCTGAGGCATGCCCATTTGGGAAAGGGGCGATCATGGGGTGGGCGTGCATCGAAAAAACACAGCACCCCTCCCCGCTGCACCCCCCATGCAACAGAAACCAACAATGAAATTGCTCTAAGTGTTTTCCACGTATCCAGTGAGTTAAGAGGCTGTTTGGGGGCTTCCCTGGCGGTCCAGTGGTTAAGACTCCACGCTCGCATTTCAGGGGGCATGGGTTCAATCCCTGGTCGGGGAACTAAGATCCCACATGCCTCACAGTACGGCCACAAAAAAAAAAAGAAAAGAGGCTGTTTCTTGCCTGCTCTTAGAGGAATTCCCTGAGAGGGAGAGAGAGAGAAATTTGGAAGACTGAGCAGCCTGTGTGATGACCCCCAACCCCATCCCATCTCCCCCCGTCTCAGGATCCGCAGCCTCCTCCTGCTTTGGTCCTCACATCACCTCCCGTTGCTCTGACTGTTCAGCTCTGACATAGGCGACCTCCAGGCCTGGGCCCCACTTCAGGGAGCACCAGGAGGGGGGCGGAACATGAGAGGCAGGAGACAGGACAGGGGGTGGGGCATGCGCCCCGGGTACCACTTGGAGTGTCAGAGCTGGAGATAACATCAGGGCCACCTGAGCCAACCTCTCCTTCTACAGAGGAGGCCGAGGACCAGGAGTGGCACGTCACACCCAAAGTGTCCCTAAGCCTGAGGACAGCGGGCTGGGAAGAATGTGGGCAAACCAGAGCGTGTCCAGCAGAACCGGGCCTGACGGGTGACGGGTGTGGGAGCTGATGGCCAAAAAGGAGGAAGAGCTGAGGGGCCAGGGGACCCTGCTTGTGCAATCCGAGTCTGCAGGTGAAGGCATGGGGCTGGCCTGCAAATATCCGAGGGGTATCAGGCCAAAGGGATGGACTTCTCAGTGGCTCTGGAACTTCAGCCAGGGCAGGAAGGGACAGCGAGGCAAGTTTGGGGCTCAACAACCCAATGAATTTTCCAAAAACTCAAACTCCTGGGAGATGGGTCTGGCCTCCTGTCAAAGTAACAAGCAGCCCATCATTGGATGTGTTCAAACTGGACTGTCGTGATTCAGGGATGCTGCCGTGGGGACCTCTGTAAAGGATGTTACTCTGACTGCTAAAATCTCTTCCTGATACACCTGAGCTGCCCTGTGGAGGTGGCATGGTGTGGAGTCCAGAGCATAGACTGGAGGCAGTTGGCCCTGATTCAAATCCCTGCTCTGTTATTAACAGCAGTGTGGCCTGGGGCAGCTCACTGAAGCTCCCTGCTGTAGAATGGGCATGAAAATAACAGCACCCCCTTCACAAGACTGCTGATTCATTCTGTATCACATCAAGAGATGCCCTCTGTGAGATGGCTTGTCACGCACCCACAGCCAGAACAGACTTGCTCGTAGGAAGAAGGTCAACAGGGGACCCCATGCCTGCAAGCAAGGCTGGCAAGAGTGTGCCCAAGTGCCCAGAAGCAGTGAGGCCCACTTATTCACAGTAATTTAGTGAACCTTATATCCCCAAGTATCCCACATCTGGTGGCATGGTCACAGGGACCCAATAACCTGTCCAAACGCATGCATCCCCCCCCACACATAGGGGTCTTGATGATAAGCTCCCTTGTGTGTGCACAGAGGATAAAGACAATGTGGTTATAAAAAAAAGCTTGGATCTCCCCCACCTCCCCCCTGCCCTCCCCACCCCCATCTCTGCTCTCCATCTTCCCTCCCCCCTCCCCCCGCCCCTTCAGTTTCTGTTGTTTCCTCTCCTCCCAGAGCTGGATAGGTGTCTCTAGGTCAAAACAACTGATCGATTCCACCAAGTCAGGGACCTAGCAGGCAGGGCTTTGTGAAAGCCAGGAATCTGGGGACTTATTCTCACAATGAGAGAGCAACCACTGCCTGCCCGAACTTTTCACTTGTTTGCCAGTTGAGTTGGCATCTGAAGACCCGACCTGTTCCCCACAGCAGCAACTCAACAGAAGGGGGAGGACTTGAGGGCATGGGGAGCGGGGCAGGGGGGCACTGTGGTCTTTTTTAGTCCAATAAGGATTCCCAGGAGTCCTGCCAAATGACCTTGGGAAATGGTCGGCTGAGTACCTCCTCTGTCCCCATAAAGCTCCAGATTTACCTGCTCTGAACCCGTAGCATCATTCCTCAGAAAGCCTGGCAGCACAACGCATTTCCCTCCTCCTGATGCTGATGTTGGTATGAATCACTCAAGAAACTGCATCCTGTGGTTCCAAGGAGATCCTATGAGGAGCCCTGGATGTGTCATGACTCCGAGCATCATTGAAGACAACGATATTGTATTTTCCCCCTTGGCCTCTCCTCTGCCTGTGGCTGTCATCCCCACCTTCAGTTACCTTGGCGGCCTGACAGCCCAGAACCATGTCATTCATTCCCCAAACCTCATTTTCATTGACTCTCAACTTCCTACGACTGTGATTCTCCTTGGCCTGGAATCTCCTGTCTCTTTCCACCCTGGTGTTCACACCCTTTCCTCACTCTGGGCTGCATCCCCCCAGCAGTTCTTAAGCATCTGTTTCTCAGGCTGTTATGGAAACAGGTCTCATTGGGTAAGATGCTGGCGCAGAGGCCCTCCTGTGCCATCAGAGGAACACAACGCATGCCTGGCCCATCCCTGCCCCTCTGCGTCTGGCTCCCCCTGTCTTCCCAAGGCCAGCTCACACCTCGTCTTCCCAGTTCCATGTCTCCAGTCTACCTTCTTTCTCCTCAAAAAAGGTGACCTCCTGGGCCCAGCCCAGCTCCAAGGCTCTGTTCTCTGCCAGGTGTTGGCCAGGAGTGATGGTTCTAAACTGACAAGCACCCCCAGCTGCCACCCCTTGACAAGAAGTCCTGTTAAGCATCGCAGGTAACATCATGCCTCCCCTCAGCTTAAATGTCAAGTCTCCAGGAAGCTCCTGAAAAGGAGACAGTGTCTGTCAGACTAGAAAGCATCTCTGCTTCAAAGTCAGAAAAACCTGAGCTTAAATCCCAACCAGGCCATCTGCTTAGCTGGGTTAGGAAAGTGACATAACCCACCTGGGCTTCCATTTCCTCACCTGAGCCATGGGGAAATGATAGATAGTAGCCAAGACTTGCTGAGTCCCAGGCATGGTTTCAAGGGTGTTATATATGGCTGATTCATTTAATCCTCCTGACAACCCCGAAGGTGGGCATTGCTGTTATCACCCCCATTTAATTGATGAGGAGACTGAGGCACTGAGTGGTTAAATCACCTGCCCAAGGATATATGACTATAAAGCGGTCCCGCAGATCCACCGTGGCCTTAAGCACTATCACACACTGCCTCTCACACATGTCCTTCTCGCTCGTTGGGATGCAACACCCAGATACTCTCTGGCACACAGCAGGCACTCAATAAATGCAAGATGGTCTTATGGTTGTTGGTAATCTAGACATGGGGTCTTCAGGCAGGCCAGTGGGACGGGATCGGTGTAATGAGGGAGACTGGAAAAGGGAGAGCAGGGCACATGCAGGTAAAGCATGACTCTTCTGAAGTAGTTTCCTGGGGCGGCCTTAACAAATGGCCACAGACTGGGTGGTTTAAAACAGAAATTGATTCTCTCTCAGTTCCGGAGGCCAGAAGTCTGAAATCAACGTGTCGGCAGCACCCTGCACCCTCTGAAGGCTCTTGGGAAGAATCCTACCTTGCCTCTGCCAGCTTCTGGGGGCTCCTCAAAATCCTTGGCCTTCCTTAGCTTGTGGCTGCATCGCTCCAATCTCTGCCTCCGTCTTCACGTGGAGGTCTTCTCTGTGCCCCTTTTGTCTTATGAAGCGTGGTGACATGATGCCTTTTTTGTCTCTTATGAGGACACCCATCTGGGGACTAGGGCCCACCTTAATCCAGGATGATTTCATTTCAAGATACTTATCATCTCTGAGGTCCTGGGTGCACTTATTTTTGGGGGGCCACTATTCAATCCACTATGCATTCTTCATGCTCCTTGCGTAGAGAAGGTGATGCTAGAAGACCCTGTGCGCTCCTGGGTCTTGGAGGAAGATGAGTATTGTGCCACATCAACCACTGAGGCAGGATGGCGGCTAGTGGGGACAGCCGGGGCTGCACCCACTCTCATGGTTGCTGGAGACTGGGGTTGCCACTTGCATCCCATACACGGAAGAGGGGCCACCAGAGGTCGGCATAACCCCCAGAGTTTGCCAGAAGACAGGGTCTGGGCTGGGCTGGGCTGGGGATCCCAGTACCTCCTCTGAGACTGTGAGACTGCATTTGACTGACTGCTGTAGCTGTACTGCTCTCAGAGGTCAGCTGGACCAAAAGAGCATCGCAGGGAAGAGACCAGGATATGAGCCCAGCGGGTCCCTGGAGGGAAAGTGGAGAAGAAGGATTTGGGGATTCCACTCAGTATCAGAGACAAGCACCGGCTGCCTCTCCCCAGTGCTGGCTCTGGCATGATGCAGAGCTGTGTGCAGGGGACGAGGGGTAGGGATGGACAGAGCGGGGTCCCGGGCCTCGGGGCTCGCGGGGTGGCACAAGGGGGCAAGGAGCGTGCACAGATGGGGTGCACAGAGAGCTCTGTAGGTTGTGCAGAGAAAGGGTATTATCAGCACTGACAACCGAGTGGTTCTCTTTGTTTCATTGGGAAGATTTGATGGCACGTGTAGGGAATGGGGATAGTGAGGCCGAGAGAGGGGCCCTTGATCCCTTCCCCAAGTGCCAAAACTAAGGATCTCCTCAGAGATGCTTTTTTAAAAAGCAGTTTCACGCCTCTTATTTCAAGTCTTCACTCTTGTGGCCCCTTCTGTCCTGTTGCACATTCCAGGGGCACTTTTCTCTATGGATCCCAGGTCGATGGCACCCCCTGGAGGGTGCTGCCTGTTAGATGGGTCTATTGTTCCTGGGTTACAAAAGGGAAAACTGAGGTTCAAAGAGGATTGGTGATTTGCCCCAGAACACACAGCTAATCAAAGGTAGGGCTCAGAAGAGGATCTCGGGATGTAGAATTCCAGCCAAGCAGGCTGCCCCAGGGCAGCATTGTGACCTTTCTGAACCCTAGGCATGTTTGCCTTCCTGGGCTCCTTCCTTCACAAAAAGATATTAAAAATTATATTTTATGATTGCATTGGTATAACGAGGAATATAATCCAGACTTGATTAAACATTAAAATATTTTCTTCAATCCTAAATTTGAGAATGGGTCTAATTGGCCCAACGTGGCTTCTGGGACTACTTACTGCCCTGTCCCAGCCTGGCCTGGTGTGGCTCCACCCAGGGCACCTCCCTGGACCTCAATCACAGGGGTTTCCCTGCCCCACCCATACCCTAGGCCATGTCAGGGGCTGGATCATCAAATATGCAAGCCTTTAGCCCCCGCCCATAGCTACTGCAGTCCCCTGAGATATTACCTGCCTCCTGTGTGCTGTACACTTCTCCAGACTCACCTCCTCCAAGCAGCCTTCCTTGATAACCCAAACCTATTAGGAGCCCCCACTAGGAATTCTCTTTGTATGGAACCATCTAGAAATTCCCTTTGAACTTTGTGTCTCCCAGCCTCACTGTAAGTATTAAGGGTGGGCCCATGTTCTCCTGTGGGAACCACCCCCCAGCTACACCAACAAAGCCTGGTACAGAGCTGGGCACACAGGGAGCCCCATGAACGGGAGCAGCCCCTGGGCCAGACATGCCGAAGTACTCGCTGTTTTCCATTCCCTGCTGGGGAATGTTGCTACCTCCCCTGCTTTCCACCTGGCAAACTTGTATACATCCTTCAAAGCCTCAACTCAAGTCTCCTGCCTCCAGAAGCCCTCCTTTACCTTCCCAGAGAGAATCCATTTCTCCCCTTTCCTACTCTCCCTCGTTCCCAGTGCACAACCCACTAGAGGAGAGATCACACCACTCCCTCGTCATCCTTTATGGGGCTGTTTTCCCACCACTCTGGGGCTCTCCTGACAGCAGGGCTCAGCCCAGGCCTCAGGAGTCGTTGGTGACCTGATGGATGTTTTCCACCCTGGCCCCAGCCCATGCTCAGTGGGAAGCAGAGTCAGGAGCAGCATCCTGTTTCCAGCCTACCTGGGCTGGACCCCGAGGAATGTCTCAGGTCTGGACGCCAAAAGGCCTAGACATCTGGTTCCCCAAAATCTCTTCCTATCTTCTTCATTAATTAAAATCACCTTCAACTCTTGATCATTGGGGAATGGATTATCTAGGTCATATCTACAGTTCTCAGCCCTGGTTGCACATCAGACGTATGTGAAGCTTTTATAAAATTCCAATGCCTGGGCTTCCAGCAGATCAATTACATCAAAAATCCCAGTAATGGAACCCACCCAGCATCAGTATTTTTGGTATTTTTAAAAAGACTCTTCAGGTGATTCCAATTATCAGTGGGGTGAATAGCACTCATCTTGCTGGTGGATTTTCTCATCAAAAGGGTCCCCTTCTGTTCTCACGATGTCTATCTTTTGGCTCATTTCCTAAGCCAAGGGGATCTGCTTGAAGGTTGGCTGGGAAGAGTTTACACTGGACAGTGTGATTCGGCTGCCTGCCTTCAACATGGTTTTCTCCATTGTCTGTGGTCCAGAGAGGTTGAGCGTCTTCTACAAGGTCACTCAGCTAGAGGATGGCACAGCTGAGTTGATAAGTAGGTCCTTTCAACAAATGATTCAGTGGTGGGCAGGGCAGAAGGACTCTCACTAGGGGACCAGTGAGTCTTGGGGATGGTGTGCAGCGTGCCTTTTCCCAGCACCCATGCTGCAGAGGTGTTTCTGCTCTGTCTCCCTGGGTAACATCTCCCCAGCCTCTAAGTGGCCAGCTTTGGGCACGTCCTGTCATGTCCTCCCAGTAAACAGACCCCCAAGCTGTGGCTGCACACTCTTCATTCCCCATCCCCTCCAGAGCACTTGATCTAAGAGGCCCAGGAGATGACACCCACACCCCACTTTGGGGACCCAACGCTCCTCTCCAAGCCCAGGAAGGAGAGATGTTTAATTCCTCAGACAATGCCACAAGAAGTAGTTTACATGCACATGGAATGTAACAGATGCAGCAAACCGTGAATATCGTAAACCTGTTTGCGGCTTCTCCTCCTCCGCGTGACAATTAAAGAGATAGCTTGGGTCACACATGCAAAGTGGCAGCATCAGGGCAGGAAGCCACAGGCATAAGCTGACATAAGGGGACAAAGTGTCCTGTCCGCTGCCATGCTAGACTCCAGGCTAGGGCCCACCCTGCCCCCTCCTCTTCCTCCTGGGTGGAGGGACAGTGTGTCCTGGTACCCTGCACACCCTTCCTTCTCCTGTCCCTGATCCGAGACATGAGTGGGGGGGCTGAACCTATACTTTGTGGATCCTCATACTCTTACTTGGTCCACAGAATAACCCTAGGAGGCAAATGCTATTATTGGCCCATTTTATAGGCAAAAAGTAATAAATCATATTGTCACCATTATCACCACGATCAAGGTTAACATTTGTGCATATTTACTGTTTGCTAAGTTCTATGTCCTTTACCCATATCAATTCATTTAATCCTTGCAACAGTCCTATGAGTAGGTACAATTATTATCCTTATTTTACAGATGGGAGAAACAGAGGAACAGAGAGGTTGAGTAACTTGCCAATGGTCACACAGCTAGAAAGCAGAAGTGAGGAAATAATCTAATCATCTGTTGAGTGAGAAAAATGGAAATTCTGGAGCAAATGATATAGACACAGCCTCATCTCTCACAGGGTAGGCAAATTAACTTGCTGAGCATCCCTCGACTGGACAGCATGGGGCCAGGACTTGAACTAGGAGCTCTGGTTCTCTGAATTCAGTATACTTTCTGCTTGACCAAGCTCTCAGCCTTTTCTAATGCATGCGTGTGTGTATGTGTGGTGAGCGTATGTGTATGTATATGTGTGCACATGCACCTGTGTAGTATGTGAGAGGCCAGATCTGAAATTTACTTTATACTGATACACTTAATTAAGAACCAGTCACTGTTTTTGGCTATCCTTCTGATCATATAGTAGGTTTCAACAAATCTACTGATGAGTTAAACTGCATCAAATCCAGCACCATTCCCTTCCCCGAGCATCTACAGACTGGAGATGTAGAAATATTACATTCCAAGAAGTCAGTATAGACAAATAGTTGAAGGGCAGACTCTAGAATTTTGCCTGGCTCAAAACCAAATTCCTACACGTACCAGCTGGGAAACCTCCGGCAAACTGCTTACCTTCTCTGGGCCTCAGCTTTCTCATTGTAAAGGGGGATGAGGATGGTTCCCCCCTCACAGGATTAGATAAATATAAAGCACTTAGAACAATGCCAGGCACTAGCACGCAATAAATTACAGCTATCATCGTCATCATCACCATCATTACACTTAATAGGACATGTGTCTCTATCTTTGTGCTAAAGCGCACTTGAGAAGATTCTCTTTCCTCAAGCTGACAAGTGGTAAAAACCCAGAGGAGGGGGGTCAGGCTTCACACTCCTGACACAGCGGCTACAGTGTCAAGGGCGCTGGGCCTGCAAGACAGGACACACGGGTTCTCTCGTCCCAGCTCTGACATCACACAAGGCACTTCCCCCACACTTGGGCCTCAGTTTTCTCACTGGCAAAATGGGAAGTGTACTAAGTAACTTTTAAAGATCCCCTCCAGCTCTCACTTTCTGGAATTTCTAGGAGCTCTCTCCTGACTCCTTCCTGCTATGAGCATCTGGTGCTGCCACCCAGGATTCTGAGAGGCACCGTGGATTGGGGGGACATAAATCTGAGTATGTGTTGTTAAAACCATACGGAGCAAGGTCCTCGATTCACAGGTAAGGAAGCTGAGACGCACAGCAGGAACCCAGCCAAGTCAGTGGCAGGCCCGGCCCGGGGTAGGGGCTGCTGGCTCTCTGTCCTCACCACAGAGCCTCCCTAGAAAGCCCTGGGCGCCTGGGAGGATGAAGAATGTGCCAGGATCCCACTTTTGTGAAGGGTAGAGCCTGAATGCTAACTCAAGTGCATCTGGCTCCATAGTCCTTCTTTCCTCCACTAGGTGAGGCCCTGCCAGCCCTAAGAATCTGTGCTGCTGTGAAATTAGTCTGGGAAAATAGTTTGAGCGTAAAACCTGTGAATTTTTTTTTAAAGGCCTGCTTCTAGGAAAACCTCAAGGACTCTTGAAAATCGATGTTTGGGTAGAGACACGCATCTCCTCCCCTTTTACAGGTCCATATATGGAAGCCTCAGGGGCTAGTAGAAAGGATAAAAGTAAACGCTAGATTAGTGCTTACTGTGTACCAGGCTTTGTTTTAAGAGCCTTGCATATATGAACTCATTTACTTTTTTTTTTTTTTCTAGAATTCCAGGCTGATGTTTATTTTCCCTCAAGACTTTACGTACAATTCCAATGTGAGTGTTTTGGGTCTTTTTGGAGTATAATTGCCTTTACAATGTTGTATTAGTTTCTGCTGTACAATGAAGTGAACCAACTATATGTTGGTTCACCTATATCCCCTCCCTCTTGGGCTTCCCTCCCCCGCCCCCCGCATCCCACCCATCTAGGTCGTCACAGAGCACAGAGCTGAGCTTCCTGTGCTTTATATCATGTTCCCGCTAGCTATCTATTTTACGCACGGTAGTGTATATATGTCAGTCCTAATCTCCCAATTCGTCCCCCCTCCCCTTCCCGCACTGCGTCCACCTGTCCGTTCTCTACGTCTACGTCTCTATTCCTGCCCTGCAAATAGGTTCATCTGTACCATTTTTCTAGATTCCTCATATATGAGTTAATATACGATATTTGTTTTTCTCTTTCTGGCTTACTTCACTCTGTTTGACAGACTCTAGGTCCATCCACATCTCTACAAATGACCCAATTTCGTTCCTTTTCATGGCTGAGTAATATTCCATTGTCTATATGTGCCACATCTTCTTCATCCATTCCTCTGTGGTTGGACATTTAGGTTGCTTCCGTGTCCTGGATGTTGTAAGTAGTGCTTTTAACAGCACCGGATTAGCAGTATGATCTCTGTTTTTCAGATGAGGAAATGGAGGCCTGAAAAGTGATTTCACACAGCTAGATTCTGGGAAAGCTGGGATTCGGTCCCTCTTGTCTTGTGGGTGATCAGTTCTAATCACCATCTAGGCTGCCTGTAAGTCAGGGATCACGTCCTAGGGCCTGAACGTCTTAGAGCCGAGTGTTCTTAGATTTGAAGCCTGACTCTTTGACCAGGTCACCGTGTGGCCTTGAATGAGTCCATGACCTCTGGGCCTCACATTCCACCCCTGGAAATAAGGATAAGACAGTCCACCCTGCAGAGTTGTGATTGGGAATTATTGATAATGTATATCACCAAGTCTCAGAAGGGGCCTAGTGGGACATAAACACTCACCAAGTGTCATTATTTGCGGTTTATAGGAATATCAGACTGCTGACTGGGCACTTACTGCAAAGCCTAATTACTCCGAAATTCATAGTAACTGAGATGGAGCCTAAAATAATGTCACCTATACATCTGGAGAGAAGGTTAAAAAAAAGTTCTGGGGAAAACATCCATAAAGAACCTTTCTAGAGCACTTATGTGTTATTTGCAACTGCCATGCTAATTTGAGTGAGTCACCAATAGCTAACAGGCCCCTGACAAGTGTCTAGGTCTGTTCAGGCTTGGGTTTGGATGGAAGGAAACTACTTATTGAAAAGCAGTGTCTGATTCAGACTCTTGTCAATGCAGACAGGTCCTCCCAAGGATCAAAATCAGCTTGTTTTGGGTTTGCTTGTTTTTCTTGCTCAGAATTGTAGAAATGGCAGGGATGGCAAGCAGCTTGGAGAAACTGAGGTCCAGGGAATCTGGGTGCATAGCCAGGCCCAGGGTACCTGGAGAAGCAGGCCTGAGAAGAGGGGGCTCTCCTCTTCTGTCTTCCACATACCTGGGGAGTAGGCTGGGGGCTCCCTGGGCCCAGGTCTGAGAGGTCCCTATTCCCGGGGGGCAGGAGATGGGGGTGGCTAGGAGCTCAGTCCCACAACCCAGCCATTCAAAGCCTCAGTTCCACAGTCCAAAGGCTGGAGACTACAGAAACCCTGCAGACCTACGCCAGACCCATGACACTCTTCTAAGTGTTTTACTTACACTAACTCATTAAGTCCTTCCAACAACCCAGTGAGGTGGATATTATTATTGTCTCTGCTTCACAGTGGGGAAACTGAGGCACCATAGTTAACCAGCTTGCCCAAGCAGCTAGAAGGGACATTGGGGCTGTGGAGCCAGGCAGTATGACTCTGGGATCTGAACTTTTATTCCCTGTGCCTCTTGGATGCATGTCAAGCGCCGTGTAGATGAAGGACATACTTTTAGGCTGGAATGGGGAGAACAGGACGGGGAAAATCTTGGTTTCTGAAATTGCTTCTTTCTAGTGGGCCCAAGTCTGAAGAGGGTTTCTCTGTGGGTCACTTGGCCAGACCCAGATGACAAGCCCCAAGGAGTCCCCAGTTCTCAAAACAGAATCTGGGAGGCAGATTTAGCTGGACCAGCATCAGGAGAGGATGCCAAGGCCTGGGGTGCTGAGGCCCACATGGAGGAGCCTTCCTCAGGGATCAAACCACATTCTCTCCTCAGAGGGATCTTACCTCTGACACTCACCCACCCACCTGCTCAGCCTTCTCCAGCACTCCCCAAGGTCCCCACTTCTCCTGCCGAAGGATGCAAAGACAGCAAATAAAATCTCCAAACTTGTTGTCTTTTTTCTTTTTCAAAGATGTCGCCTGTCTGTGGTTGCCATGGTGACACCTGCCAGCTTCTCTGAGGTCAGGGCTCAGCTCCCTCCAACGGCCTCCCCCACTGAACCCCCCTTCTGCCCCCCCTCACCCTGCCCATCTCTGCCCTCACAGGTCCCCAGGCCCAGCCTCCTATTCCTCCTGGGGAGGCTGGCTCAGGTGCCACGGGTGGAGTGGGTGATGGCTCAGGCTGGGGTGGAGAGGACTTCAGAAGAACCAAGAGCACAGGTAGGTAAGTGACACTAATGAGCTCCTGGGTGGCAGAGGCCTGCCAGGGACGCCCAGACATGACTGAGCTGCCCAAGGGGCCGGGTACACTCTGCTGCCAGCTCCCTGTCCCTGCTGCAACCTCCGTGCCCTCTGTTCCCCCGGCCTCTCCTCCGTCCTTTGGGATCTCTCTTCTTCCACCAAAGCCCAGATGGCTCCAGTGTAGTCAAGAAGAAAGAACCTGTGAAAACTGATTGGCTTGATCCCGGCCAAGGTATTTCACCTCTCAGAGCCTCACTTTCTCCATCCACAAAGGGTAGTTAAGACGTACCTTAAGGGTTGCTGTGGGGCGTAAATGAGAAATGTGTGCAAATCCCAGAGACACAACAGATGCTAGAGCAATGCTCCTTCCCTCCTCTGTTTCCCATTGTTTCCGTCCCTCCCGCCCCTGCCCCTCCATCTTCTGTCTCCATGAACCCACTTTGCTCTTCTCTCTTCTCCACTGCCCTCCTTGCTCTGTCTCCTCTCCACCCCTTCCTCCCCAGGCATTATAGCTAATGCAGTCAGCTTCCAGCCTGCAGGTCATCCATTCTTCCTGGGGTCATAGGGCTTCTTGGGGAAGGTGGGGGTGGGAGATGCTCAGCCTCCAGAAGGGACAGCCTTGGCCTCCGATGGGAAGCCAGTGAGAACACAAGAACAATGACGGTGGACACCATTTATTCAGCACTCACAATGTGCCAGACTCTATTTGAGGAGCTTTCCATGAATCAGCTCATGTAATTGTCACACCGCCCCTATGTGCATTTACTATTGCCATCCCCACTGCATGCCCAGAGAAAACAAGCAGTGGCAGGAAACGAGGAAGGAGCTGCAATTCTACAGCGCAGGACATGAGAGGGAAGAAGGAAGAGGGGATCCGGCAGCTCAGAGGCACAAGCAGCATCTTCCCGCCCTTCCTTTTGTCAGGTCGAAGTTAGGTCCTGCCATTATATCCCAGATACTCCCAAGGAGCATCTGAATCCCTGAAAGTATCCTTGGCTCAAGTTTAAGGTCACCCACAGAGTCTATCCCACCAGCCTCCTCCAGAGCCTGTCAGCGTGCCCCACGCAGAGAGCGTGGCCATCTCCGTCCACTCTCCCGCCAGGAGCGAGGCCATCTCTGCATGCACAGTGGGCAGAATTCTCAGTCTCCTTTGGCAAAACCTTTACCATCCTGCCAGCCCGTGGCAGCTCTGTAGGGCCAGGGGCCGGCTACCTGCCTCTCCACCTCTTCTCAGCAGCGAGGCTGCGCCAGCTGCCTCCCCACTGTCAAGGAAATGATCTCATTCCAGGAGCAAGGATTTACTAGCAGGCAGACAGCAGGCCCTGACAGGGACAGAGTGTGGTGACAGGTCGAGGAACAGGGCTGGCTGAGAGCTCTCATCTCCGGAGGGCTCTGTCCAGTTGCTGCTCATCAGTTTTTTCTTAGCTCTCTGGCTATTGGCCACTTCTAATTCTCACCTGCTCCACTGCAGGCCCAAACTGGGGAGGGAGGGCTCTCCTTGCCAGATCCTGCCCCCCACTTTCTGAGTCCCAAAGCAGTTTCTCCTAGCCGCCTCTCTAGATGGCTGGGCCAGAGCTGCACACAATTAAATGCACACACTGACCACCTGGGGTCTCCAGAAAAGAGCAGTTGTTGATTCAGAAGATCCAGGTGGGGTCTGAGATGCTGTATTTCTATCTGTCTGGAGATTACTTGGGAGTGGTGAGGGCCTAGATGACTCAGGATTGCATCCTAAGAGCAGACTTTGAGAGCCAAGGGTCTAGGGCTCCCCAGAGCCTCACATGGCCCACTCCCAAGGCCTTCTTCTGGGATCTCTCCTTCAGGAAATAGACATCACACAATTGTTCTTAGCTGCTGCCTACCAGTCATACAGGCCTGGCCGTGAGCACCTTCAAACTAAGACCATGAGCTCTGAGCCATGGAGTACCACACCTCTGAGCCACGAAGTGTGACACCTGGTCCCTTCCTTGGAGGAATGCGGTCCTTAGACCCCTCCAACCCTCACACATTGACAAGCACGGCCAGGTGAGAGCTGTGAAGAAGGGCTCTGCCATCCACACTCACTACGCAGTCTGATCCCATAGAAGCTGGCAAAGTTCAGGAGAGGTGAGAAAGCTCAGGGAAGACACAGTGCAAGTCCAGATGTAGTCTTGGCTAGTAGAAAAGCCCCCAGATGAGGACCTGAGAGTCACAGTCAAACACTCACAAAAGAGGCCAAGAATAGGTAAGAACCCCACATCTTTCCGCATTGCACTCCAACCTTGTTCAGGAAAGATCATCAACAACTTACTTCCTCTTGGGTTTACTCTTCTAGCTATAAAAGGGGTATTTCTCAGACAGGTCATTTCTAGAAAAGATCTCATGCATCAGGCCAAGAGGGTCTGTGTGCATTCAGACATAGGAGGATGAACCAGGTGACATCTCAAGGTCACTCCCAAGTTGGAGGAATCTATGAATTCCCTGCCAACTCCTGGGCATCATGGAGAGAAAAAGCCCCTTCTCTACTGCAGTTTGTGGTTTTGGATTTGATTAAATCTCAAGATGAATTTTTCCCAGTGACAGGGTGGCCAGCCTGGAAGCCATAATCCCTTCAGTAGTTCAACATGTTTATGAGGGTGAGAGGACGCTTAATGCTGCAGTTAAAATGCTAAGCTGAGTAATCAGTTCATTAGGAATTTACTCAGTATGTGTGCTGTCTGCAGCTGGGCCCCCTCCCCTAGACAGAGATAAATCAGCAGACAGTGCAGATGGTGACAAGATACACTCTTCCAGCATCGACATCCATGCTCGAAATGCCCTGACCCAGAGGAGAAGTTTCTGGCCCAGGATCCTGCAAGGTCTTGGACCAGGCCAGGCTGCTGACCAATGCTGGGGAGAACTCTTGATGTGGAGTACACCCAGGGGCTGGACTTCCAACCCCCAAAAGAATACAGGGTGAATCAGGCCAGCTGCAGCCCAAGGACTCTTAGTAATCATGGGCCGATGAGCCCGAGTGTCTTGGTTTAAGTTCCCCCGGGAGACCCTGAGACAAGGATTTGAGGGCACATAGTTTACTTGGGAGGTGGTCCCTGAAAACACTGGGAGGGGTGCAGGGGAAATGAGATGGAGAACAGAAGGCAGTCAAAATAAGTGTGTTATCAAGCAAGTTACAAGGGTAAGCAATGGAGCTCAGTCCCACCGGGACCTCTGGGCAACTCAGAGGACCCACGTCAGGGTTCTCCCTGCTGAGGGGTGAGGGTGCTGGGATAGGAGTGCCCAAAAGTCAGTGTTTGAGAACAGCTCCAGCAGTGAAATCCCCTAGACACTTGACTGGGCAGAGCGTGCTCCAGCAGCCAGAGAAGGCCCTTAAGCCAAAGATGCAGGTGGAGGCGGCGGGAGCTGGTGTGAACAGAGATGGTGGGGTTGGTGGGGCGGATTGTGCCGGCTGCATAGACAGAGAGTAGAACCCACTGGGGGTAGGACCATAACCCCCACAAGAGTAATCTTAGAAGAGACTGGGGACCCATGGACTAAGGAGTTTCACTTTCTGACCCTGTAAGAAGAATTGGACGCATCTCTATAAACAGCAAGACCCCTGAGCCCCAAAGCACAAGGGCTCCTTGGGGAATTAGCAGGTAGCGAGCCCTTGTGGTGGATTGATTCGGGCTTACAGAGGGGGGTCCCCCGGGATGGCGGGAGGGCATCTCAGAGGCACTGTTCCTGGGTTAGAAATGGGCAGGAAGTTGGAAGATGTGCTGGGTTCTTCTCTGGGGGGAGAATGGCCAACAGAGGCACCCTACCGTTATGACAGTGAGTCTCATTTGAAATTTTAATGTATCATCTGGAAGAAGGAGTACACAGTGAGAGCTGGAGATCTGCAAATGGCACTAAGTTTTTTGGGGGAAGTGAAATGTCAAGCCAATGGGGATACACTACAGAATCCCACAAGGGTGTGTGTGAGTGGGCAGAAAAGCGACAGATGAGCTTCGGTGTGGGCAAGTGTAAGATAGTGTATTTAAAGACCAATATCTCAAATTCTACAGGACTTCCTTCTGAGACGATGCACACTATGGTGGTTTTATTTTAGGATGAGTAAGGAGGGGCAGGAGAACTGACATTTATGGAGTGGCTATTAGGTGCCAGGTAAATAAAACACATCGGTTTTACTGAATTTTCTGCATGCAGGGTGAAGTATGATTCAGAGGGGCAAAGTAAGTTTGCCCAAGGCCACATAGCTGGGAAGGGCTGGGACTGGGATTCTGATTCAATCTTTGTTCTTTCTGGTCTGTTCCCTAAGGACACGAGCCCACTGTGTGAAGTGGCCTGAGAACCACCAGGGTGCAGCCACAATAGGAAGACACTGGAAAGGGATGCCACATGCTCCTGGTTTCCCCTTCCTCTCTGGCCTGTCCTGCTCGGTCTCTTCTGCTGGTTCTTTCAGCAAAGCACTGAAGTGTTCCAGGCCCTTCCTGGCCCTTTCTTTTCCTTCTTCCTTTTTCCTTGGGGAAATATCATTGTATGCTGATGAGTCCCCCTGAGTCCCCAGCTTTGACTTCACCTTGAGCTCTAGACTCACAATCTGACTCTCAGGACATCTCCACTGGGGTGTCTAACAGGCATCTCAGACCTAACAGGGCCACAGGCAAGCTCTTGCTGCTTCCCCTGGAGCCCACCGTTCCTGCAGCCTACCTCATCTCAGGAAACGGCAACCCCATGGAGCCTGTCCTTCCATCTGGGCACCATGAACGTATCCCAAGAAAGTCAACAGAAAGGAGGGGAAGTAGGCAGATCACTGTGAAAGATGCAGGACCTCTTACTTTTGGAAAGATGGAGGTGAGAGGATGGCTGGGAGCCCAAGGAACCCAGACATAGATGGTGAGAAGTCACTGGGTTTTACCAGCAAATCCAAGGGTGGTGGATTAGGGAATGGCTAGGATTAGAGACCCCTCTCAGAAATGTGGAAAGATACATGATAGGAGCAAACCAAAGGAAGCTCCCAGGCCCACCGTCCACTGCCCCACTGGGAGCCCTACTCTGTGCTCCCAACTCCCTGCTTCTCTGACCTCTGCTCCTCTCTCCCCTCAACCTACCCGCACTACTTCTTTATGCCCGTCCCCCGGGCTACAAGCCAATGGGAGCCACCCACCTTCTGCACCCCCTCGCCCTACAGCAGCAACTCTGATATGAGCACCAATGCCAGCCTGGAATGGCCTGGAGCGGAGGGTGGTGCACGGTTAAGGGCTCTGCATAGCAGGCCCCAGGCCCCCAGTCACAGCAGTGGTCCCCAGTTCCTCCCCAGCCTGGGGTCAAGAAGCAGAGGGAATGGCTCCTCTTGTTGTTGGGAGGATGAAACCAAACGATAAAAAGCCGTACAATCACTGGATTGGAAAATGAGAAAGCAGAATAAATAGGCTCCTGGGAGGGACATAGGTGTTCCCTGCTCTTTGAACAGGAATAAACAGGGAGAGCGCCTGTCAGGAGGGGACTTACACCAGGAAATAGGTGGCTTGGCCCTGTCAGGAGCCCCTAAGGAGAGGGTTCCAGGGAGCCTGACTCTTCTCTCCTGCCCAGACTTTCCTTCTCCTGGACCACCAGGCAGCAGGGGCCCACTGTGCTGGCCGCTGGCCTGTCCCCTCCCCATCCATACCTGTCCTCCATTCCCTCTGCCTTGCTCCTCCCTGACACCTCTGCCAGGGCGTCATCTCCTCCACTGAAACAAATCCACCTCTCCTTTAAGCCTCACTTCCTGTAGAAGCCTTCCTCACCTCTCTCTTCTCAGACCAACTGAGTCACAGCCATACAACAGACAAACCCTCCACCTGTCCCCACACACCCTGGGCACCCGCCCACCACTCTATCCCTTGACTGAGCCATTTGCCCAGCCTCCCATGGCCCTTAGAGTATAACTGATCTGTTTCGATGTCTCCTCCTCCAGGAAGCCCTCCCTGATCGCTACAACAATCAGGTAGATTTAATGCCTCCTCCCTGTACCCACTGCACATTGGGGTAACTCTAGTTATGGCACAAGTCCCCAGGTCTGGTCTGAAGGTGCATCACTCCTGGTATGAAGGTGTCTCGCCTTCTCTGCCTCCTTGAGGGCAGGTCCACTCTGTATCCCCCCCAGGGCTTCAGGGTGGTGGGTTAGGGATGACTAGGATTAGGGATCATCCTGCAAAGTGTGACATGTTAGGAGCAAACCCAAGGAGGGGAACTGACTCAGCCATACAAAAAGCACCCGCTGGAGGAGCGCTGAATTAATTATGGTCACTTTTATTTTGTCCTCAAGGTGTTGGGGTAAACACTGCACACAGCACAGAGCACACAGCCTGATGTAAACTTGTACCTTGTACAGATACAGGCATAACCCGAGCCCTAACCGCCCCCCACACAGACACGCCTCACAGCACAGCCAGAGACAGACACCCCGCACAACCTGCCTCCACCCCACTGCCCTCTTTGGGCCCTGCTGGTCCACTTTACTGTACTTGAAAACCACTGACGATCTCCTGCCAACATGAAGCCTTAATACAACAAGACAGTGGAGCAAACCCCTTTCCTCAGGACTCCAGTCAAATAATCTCCACGCTGCAGAGCTGGAAGGGGGTCTGGAATAAGCTTGCCCGACCTCTTAACTTCACAGATGTGGAAACTGAGGCCCAGAGTGGGGCCGTGCCTGTCTGAGATGGCTCAGCCGGGGTGGCATCAGCGAGTCTGCATTGTGTCCCCGGCTCTGCCACTCCTTAGCTGCGCCATCTCAGACAGGCACTGCCTGGGACCCATGGACCCCTCTTCACTCATGTAACAATGTTCACTGGGTGCCCATCTCAGAATGTGCCTGGACGGCAGGAAAGGAGAAAGATGTGCCCCTGCCTTTGTCAAGGCCACCACCTCAAGGAAGAGAGAAGATTCCCTCCCCAGCAGTGCCTAGAAAGAATACCAGGTGGGCCTCTGGCGTCCCAGGCCCTGACCCTACTCTGCCACTACTTTGCTGTGTGACTTTGGGTAAGCAGCTTACCCTCTCTGAGTCTCTCTTTTCCTCTCTGGAAAATCAACGGTTTAGACCCTGTGGTCTGAGGTCCCTTCCAGCCAGGCCACTAATTCTCTTGGATCAGAGGAGGAGGAGGAGAATTAAGGCAGGATTTCTCACAGGAGCCCTCACCTGAGTCCCAAAGGTGGGTGAAGCTGGGAGGTGAGGTTCCCCCCCCACGCCGGCCTTGTCTGTTCTAGACCCTCCAATTCTTCCTGCTGGCGAGACAGTGGGGAGACGGATGAGGGCTGCCCTGCGGAGGCAATGAGCAGACGTGGGGGGAGGGACTCATGTGACACTTAGAGCTGTAGAAACACTCCTCCCCCCTTCTCCTCGCCTCCTGTTGAGGTAAATGCCTTCCCTCAGGGTCTGTCCTCTGCCTGATTTAGGGAAAAATAACAATGAAAAGGTGCAAAATAGAGACCAGAGAGACCGCCAGCCCACCAGCTCCTCCCTCACGTCTGTCATTCTGTCTCCATTCACTTCCTCTCTCTGACTCACCCATCCTGCCCACTCCATACATATGCCTGGGGGCCCCCGCTCCAGTCCCCACTTGTACCACCTCACCCCCATCTGCTCCTCCTGCACGCTGCCCTCCGAGCCCACTTCCCCTTGGCCTCTCCGGGTATCCTCTCCCATCCCGCCTGCCACTCCGTCTGCCAGGACTTCCCAGGCAAGCTGTGGATCGGCCCGCTGGACTTTACGCCAACCCCTTGGTCCCGGATGGCGTGGGCCGCAGAGGGAGGGCCGCTGCTTGCCCCAGGACGGGGAGGTCAGCCAGCTCCAGAAGGAAGCAGGGCCCAGCGTCTGCTGCTTCCGGCAAGCCTGCAGGGGACGTCAGGCCCCGGCGGAAGCAAACATCTTGTCAGGGTTCCACGGAGGCCTGGGAGGAAATGGGACCAATTAATCCACATTTTCCTCTCCAGATTGGAGTACAAGTGGGAAGATAGAAGAATTAACCTTTTCAAAAATGTAATTTCATAAAATCATCTTGCTTGGAACGGACTCTCTCGTGATTACTATTATTTATGGCCACGTCCGTGCCTCAGGCCAGCACCGGCGTGGAGGGACGGAAGAGGGGCAGAGCGGCCGCAGCTGCCCCGTGGAGAGAGGAGCGGCTGCATCCCAGACTCAGGGTTCAATCACAGACACCCCCGGAGTCCCCACGCTCCCACAGGTCACTGGCAGCTCCTCTGAGAAGTGCCCCTCATTGGGACTGAGTCCCAAGTCACTCTCAAGACAGTCACATGAAAAAATTGCTACTGTGGCCCTTCTCAGCCTGACGACCCCTGTCCACACTGCCTGTTCCTGGCTGTCCTTCTGGAGCTCGCCCTGGCTGCTGCTGTGGGGTCCCTCAGCAGCCACCCCTCAGGTTGGCCCTGCCAGGACAGGGACACCAGAGGATCCCGCTGCAGGAGACCTGCTCCCTGGCTCAGAGAACAGGTGTTAGGCCCTGTCTGCTGCCCACCTGCCCTCCCTGGCATCCTGCCTGACCTCCCACCTTCCCTGGCTGCCATCTCGCTCAGCCTTAAGTGATGCCTCATGGCCTTGACTCCTTCAGAGTCTATGGCTCTCACCTGTAAAATGGGGGAGCAAGCCCGGCAGGCAGGAGGGACAGGAAGGGGACCAACGTGGCCATAGGGTGGTGAGAGCGGAGAGGAGTAGCAACGACGTCAGCATGGGATCACATAGGGCCTTGTGGGCCATTGGAAGGACCTTGGCTTTTACTCTGACTGAACTGGGGAACCACGGCAGGATCTGGAGCAGGGGAGGGCATGATCTGCCTTATGTGGTCAAAGATTGCTGCTCACCCTTTCTCTGGGGCCTCGTCTATTCAATCTGTTCCATTCCATCCCCAAAATATCCCCTCTCCCTCCCTGGGACCCCATGGACTCCTCTTCACTCATTTAACAATGTTCGCTGGGGGCCCATCTCAGAGTGTGCTTAGAGGGCAGGGAAGGAGAAGGATGTGCCCAGCCCTTGTCAAGGCCAACACCTTGTGGAAGAGAGAAGATTCCCTCCCCAGCAGTGCCTAGAAAGAATACCAGGTGGGCCTCTGGCGTCCCAGGCCCTGACCCTACTCTGCCACTGTTTTGCTGTGTGACTTTGGGTAAGCAACTTACCCTCTCTGAGTCTCTATTTTCCTCTCTGGAAAATCCAGGGTTCCAACCCTGTGGTTTGAAGTCCCTTCCAGCCAGGCCACTAATTCTCCTGGATCAGAGTAGGAGGAGGACAATTAGGGAAGGATTTCCCACAGGAGCCCTCACCTGAGTCCCAAAGGTGGGTAAAGCTGGGAGGTGAGGTTCCCCCCACCTTGTCTGTTCTAGACCCTCCTCTCCTTCCTGCTCAGCTGCCCACCCCCAGTCCGCAGCTCCCCTCTGCTCCATCCATCCTGGTCCAGCTCCCCTCCCAGCCCCATATCTGGCACTGAGCGGGAAGCACATTGAAGATGCCAGGACAAATCAGATCAGCATGCGCAACAATTTAACAAAAGATGGATCTAGTGTATGTGTGCAGTTTTTAAATAGAGGCTCCTTGGAGCCGGTTATTTCACTCAGAATGAAAACAATTGATTATCTTTAGAGCCACTTACTGAGGCTTATCGGCCTTGATACAACCAGCCTGGGGTTTCCAGGGGCCCAGCGCTGCTCACCCGTCCTCAGGTAAGGGCCTGTTCCCAGGGAGGGGGTGACCATCACAGCATGGCAGCCAGGGCCCCCTCCTCTGCTGGGAGGGACAGGACCCCCAGGCAGGAGGGGCTGGATGGGCCAGGACAGTGAGGTCAGCCTCCCTGCAGACCTAGACCCAGACACAGCTCTACAGGGCAGTGAGGCATTTAGAGCAGGGATGCCCACAACTCAACTGTGCCCTTGGGGATGGAGAAGCAGGAGAGGGGCCACAGGGGCACCCCTCCCAACTCACTGCTGAGCCAGCCCCTCGTCCTGGGATGTGGATGACAGGGAAACCCAATTCCAGCCTTGGGGGCTTTCAGTCCACTGCCAGTGTGCAAGGTAGACAGTAACAGTAAATACGTACATTCTAAGATGTCAGGTCGTAGTATGTGCTTCCAGGAACAGAGAGCAGGTTAAAGGCTGGGAGGGGAAAAAGGAATGAGGCCTGGGGGCAGTCAGGGAAGCCCTCTCTTAGGAGGGGACATGTGAGGGAGCTGGGTCTTGCTGACATTGAGGGAAGGGCTTCAGGGCAGAGGGGACACCCTAGAGTCCTCTGGGCACTGGGCCTGAACTAAGGCTGGGGTCAGGGGAAAGAGTGCCCCCTGCTCCTGTCCGCCCGCCAAGGCCTTCTGCATGTTTCTCTGGTGGGTGCTCTGCTGTATTTGGAGTCCTGACTTGTACCCTGACTCATCTGGGGCACAGACACTATTTCCTACATCCCAGGCTGGGTGGGTCACCTGTGCATGGACAGATGGCTCAAAATCATGAAGCGATGCCCAGCTGGCCTTGAGTACTGCCCTCGGCCTCCATGTCCCTCATGACATACGGGGCTGGACATGCTCCCTGATATACAGTCCTATCCAGCACCTCACTTACCAGTAAGCCCCATGGGACCTATGAAAAGCCCCTGTGCTCTCCAGCATCTCTGAAAGCCCTCCAACTTTGTCTCTTCCCCTCCTCCTGACCCTCCTCCATCTCTTGGGGTCTGGTTTCTGTCCCACTGCCTTGCCGCTGGCTTCCACCTCTCAGCCACGCTGATGTCTAACTTGGTCAGTCCACTTAGCTGGGTCCTGACCTCACCCATGTCCGGCCAAGGCTCTAAGAGGCCAGAAATGGTCAAGTCCCAGGTTGCAGTTAATCTCTGGACCCTGATCTGGACCCCCAAGGGCAGACCCTGTAGCTGGGTGAGTCCCTCAGCCATCCCAGCCTGGCTTTCACCTAAGCCTAGCCTCCTACTGTAATAGGACAGTGTTGTCCTATAGTTCTGGAAAAGGCCAGACAGAATGAAATGGACCTCCCTAGGGACAGGCTAGGGAGCTTCCTGCTACTGCTGTTGTCAGTCTTGTGTTTACAGCACAGATTTTTAGGAGCCTCAGGGGAAAACAGCACAGAATAGGAAAACAGGTTTGGAGTAGTTATGGAACCCAGGTCCAGTGGGAGACAGGAAGCCTGGACTCCATTCTTGCCTCTGTTCCTAACTACCAGGGTGACCTTGGATAAGTAGCACTCCTGCTCCTCAATCGAAAAATAAGCGGCATTGGATTAAATCAGTGGTTTTCTAACCGTGTGCCCTGGAAGGTTCCATGGAGCCCGCCCAAAGGCCCCTCAGAGTGGAGATGAGAATAAAAGGCCCCTCAGAGTGGAGATGAGAATAAGGGGCTCCGTTTCCCCTACCCCCTTTCCAATAGTAGATATGCTTTCACTTCTGCTATTTGTTTCAAGCTGCCTCAGAATGCTTCCTGTAAACAAGAGTTGAGAGTTTGACACATTGTTTTAAAACCACTTCACTAGATGACTTTGAAATTCAAGAATTAAGGATTAGTCACCAGTTGATGACCTGAGCACTTAGCTCTCTGTCTCTCTCTTTCCCTCTCCACCACCGTTCCTGCAGTCATTCTCAACGCCTTTAGTATCCCTCAGATGATCTGTGCCACACCCTGGCCTCTCGGTTCATTGACCACCCCGCTCCCCCCACCCCCCCCCCCCAGTACCAAAGGTCTTTTCCTGCCCTTCTTCTCCACTTTCCACACGCATGGTCACACTCTAGACCTCATCATCACCAATAACTCCCTCACCCCTGAATGCTTGACTTCAAGGATCCCATGTCTAACTTCGTCCCCTATAATATTCCACTACCCCTGTGCTAACAATACTCCCACCTACTGAGACCTCCCAATCCATTCATCACTCAGCCCAGATTTCAGCCCCCAAACCATCCCCTTCCTAGCACTCTTGATGTCCTTGGCCCCCTCTCCCTCCTTCATACTCATCTGGAGAAACCCCTACCCTAGCTAAACCCCACCATCCACTTGTTCAGCACCTGCACCCCATTGGCCAACTGTCCTCTAGGAATTCTCTCTGTAGAATATTGAACTCTGCCACGTAACGTTTCTATACTTTCCTAGTAAATCTACTTTCCAACTCTCCAAGAAAATTATTTCAAAAATTTCCCTCATCTCTCAAATGATCATCTCTGCTTGACACCCTCTCCAGATGATGGCTTTGATGTGTACTTCATAGAGAAATCAATGACATCAAAGACCTGTCTCTTCTTCCTACCCATACGTCACCCACCTACCTACGTCCGTCCTCACATTCCCTGCTTCCCTTTTTGTTAAAATGAAAAAGTATATATCCCATTGATTTCTAGGACCAAGCCCTCCACCTATGAACAGGATCCCATCTGGTTTCATCTTCTCAAAGATTCTCCTGCAATGATTCCCTCTGTCCCCTGCATCAGCACTGTCTCTATTTGTATCAACCCAGTCAACAGCCATGTCTTACTAGTTCGCATCTTTAAAGAAAAAAATCATTCCCTTGACTCCACATTGCTTTTTAGCCCCTCTATTTCCTTGTCCTGCTCCCCACCCCCAGCTAAAGGTTTACTAGCTAACTGTCTCTACTGCTTCACCCCCACTGCTCAACTTGGGCTTTCAACCCCACATCTCCATGGAAGAGGTTTTGGTCAAGGTCACCAATGACTTCCCAATGTCTCAAAGCCAACAGCCTATCCTCTGTTTTCTCCTTACCCCATCTCTCCTTGGCATTTGATGACCCCATCTCATCTTCCCTTGGTTTATCCCCAAACTCACATGTTGCAACTTCTCAGTCTTCTCTGCCAGCTCCCAAGCCTCTAGTCATCATATTGCCCCAGCTCTGTCCTTCAGTCCTCTTCTCTCCTAAGTCTACACTCTCTTCCCAGATCATCATATCCAGTTGTACAACTTCCAACACCTTCTATTTGATGAAGACTCTTGAAATTTTACCTCCAGCCCAGACCTTTCCCCTGGAATCTGCCAGAATTGCACATCCTGCTACCAACTTGCCATCTCCACTTGGATGTCTATTTGGCATCTTGAACGAAAACAGAACAGTAAACTCCCTCTTCCAACTCCAAACCTGCCCTCCTTGGAGCCTTCCCCATCTCTAAAATGCCCCACCATACACCCACCTAACTTCTCTTGATTCCTCTTTCCCTTACACCTGATATCCCACCCATCACTGAATCTTGTTGGTTGAACTTCCAAAATGTATCCTGAATCTGATCCTTTCTTACCACCTCCACTGCTACTTCCTGGCCCAAGTCACCATCATCTCTCGCCTGGATCACTACATTTATCCTCTAATTTATCTCCATCCTGTAGTTCTGGCCCGCCTCCAATCTGTCCTCCACAGAGCAGCTGGAAGGATCTATCTAAACCAGAATCAGGTCAGGTCAGCCCACTGTTTTAAAACCTTTCAGAGGTTTCTGCTATACAGGAGATAAAAGCCTCACTGCAGCCTACCGGGCCCTGTGTGGTCCGGCTCCTGCCTACCCCTCCAGCCGCATCTTCCCCCAGCCCTGCTCTTGGACAGGAAGCTCCAGACTCCCTGGCTGCAGCTCATCCCAGTCTTGAGATCTTTACACTTATCCCTTCTGCTCGGACCCTTCTTCTCCCCGCCCCAGTCTTCACACACCCACTCCTCATCATTCAGATCTCATTTCATGTGCCACCTCCTCTGAGAGGCCACCCCTGATCACCCTGGTCACAGGGCCCCAACCCCAAGCCCACTGTACTGCCACCCTCCCTTACATTAACCTATTTCATCTTGTTCAAAGGTACTTAAAAGCATCTTACTGATGAGTTTGTGTGTGATTCTCTGCTTCCTCCCTCTGGAATATAAGATCCTTGAGGGCAGGGATTCCATCTATGTGGTTCCTGGCTCTAATCCCAGTACCTAAAAAGCATCAGGCACACAGTAGGTGCTTATTAATTGACCTGATAGCCCCAGATCGTCAATTCCTTGCTGAATGTCCTTAAAACGCCAGTTAATCACTCTGTGCCTTCTCAATTTATAATGTAAGAGTTCTAATACCTGATGTGCCTCCAGGGGCTGGTATAAGGTTATTGGATGTGACAGAGCTTTACAATCTGTAAAGCACCATGCAGAGGCTTCAGTCCCCTACCTGACTCAGCAGAAACGGGCTTGCAACAGAGAAGAGTTTATAGCACCCCAAAGTGAGACCCCTCTGGGCCCAAGCCCACCTGCCTGTCTAGCTCAGAAGTCTGTGCTTTTGTTTTCACCTTTGCTTCTGCTCTTTGTCCCAGCCTGAGAGCGCCCTCGGCAGTTCCTCTGGATGTCCCTAACCCTGACCCTGATAAGCAGACTGCTCCCCAGTTCCCACCTACTGAGGACTCAGCACCTCTCTGTTCCAGCATCTCCTCCAAGCCCGCTGGACTCTACCTGCTGTCCGCATCAATCCCTGATCGTCCCCAGGACTTTGCTGGTCTTTCCTGGCCCCCCCCACCCCGACCCAGACACCTGCTTCCAAACCTGTCTGGTGGCTTTATTTTCTCCCTTTCTGGGAGTCACTCATTACCACATTAGCATCTGTGAAGTCCTTTGTGCTACGCAGAATGCACAGTGAAACAGAAAAGAATGCACTTACACTAGGACAAGGAAGGGGAGAGAAGAGGAAGCTGAGTGTCTGACAATGCCTCAGTTTCCACGTCTGCATGGAGGAGACTGCAGAGCAGATGCCCTAGATTTTCTGTTACACACTCCCACCTCCACCCTGCCTTCCTGTCTTCCTCAGGATTGATGCATGGCCTTTGCAGAGAAGGCCTTGGGCTCCCCAGGAAGCTAGGATGATCAAAAAAAAAAAAAAAAAAAAAGATCGGGACAACAGTGGGCACACAGGGAATTCTTGGAAGGCTAGAGAAATGTCACCTCGCCAGTCTTGGACCACAACAGCCATTTATCATCCTTACTGTTGGGGGGGAATCCTGAGATGGAGCTGACCTTGAGGAAGGAGATAATCACTTATTGAGGTGCCCACCGGGGTGCCGAGGGACCCGGGGCCTGGGAGGGTGTGGTGGAGACTGGAGGAGCAAGGCAAGGGGGACAAAGTCCAGACTGTCCAGAGGGGACAGAGACCAGATGACAGTGTGTGTACAGAACTGGGTCCACACTAAAGACTCTTCCAGAGCATCAGGGAAGCCTGGAGAGACTGAACAGGGAAACAAAGTGTAAATGGGAGACAAGAAAGAGCCGGAAGCGTGGTCACGGCCAGAGAGGTAAGTAACGAGTGTCTGTGCTGAGCAGTCCGGTTTCCTGCCTTCAGGTCCTTCATCACCTGAATCTAAGCTGCATTTGTGGCTGAAGAGTCTACAATTAAGACCTGAATCCAGACACGTGAAGTGCCATGGGCAAAGAGGCCAGAGCCTATGAGAGAGGAGCGTGACATATTTATAAAGATATTTCTAGATATTTCTCTGGTGTTTCTGCTTCTAGTCACCAACCATGTCGCGATCTACACTTAGGTCTTTTCCCATAACAAACAAGCATGTACACTTGCTCCCAGATGCAGATACATCCAACCCGGATACTCCCAGGCACCTCGATATCCAAAGATACTCATTCTCACCCATTTCTTTCACTCATAGGCCAACTGAGGACCCCACACAGACATGCAGATGCACACAGCACTGCGGTATTGCTAGACGTAGCACAGCACTGGGGTATGTCGGTGAATGAAGCCGACCAAGATCCCTGTCCTTGGGGAGGTGACATTCTGGGGCACTATCCACAGAGATGCACAGACATGTCCCCTCGAACCCTGCACGCAGACTATTCACATACATGTAGGTGCTCAGAGTGACTCCAAACAAACAATGTATTGAGTACCTGCTTCGTTCCAGGAAGCATGCTTGGTGCTGAAGAGATGCAGGTGGGTATCTCAAAACCAATATGGTACCCGCCCTCATGACACTCCCATAAAGGCATAGTCACAAACACGGGCCCAACAACTTCACATGGACCCTGCATGCACGCACGTATGTGCACATATGCACGGCTCTTGGTGAGTTTAAATACAAATCCAGAGTCAAGGCATTTTTAGGATGCCCCAGGAGGCAGCTCACTCAGAATGAGGAGTGGGGCTCTTCCAAGTCCAAAGTCAGATCTGTAAATTGTCCATTCCTCTCCCTGGCTGTGTGTTCCTGTCCTCCAACCTCACGTCATCTTCTCCCCTCCTCCCTTTCCCGTCCCTGAAATGATAGCACCAGGGGCTGCCTGCAGCCTTGAGCTCTCCCCTTGCTGCTCGAGACGTCTCCCAGCCCCGCCGTCAGGACAGGAGCCAAGCACCGGCCCAGAGGCTGGGGGTTTTTGCTGAGACGTTGCATTACAACAGAGCCTGCTCCTTCCAGACTTTTTTTTTTTTTTTTTTTTTTTGCTTCTGCTTTTGCTTTTAAAGAATCAGAAATAACTTGGCAGTAAAAATGTGCTTTGGGCTGAAAGCTGACTCCCAGGGTCAGAGCCCAGGAGAAGATTTCTGCTACAAAGTTGCAAGGAAAACAGCAGGCACTCAGCAGTTTTTATTTTCCAAGGCATAGAGAGAAAATACAGTTGGAGTGGATTTAGGACTTTGTGGGGCTCCTCTCCAGGTTGCAGTGTATGTGTGGTTTCTCTTGATCCGCCTGCTGGAGAGAGTGGCCGCAGAAAGAGTAGGCAGAGAGATGGTCAGAAAGCTGGGTCTGCAGCCAGTTCCGCCTGAGACCAGTGAGCCGCTGGTCCCATAGTGGGTCCAGGGTGGTGGATTTGGAGCCACTGACCCAGATTTTGTTCCCAGCTCTGCCTTCTCCTAGCTGTAGGAGCAAGACTTTTTTTAAACCTCTCTGTGCCTCAGGGCTTTTGTGAGGATGATAATGATGAAGTATGTATTGTAGAATAGTTTAATGTATGATATGTAGCCTTGTTTAACCCTCACTATGTGAATAGTCTGCGTGCAGGGGTCCAGTGGAGGCCCCGGTGAGGCCTCAGAGGATGTCGGCTCTTGTCATCCTCCCATCCTTATCCTTATCCCTTCTCTCCAGACTGTGGCATCTAGCTCCCAGTCTTTGGGTTGGATGGAGGGTGGAGCCCTCCCCTACTGGGGCCTAGAGGCCACTGCTGAGCTGACTATTCTGCTTGCCCCTGCATCCTCTCTGCAGCCTTCCTCACCCAGCTTTGTGCTCCAGGAGCCTGGCTTCTATAGACTGTATCCCCCAGACCCCTTTCCCTCTATTTCCACTTGGGTTTGGCCAATGAGAGGACAGGAGGAGAGCGAGGCTGGATACTTCTGCCCACACTCCGTCTGGCTTCAGCCCCTCACTTCAGTTTCCTCTCCTGATCACGTCCAGCTGGGGGTAGGTAACTAATGGCCTCCTATCACTGCTAGTCTTTGGGTGCCTGACATCCTTGTTGATCTGTCAAGTCTGCCCACACCTTTGTGAAAGATCCCTTCCTTAAATACTTTGGAGGAGAGTGAAAGCAGCAATGTACAAGGAGAAAATCATGGCTGCACACAAGGATTTTCACACAAGGATGTTCATCACAGTGTTGTTTATAATGACAAAAAAAATGGAAGGAACTTAGAGGTCCAACCATCAGGCATCGAGTGAATAATCCAGACAGCACACTGGACTGCAGCTATTGAGAACAATGAGTACAAAAATATTCCCCAATACTGGGGAATAATCACTACACCGCTCAGGAAAACAGTGGGCCATCAGGACTACGGACAGCCTGATAGCAACAAAAAGTAATCTCTACAGGTTTGCAAAGAGCATGTATGTGAAGGACATATACAAAAATATCAACTGCGTTATCCTTGAAAATGTGAATTATGGGCAGTGGTTGTTTGTTTCCTTTGTACTTTTCTGTAAGGGTTTTTGCCTTTTCTGCACTGAGCAAAAATTACTCTACTGACTAGAAGTTACTAATAATATAGGTGCAACTATTAAAAATGATATTTTAAAAAATATTTAGAGTCACGGGAAAATAAACATCATAAAATGTTAAGTGAAAAAAAGCAAAATCTCATACACACACACACACATTAGACGTTAAACCAGGGTCTCAAACCTTACTCAGGACTAAAGCTCCTACAAACTGCCCTCCCGACCTGGATGGGGGAGCCCCTCACTTACTGCCAAAGGGATTTCACACTGTACTGTTTCCAGGGTATGTGACATCATGGTGGCCCAGGGTGGAGGGAGAGGATGTACGGGCAGAAAATGCTCCTGGATCTTTGAGGACAGTCCCAGAGCTCTCTGGTGGCTGCAGTGAAGCGGCCAGCAGGCTCCTTCTGCAAGGGACAGGCATCTCTCCTTCTTCAGGCGTGTCTGTGGTTGTTTATAACCTATCAGCAGAGCCTCCCAGGGCTCTGCGGGGCAGGGGGCAGGGCAAGGGGTGGTCAGTGAGTTCCCTAACATGAGAAAATAGCCTCACAGTGAGTCTAATCACCACTTTCCACAAGGAATTTCACCGCGCGTGCTCATTTGCTTTTTAATCATCCTCTAAATATGCATTTTCACGTTATACCCTAATGGCACCTACAGAATCATTAGGATCTGTTGGGACCTTAATCCATGGCTTCGGAAGTCTCTAAATATGTAATTTCGCTCCATGACGCGGGTTTCTAAAAGTCCACAAATAACCATTTGCATGATAAAGTCACAACTCCAAAGTCAATTACAGCTATGTCTGGAGAGAATTTATTTCCTTTTTGAAAATTAAAATGTGAAATCAGGAAGTTGCCACACAAAAGCCTCCCCTTGCCTGGGTGGGAAGAAGGAAGAGAACGTAGCATGCCCTGGGGTCCTGATTGACAAGGTGCTGTTATGGAATCACCGGGCTAGGCGGCCTGGGCTGGTGGCCTCCAGGGTGGCCCTCAGTGGGGCTGGCTGTGGGCTTCATCTTGCACAGGGATCATCCATCTTCCCCGCCCCCCCTCTGTCTTAACTTCATGCATCCTAACGAGGATTAGGGGTCCCAGCTGTGACTCTCCAGGGAGCCCCAAGATGCATAGATATGTGAGGGGGCCCAAGTGACCCAGACCTTAAAGGGAGTAGCCAAATGGCCACGGGAGCAAATGGCCCCAAGTCATTCCCCATCTCAACATCCAGGATCCTGCATGCTGGGCCTGAGCTCTGAGGGGCCCCCAACGAAGGGCCCACATCTTTCCAGGGGCCTGGATGCTGCTTAGAACTGTGTGCATTTCTACAACACCAGGGCCACAGGGAACCTTGGAGGGCATCCTGTGCAGAGACGGGATGAAGGCAAGATGCCTGACTCAAGGCCACACAAGTATTCGGCTGCAGAATGGGCTTGGAAACCCAGCCTCCTCTCTCTGAGGATAAGATGTGTTCCACGGACACTGTCGGTCCACCACGGTTTTATCTAGCCAATTGCCAGGTAGAATAAAAACTATCTAGATCCATTTTCGTTCTCTTTTCACGCAGAGATGTGCACCGGAACTTGAACTGAAGGCAGAGTTCTGACCAGAATGAATCTGCTGGCTGTCTGAAGCATGAATGGAACTATTTAAAAAAAGATATCCCCAGAAACAGTGTGCACTGGAGCCTAAACCTGCATCCCCTATATTCTAAAATTATGAAGCTAAGACAAGAGGAGAGGCCAGAACTGTTCTTCGAGCTTAGCGGGCATTTCATTCAGTTGGTGTTCGGGATTGCAAGCAAGGTGTGTCTGGTCTCTGGGAAGGTGCCAGCACGCTAGCGGACCCCCAAGCCAGTTCCTAAATGTCCTGCAAAACAGACAGTTCGCAGCGAATTGTTGAGTCATGCTGTCCCAGCCCTACTAGAAGATGCCTCTTCCAAGATGTCACCGACCCCAAAGCTGGGGTCAGCCATGCCTCCCTTTGAGAAGAAGACCAGGATGGGGCAGTGAGGAGTCTTTGATCCGGAAATCAGAGTGCTTGCCCCCCACACTCCCAGCGACCGGCCTCAAGAATTTGGGAGACTCACTTCTACTCTCTCAGCCTCAGCTTTCTCAGATGCCAGATAGGACTAACTGTCCTTACTCTGTCTGGCGGGGATGTAAATCTGAAAGGAAAAGACCACAGAACTTTTAAGTTTTATACTTTGAAGGGGTACATTGTTTTCCAAGTATAAAACACTCAACAGATAAGGTACCACTATTCATTTAGAAAGTCTGGCATTGACAAGACCGTTGATGGTGTCTAAATGGTAATGATTCGTGTCAGCTCCCTGTGTTGGGGGGACACCCTGAGCCCTGAATTTGGAGCCAGTAGCCAGGGTTTGATGCCTACTTGGTTTGGCTTAGCATCTCTGCTAGACCCAAAGAGCATGGACTCATCCCACACACGGTAGGCTCTTAATAATCGCTTACCAATGCGTCCAACTATTCCCTGAGTCAGACTCACATTGCTCGGTTTAGTTCATTATCTAAAGAGGGATTTCTCCGCCCCCCCCCCCGTCTTCTGTACCCTAATGAAACATGGATGGGATTTTGATTACTACCGTTTACTGAGTACTTGCTCTGTGTCAGACACGTACTAAACCCTGAGCACACGGCATCTCCTTTAATCTTGACGACGGTTTGCTGAGACTGGCTCCATCTCAGAGAAGGTAAGTGACACAGCCAGCTGGGGAAGGGGTCCTCAAAGAGTTCCCGCTCTTGGCCTTAACACCAAACGGCCTCTCTTAGGGCTGAGCAGTTTCTTGAGACCCTCTAAACCTTAGTTTTCTCATCTGAAAATTGGGCAGAACGATGCTTCTCACTTATCGCTCTGAAGAGGAAATGAGGACTTAAAGGAGAAAGTGCCTCACCCAGTGGCTGGCACGTTGCACCTGCCCAGAAGTGCTGGCGCCATCTTGTTTTGTTTTGACTTGTCTTTTTGGTCTTGCCTCTAGACGCTTAATGATCTACTCAGGAAACGCGCAGGCCCTGAAAAGTTCCAGATTCTATCTGAATCTGATTAAACCTCGAGCCACAACTCAGAGCCAGGCATGCTGGTTCTGATGCCATGACGACAGCAAGATGAATAAGGGCCTTTTACGAGCCAGACACCTGATGGCTATCATAACAGTCTTCAAGGTGGGAGCCTTTCTCCCCACTGGAAAGATGAGGAAGCTGGGGTGTGGATCAGGCCACTAAACTGCAGTACAGCACCGGGGGTGAAAGCAGAGGCTCAGGAGTCGGGTCAAGTTGGTGCCCAAACCTGGCTCTGTCCCTTCCCCAGCTGTTACTTGGGGCTAGTTTCCCACCCTCTGAGTCCCCACTTCCTCCGAGTCTTGGATCCGATAATGCGTGCACAGTGCTGGCACCTAGTACCACTCTATAAATTTTAACAGCTATTGTTTTTCCTGCCCAGGGACACACCACAGGGGAAGGGGTGGAGCCAGGCTTGGGTCTTCTGCCCCACCATCCTGCCCTGCCCCATTCGAGGGCCCCCTCTCTGCCACCCCACAGCCTCCTACTTTTAGCTGCACCATCAGCCATGCACCCTCTCCCTTTGCAGCTAGTACATGCGGTAGGAATGGAGGTTTCTGGAGGGGTCTGACCTACAGTGTGGGAGGGGGATCCACTCAAGAGGACCCGGGTATTTTTCCTGTGCCCGGAGAGGCTCTGCTCGCCCCACCAAGCCTCCAGCAGCATGAGTTTAAATCTCTACCTCACCACGAACTAGTGCGCAACCTTGAGCAAGCCACTTTACTCCTCTGTGCCTCAGTTTCCTCCCTGGAAAACAGGCTTTATAATGGCACCTAGCTTCTAGGTTTGGACTGAGGAGTAAAGGGCTTAATGTTTGTAAGGCATTTAAAGCCATGCTTGGCATGAAGTTAGTGCCCCACAAATGCTCAAAGATGCCGCTATAATAGGAAGAGTAATGGCAAAAGCACCGTGTTCCAGACCCTAAAGTCTGGACTCTCCCCATTCACCACACCGTCTCAGCACCAGCCTGAGAGCCAGCACACGGTAGCTCCCAGCTCCGGCCCTGCTAGTGACCCGAGCATGATCTCGGATAGGCCACGGCTCCTCTCCGGACCTCAGTTCCCACAGCCGTGACATGATGGGTGATCAAGATGATTTCCGGTCTCCTTCCACCCCAGGACTTTGAAATGCCCTCCTTCTAAGGACCACGGCAACCAGTGTGCCACATTCTCCCTCCACCCGCAGGGTCTGCACTGGAGGCGTGGGGAGGGTTATTCACTCACTCATTTGGTCAACAAACATTTTAGAGTGCCTACCACAGGCAAAGCAGGCTCTCTGTTCTTGAATGACCCAGACAGGAACGTTACACCCACAGAACTTCCTTCCCCAGCTCTGATGGAACATCCCCCCTCCTTTCTAAGAATAATCTTGCTCTCTTAATAAGCGTGAGTTTCTGTCCCTGGTCTCCCAGGAGGGACTGCCCACTGGAAAGAGCACAGGCTTTGTGTCCAGCAAGCCTGAGTTGACGGTCACCCTCCACACGAGGTAGCTCAGGGACACTGGGCCATGTTTCCCAGAGTGTGGGTCATGACCTATTTGTGGGTCATAAACTCAGTGTAGTGGGTTGTGTCTGGCATTAAAACACAATGAAAGAGCAGAGGGTGGAATAAAATGGCACAGAAAATAAAGCGTCCTCCACGGAGTAGGAGGCGAGTGTACACGTGAGATGTGAATTGCATGCATTACCGTGGCACGTGGTCAAAGAAGTTTGGAAGCCGCATACCTAGAGCACATATTTTGACTTCCCAGCCCTCACTTTCCTTATCTACCAGGAAGGGATTTTGTAAAGATAAAATGAGAATAGCATCAAGCCAGGCGAAGCTGGAGGTCCCAACGGTTTTCAGGAGCCCCCGTCTCTGTCCTGACACACGAGCCTCAGTCCTCGAGAAGCTGAGTCACCAGTCCTACCTCTGCCCCCAAACCCTCTCCCCTCAGGGGATCAACAAACCAGTCAGAAGATAAGAATATGCGTATCAATTCTGCAAACATTTGCACTCCCCAATCAGTAAGTAAAGAAGTGCTTACGGATCCCACGAACATTTATTGAGCAACTGCATGATGCCAGGCCTCGGGCTGGGTGCCGGGGCACAATGATGAGTAGACAGTCAGGCCACTGCCGCAGGGAGTTCACAGTCTAGCATGAGAAGCCAATAATAAACCCACAGACACATGCCCAGAATGCCAGGCAGGTCAACGTGCTGCAGGAAATGAAAGCAAGGTCAAGGGTAGACAGAGGTTCTCTTTCAGATTGGGCAGCCGCGCTGATGGTCTATTCATGCCCGGCCTGGTGGCAGGCAGAGTTCGGGAGTAAGTGTATGTCAATGACAGGGCTCTCAGCTCCAAGGAGCATCAGGAAGATGAGATTCACACGGCAGAAATAGAGGAAAGCTTTCCAAACACCTAGGTTAACACTGGACGGGATGGGGCCAACTACAGATCAGAGAAGGCCAGCCCAAGTGTAGCCAGGATTCCCTTTTTGCAAGAAGGAAGGGCAGAGCTAATTAATATAAGTGAGCAGGAGGCGAGTGGGCATCCCAGAGCACGGGGGAAGAGGTGAGACCGGGGGGAGATGGGCAAAGGGGACCTGGTGCAGGAGGGCACAGAGGGCAGAGTCATCGTGCCCACTAGTGGGGACAACGAGGGGAGACCTTGAAGAAAACGCGAAGGTCAGATGGAGTTTACTCTTGTGCCAATAATAATAACAACAACATTTGGGGGGCACGTACCATGTGCCAGGGACTGTGCTAAGAATTTTCCACGTGTTAGCTAATTTAATCCTCACAACCCTTGAAGCAGACATTACAACGTTTCATTGAATCTAAGACTCTTTAGATTAGAAAATGGACTGTTAATTTTGGTATCCCCAAGAAAGAAATCTCGCTGCTATTTAAACTTTGACATGTCATGGATTGTAGGAGGTGTTCCAGTTTCAGAGATGTTAAAATAAAGATCTTAGCCTTGATGGAATGTGGCCGTGTTATCCACAGGAAGTAGGGGAGGCGGGAGGGTTGGTAACTTGACCCGAGTTATACAACTCATAAGGGGCGAGGGGACTCGAACCCAGGCCATCGGGCTCTGGAGCGTGCGTCCTGCCCCAAGCCTCCTTCCTGTCTGTGAGATGCTAGGGCAGCAGGGAGGGGCTGCGGGGTTTCAAGAAGAGGAATGATGCGTGTTCCAGGAAGCACATGGGGCAGATGGGAGAGGAAGAGGCCACTGAGAGGGTGACTGTGAGAACCGGGCGTGGGGCAGTGGTGACGCGGCCAGCTCCTGGCAGAGGAGAAGGGGGATGAGGGGATGCAAGGACGGCTGATACCGTGATCCAAGGTTTTAATACGATGATCCTTTCCAGCCAGAGGCAGGGGTTTCTATAAAGGAGAAATACAAGGGTATAGGTTTCAAATAATTGTAACTGTCGCTGGCAGGAAGGAAGGACAAGTGGAGACAGAGAGAAAGGAGGAGGGGGGTGGCTACACAGGAGATGGGCAGAGTGGGTGGGTGAGGGGCCTTTAAGAGTCACTTTGGAACCCCTGAGTCAACTGGGCCCTAAAGGGAAGAGGACTCTGGCTGATGTCAGACTTCTGGACCCTTAGGAGCCAGATCATGAAGGCACAGAACTCCCCCAACCCTCCCAGCTTCCTGTGCGCACTAACCAAAGTCTCCAGTCCCCTGTCAGCAGACGTGATCTCTCCTGCATACTTTTCTTTCAGGGAGACTGGGAAGATTAGAACAAACTCTCTGTGCCTCCTGCAAAACCCAAGACCTCAAGTCTTCCTCCTTTTATGCCCAGGTGGGCACTTAACCTCCTGCCACCCCCATTTCCCGTGGACAGCAGTGCCCCATTTCATCAATCCGGAGATGTTTATTTTAACATCTCTGAAATTGGAATGCATCTTACAATCAATGCCATGTCCGAGTTTAATCAGCAGCGACGTGACTTTCTTAGTCATACGAAAAATAACAGTCCATCTTCTAATCAAAGGAGTCTTAGATTCCATGAAATATTGTCATATCTCCTTCAATATCTCCCTGGTGGCAGAGACTGTCTGCACCCCTAGACCAGGTCCCTACTCCTGGTTCTCGGCCCAGTTCAGCCCTGTTGGTTTCTCCCCCTTGGTGCACTGAAAATGCACAGAACAGACCCTGGATCCCTCCTGAGACCTCATCATTGCCCCACAGCTTCCTGGACCCACTTTCCGAGCCACACTGGGTCAGGAAAGACCCACCTGGAGTATGCCAGGACCCCACCCTTTACGCAGAGCCCATAGGGAGAGAAAATGCCTGCAGCTTTCTGCCCAGGAAGAAATCAACTGTAGCAGCGTGCTCACGTGGTGGGACAACAGTCAGCCAGGGAGATGAGAGAGAAACAAAGAGAGAGGCCCTGAGCTGAACAAGGTCAGGGGTCACAAGATCCAGTCCCCTGTCTCCCAGCTCAGCCAGGAGGAGAGCTGGCTTCTCTGTTTATAAAAATCAAGACTGATGCTTATCACAGCCATTGTTCAGCATGTCAGTAGTGGCAGGGACTTATTAACTGCTGGGATGCAGCAGCGGGGCTCAGAGCAGGTGCCCCGGAGAAGCCAGGGAGCTGTGGCAATTATTTGTCTGCAAGCCCGAGTATTGTATAACAACTGTGCATTGAAGTGATTAAGGCAGAACAGCTGGGGAAGTGCTTACCATATCCTGTCATTTAACAAATATTTCTGAGCATCTACTACGCGCGAGGCCCTGTGAATAGAGAACAGCACGGACCGGACCGTGATCCATGACTCCTGAAGCCGACATCCTGGAGGTGAGAGAGAGATCACACCTGATAAACAAAACAAATAAGGTAATGGCACAGTCTGTGCAAAGGTGATAAGAGTCAAGGAGGGAAATAAAGTGGGGGAGGGGAATAGGTCACTCTGGGGGCAGGGGCTGTGGTTTTAAGAATGATCAGGAAGGCCTCATTAGCTGGTGACAAGATCAAGGAAAACTTCCCCAAAGTGATGGCTGGGCTGAGTCTTGAGACATGAACAGGAGCTCACCAAGCAGAAGGGGGTTAGAGGGAAGACCCTCCCAACAGAGGGAGCACTATGTGCAAAGGTCTGGGAGTCTGCAAGCTCAGAGCCACCCTGAGGACCTACCAGGAGTAGAGGGCCTGGCCAGAGCGGAGATGGGAGAGGTAAACAGTGGCCAGGTCATGAGGGTCCAGGATACCAGGCTAAGATAGTCTGAGCATCGCCCAACAGGCTTGGGGAAACTTGAGGATCTGAAGCTGAGAAGCGATGCAGTCCTGTGTCCTGTTTTTAATAGGATTTGATGAGAATGGGGTATGATAAAGCTCTGGAAAAATGCCAAATGGCATTCCCAAAGAACGTTCCATAGGGCACTCACACAAGTCCTAAGAACTCTACATGAAAGAAAGGGTTTCATGATCCATAGTGTTTTGGCAAAAACAAACAAACAAAATATATATAAACGTTTATATTTATATATACCACATTCCTTTTTTGGAAAATCACAAGGCTGATTTGGATTGTAAAGGATCGGAGAAGGTCTGCAGTAAATAAACTTTCAACCTTGTCAATTCCAGCATTTTCAAACTGACTTGACCACACAACTCTTTTTCATCTGTCTCTCCCCACACCATCATAATACCTATGAACCTCCTGGAGAAATAGCAGACTGGGGCAAATGCTACCAAACAGTCCCCATTTGTCAGAGTGTGTGTGTTTCCTCATGGAGCCCATCCCCATCCTGCCGCTGGCTGAAGGTCCATTTCTAGAACTCCTCAATGGCAGCCCCACTCTGGTGGCCATCTGGGCAGCCTCCAGCCTGCTCGCCTGCAGCAGATGAACGCAGCAGTCATGGTCACTCTCTACAGAGATAGCATAATCCAAAACAGCAGATAATCCAAAAGCCATTTATTCTTGGTATGCTTAAGTGAGTTTATTTTTACTTCAGCCTTACCTTCCTAATTTGGCCTCCCTCAGACACATGCTAAAACGAGCTTGCTTTTTTGGAACACACACTGAGTGAAGGGGGGAAGGGGACCCGGGGAGATGCTTGGGGAAGCCACTGAGGAATTTCATACACATTGAGCTAGTATCTCCTTCCTCACCTGCCTGTTGAAAAGACCTCCAGATTGGAAACTGTGTGCTGATCTGGTCCCTGCAAACACCAGCTCCAGAAAAAAAAAAGAAAAAAAAGAGCAGAACATGTGGTTCAGTGAGATTTGTTGCAAAAAGCACTAGTTGAGGGTGGTGGGGTGGGGGTGCGGGTCTCACTCAATGAGATCCAAAGCTCCGTGCTGCAGACATCACGCTGCCCTGACCTTGCCCTTTCCACGACAGTGCCCAACTGCATCTTGCTCCCTGAGGGCTTCTCTTGTACCAAAGCCACTTAGCCTGCCCACATGGTAAGCCCAGAGTGCCAGGGAATTAACACTCTCCATCCCCAATGCAAGAGGTCCTCAGGGGGCTTCCCTGGTGGCGCAGTGGTTGAGAATCTGCCTGCCAATGCAGGGGACACGGGTTCGAGCCCTGGTCTGGGAAGATCCTACGTGCCGCGGAGCAAATGGGCCCGTGAGCCACAATTACTGAGCCTGCGCGTCTGGAGCCTGTGCTCCGCAACAAGAGAGGCCGCGATAGTGAGAGGACCGCGCGCCGCGATAGTGAGAGGACCGCGCACCGCGATGAAGAGTGGCCCCCACTTGCCGCAACTAGAGAAAGCCCTCGCACAGAAACGAAGACCCAACACAGCCAGAAATAAATAAATTAAAAATTAAAAAAAAAAAAAAAAAAAGAGGTCCTCAACCAATGCCTGCTGGAGTAGGGTATAAATACCCCAGCTCACTCACCACCCAGACAGTGCAATCCTGAGGCTTACGTCTTTGCTGGATTCCTGGATTCCCCAGCAGGATTAAGCTGCAGTTGGCACCAGGGGTAAGTGACTTACAAACCCTACCCTTCTTGGCTGCATTCCCTACCCTGTCTCGCCATCCTCCACCCTCACCACCCATCAGTGTTTCCTGAGCCAACCTCCCGAATAAACTGCTTACACGCATATCCTTGTCTCAGGGTCTGCTTCTGGGGAACGCGAACTAAGAAACCCAGCTCTTCCTGGCTGGGGGAGCTGGACACAGCCTGGTGTGAGTCTGGTTTTCCCAAGCATTGGAGGAGATGCATGGCCTTGTTCCATCCACTTCTTGTGAGGGTTCTGGAGGTCCCCACAGATGCTGTATAATCCTGAGCCCTTGTCAGTATTTGCACCAAAATCATTTACACCAAGTCAGGCCTGGAAGGGTCACCAAACAGGGACCAAAATATTCACAGAGAAACAGGAACAAGGATGCTTGGTGAACAAAAGGATGCGGCTTTCTTCCATCTGGAGGCACAGGGGAAGCTCGGCACACACGCCGCCATGGGGCAGCGAGAAGGGGTCACATGATCTAATGTGTGGGAATCACTGGTCGATGCCACTTGTTTTCCTAATTAGGAAATTACCCACTAAAGGGCTTCTTCCACAGCATCTGCCTACCATCTTGCTGATACGTGCCGGTCCAGGCCTCCCTGACCTCTCCCTCCCACAGCTGTCTTTCACACACCCTCCATGCTAGTCGTAGGCTGTTCCCACTCAAATCTCCAGGTTCCTGGAAGATTAAGGGGTGGCCAGGAGAGGAACAGTCACTCCCGAGTGGCCAGGGGTGGGTGAGAACCCAGTCTGAGCCTTGGGAAGACACCTCTATCCCTCTGGGTCTCGTCATTGAGGAAAGGGCAGGAAAAGGGCCCTTTCGTGCTCTTCTGTGATGGGCTCTTCACTCCTTCCTCAACTATTTGTTACTGTGCAGCCGCTGTGCACCAGGCCCTGTTCTGGGCGCTCGGGGTGTACACTGTGAATAAGCCAGAAAGAAGTGCCTGCTTGCACAGGGCTTATATTCTAGCTCTAGAAATCATCACTTGCTGGGAAGGACAGCCCCGCCTGTGACAAAAGGACTTGGTCACCCAGGTGTTCTGATAAGAGAACTGGCCCCACTCCTCTCATCCCCCTCCCTCCAGACCCCCAGACTACCGAGTGCCCAAAGTCCCAACCTAAACCTATTCAATTGAATTGACAGGTGGTCTGCAAGACCTCGGTAGCAGGTAGAAGGACCATGTTATCCCCACCTTGTGATGTAGGGGGAATGAAGGTTTGGTTCTGAGGTAGAGGACCCAGGTCCTTCAAGACTCAGAAATCTCAGGATGGGGAGGCCAATGCCTCCTAAAGTACCCACCTTCCCACTGACCCCAGTCTCAGATTCTTAAGCCAAAACTCACACTGTCCCATTTGAGTTTCAGTCGGGGCAGAGTGTCAGGCCCTGCTCTCTGCTACAGACCCTGGACAAGGGCAGAGAAAGTTCTTAAACTCCCTTCTACCCGAAGAGCCAGCTCTCCACGTGGATCTCCCTGCTCATCTTGGGCACCATTATCCCAACCAGGATCCCCTGCCAAGGATGCCTCCCCACCCCCTGTGCAGGTGCACTTGCAAGAAGGAGGCTCATTTCAATACCACTATGTGCAAAGCCTAATTAGGGGGTCAGTAAGCGACTTCCCCTCGCACACACACATCAAGCAGCAGTACACACACAGTGGCACAGTGCCACAGGGCTGGGGAGAATGGTTTATGGGATTAGCTGTACTTGGGGATTATCTCTGCTCCATTAGTGCATACAACTGTGTGATAACAACAGAAATTGCCTCACTCAATCAAGTGCCGAGAGGAGAGCAAGGGTGGATCAGGCTGGTCTTTCCCCCACCTCCCACCCCCTTTGTGCCAACTCATCTCCCAGTTGACCCCTTTCCAAGTAGAAGTGGGTGGTGAAATACAAAGAGCCCCGCTTGGGCATCAGGCAACCTGGTTTCTAGTCCCGATCCTGTCTTCGTTGTGTGACTTGGGTTAATGCCTCACTCTCTCTGGGCCTCAGTTTCTTCATCAGTCAAATGACAGAACTGGACTAGATGGCAACAGGAACAATTGTGAACAGTTAGTGTGTGCTATGAACTCAGTCTTGTGCTAAGCGTTTTCATGTAGTACCTTATTTGATCCTGTGCTGATTTTATTTTGTTCCCTGCTCTCTCTTCAGTGCCTGGCACATACTTGATGACCAATAAATATTGTTTATTTGATGAATTCTTCCAATACCTCTATGAAGCAAGTGTTATTATAATCCCACTTTCCAGAGGGAGAAACTGATGCCCAGCAAATTAAATAACTTGCCAAGCTCACTTTCCTATTCTTCTGGCCTCCCTAGGTGATCTACTGAGTGCAGATGTCAAATGGGGGCAGACACCTGGCCCAATACAACCCGAGCCCACTCTAGGGTAAGCACTTAGTAAATGCTCAATGAAAGGCATGGGCATCATTTTCTAATGTCTTTCACTGACGACCCCACTGTACTTAGAACAGTGTTTGACACACAGTAGGTGCTCAATAAATATGCACTGAGTAAATGAATGAATGAATTCTTCTAATTCTCGTAACAACCTATGAAAAATAAGGAAACTGAGGTTCAGACAGGTGAAATGACTTGTCTATACTGATAAGAAGGGTAACAGGGATTCAAACACTGATGGGGCCCCAAATCTGCCCACCCAATCCCCCGTACTCATGTTCTTTGCTATAAGACTTTGAAGTGCTTCCCACAAAGGGGTACGTATATTGCCCCACTCTTGACTTTAATGTGGCTATTCGACTTGCTTTGGCCAGTAGAACAGGGTGGCGTGATACTGTTTCAGTTCCAAGGCTAGGCTTCAAGAGGGCTTACAGTTCCTCTTGCCTTCTTGCACTTCTGCCACTGCCATGCTGAGAATATGCCTGAGCTAGGTGCTGGTCCCAGGAAAAGGATGAGAGACATGGGAGCAGAGCTACTCCAGCCCAGCTTAACATTGCTGCTTTTAGCCACTGGCTTTGAGTGTGGCTTGTTACTCAGCAACAGCTGACAGATACAATAGGTCTGCTTTCATTTCTGGTAGGAAAAGGGATACATAAACGGTGTCCTAATAACACACAGGAGATGCAGATAAGTCTAGGGCAGGTAGAAAAGGCTTCCCGGAGGAGGAGACATTTGAACTGGGGCTAGATGATGAGTAAGGTCTATCAGTCATTCACAAATACTAATCGAGCACATACTGTGTGCCAAGCACTGTTCTAGGCACTGGAATTTTTCAGATGAGAAGAGATAGGGAAGGGCATTCCAGGCAGAGGGAACAGCATACACAAAAGTATGGTGGTCCTGGGAACAGACTGGCATGTCTGGAGTAGAAAGGGCATGTGGGACAGAGTAGCAGATGAGGCTGCAAAGGCAGGAGGGCCAGGTGGAGGAGTTGGGTCTTATGCTGAGGTGATGGAGACCCCTTAAAGGATTTTAAGTAGTGTGGCAATGAGACCCGCCTGTGTTTTTAGACAGAACCTTCTGGCAGCCATGAGGAGAACTGCTTAGCAGGAAGCAGGAAGGCCAGCCAAGAGGAGACACTGCAGCAGTTGTGACTTAGAGCAGTGATGGAGGGGGTGGAGCGGGGAGCACGGAGGGACAACAGGCAGATTTTGGAAATGGACTAAAGAGGGAAGGGCAGTGGGGAGGAGTCAAGGATGATGCCCTGATCTCCAGCTTGGGCAACTGGGTTGGGAGGTTGTGGGAAAATGGGAGGAGGGTCAGTTCCGGGGGTGGGGGGAAGAAGAGACAGCTGGGGTATGCTTCCATTGCAAGAGGGACACCTTCCTTGTGCCTTGGATCCTACCCCATCACCCGGCCGTTTCTCTGACCCACCAAGAGGCGGCTTGGCCTTCGCCCCCCCACCAAGAAGGTCTCTCTAATGGCCGTGCTGTCCATGCACTACGACGACAGGCAGCTGGCTCTGTGCTGACACAGCAGTGCCCACCAGGAGAGGGGCCTCCGGAGGCGGGGGAGCAGCAGGGGGAGGGAGGGGCAGGCAGCCACCACACCTGAGCCCGGCCCCCTCTGCCTGCAGCCAGCATGGAAACAACAGAGACCAGGAGGGAGAAGCAATTAGAAAGGCAGTGAGGAGCGGAGGGAGGTGGGGACAGACAGACAGTGAGGCCTTCAAAGATGTGCAGCCGCTGTCACCCCAGCTGTCCAGCTGGGGAGAGACAGAACTTGAGTCAGGGAGGACCTCGGAGCCAGAGGGAAAGGAGTAGGCAGGAAAGTGCGTGGGGGGATGCGGAGTAGAGGGGAGAAGAGAGGAAAGAGGGGAGAAGTAGTCTGATGAGAAGGGCTGGGATTCTCACCTCTACTCTGTCAGCAGCTGAGATCTTGGTGCACCCTGAGGGGATGGGGGGTGGGTGGGAGATGCTTAGAAGGGCCTGGACGGCGGACACCAATAGACACCCTTCTTAGGGGGCGTCAGGGCTCCCAACCAGGATCTCGGAGCCCAAGGCACCTGTGATCAGAGGCAGGGGCACCAGAAGGAGGGGGCTTCTCTGACAATTTGAAATAAAATGGGCACAGCGTTCTAATACTAACAGCCTGTTATTAAAATCAAGTGCTATTTTACAAATTGCATTTGCCAGGGAATGGCTAATTACAGGCAAGGCACATTTCTGTGTGTTGGTGTCGATTAATCCTGAACGGTTTAAGCAGTCGAATTTTATACATATAATTATCACTCGAGATTTGCAAAACAGCAACAAGATGCTCTGGGGCTCTGCCCTTGAGGGACGTGGAGGCTGAGGGATGTCTTGGCAGGGAGGGCCGGGGGAGGGAGGTGCTGGACAGGGAAGTTCGGCTGTGCTGAATCACAGGCGGGCACCTCTTCCTATCAATCTCTTACTTCCCCCGGATGGAAAGGAATAAAGCCACTGATGAAGAGGGGAGGGGCCTCCTGGGCTGGGGAAGCTGGAAACAGCTTCCAGAAGGGCTGCTAGCAAAGTTCCACCCCTTCCCAAGCGTGGTCCCTTCATGAGACTGAACTCGCTGTGGGGTTTGAGACAAGGCGTGTTCCACTGTCCCACAGCCCAGGTTTTTTCATGTGTGAAATGGGCAGGCTGGGGAGAGTGTCAGGGATGAAGGCCACACCCACAAGACCGTAAAGAAGGGAGGGAGTTTTTATGGGGCTCTACTGTGCTCCTCAGCCAATCCCGCAGCCTCCAGGAGCAGATGGGGCCTCATGGCAGAGCGAGATGTAGTGGGTGGTGGGTGCTGCCAGCTGCAAGGCATGCTGGGAGACCCTGGGGGGAGGGTGCGGCAGGGAGCTGGGGCAGCCCACCCTGGTGCAGGGAGACACGTGGAAAAACTCACTGGCAACCGTGGCCCAACTGCCCACTCTGGGAGGAGGGGTGAGCCCAGGTACAAGTCAGGCTGGGTCTAGAGGGCGCCCAGGGAGGTGGAGTCACGGGGGCGTGGGGGCCACAACCAAGGGAATGTGGTGCTCAGAGAGGGTGCAGAGCCAGAGGGCTGACAGTCCAGCCTGTTTTGCTGGAAGATAAGGCCAAGAGCCCAGCCCACCACCTGAGGCATCTGAGACCTTGCCCCGAATCTCACGGGGGAGCTGAGAAGGGATGTGTGGGGAGCGAGGAGGTGAAACAGGGAGGTCCTGGCTGCAAGTGTCCCTACGAAGACTACCGCCCTCCCCGCCTCCCCTGCTCACCAGCTAAAGCTATAGGCGACCCACTTCACTGCTGGTATTGGAGTGAAACCCAAGCAAACGGGGCTGGCAAGGGGACTATGTGAAGGTCATTTTCTACCTGCATGGGAATTCCTGGGCCCCTGTCCTTCACTACTTCAGAGCTCCTGAGGGCGAGCCCCAGGAGTCCTATGAGCACTACAGTTTGAAAACCACTGGCTTAGAAAGGCAGCAGCATCCACATGGGAACCCAGAGTGTTTAAAGGAAAAAGAGAGAGTAGCGGACCAAAGCATCTGATGCTTTATCTGCCTCCTGCCTCCTGTTTGCTTCGCTATGCTTTGTGTGATGGGCTGGGAGCTGGAGCTGAGTGTCAGGGTGGGCATCCCATTGGATGCGTGCAAGGGGAAAGTGGGCACAGGATTGGCTAACGAAGCTGCTGTCAGAGTGACACTGGAGAGACCAAGCACGTCAAGGTGCACAAGGACCTAGCAAGTCTCCACAGGTGTGAGTTTTTACACACCTGTTACCACTTTCGTCACAGTGGCCCTTATGGCTTCAGAGGCTCAAGGGACCTTTTGAAGGCCAGGGTGACAAGTGTGATAATATCTGTGCAAATGCCCAGCACACAGTAGGCACTCAATAAATGCTCAATATTGGTGAATTTGAACCCCTCCTCATCCTCCCTCTGAATGCCCACTGAGGACTCTGACCTCCAGTTCTGCCCCTTCAGACAGCTCCTTGATGGCATCATCCCTGAACTCACCAAGAGCGTGTTTTACAAGGGTTCAGCCTGAGCCCTGACCAGAGGCCTCAGCCCTACTGCTCTAAGCAGAGAAGGATAATCACAGAGTCATTAAACCAAAGCAGTGCCCCACTCCCCTTGCTTTTAGCGCTGAAGCGGCTTCAGGTGCTTTATTACCAAAAATCTTTGAAAGTTGGCACGACAAGACTTTCTTTTACCAGAGACACTGTGAATAATAGTTCAGTCCACTGTGCGCCTCCTGTGTGCCAGCCCGGGACCAGGTGCTGAGAGCTAAGCTCTTTGTCAGCCCTGTTTCCCAGGGAGCAGAGGAAGCTTGCTGGAGAGGCCACGTAGGACACCCAGGGCCCCGGGCAGTCACGTGACTGCCCCCAGTAGGGCAGGGAGGCAAAACCTGTGGCCTTGTCTGAGCTCCGGTACTTCCTGTCTCTAGGACAGCATGGAAAGGTGAGTTGCCTGGCCCCAGGTCACAGAGTTGGTTAGACACAAACTGGGGCTCAGAAAGGGTCTTCCCACTGTTATTGTAGGATGAAGGAGATGAAGAGGATGAAGCAGGAAGAGGGGCTGGGAAGGCCAGCCCAGGCTTCGCGTCACTTCCCACAGTTCCGGATAACCACACATTGTTTTACTTACAATCATGAGCAATAAATAGGGGTACAGGAAACCTGGGGATGATGTCCCCTCTGCCTGTTTTCTTAGCACACAAGAGAAAGAAAATTTAAAAAAAATATCCTCCCAACACTGATACCCTAACGTGCCAAAAACACATGCAGATTTCAAAACAAAGAAAAATCCCACTGGGGTCAACTCAGCTATCCCCCTGTCCATAGCAAGACAGATCGGCTGGATACCTGCTCTGGTCCTGGTAACTCATATCATGGGTCAGCCACCTCCCTCTGCCCTGAATCACACCTCCAAACCCTACCACATGTGCACACACCTGCAGCCCTCCTCTCTCTTTGATTGTGAAGTAGGCGGAGCTTGGCCTCTGGTATTCCCCCCTTTGGCACCTTTTCCATCCTTCCTGGGGCCTGGCTTACCCAGGCAGGGGACCAAGGCTCTCCTGCTCACCGTCTCCCCACAACCCAGCCAGCCTTTAGACTGTGTCTTTTCTTATGAAATGAAAACGCTTTCTGTCCTTAAAGGAGTTTGGGGAGTCAGAGGGATGGTGGAGGAGATATTCCCAGGGGTGAGGGGCCTCCAGGCACCCTGAAATCAGGCTATGATATAGACTTCTGAACAAGTTCATCCCAATAGTAGCAGCTCCAGCCCATCCTCATCCTGAACCCCGACTCCTAAGCCCTGAGCCCGGAGACGGAGTCAGGGGCCAATGGTTCCAGAAGCTCCAGACCCTGTTCCTTTCTTTCCTATTAGAAAGAACCATTGTGGCATCAGAGATAAAGTACTGTACTTGGGGTAGGGAGAACGGGGTTCTAGTCTTGCACTGCACCCACCTGGCTGTGTGACCTTAGGCAAGTCACTTTCCCTCTCTGGACTTCAGTTCATTTTCTATAAAACACAGCGCTGGTGTAGATGGACTTCAAGATGTCCTCCATTTCTGGCCACTGGACTCTGTGACAAGGCAAATGGCCCCGGCTCAGCTCCACTGACCCCACTGGGACCATTCTGGTGACTGTGGACGGGAAGCTGAAGACAGAAGCAGTCCCCAGGCCACGGGTCCCACCCTGTCTGGCACTGTGCTTCTTTTCCAGACTCAGAAATCACCGGAGCGTAGGGGCGGCCCTGCTTCAGGCTGGCTCCACAAGGCAAATTACAGCCTCTCAAGGGTGCCTATGACGACTAAATGGTTTGTTTTCCGTATGTAAATGAAGCCACCAATTTACATTCATTTGCACCTGATGGGTGTCTGAAATGGATAGATTTGATTTGTGCCTGATCTGTGTCTAATTTATTAATCAATAAAACGTCATGTACAGGCACAAGGATCCCCAGTTCCAGCCGGCCTCCATGTATATGTAAATAATGCAATCTCTCAATCTACTTGTTATGTAAATGTTAATATAAAACTGACAGAAATACACATCTGCAGAACTTTATGAGCAGGGGGAACTGAGATTTACACCGGCTCCTGCCCACCCTCTGCCCCTTGGCTCTTCCTTCCTCTTGCCCCACCTTCCTCTCACTTTTCCCTTATGCCAGTTGACCCATCTCATCTCCTCCAGGAAGCCCACCTGCTCCTCTAGCCTTCGGACACTGCCAGGCCTCCAGCCAGAGGCCCTTGCTGTTACTTCCTGCACAATCTTGCCTCCCTCTCACCCCGGAACTTTGCCCGCAAGACCACACCTTACACAGTCTCCCCACCCACGCATTTCTCCCCTCTCCATCTCTGTGTGTTGAAATTTACCCCCTCCAAGGACCAGCTAAAAGTCACCATCTTTAGCCAGCGCGGACACTGAGTATGCATGCACGGACCCATTCTGGGAAGAGGGAGGGATCAAAGGTCCCAGCCCCCAATACGTTCCTGATTTAATAACAGCAATGTTTCCATCCTCTGTGTGCCAGGCGCTGCTCTGAGCACGGCTTGCGGGGCATCCTCTGCGGTGAGGGCCTGCTGTTGTCCTGCTGTGCAGATGCTGAAAACGATGCTTCTTCAGAGAGGTTACCTACTAGACAGGTGCAGACAGGCAGGGCCAGGGTTTGACTCCAGGCAGCGCCATCAAGAGTTAGCCTCAAAACCATAATATGGCCTTTTCCCAGTGAGCAGAAAAGGTCATTCCAAGCCATGGAAGCCAAATTAAACCCCTTTTATAATATTCCTCAAAGGGGCCACAAAACAAACCTTAGCAAAGCCAGAAAATGATAGCTTTCTCCAGCCTGTCCCGTCAGGAAAGCATCATGCCTGGATTGCATGACCGCCCGTCTTTTTTTTTTTTTTTTATTGAATTTTATTTTATTTTATTTTTTTATACAGCAGGTTCTTATTAGTTATCTATTTTATACATATTAGTGTATATATGTCAATCCCAATCTCCCAATTCATCCCACCCCCCCCTTGGTGTCCATACATTTGTTCTCTACATCTGTGTCTCTATTTCTGCCTTGCAAACCAGTTCATCTGTACCATTTTTCTAGAATATCGTATATTAACGTATATATGTGGACCGCCCATCTTTAGCACATCAGTTCGTCACGTTAGCTAGGTGTTCTCTCTCCATTTATTTTTCTCCATGTCTGACCTCTCCTGTCCATTGTGAGGGCAAGGTCAGCTCTTCCCATGCCATCGGCAGCCCCCAGAGCACCCAGTACTCAGAAGATGAATGTGTGGAGCCATCAGATGTGCCAGAAGATCCCTCCCCGCTCACCCTTCTCCTGCCCCTCTTCTCCCTGTACATTCACCACCTCCTCAATCCCAAGCTTCAAGAACCACTCTCAGCCGATGCTTTATAGATGAAATCTATAAAATTTGGTAGAGAGGGACAAGAAAGAGATGAACGTCCATTGATGTTTCTTCTACACTGGGGGCTTGGCAGATTGAGACCGGGAGGTGAAGCAGCATTCACAGCATCACATACCCAGGCGAGGGCACAGCCAGGTTCAAAGCCAGGTCTGTCTAGTGCCAGGTCCATCCTTAGGCAGGGTCGGTAAAGGCCTAAGCTGGATGACCTGAAAAGGGCTGAGAAGGACACCCCCATATATCTTCCCTGTCCATCATCCTCCCTGCCTTATATCCTGCCATTAAAGATTCAGGGTTCCTCTCCCACAGGAATCATCTTTGAGAGCCTACAGATCCCCACAGCAGTAACCAAAGGCAAGGATCCGGCCCCAGTGGTCTGCAGATCTACCAGATCCCGTTTCCTTCAACATCAGCATTAAGTGATGTGTTCCCGGCAAGGAGGGGCTGCAGGAAGGTAGGGCGAGCAGGGTTTTGATGAAACCCATTATATCTCCATCAAGAGGAAAAACCAAACGTTTTGTATTAAGAAGTGCCACTGAGGGCGGAAACTGGATTTGCAAGTGGAAGTTCATTAGTGGCTGTACGACCAATGGTGACTAAGGGAAGTGGCCCTGAATGCAGGACCAGTTATAGTTTGCCTGCAGTGCTTCTAGAAATTCTTCTGGAAGATGGGTATTTCACTTGCCCTTAAAAGTGAAATGGAAATTGACCTTCTCTGCACTGGAGAGCAGTTCTCCAGAAGCTTTCTAAAGGAAGAGCCTAGAGCCACAGTCAGGTTAAGCCTCCTCTTCTGGTCTCCTCTCCAACAAGGCAATGTTCCAGGACAGCTAAAAGCATGAAGATGAAAGAACGGAAAGGGACAAGAAGGAGACTAACATCCACTGATATTTATTCTAAACCAGAGGCTTGCAGATTTTATTTTATTCAATTGGGCCCATCATATATTATACACATGGAGATAGTGAGGCTCAGAGAAGTTAAGAGATTCATCTAAAGCCACACAGCTAGCAACTGGCAGAGGCAGAACTGGAAAGCAGGTCTGTCTAACCACAAGGCCTGGACTCTTTCCAGTGCCCTGAGACTCCAGTTACGGAAGGAAAAGGCCTGAGCCACTACAGATGATATGTCAATCTGAAAGAAGATTAAAGCCAGACTCCAGATCATTTAGAAAGAGAATGGATATATGCCTGGCTAGAGATATAGTGAGTATATAAGTGATTAAGGAGAAAGGTACCATATTGAACTTGAGAAGAGTTTGAAAATGATATAATATAAATTATTCTACCCATTCATGGTTGCTTAATAATGCTGTTTTTAAATTAATTAAAACAAAAACATGCTAAGGCATTTGAAACTACATAGTTATAGCCTAGATTTGGGGCCAAGTTCAGTTTGTAGTTTGGGTCATGTAAAGGAGATGGAGAAACCTCCTTCTACCAGACATAATAATAATTGTAACTCTAATAGCTACAATATGAAGTTACTAACTGCAAGTGCTTTAAACACACAAAATCATATAATCCTATGAAGTGGCTGTTGTTATTCCGAATAATAGAGGAGAATATGGAGTCTCAGAGAGGTTAAGAAACTTGCCTAAGGTCACACAGCTGGTTAGGGCCAGAGCTGGGATTCAAACCCAGTTTTCTCTGGTGCCAGAGCTCAAATAGCCCCTATAGCATATCGTAGTTGTTTTTTTTAAAGGGGTATCTTAAAGGAAACCTTTAATTTTCTATTGCCAACCTACGAACCCATCTTCCCCCTGGCAACTTGCTGAGGTGGGGCTGCACAGCTGTGCCAGGGAGACAAGGCTGAAGGCAGGAATTCCTGGATGTGCAGGCACTCCAGGTACCCTTGTGGGTACATGAGCCCAACAGAGGAACCCAGTGGGAAGGCACACCTTTCCCAGCTCTTAAAGACAGACCTGTTCTTTAACATGAGGAGGCTTACCTAGCTGACCCTAAAGCCCTCTAGCGCTCAGATGTTGGGAGCCCATGCTTCTGTCTTCCATACTTTTCTCTGGGATCCCCTCTGTGGGGGAAATAGATGCCTCCTGCCTGCCCTGCTGCTGCTCTACTGGGGGTTCCAAGGTGGAACCCCATCAAAGCCAGGAGGCATGGCTCATTCCAGAGGCTGGGGGCCCTGGGCTCAGCCTAATACACCTTCCTTCACTCTTCCAAGGGGCAGTCTTCTGGGCTGTCTGATCCTCACCCGAGGTCCCCTCGGATTCTCTAAGGAAGCCTCCTAGAATGGTCACTCCAACTAGTCACACCGGCACCCCTATTCCCACCGCCCCAGGACATCAACTGGGCTCAGTTCGTTGGCGCGTCTGGGGAAGTCAGTGCATGGGCAGCTCCTGCTCCTCCAGCAGGCAGGGACGTCCCCACGGACACACATGTTCTAATTTGTCTTAACTCTCCCTATCTCCTTCTTTTTTTTCCAGGCCTCAAGGATGTTCTCAGGATGGAAAATAAAAGATGCTTGAGGTCATGGCCCCTTTTGTCTTTTTTAGAAAAAAAAAAGTGTAAATTTGGTGAGGAAATTATTTGAGGTGTTCTAAAGGGGAGCAGGAAAATCAGAGCAGCTCTGAAGGTGCTGAGAAGAGATGGGAGGTCAGCCAGCACTTCAAAGGACCCCAGGACCTTTGCACAACCCTGGGCTGAGTAGGAATGAGAAGTCCCGATCATGATAGAAACTGAAATTCCACATCAATAGAAGGTGTGAGGTGAGGACTCAGGGTCAGTTTTACGGCAATGGAAATAAAATCAAGAAAGTGTGATATTTAGTGCTCACCTAAATTTGTAGACCCAGCTGCCTACCCTACTATCCACATTGTTTCCTGCAGTTAGTCAACGTGGGCTTAAGGGAAATGTAACTCACTTTAATATTTGCTTAAACCAAATGGAATATAGAAAGGAAATAAATTTGTTGCTAAGCCTTCAAGCACTGCATTTTAAACCCAAAATAAAGGGCCTGAGGGTTGTCTATGGATTTAGATTATGCATAGCTTCTGCCACAGCTCCCTGTGTTCTCATCACTAGAAATATTTCATGAAATACGGTGGAGAGTATGAGCTGCCTGGATTCAAATCCCAGCTCTGTCACTTACTAGCTGAGTGACTCTGGGCAAGGTAGTGAACCTCTCTGTGCCTCAATTTCCCCAGCCATAAAGTGGGAGTAATCATTGCACACACCCCACAGGGTAAATCTGACAATTCAATCAGATCACATACGTGCATGCTGACACACAGTAAGGTTCAAAAGATGGTAGCTATTATTATTATTGAAATTGGAGGGTTCTTGTGGTTGTTTTTTTGAACTACCTAATTTCATCTTGCAGACACCCAAATAGAAGCACAAGTTTTTACTTGCTTGCATACCTTCCCCTTTTCCCTGGTTAGAAGTTACATGTGGCCCCTATGGGGGAATGAATTAGGCAACATGCCTGCTGTGACATGGGGAAACGGCAGGCCCGGGCAGGCGATACAGAAGGAACTGAAGCACAGACAGGCCGTCTCTTTGGGATGCCAGCTGCCTGCTCCACGCAGACCCTGGACTCTGGGCCACCAACATCCACGCCTCACCCTCCTCCACTCTCCTCTGCGGCTTAGACAGACAGATGAAGTCTAAGAGAGATAAACGGAAAGTTCCACATTTGGGTTGGAACCATCGATTGCACAGGCAGAGGATAGGCGAGCTCTGGCTCAGGAGCAGTTCCAAGAACGCAAAAGGGCCCAAGTTAAGTTGGTGGGGGTGGGCAGTGATGTTCAGAACGGGGTCGGGGGGGGGTGGGTAACTGACTAAGTAGCTCACCATGAGAGAAAAGACTTGGAGGCAGGTAGTAGGGGTGGAGGAAACAGGAGGCGGTGGTGGCAGCGGGGATGGTCAGAACGACCAGGTTTGACCTCTCTGCCAACATGTGACCCTACTGACCATGTTCTGCATGAATCCCACCCCTCCTTCTGGGTTTGAGCCTCTCTTTCTGGCCACCCCTTCCCAGCTGCCTTTGAAATTCTCCCCTCTACTTGTCCCTGAACCCTGGCGTTCCCTGCACCCGATTTTCTCTGCAGGCTTCTTTCCTCACTGTCTGTGCTCCACCCGGGTGACCTGCCCTTGCTTCCACACGCCCCAGACTGCCAGACATCCACCTCCTCTCCCAGCCTGGGTCCCAGTTCTCGGCTTCCCACTACTGCCCCTCAGGCGCCCTAAAGTCAACCTAATCCAAACCAAAGTCTCTTCTGCTTCAGCCCTGCTGCTACCTGTTCCTGGGCCTTGGTTACTCTCATCACTGTTTTCCTGGTTGCTCCAAACCTCAGTCCTTTTGGGGGAGATGGGGAAGGGGAATGTTTTTTAAAAGTTGTTTGTGGCGAGAATTCCCGGGTGGTCCGGTGGTAAGGGCTCCGCACTTTCACTGCCTGCTGGGCTCCCAGGTTTGATTCCTGGTTGGGGAACTGAGATCCCGCAAGCCGTGCGGCACGGCCAAAAAAAAAAAAAAAAAAAAAGTTGTTTGTGGAAATATAAGATGCATACAGAAAAGTTCCATATTATAAGCTCAATGAATTTCCACGAAATAAACACACACGTGGAAGCAGCCCTCAGATCAAGAAAGGGAACAAACCCAGCCCCGCAGAAGCCCCACCCCGACACGAGTGACTATCGTTCGGATTTGTATCACCACAGATACATCATCTGTTTTTGTAATTTATATCAATGGGATCGTGCAGTCTGTATTCTTTTATGTCTGGCTTTTTTCACATGTTCAGGAGACTTTGTTCATGAGATCGTCACGCAGCGTGTGCTGTGATTTTAGACTCTCATGCTTTACCGGGCAGTGTTCTTTGAGTCACGTCTCTTCTCCTCTGCTGGTGAGCCTTTAAAGGGCAGCGTCCCGCTGGGGCTCTTGTGGATATAAGGCGCTGCTGTGAGCACCCGAGAACACATCTTTCGGGGGCATATGTGTGCGTTTCTGCTGCGTGTACATCTAGGAGGGAGTTCCCAGGTCACAGACTCTGCATAGAGACAGCTGGAGTCAATCCTGCCCAGTGGTTTTCTAAGCGTCTGCCCTGACATGGCCTCCTTCCTTCCAGCAGCACAGAAGAATTTCAGTTGCCCTTGAAGCTGTTTTTGACTCCTTCCTCCTTCTCCCTTGTCTCCAAGGAGCATTTACAGCTGTCTTATCTGTGTGCCAGTTTTTTGTTTCTGAGGCTGCTTCCCATGGGCTCTGAATCCTACTGGTTCTTCTTATGCAATAGCTTTTTAATCCCTACCATCCTCTCCAGCCCTACTGCCATCCCCTTAATTCTGTCCTCCTTCTCTCCTGGCTGGACTATCCCCTATTCCAGTCCTGAACTGGGCCCTCCTCCCCCACCCCATCCTCCACATCTCAGCAGGATGTCCTCCACACCCATCACGGCTACCTTCTGCTCAAGGTCCCCAACAGTCCTCAGGGCCTAAAGCAAAGTGGCCATGCCGGAACTTGTGGACACCTTGTGGGCAAGTGCCGTGTCTCTGCACAGCACCTGCACAGCTCCTGGAGCATCTCTGTGCTCAGTGCACATGTGATGATCCACTTCTCATTCCGGCCCCACCTACTCTTCCAATCTCATCCCCTGAAGCTCCCCTAGTGACCCCCCCGACCAGAGACGGCTGCCCACCGCATAGCCATGGAGTCGCCCAAGTATTACTGCATACCCACCATGTGCCAGGTAGGTGCTCTTCCCTTGGCCTGAAATTCTTTTCCCCTTTGGGGATAGTTTTAGGCAGGCAGCAGTGTAGTCCTACCTGGGGGTCATCAGATCCCAGAGATGGCAGGGATGGACCTCCAGTTCATGGCAGCTCACTTCACCCACCCAAGAAGGAACTGACTGCCTTGTTCATTCCCAAGTGGCTAGGAGGGGTGGACGTGGCCATTGCCAGGGCAAGGGGCATCCATCGTGATATGACTGATTTGTAGTTTGTGCCCAGCTGCAACAGGACAGAAGCTGACACACTTCTCAAACCATCCAAGCTGCCATAGGTACATAAAGTTCCCCATCTCCTACAAAAGGGCCAGTTTTGGCTTTTCAAAGGCCAAAGAAAATCCCCACCCTGCTCAGGTGGTCTCCTAGCCAGCTGTATATCCTCTTGTACCCAAGGGCCAGGAAATCTGGACTGCTGTGGGCAAATGCTGCCCAGCCTCCAGCTCTATGCAGCCACCAGGCTTGTAGTCTTACATCAGGGTAATGTACCTGGTGGTCACAGTCACCTTATGACAACCAGGCCCCTCCAGTATTATTTTTCACTTTTGTTCAACAGTGGACATTTCATAAGACAGTCACAGACTTTATCTCTTACTGCAATAGCCTTATGAGATATAGACCGTTATTCTCACTTCGTAGATGAAGAAACAGGCACAGAGAAGTAAAGTCACCCGCCCAAAAGCACACAACTAGGAAGTGGCACAGTTAGAGATTAAATCTAAGTTGTCTGATGCAAAATCCATCCCACCCCCGCTGCCTCCGCCCTGGCTACAGAAACCCTGCTCCTCCTCCAAGATGCCCCATCAGTTATTCCTTACAAAGCAGTTCCAGATTTCCCAGTTAGAATTAATTAATCTATCCTCTGTGTGGTTTATCTGAACTTTTATTATAGTAATTATAGCAGCCTGACTTTTATTATAATCATTATTTACCTGTCTGTCTCTTCAACTGGGCTGGGAGCTCATTAAGGGCGGAACCCTGTCAATTTTGTACCTTAAGCCCCGGCAGGTGGGTATTGAGCACAACGCAAGAATAATAACAGCACCATTATTATTATTATTTTTGGAATAAAGACGCAGCCGTAGAGAATGGACTTGAGGACACGGGGAGGGGGAAGGGTAAGCTGGGACGACGTGAAAGAGTAGCATGGACATATATACACTACCAAATGTAAAATAGATAGCTAGTGGGAAGCAGCTTCGTAGCCCAGGGAGATCAGCTCGGTGCTTTGTGACCACCTAGAGGGGTGGGATAGGGAGGGTGGGAGGGAGACGCAAGAGGGAGGAGATGGGGATATATGTATACATATAGCTGATTCATTTTGTTATACAGCAGAAACTAACACACCATTGTAAAGCAATTATACTCCAATAAAGATGTTTACAAAAAAGACTAAAAATAGATCTACCATATGAACGAACAAAAAAAAAAAAAAAAGAAGAATGATAACAGCAAGACAGTAATGAAGGCCTCCAGCCTTCAGGCTTAATCAAGTCCTCAGCTTAATTCACCGGGACCGCAGGTCAAGTACCGAGAGGTGAGAGGCTGCCTATGATTGTAAAAATGCAACAGAACCTTTAAAGGTCTTTAGTGGCAGGGTCTTAGGCTCCCACAAGAGGAGGATATTTCTCAGAACATCTTGGGATGTCTTAGTGACCATTTTCTTGGTTCACCCACTGGGTCTCTATTTTGTTTTCCTCTCTCTCTCTCTCTCTCCTTCTCTCCTCCCCCTTCTCTTTCTCCCTCTCTCTGTATCCTTGTCTTTTCTTTCTCCTTCCTCTCTCTTTCTCTACAAAATACAGAACCAAAATATATTTTCTATTACTTGTTGTACCAACTGAATTTTTTTCTGTTTCCTGCTCTAAAAAGTATTATGAGTGGGACGTTTGCTACTTTACTGCTCTATTGCTCCACACACACACACACACACACACACCAAGCTGTACTTTGGTTGGGTCACTCCAACCAAACCAAAGTACAACTTCCTAGATGGCATCAGGTCAGCCAGCCTGCACCAAATGCCCCAAAAGCAAAGGACAAAACATCCCTTCTTTGGACAAAAAATAAAGGGGAGATGCATCCCCTGGGTGTAGGAACCTGATGTCCTAATGAAGGAGACAAGCCCTGCACCCACAGAAAAGGGGGCTGGGTTGCTAAATCATAAGAAGCATGTTGTGGAGGAAAGGGGGATTTGGAAGCCAAGGTGTGGACCTCAGGATGGCCTGTACTGAGGAAGGAGTGAAAAGGAGTGAGAAGGCAAGGTAGATGCAGGATCGGCACAGGACCATTGTGCTAATGTTATTACACGAATATGATGCTACTGTTATTACACTAATATGATGAATAGCCACATTCACTGAGCACTTAGAATCCATCAGGCACTGTTTTAACTTCCTTCCATAGACTAGCTCGTTTAAGTTTCACATCATAAGTATTCTTACAACTATCATCCTCATTTTCCAGATGAGAAAATTGAGGCACAGAGGGACTAAGGAGCTTGCCCATGGTCACACAACTGGTAAATGGCATGGACCAGGCAGTCTGAGCTGCAGAGCCTGAGCCCTGAACCACTTTCTAAACAGTCGAGGGGGTTGGGAGGCCCAAGGCCCAGTGTTAGCTCTGTCACCTTGTCCCCGTGGACCCTGGGTGAGGCACTGTGAGACGGGCAGGCTCTGAAGTCAACTGTGTAACTTCGCTGTGCCTCAGTCCCCCCTCCTGGAAAGTGAGCTTCATAACAATAGATACTTCATAAAGATGTTATGAGAATTTACTGAGAAGGTGCATGTAAAGAGCTTAGGGCATTGCCTGGCACAGAATAAGAGCCTGATATGCATTGGGAATGCTATTGCTAGCATCTGGACTCATTCTCTTCCTCTCCTCTGTGGTCACTCTCCTTGGGACCCTGGGCACAGGCTATGGGCCACCTTTCTGGGAGGGAGAGGAAGGGGCAATGGAGCTCTCAGACAAGACCAGGACAGATGCCACTTACTGAGCACTTCCTAAGTGCCAGGCACCCTGCATGCTGCTTCTAAAATTCCTGGGCGAGAGGCCCACTACCCCATTTCACAGATGAGGTGCCCAAGGCTCAGGGCAATGAAGCAACTTACCCAAGGCCAACGACGGAGAATGGCAGGGCTGGGATTTGGACCGAGGTTTGTCTGACTCCAAAGCCCAGGCTTCCAATCATCTCCCTGGGGCTACCAAGGGTCAGGCCTTGGGTCTCAGTCACCCCCGAAAGCAAAATGGGGCCGAAGGGAGAGGGGCCTTGGTGCTGTCACCATGCTGTGTGATCATAAAACAAACCTCTCCACATCACTGAGTCTCAGCCACCCTGCCTGTCAGACGCGATGATGACAGGGAGTGCCCTTGGGCAGGCATGAGAGCATTTACAACTAGACAGCGTGATTAGTATCATTATCAGGACGATCATGATGGTTCACCCCAAGTTAGCAGATGGACAGCTGTGTCGTGGACGCTCGGGGAGGGCTTAGGGCAGCCAGAAGGCAAGGCTGTGACCTGGACACAAAGTTCCAAAGAGGAGGGAGGAGTGGGGTCTGGACTGTCCCTGCCACTGCTCTGGTGTCCTGGCGACGGACAGGAACCACCTGGGGTGGGGAGACATCCCCACGGCGCCACTCAGACATCAGCTTTGACGTGACTCCATTAACCACCTGGACCTGTCCTCCCCCATCCGGTCACCCCCGCAGCAAGTGGCAGCCTTGTGAGCCAGGGCCCTACCCCGGCTCGCCTGCAGCCCCGCGTCGAGAACTGTTAGCACACGTGAAGCCCCGCAGCCAGCAGTGGTGGCGGTGCAGGCGGGGAGGAGGGGGCAGGAAGGTGCGAAGGCCCTGCACTTTGCTGATTATGCATCAAAGCTCTCATTATGCCCATCTCATCACTGCGCTCAGGGTTTCCAGCGAGTGTAGAGAACCTGCATCTGTTGATGCGTCATCTGACATGCACAATGCAGAGGAAAAATAATTCAATTAGGGAAAAGGGACAAGAAAGACAAGGAGAGGGAGGGTGACCTGGTTTTGCAGCTGGCTCAGCGATGCACAGGCAGATGGTCTGACCCGAGCTGGGATGCTAGGAAGACACTATACAGGCCCAGGATCCGGGAGTAGGGGAGAGATGGAAGCAAATGAGGCTGTCAGGTGCCAGCTGCGTGTGACCAGTCACCAGAGGCAACTCTTCAAGCAGAAGCAGCACAGAAAAGAGACCTGGAAAGGATCATGTGAGGTGGGGAGAAGGCTGAAAAGGAGTCTCACACAGGCACAGCCTGCCTTCAGGGAGCCCCAGTCTGAGGGGAGACGCAGCCCCATCCTCAGGGAGCCCCGGTCTGAGGGGAGACACAGCCCCGTCCTCAGGGAGCCCGGGTCTGAGGGGAGACACGGCCCCATCCTCAGGGAGCCCCAGTCTGAGGGGAGACACGGCCCCGTCCTCAGGGAGCCCCAGTCTTGAGGGGAGACACAGCCCTGTCCTCGGGGAACCTCAGATGTAGCTTGAGGGAGAAGGAATAACCTCTACTTTCATAAAGCTTCTAGTGTGAGAAGAGTCAAAGTATTGCCTTTCCCAAAGTGATACCCAGGGAATTTACATAGATATTAACAATACCCCGAGGTCAGAATGTGACTTTGTTCAGAACTAAACAGAATGATGAGATGGGTACATGGAGTTTTCCTCAGCTGCACTGAATTATGTAAATGAAAAGAACCAGAGTGATGAAACTGAAGGGCCTGTGTCTATGTTTAGATAAACAGAGGTACAGGGAAGATGAAGAGGAGCTTGCTCTCAACTGGGAACCACTGGGAGGTAGGTAACACCTGGGGAGATCCAGACCTGTCCCACAGAGCAGGAGGAGGGCTGGCCTGGAGGGGCTCTGTCCAGGATGCAGCCTCCGCTACAGAACCAGAAGCCCGTCATCTCAGAGCGTAGGTGCCCAGGCGAAGCCCTGCCAGGTGGAGGGCAGTTAAGAAGCCAGGGACTCAGATCTGATGGAGCCTTTGAGGCCTTGAATCTCATCTGTCCCCAGGGAAAGAGAACTCCCTAGAGGATAATCATACCAGTAATTGCCACTATTAGTATAAAGGCACCATTTATTGAGTACTTAACTTGTATCAGGCACTGTTTTCATGACCTTCCATGTATAAACTTTCTTAAACATCACAATATTAGGAGGTAAGTATTATTATTATTCCTATTCCTCAGATGACGAAACTGAGGCACAGAGAATATAAGTTACCGCCAAAAGTTATACAGCTAGCACATGGCACGGCTGGAATTTGGACAGAGGGGATCTGACAGTGTGGTTATCCATTTTTTGCTTAATTACTTCCAGGGACTGGGAGCTCACTACCTTGAAGACTGCTATTGCTAGGGCACCTCCTAGCATTATCTGAAGCACAGAGCAGAGGCTCATCGCCCTAGACATATAAGGTCCAATACGACAGTAACCTAAACACTGAGAACAGTGCCTGGTACATAGTCCTCAGGAATATTTGTGAAATGAATCTTCCAGTAGAAACATCCCCTGGGTACACATCCCATCACTCCTGGGGCCACAACCAGGGCAAAACCATGGGTTCTATGTCGTACCCCTCACCATGTCACACATAATGTGGCCAGAAAAAGCCCCAAGAATGGAAACCCAAACAAGGAAATTCCCAAGGAGCAAGTGCCATGGGAACTGAGGGGCAGAGCTGAAAGCAAGGCCCATCTCAAGTGCCCCCTCCTCCAGGAAGCATCCCTGACTGTCCAGCCCCCCTTTGACTCCCATCACCTTCACCTCCCCCCTGGTCCTGAGCCACACCTGATGGGGTTGATTCCCATCTATGTGGGGGAGCCACCTCCCCACTTGACCCACAAGCTCCATTACAGGGGCAGGGACTTGGTATCATGTGTCATCCCGTCCCCAGTGCCTGGGCGTAGAGTTAGGAACAAAGGGGGACTCCTTCAGTGTTAAAGATGGACACCCATCCGAGGTCATGGGGAGGGGCTGGGCCACACTACCCATCCCAACTCCTACAACCCTCCAGCTGCAAATACGAGACCCTAGGACCTCCCAGAGTCTGATGGGGGCCTGCAGGCCCATGGAGCCCCCTCTCTTGTGCCTCATCATCATCTTCCCTGTGGCTCCAGCTTCACCTTGGTCAGGCTTGATGATTAGGAGGGGAGGGAATCCCCAGGAGCCTTCTCACCACCACGGGTCTCTCCACTCTGTGCCCTGGGTGCTAAGAGGAGGAGCTGCCTTTTCCAGTTCTCTCTTTGCTACTCTTTGCTACTTTGTTACTCTTTGAGAAAGGGTAACAGGAGAAACAATTATTTGAGCCCTGGGCATCCGATGCTCTAGGGAGGGGCAGGAAGTGAGGGTCTGCCATAGAAGGAAGGAAAGGGGGTTGGGGCTGAATGGGGTGATGGGAAGCCCCAGCTGCCCCTACTCCCAGATGTCTGTTCCGCACTCCCCTCTGCGTGGCCCCCAGCTACCCACTGCCTTCCGCTGACAGCTCATTCCAGAGGAGAAGGCGGCCTCACCCCAGCTCAGGATTCCTGCACCCCAATGTGAATTACCATAAACACAATGGGTCCAATTAGAGATTGGCTGGCTTAAGAGAAACATTCACACCCACGGCCCTCTTTCCCTCCTTTCCAGCACCAGGCAAATCGGCCACTATATTCTTCTCACCGCTCACAACCTCTCAGGATGACACCCCATTCGCCACAAACCCCAATCACCTCCCCCCTCAAATCACAGCTCTCTAGTGACACCTCCCAAGACACATCCTACCCCATCCCCATCCACACCCGTCTCTGACCCAGGTGACAACCCTACCCCCACCCTAGCCCCCCCATTCCGTGACACCCGTTCTGAGTCAGGCCCGAGACAGGGGCTAGTGGGAAGGGAGCGAGCAAGGAAAGTCCTGCAAACATAGTATCGGATCCCGTCTTTTTTTGTTCGTCATAAATGTCTGCATGCATTCTTTTTTTTTTTTAGAAATATTGCATTAAAAGATTTTTCATCTGTTACCTGTAGCATCCCCTTAAATTTTGCGGCCAAGGCGTGCACTTAACCCTGTTCCTGCCCGGCACTCACTCCCTGTGGTTGGGGGCAGTCTGAGACTCTTTCCAGTCTCTTCCATCTCTAGCGACACAGGGCAGCTGACAGCCTGATACTCACCCCACCCTCTACCCCTCCCCAGCCCCAAACCCATCACCCCTCCTGTAGAGTGAGACATCTTTCCCTCCCTCTTCCCCCCCTCCCGGGACCAGACCTGAGGAACAGAGGGCAGAAGCTGATAAACAGCTGTTAGCACAGATATCTCAAGCTTTCCTCAACAGAGCTGAGGTTGCCTTCCCTTCTGGGGGGGTCACTGACCCCCATCCTGTCAACACTGCCCCAGAGGTACCATTTCCCCAACTTTAATCATTTTGATATTTCTTCCCTGACAGCCACTGACAAGGGTTCAGCGTTAAGCCAGTACTAACAGTTTGGCGAACAGAGGAATGAATAAAGACGGGGCGTTCTCACTGATGGAAGCAACAGCCACTCAGCAGCTCGGGGAAGCTTCAGGTTCGATTCGTTCATTTATTCAGTAAATACAGCGTGGGCGCACCCATCCTGTGGCAGGTGCAGTTCTAGGAGCCGAGGATACAGTAGGGAACAAAACAGAATCGCTGCCCTCCGGAGCTTCCGTTTAGGGTTCCACGGGGGAGGCACAACCCCACCCGCACAGACTCCCCACACAGAGACTGTACCTGCCTTCACTGGCACAGGATTCGCGGGCCCCGTGGCACTGGGGAGCCCAAGATGATCGGTTGGTGTGTCTTTGTGTCTTGAGCAAAGAATAAAGGGAGCTCTAAACTCCTGTGTAGGGTAGAGAGGCTTAAATGGGTGGGAGGCTGGGGTCTCAGTGTTTGATCGTGGCCCCTGCCCTATTCACTGTGGGTACGGCAATTCCTGACTCAGTTTCGCCACCTGTGGCCAGGACTGGCTAATACTCACTCCTCCCCTCCCTCCTCCATCACCCTCTCTGGGATATCGTGAGCTAGCAGGAGAGGACAGACACTGTAACACTTGAAATCTGGCACATCTCCCCCAGTGCAGAAAGAGTGCTAGACCAGGAGGAGTCAGGGTCATCTTCCTAGCGTGGCCACAGACCGTGGAGCACAGCAACTGAGTGAACAGATGCTGAATTTGACTTGGTTCAATACCAGCTCTACCCTGCCTAGCCGCGCGAGCTTGGAAAAGCCTCTGTGCCTCAGTTTCCTCATCAGGTACATGCGGAAAATACTACCCCACGCCTGATAGTGTTACTACGAACAAAACGTTCAGAACAGTCCCTGGCACTTAATAAGTTCTGTATACGTGTGGATGCTCATGAGCTTGCCGGGTGACCTTGGGCCAGCCCATCCCTCCTCCGGGTTGCAGGTGTTCCATCTGGAGAATGAACAGGTGGGACCTAAGCTCCCCTCTGGATCACAAGCTTTTGTAAAGCATCAGAGCCTCTTCCCTCCGGACCCCCAGCACCAGACCCTTAGTTGGGGTCTGCCTACTCCCTCCCCAACAGCACAGAGGCCTGGAGCATCTCCAGGTGCCTTGGCCAGGGAGGAGGAGAGAGCCAGAGCGGTCCGGGATGCTGTGGTTTTCTTTGTGGATCTGCTGTGACTGGCAGTGTGGGGGAGGAGGATGTCGCCCGAGGGGCTGCCAGCTGCCTCTGCCAAGATATTGTTGGGAGCGGAACACCACAGTGGTATTTTCATTATGAAAGGGAAGCGCAGAGCGAGGCCGCACCGTCTGCAGAGATGTATGTTTCTTTCCTCCCTCCCTGGAGGGCAGATCATCCTGGTGGTGGAGATGGCGTGCTGTCCTGGGGACACATAGACAACTCGACCTCCAGAGGCCTGAGGGGCACAGCAGGGGTCTGTGGTGCCCAGGAAGGCAAACCTCTCCATGATGGAAGAGGGCAGTTGGCAAATAAAGTCCTTCTCCAGCTTCCTCTTGGGGCCAGAAGGGGCCTGTCTGGGGCTGCAGGAGGCCACTGGGATCAGGAGGGTAAGAGATTTCTCCCCAGGAAAGGAGGGGGGGGTGCCTTCGAGCCTGGCGCCTAAGCTATGTCCTGGAGGCTTGCTCCTCCACCCCACCCTATCCTGCAGCAGCAGGACTGCGTGCACCCAGACCTGCCACAGACACAGGATGCGTGCGCCCTAACTCTGCCACCAGCGACCCGTGTTGCCGGTAGAAGCATCAGGTCCTGGTCCTTCCCTGGCCGGCCAGCGGCAGGCTCCAAGCTTCCTGTGATGAGTGGCCACTTCAGCCTGGGATGGTTCTGTCCAGCGTGGACTCTCCCCACTAATGCTATTGCACAGGGGGGTACCCCAAATAATCTCCCAGCTCAACCGCTGCCAGATGACACCTCCCTGAGCACCTGTGTGTGTCTGTAACACCTGTCCATTCATTCATTTACCTCATGTTCCCCAAAGGACCTATCTGTGCCGGACCCTGCCCTCAAGGAGCACATAGCTGAACCCCGAGGCAGAATGTGTCCCCTGGAGGACAGCTGGGGACTCGCTGAGGTCTTTGTTCACCATACCTCCCACTTCCACTGAGGTGTCAAGAAGTGATAGGGTCCCTGAGAATGTGGTGAGGTGGGGGCAATGACAGGGGCAGACACTTGGTGCAGATGGCATGGGGGAGCCCTCAGGAGCCACCCCTGTCCAACCAGAGAGTGAAGAGGGCAGAGAGAAAGCTCAGGCTGCAGGGCAGACACTGAGCTCACTGGCAAAGTCCCAGACACGCTGACCACAGATGTAGGTGACAGGTCTCAGCCGCTGTGAATAGGGATGGTCTCACTTGCAGAGGATGCTGGGAAACAGGGCTCGTCTGGACATGGGCCTTGGCCAGGGCAGCCACGGCCCCCCCAGTCCTCCAGCGCCACCCCCTATAGACACACGCCCAACAGTGGGCTTCCGGCCCATAGAGAGATTCTCATAATGTTATTCAAACATGGGCTCCCATCGGACACCACAGCAGTATGCAGAGTGCCACACGGGCACCCAGAAGCTCACCCCCACCTGTACATGGAAGCCAGAGAGGCACACGTATCTACAGAGACACAAACACGCAGCCGAGAATGCCCGCAAGCACATACACAAAGCAGTGCTACGCGCAGGTACACACCACCACGCCCAGGGTGCCTGTCATCCCAGCCACCTGCAGGGACTTCAACACACAGACTTTTGCTCATGTGGAGAGACTTGGTCCTTCAAACACACACATGCACACGTGTACACACACACACGCACACACTCCATCTCCAGGCAGGCTGCTGCTTCGGGCTGGATGCTTGCTGCAGGCGTGCTCCCATCAATTCTAACACGAGGAGAGAGAGCACTGGCCCAGGAGGAAGCCCACACACTCCACCATGAACTTCCTAGGCCCCTGGGTGATTGCCTTTTCCTGAGATGCAGGCTGTGAGTTTCCCAATTAGGAAACCTGAGCCCCGAGAGGCTCGGCCGCAGCAGAGGGTCATTAAGGATGTGGCCCAGGCAGTGCTGGCTGGGAGGAGGAAGGAACGGGGCAGGCAGGCGGATGGGTGGGCAGGAGGCACTGCATATCGCAACCCAGCAGCCGGGGAGGGACTTTCAGAGGCTCTGCAAACAGGTGTGGAGCACTGAGCCTCCAGGCCCCGCACCCCGGCCTCAGCCAGCAGCCTTCCTCACTCTCCGCCCAGGACACCTGCACCACCTGGCCCCTGAGCCTGGCTGGGGGCAGAGAAGTAAGATGTTAAAAAGACCTCTTCATCGTCTCCTCTGTATCCAGCTCTGCCCCCAACTCTGACCACGCCTTGTCTCTTCCCACAGGTGACACTCGCCTTGGTACCCCTGGCCCTCCTAGCTCCAGACAGAACTCGGGTCCCTCAGGCACCTACCTTGAGCCTGTCCCCAGAGGGCTGGGCACCCCCAGCTGCTCTTCCTGCCTGGGAGGAGTCCCCTAGGTCTCTGTGGATGCAGCAGGAGCTGTGACTCCCCAAAGCCACATATCCACATTTTCCCCAAGGGCACCTAACACCAAAGCACCCTATAGACAAAGGCAGGGTTGCAAAGTGAACGGGGGCTACGGATCAGGGTGCTAATTCCCGGTCCCCCATCCAGTCACTTACATGACTTACCCACAAAATGGGCAGCAAACCATTTCCAAAGTAAGTGGTTGGGTCTGATGACTTGTGGAGCCCCTGCCAGCCCCCAAAAGCTGGGACACTCTGAATTAATCTTGAATGATGGACCTTCAGACATCATCAGCACATTGAAAAGACTATACATCTGTTTCCCCTCCAACAGGTGGACATCTCCCTGGCTTATGCAGTCCCTCCTTGTCAGCACGGAGTCCAGAGGGACAATCATCCCTCTCATTCTGGCTTCTCTGGTTACACCAGTCCCATAAAGCCTTCAGATTGAAGCCTGGGGCACCTGCATATTATACGTACACACACCTATGTATGTATGTACGTTTCTCACTGCCACCAGAGATGACTGGCTAGGTTTTTGGGAGCTGAGTCATATTCTTGGCTTCCATTCAGCTCTGGTCCCTGCAAACCCAGGTGTCCTGCACAGCTGTATCCCCCCCACTCCTACTCCTGACTCCCCCCATCCTAGCCTTGCTGTCCTCTCTCCCCTCCTCCCTCCACTCACCTAGGGAAACAAGCTGTGGGAAAACAAGACTGATTTTTCACCGTGTTTATAAATCTCTTAAGCTCTGCAGGGTGCTTTTTTTCAGCTCAAAGTCTAGCCGGAATGTTGCTGTTTTCACAGAGAAAATCAAAGAAAAGGGATTATAATTATGGGTCAAGTCCTCAGCAGGAAACAGCTGCAAGCACTGGGGGCTTCCCTTGCTTGGGCATCTTTTGTATCAGCAAAGAGCCAGGCATCCTAGAGGTGAGCTGAAGAGGGATATGACCTGGGTTTTCATCTCTTCCCATTCTCTCCATTTCTTGCTCTCGTGAAATGCCACGCTCCCATCACCTCCTGAACTTGTCCTCGGTGAAGCAAATGCCTGTGGCCGGTTCTAAATGCCCAGCTCATCAGCCACAGAGGCCCCTGGGCCTGGCATGCTCACCCCGTCCTCGTCCCACCCTGGGGAAGCACCCTGCTGACCCCCAGCTTCCTTCCGATGGCTGGTATGGACCATCCCCACCTGCTACCACAATCCCCACCCCGAGACTGTGGGCCATCCAGAGGCTCTCACAGGAGGGCACAATTCGCCAGTCCTACCCAAGCCTGGAAGTGCTCTTCCAACCTGGTCTGCAAGCACAGCGACCTGCCCAACCCACCAAAGTCTTCAGAGTGTCTCATCCGCCCCCACTAACGCCAGACCTGAAAGTCCCACGTGAGGCTGATGGTTTCAGACCTCTTGCTTTTTTTTTAATTTAGCACAAACTTTCAGCATCGACTTGAAGCTGCCATAAAAACCCCAGGCGTGGCAGTCCTGCAGTTGAGCATTTCCACGTGCATTTGAGTCAACAGCCACGTATAACCCAGTGTTTCCTGCAGGGCCGCACGCCCTTGTCTCCCCAGAGGTCTGGGAGCCCAGACCTCCCTGTCTCAAACCCTCGATTCAGAACGTGTGAGCTGGAGAACGCTGCGGAGTCACTGGCCCCGGTGCCCTCTTGTGATGGAGGAGAAGGAAGAAAACCAGCCCAGGCTCAAAGGAGGGTGAGCGACAACCACCTGCCCCCTCCCTACTCTTCCCTAAACAGCCCGGCAGGTTCAGGGATGGCCCAGCGCCCCAGTTCCTGCAGAACTGAGGGTACCCTGCATGTTCACGGTACTGGCCAGGAACAGCAAGTCCCAGCTCAGTACTGGCCCCATGGCAAATTGCCTTCCCTCTTGGACCCCAAAGCTGCATCTTTCTAGGGAGGAGGATAGAGCAAATGGGTGGCAGGGCCTTTTGCAGCAGTGACGAGTTAGGATATGGAGGGGGCAGCCTGGGATGGTGGTTGGAAGCACAGCACCCCGAATTCAAATCCTGCTTTCCCAGTTAGGAGCAGATGCCCCAGGGTCAGTCACTCCTCATCTCTGAGCCAGGGTTTCTGCATTGTAAATCGAGGGTAACAGGAGAGCCTATCTTATGGAATTGTTGTGGGATCCAACAAGCTAACTCATGCAAAATGCTTAGCACGGAGCAAGGTACATAGTGAGAGCTTAATACACGGTATTATTATTTTCTCCTCTTGGAAACTGACCAGATAACAAGGCACCTAGCAAGCCCACTCACTCATTCCTACTGCAGAGCCAGGCTCCGCAGGCTCGTGGGGCTGCAACAATGTGCTGTTGGTCAACAAGGGGCAGGGCACGAGCCACCTTCACTGAAAACACATTCATTGATTGAATGATTTGCATTCCCCCATCTCCCACACCCAGGCACTGGGGCAATGGCGGGAGCATGTTAAGTGGGTGACCATCTGTGGTGGTGGAGACAGGAGGGGGTGGGGGAGGGGAGGAGGAGACACAGGAGGCCCCTGGGGGAGGAGAGGGAGGAGGGGGTGGGAGAGGAGGGAGGGGGCGGAGACTGAGAAGGTGGAAGAGAGGAAGAGGGAGGTGGGGGGAGAGGAGGCAAGAGGTAAACGGGGAGAAAGAGGAAAGATGCAGAGGGCTAGCGGGGAGGCGGGAAGGCCCAGGACCCGGTATCTTGAGCTGAAATGATGACTACAGCACAATTCCAAAGGCCGCAGACATCCTTTGGCCTGTGAGTAGAAAGTTATTTTCAAATGGAAGCTCCATGAGGGCAGGGACTATTTTTAACTGTTTCTTTTTTAACTGTTCTTTCAGTGTTGTATCTTCAGGTCCTAGACACATGGCTGTCCAGGAAAGCATGCAATAACCACTTAGGGAATGAGAATATTTCCATGCAGGGTATCAACTAACAGGTTGTAGTCAAGCGGCTTCTGTGGGTTCTGCCCTGCACTAAGGAACAGACAGGGTAGGGGCTCCAGAGAATCCCAGTGGCTGATTTTGAGGACTGCAGCTTGGCTGGGGCAGGGGACTGAGAGACAGCAGGTAAAGAGAGTTCAGCTCAGCAGCCCACAGGCAGTGGGTGACAGGTGGTTTTGCTGGCAGGCAGCACAGGACAGACAGTGCAGAGACGGCCTGGAACACAGCTGAAAATACGGATCAGGTGTGTCCACTCGGTCTTAAAGGTATGACACGTTCCAAAGGGTTTGGGCCAAACCCTGTGCATTGTAACTCTTCCTTTCTGGGAAGAAGGTGGAGTGATCAACCCCAGTGACCTGCTGATACTGACCCCGAGTCTTCCTGCAGCCTCTGTAAACCCCCTGACTGCTAGACCCTGATTCAGTAGGAGCAGAAATGAGTAGCCAAGCCCAAGTGCATAAACCACCTCCTGGCCAGTGCTGGTGGGGAGCCCATGGGAGCCCCTTATGACATGCCCTCATTGGCTTGACCAACTCTGTGATATGGACCAGATGATAAAGTGCCACTCACTGGCTTTGGAGTCTGGATTCAAACCCCACCTCTGCAGCTTCCAAATCATGCAACTTGAGGCACTGGGCGGATAGTACAAGCTCATGTTTATTGAGCATTTACTCTGTTCCAGGCACTGTTCCAAGTGTTATGCATATACTTTCACTACCCTGTGTGGCAGGTAGTACTGTTATCCCATTTTTCAGATGAGGAAACTGAGGCACAGAGTCACAGAGTGAGTAAGTGGTAGAGTTAAGATTTGAACTCAGGCAGTCAGCCTCCCCAGCCCTTGCTCTTACCTTCTACAACACCTATTTAACCTCTCCGAGACTTCGCTTCCCTATTTGTCAAACAAGCCTCATAACAGTATCTTCTTTTTAGAGTTACTGAGGGGATTTGAAATAACATATATAAAGTACTTGGTAAAGTAGGTGTTCAATAAACTGCAGCTCTTATATTTTACTGATTTAAGAGTGTATTTCTGCTGTAAAACTGGCAATAAAGTAAATCTTGATTCATGTCAGTAAACGGCCCAAAACTATGGTGACTCTCCCGCCCCATAATACCTCTTATTTAGCTTGTTATGTCTCAGTGCTCCTGTGCTGAGAATCGTTTGTTTCCCCTCCAGATCAACCGTCCAGGCTTCTTCACCCTGATTGCTGCCCAGGAAGCTGATCTGTGGGTCCGAAATCAATGGCCATCATGCTTTCTGCTTCTGCTTGGGGCAGGTCAATTGGGAGGACCAGCAGGAGATGGGAGAGGAAAGGGAGAGTGGATTTGGGCTATTTATCCCCACCCCCAACCCCTCCAGTGAGTCTGGTTGTGACCTTCAAGCAAAGGTCACACACTCTCTGGGTTTCAGGAACTACCCCGACCCTTTATCCCTTCAAGTTTAGGGGTGCTAACAGCTCCCCACTGTAACTAGCCCTATGATACTGCATTATCCCTGTGGCTCCCCAATGCCATGCCTGCATCTTTAGAAATAGCTCCTTTTTGAACAACCCATGAGAGTGTGCCATCTGTTTCCTGATAGGACCTGACCGACAGATGACTTCAACTATATGAAGCCGGAAAGCATCATTTTCACTGAAGTCTGGCAGACTTTAGAGCAAATCTTCTTCTAATACCTACCAGTCCTGTGACTTAGGTAAGAACTTCAGTTTTCTCATCTATTTTTATATGGGAGTAAAATTAGGGATAAAAATACTACCCACTTTATAGGTTATTTTGATCCAGTGCACAAAGCAGAATAAATGATAGCCATCAGCATTATTAGTGTTATATTTATATCAGGAGCATGTATGGCTATCTTCCCCCAAACCCTTGATTTCAGTTTGGGGAGCTATGTGGTTCTGTGAAGTAGATTCCACCCCCTCCCAGTGCCAATCGGTACATTTAATTCCAGAGGCCACAGTGATTGGTTATGAGAGGACCATATGGCTCCAGCAGGTGCAGTCAGAGTGGGACTCAGAACTCCTCCCAAGGAAACAAAGGCAAAAATAAATGGAACTGCATCAAACTAAAAAGCTTTGCACAGTGAAGGAAGCTATCAACAAAATGAAAAGGCAGCCTATTGAATGGGAGAAGATATGTGCAAATGATATACCTATAAGGGGTTAATATCCAAAATATACAAAGAACTCATACAATTCAAAATCAAAAAACCTGATTAAAAAATGGCCAGAAGACCTACATAGACATTTTTGCAAAGAAGACATACAGATGACTAACAGACACATTAAAAGATGCTCAACATCACTAATCATCAGGGAAATGCAAGGTAAAATCACAGTGAGAGATCACCTCACACCTGTTAGAATGGCTATCATCAAAAAGACAAGAAATAAGAAGTGGTGTTAAGGACATGGAGGAATGGGAACCCTTTTGTATGGTTGGTGGGAATGTAAATTGGTGCAGCCACTATGGAAAACAGTATGGAGGTTCCTCAAAAAATGTTTCAAAAAATAGAACTAACATATCATCCAGCAATTCTACTTCTGTATTTATCTGAAGGAAAGGAAATTACTAACTCAGAACAATATACACATCCCTATGTTCATTGCAGCATTATTTACAATAACGCAGACATGGAAACAACCTAAGTGTCCATTGAGAGATAAATGGATAAAGAAAATGTGGTATATATACATCCTGGAATATTATTCAGCCATAAAAAAGAAAAGAAATCCTGCCATTTGTAACAACATACAGGGACCTTGAGGGCATTGTGCTAAGTGAAATAAATCAGAGAAAGACAATTACTGTATGATCTCACTTATATGTGGAACCTATTTTTGAAAAAATAAAAAGAACTAATTATACAGAGAACAGATTGGTGGTTGCCAGAGGTGGGGAGTGGGGAGTGGGGAGTGGGTGCAATATTTAAAGGTGGTCAAAAGGTATGAACATCCAGTATAGGATAAGCCCTGGGGATGGTATGTATAGCATGATGACTATATTTAACAGTATTATATATTTGAAAGTTAAGAGAGCAAATATTTAAAGTTATCACAAGAAAAAAATTATATAACTGTGTGATGATAGATGTTCACTAAACTTAGTGTGGTAATCATTTCATGATATATACGTATATCAAATCATTAGGTTGTACAATGTTTTATGTCAATTAGATCTAGATTAAAATAAGGTAAAATAAGAAAAGAAAAAAAAAAAAAAAAGAATTCCTCCCAAGATTGTTGGGAGAATGTGTTCTCTCTCCTTCTAGATGGCCTGACCTGTGGACATGCAGACTACACATGCTGCAGCCATCTTCCTACCACAAGGAAGGCATCCTGAGGATAAAGCCAACTCACAGAGACTGGGGAAATGAGCCAAACTCTGGTGAATCCAGCTTTCTTGTTACACAAGCCAATAACCTTCATTTTTAGAAGTCAGATCAAATTGGGTTTTTGTCTACTTGTAATCAATTGCATCTAGTGGATTGAGACTTTGCTACCGGAAGTGGGATGTTGACATAATTGATCCTACAGTGTCAGGCAGGGTGTTTACACCATGCCAAATAGATGTGCTGGCAAGCAACAAAGATGTGGCCATCCCAGGACCACCATGGACAAAGCCCTTCACAACCCTGGGGCATCACTGACCTTCATAGTCATCATAGATCTGTATCTTCACAAGACGTCTTTCTGGCAAATGGCAGTAGAATGACTTGAGAAGAAGGGAGACTTTTTAAAATTGGCACAATGATGTCAACTGGGGAAGCAGTGGGGCTATCATTCCCCAATCTGGCAAATTGTCAGCACTTGATATGTAACAACAAGGAGGGTGGTTAAAGCCTTGCCTCAATCTCCTGGGGTCGCAGACTGTGTGCCCGATAAGGCTATGGCGGGTGAGAAAAATGTAGTATTCTGGAATATACTGACTGCTTCTTGTGGCCTTCAATAAAAAGTGGAGTCCCACAATACAAAGACAAACTTTGGTTCCAGGTGACCCTCTGAGAGCAGAGAAAAAAGAAAATATGGCTTTGCTAAGAGAAGCTATCATTGCCACCTGTGGTTTATCATCCAAATTTTCTTGAGATGATGGTAATCTGGAGCCTGCCAGGGATGGAAAAGTGATGCTGTTGTGTGTGAGCAAAGGTAAGTGTAGGAACCATAGTGGAACATAAGATTGGGATCCACAGGAAGTCTGAATCCCTGAACCACACACAACATCTTTTGAAATAAACTCCCCTCCTGGCAATGAGGACAATCTCTTCTGTTGTAAGGATGCAGCTGAGGTGTAGGCAGTGAGCAAAGGGCAGATCAGTAGCGCCTTCCTCTCCCAAGGAAGAGGCCCCCAGGAGGTACAGTGTGGAGGCAGAAGCTATGAAATTAAGGGCTAGGGAATGAGCAGAGCAAGGAGGTCTGTTGCTAGGAGACAATTCTCAGACTTAAGACTTACTCAGCAATATCTCTTGGCTGCTGTTATTGGCACATGGCATTGACTGGGAAGTAAACAGACTGGAAATCTAAAGTCTTTAGAGAGAGTTACATTGTCAAGTCTGGCTGACAGTGGCCTTTGATTGCTTAAACCCTAAGGCAGTGCCCAAGTTCCCAGCCTCAGCCAATAGGAGGCAACCGCTAAAATAGTAGAAAAGAGAGGTCCTCTGCAATGTCCACCTCAGAGGGGTCTAGAGAGGACAATGAACCAGGGAAAGCCTCCCACCCATGACTGGCTAAGCGAGGAAGGCGCACACTGCCAGAAGAAGGTGCTATGGACCACATACCAATGCCAGCAATGTGGCTTTCCAATTTCACTGTTTTCCAAATGGAAGGGGTATGTTTTTGTTTGCTTAATTTGTTTATTTTTGCAATTCTCATAATCTGTCTCCACTAGTGCATACTGGGTGTGTTGAGACATAGATAGCTTTCCATTTAACAAATCGGGGCCTGAAACAGCAGCAGTCTTCTCTGGACTAAATGCAGAAGACAGTGAACACTGAAAGATGGATGACCAGGAGCTGTAAGCAGCAGCTGGGTGAAATCTCACAATGCCTTGCTCTGGGCACAGGTGAGTGCATTGTATGTAGGTGGGTGTTTTGAAAAGCGTACAGGTGGTACAAGAGTATGTGTTGCAGCCAAACAGGTGGACTGCAGTGGACATTCACGGTTGCCTTCCAAGGATCCATCATTAAAGCTCCCAAATTCTATTAGGACCTCCTGTGGGTCTGGGGAGGCTGACTCAATTTCCAGCTCCAGGGTGGGGCATGTACGTGACTAGGACGGTTAGTGATGGTTCATGACCGGAGCCGCAGAGACAAGTTCCTGAGGAAACTGTGATCCAGATCTGTCCATTCAGAGTAACTCTCAGGGACACAGCACTCAGTAACAGGTAATCACGGAGGCCATCTGCGTGCCAGACACCGTTCTAGGCAATGGCAGATCCTACAGTGAACAACAGAGGCATGGTCTTTGCCCTCCAGAAACCTGCATTCTTCAAGAAAGCAAAGGATGCAGATGTGAGGCCAGGAAGGAAGTCGGCGAAGGAAAACAAGGCCAGCACACAGAGGACAAGACATAGACGCACAATGAGAAATTGAGCCCACGGCCTGCTCTGTCTACTCCTGAATCTGTTGAGCTTAATTCACTTCTTTGGATTCCATCATAGCACCTAACCCGCTGGCAGGAGCCTAGATCGTGATTGATAAATACATGTTGAATGAATCAATAAATACGACAACCATTAAACACGGGAGGAGAAGTGGCTGTTGAGGGCTGATTCCGAGACGGAACTATAGAGGCCATGATGCCAAGATTGTACACAAGCAGTCAGTCAACCTAGCAATTCAGGAGGGTGGCTGAAGAATTAGCAGAGCATTCTCCATACGAACAGCAGAATGCCTTATAAAAATAATTATTCTGATCAGCTTCTACATGCAAATGTGATAGAATCAAATATTAAGAAAGAGCAGAGGTGGAAGGAAGATTCTAGTCCAACACGTCCAATTCGCCCACTTAACTGATGAGGAAATTGAAGCCAAAAGAAAAGACAAGACCCACCCAAGTCCCACAGGTATGACACTCCATTTACACAGGTGAAGGGCACACTAGTTCCTGCACTGTTCCCTCACTGGGGGCCGTAACATGTTACTCCATCCTGAGAACAGTGGTTCTCAAAGTTTGAGCTCCAACCTGCAGTATCAGCCTCACCAGGGAACGCATAAGAAATGCAACTTCTCTTGGGTTCCACCCAGACCTGCTGAATCAGAAGCTCTGAAGTGGGCCCCGCAATCCTGGTCTTACCAAGCTCTCCAGGTGATCTTGATGTATGCTCAAGCTTGAGAACCACTCTTCTAGAACAGTGGTTCTCAAATCTGAAGGTGCATACACATTACCTGAGGATCTTGTTAAAATGCCAATTCAAATTTCATAGGTCTGGGGTAGGACCCAAGAATTATCCCTTCTAACTAGTTCCCAGGTGATGCCAATGCTCCATGGACCACAGTTTGAGTAGCAAAGGTCTCTGTATTAAAATATTGTCTTGCATCCGCTCCCCATTACCTGTGGAAATTGGAACTTCTTACAGAGGTAGCTGAGCAGACACAACCACGCTGGACTTGAAAAAGTAAAATCGGGCTTCCCTGGTGGCGCAGTGGTTGAGAATCTGCCTGCCAATGCAGGGGACACGGGTTCGAGCCCTGGTCTGGGAAGATCCCACATGCCGCGGAGCAACTAGGCCCGTGAGCCACAATTACTGAGCCTGCGCATCTGGAGCCTGTGCTCCGCAACAAGAGAGGCCGCAACAGTGAGAGGCCCGCGCACCGCGATGAAGAGTGGCCCCCGCTCACCGCAACTAGAGAAAGCCCTCACACAGAAACGAAGACCCAACACAGCCAGAAGTAAATAAATAAGTAATAAAAAAAAAAAAAAAAAGAAAAGAAAAAGTAAAATCCCAGAGAAGTACCATACACACCATGTAAAAGAAGATCTACTTATAGCTAAAGACATTAGATAATTCAAATGTAAAACATAGGTCGCTAAAGTCCCAAAACCTATTTTTCTTGTCTTTCTCACTTAAAAACAAACTTTCATTATAACAGCAATATCATTAAAAAGGTTTCTAGAAAAGGAAAGGAAGAAAAATACTCATACTCTAATCACCCTAGCCCAGCAACTATTTTTTTTATATTTGTGTAATCCTTCCAATCTTTGTTCATAAATACCCTTAAAAAATAAAATAAAACCAGCTCCTATCATGTACTCTGGAGTTTTCTTTACTAGAATAATTCTGTGCTGGAGTGCTCTTATCCAGTTCTCATTGATCTTAATCAGTAAAAACCCCATACTTAATCAGTGCATTAATATACTCAGCTATTCAACAAGTTAGTTAATTCTCTGGGCCATGGAGGTCCATCCACCCTGGATAGTGTTGTTCAAGGGCACAGGTGTCCTTTGTCTCTCCCATGGCTTCTAGCAGGGCTCTCCTCTCTTAGCCGACTTTTCAAGGTCTTCAGAAAAGGAATCACCTTTCAACTCCCCCTCTTCTTCCCTCCTACCTACCCACCTGGGTCCCTCCACTGACTGGTCCCTCCATTCCGACCACCTGAGAGTCAGGGCTTCCTTACTGGGTACAGGCTCCTTGCCCTTATCCCCATCCCCTCCTAAGAGGGAGAAGAATGGTCTATGGGAAACATGAAAGCAAAGCGGAGAGTTTGTAGAAGAACGGGCTGCCCAGAGGCTGCCCAGAGGTCTGGGTAGGAACATGTGAGTGGACCGGGATTCAGTTTATGAGATCACCTCACTTCTGGAGGCTTCTGTCTAATGCACTAATTTCACACCTTCCTCGGGGTCTTTCTTCTTGGGCCTTCTAAAACGCTGTCTTCCCTACCTTTGTTCCACCTAGGAGTAAGCTAGAATTTAAGACAGAGAGAGAGATGCGTGGACTGACGGATGAATGAAGTAGACAGATGGGTGGGTGGATGAATGGGGCAGAGGGAGGGTGTGAATGGATGGAGAGATACAGAGATGATGGGTGGAGAGACAAGATGATAGGAGGTAGCTTGGATGGACAAACTGACAGGAAACAGAAAGGTCCCAAAGAAATATAGGTAGTTATTTTTACTCTTTTCCTTGCCTGTTTCCCAAGAGCAATCATGAATTCAAGGTAAAGTGGACCCAACAAATGGTTGTCAAATCATAATCACAGCTTCACAGAACCACTGACTAAGCTAAAATGGGGCCCCCTTTTACAGATGAGCAAACTGAGGCCCAAAGAGGTCAGATGATTGGCCCAAAGTCTCAAACACTGCTTGCTTTGTATACTTTTGTTTTTCAATCTCTCAATCTCAATCTCTCTCTCTCCTCCTCCTCCCTCCTTCCCTCCTTCTCTCTGAAAAAAAATCACTCTTGCCCTTTCACCTACATATCTTCCACCTATCTTTTATTTCTGCCCCCAGCCAGTTTCTTGGTTCAAAGTCACCCCACAGTAAATCAACCTACGAGCACAGTGGTCTCCACAGCAGAAGCAGGAGGTGAGGCCGACATTCTGTTTCTAACAAAGCCATTTTCAATAATGTATAATTAATTATTACGTATAAGAAAGGCCTTTTCCTTGCCTGCTGGTGGAAAGTTCTTCCTGACATCTAACATAACTCCATCCTTCTCTTTACAGTTGATTAAATAACTTCCCCCATTCTCTTTTCCCCAGGAATGTAAGGCATTGTCTTTGCCAGCCTTAGAAAGGCTAGGACAATGGAAGGCACTCTGCTGGGGGCCCCCTCCTGCCTGCATCTCCACCTGGGGCAGGGGGTGAGGGGAGGCTGGCGGAGATGAGCTCACCGCCGGTTAGGACAGGAGACCCTCCCTGCTCTTTCTCTCCCCTCCGCACGTGAAGCTGAGCCGGCAGGATGCAGGAAATCTTTCTCAGAGTATTGATCACAGAGGGACGGGTGGCAGCCAACTGATGCACTGATGCGCTGTCGGGGCCCCATCCGGGAGATAAGAGCTACATGCAGAGCCCCTTCCTCACAGCCCTGCTCCAGGGGGCAGGGGAAGCAGTCTGTAGCTCCTGGCTTTGTGAGAGACATCCTTTACTTGTACTCACAGCCCCACATCCTTGTACTCACCCATTTTCTCCAGCCAGTTTCTCTCCCTCCTCCAAAGGGCTTCAGAAACCTCCCCTCCCACAGGAAGCCTTCTTGCATGGAATAGATGAGAGGCAGTGGTGATTCTGGTCCAACCCTCTCTACCCTGACTTGGAACGCCCACCACTGAGCACCCACCCCACCTATACGTATCCCTGACGTCCATCTTGCCCATATAGTTTCCTACCTAGAAACTACAATTGTTTTACTGCGCTACATCTTTCTTCTTTGCCTACATCTGTGTCACCTTAGACTGGGAGCTCCCTAAGAACAAGACACAGGGTATAATAAAAACAGGGTAACCTTAACAATAATAATACACTGAGAACGTACTCTGTTCCAGTCTCTGCACCAAGCATGTTCTGGGCACCGTGACCCTCGCTGTCAGCAGACCTGCCCTCCTCAAGCTCCACCCACCCCGCCCACCTGAGCCACCAGGGAAGGGCCCCACCAGCTGGTGGGTCTAGAATTGGCCCAGTGGCTGTAACTTGGGGTCTGGAGAGCCTGGGAGGAGCCACAGCCATCAGAGGGCCCTCCGAGGCTGGATGCTGACACCCTAGCAGGCCCCTCTCACCCCAGGGCCAGAGCCATTCTGCCTGAAAGGATTAATGTGATCTGAAGCTGCCCTGAAGGTGCAGAGCGGTGAGGATGGAAGGAGGGAGGCCACGTGCTCTTCTGAAAGGGCAGGGGGAGGGGAGGGGAGAGATACCTGGAATGTGATCCTTCTCCAGGACACTCATCCACACCCTGACTCTGCAGGACATTCCACCATTACAGCCTTCAGAAAGCACACTTCTCATCCTCAGGATGGTTTTCCAGCTGAGGTGGTGGGCACAAGGTCACACAGATGGTTAGTGATATAGAGGGAGCTAGGACCCAGTGGCTTTCTCTCTCTCTCTCTTTCTCTCACACACACACACACACACACACACACACACACACACTCCCCTACTAATGCCCTGGGCCCTCTTCTGAATGGCTGATTTCTTGGACTCCTGTCTCCCTGTCTGAGTCATCCCAAGTTTGGCCCACTCCCAGAATTCCTGAGGCCATGGCCACCGATGCTGAGAGCGCCTAAGATACAAATCCAGCTCAAGGAATTCTTCAATTTTGCCTAATCTATGTCACCTCTGACAAGAGCTCCTTAAGACAAAGGGACATAATAATAACCAGGATCATAATCAACACTCAACTGCCAGTGCCCCCCTGGGTGGCCTTCCCCCATTGGCATGCCTCACAGCCTTTCTGCCATCATGCTACCACTTCATTCTGTGCAGGCCCCCCAGCCTAGCACCCCTGAAGGATTTAAGATGGGATGGCTGTGAGCTCACAACAGAGGATGCCCATGATTCATCAGACTCTCCTTCACTCAGGGGCAAGGCCCCCACAGGTCCAGCACATGTCTGACCTTTGGAGAACATAAGCCTGCCCTCAAAGCACTGACATCTGGCCGATGGAAGTGATGTCCTGACTGTCTCACAGAAATGACAGGGAAAGGGCAGAAAAGGGCGGGAAGCAGAGGTGCAGTGGTTCAGAGAAGGGGCAAGGATGGTGGAGACAGTGGCGGGGTCAAAGCTGCCACTACTGGCCTTCACCCCGGAGAGCCACAAAGAGACAAGATCCAGAGGCAGGGGTCCATGGAGGCCTTGGGGTCAGGGACAGGACTCGGCCTTGAGGGTCCAGCAGGACATCTACAAGTAAAGATGAGAGTGAGGTGTGCCCAGGGAAAGAAACTGGGGCAGCAGAGGTGCTACACACCCATGATTAAGTATGCAGATCCTGGCTCTGCTGTGTGACCTCGGGCAAGTTACTTACCCTTTCTGTGCTGCAACTATAAAATTGCAATGAGAGCAGCACCTACTTCATAAGATCTCTGAGAGATTTAAATGAGTATTTACAAAGTGTTTAGAACAGAACTTGGCATGTAGTAAGTGCTATATGAGTGATCATTACAATTGGTGTTGATGATAATAATGTTATTTCATTGCATGGAAGCCTTTTCTAAATGAATGCCCAGTGGTTTTGCTGTTACCTGGTTTCTATACTTTGGGTAAGGATTTGCTTGCCCATTTACCTGAAAGAAGTAACAGAGTCCAGTACTGAGCGGTGGAGATCCCTGATGGGGTGCCCCGTGCCTGCTGACTCCCCACGAGAAGGGGAAAAGGAGAGGAGAAGAGGTGCCTTCTGGCTAATGGGTGCTTTCTGGTGCTCCCCAGCCTGAGCAAGCGAAGTCCCCAGGGAAGCTGTTCTGATGACCCAGAGGGATCCTCCAACACCACACCTCCTTCAGCCCAGCTTGTCCATGGAGCCAGGCAGGAGCGGCACGCCCGGGGGAGCCTGGTAACAGGAGGAAATTCCCAGCCCACACCCTCTGCACGCCCAAGTGGACAGTGCATGGATTCTCTTCTGGCCACTGGTTCATGGCAGTGGAGGAAGAGCCAGGAATTCCTTCACCTGGATGGTTGCAGGGCTCGGCCAGTGCTCTCTGCGAAGGACCCGCCACTCTATTCTCCAGCCCCACTGCCAGAGTCTGCAAGGATGGCACTGCACAGGGGGTGGGAAAAGGGTGTGGCCACATGGCTCCTATGGGACTTAGACCATCAGTGAGCTGAATGCAAGAGGCCAGTGGGTCACAGGAAGGCGGGGGGCGGGGGGGGGCGGGCAGAGTGGGAGGAGATGCCTTCTATCTGATAGTAAAGAGGGTTCCTGACTTTGTGGAGTTTGGGGTTTAGTGGGGAAGGCGAGGACTATACTTATGTTAGAATCATTCAATAATAATAATAATTATTATTGTTATTATTATCAGCTCCTATTCCTATTACTCAGAGCTCCCCCTCTGCTCTTCCAAGCACTTTCCTTGCATCCTGTCATTTAATCCCCACAGAACGCACTATGAGGTGGGTGATGTCATGCAGGTGAGGAAACGGAGGCACGGGGAAGCTACGTAACCTGCCCAAGGTCCACAGCGGTCAGAGGCAGCTCAGGGTCCGCAGGCCGGGCTTCACCCTGACCCTGAACTGTGGGGGAAGACAGAGGGTGCAAGCAGCACACCCCGACAGGTGTGCCAGCATCAGGAGAAGGCACCCACAGGAGTGATTTCTGACAACAATGAGTATTAATGGGGGGCTGGGCAAGGAGCATATGCTGGGGTGCGGATCGCAGCAGAGAAGCATGTCAGGATGGTGAGACGAAGCTGCTGATTGTGTTGGGGGTGAGTAGGGGTGAGGCAGTGCTGCTCTGCTCTCCTGCCTTTATCCTGTGCAGAACGGGAGCCTGGCGGCCGGTGGGGAGGGGTCAGCCTCTAAATGCTCCTCTGGCGAAGAGCAGGGCCTCGAGGCTTCCTGATGATGCCGTAAATCAGGGCTCCTAAGTAAAGCCATTACTCTGCCTCCAATGCTCAGTCTATTGCCCGATGTCACTGTTTGAGACGTTACTTGAATTTAGTTTATGACTCCCGCTTTCGTAAATCCTGCCTAGATCACAGCCAGGCATTGGATGCAACACTCCCGCATCCTGGGAATCCCCGGTCTGGGTCTGGCTGGGACTGTTCCAGGCCTGAGCAGGGGAGCCTGTCTGAGCCTGGCACTGGCTGGGGGAGGGGTGGAGGGAGGGGAGGGTGAGAGGGAGTAACCCCTGAGGGGGTTACTTGGTCCCACCTGTAATTACCTGCCTTTTGACCCCGAGAAGTCATCCAGGCTCTGAGATTAGCAAGGGATCAGAGATCCCACAAGGGCCAGGAGGGATGTGACTCAAACCTACCCCTCCACCCCTGCCCAGCACCCTCCCCAAATTAAGCCGCATTGACTCCGCCTCTCCCACGCTGCAGACCCCCACCTCCCCATCCTGGACAGTCTCCCCCAGTTCTGTTCACAAATTCTCATTTCTCCTTCTCTGCCATTCTTCCACATCCCACTCATGGGGGAGCAGCTGGTACACAAGGGCCGGCCTTCCTCCCTCTTCCACTTCCCAGGCTCAGTCCTGAGTTGGCCATCCCAAAGCCAAGGACAGTTTTAACCATCTGTCCACACACGCCTCCCCCAGATACGAGCTCCTGGAGAGCAGGACTGCATCTCCTTCATTTCAGCATTGTCTCCGCTAGCCCTGGGCCAAGTGCTCAGAGGAAGCTCAGTAAACATTTGTTGAGAGATCTCTTCATTTCTGTGGCCTTAATGTATTACAGCGCGGGGGACACAGAAAATACTAAATGAGTGTTTTTGGACTGAATGGAATCCAGTCCAGGAGGCCCCCCCTCCCACTGAGTCTGGGACAAGTCTCCAGCCTTCGCCACCTCCCACCTTTCAGAGATCACGTACTCCAGGCTCTACAGGCTCTTCCCATGACCAGGCCAGGATGCTGTGATGCATCAGGCACTATCCCTGAGCAGGGGAGCCCTTGTGAGGCCAGGGACCCTCACATATTCAGAAATACCTTGGCAGCACCAGGGAAATATAGGGGCAGGGATGGCAGGCGGAGGGCATGCCTCACTCCCACAGGGAAAGGGTCTGCATTTGCTGGCATGCTGCTGAGTGAAAGTCCTCTGGATTGGCCAGCTGGAAGATGCTCCAGGAGGAAAGCTGCTCTTACTAACACACATTGGAACAGACAGAAGCTCCCTGTACCCATCACAGCAGATCTGCCCAATCACTCCAGATCAGTGTTTATCAAATTGCAGTTCATGACCCCATTGGTGGGTGATGGAATCAAAGCAATAGATCATGACCAGCATGCTTAGTAGAACAGAAGAGAACAGGATAAGGTAGGATTAGATGGAAGAGAAGAGAAAAAAAGAAGAGAAGAGAAGAGGAAAGAAGAGAATAGGAGTACTGTACTTAGTAAGGATATTGTTTCACAATATCTTTGTTTCCATTATAATTTCCATTATACACACATTGGGTATTTGTATGTGTCAAATGTACCTACTAGGTTGTGATGTAAAATATATTTCTTCCTGTGGGTTCCAGTCAAAAAAAGTTTGAAAGCCACTAATGTAGGTGACCTAGACCACCCCCAAATCTACCAAATCTACCTAATTGACTTCTGCCTCCCTCCCTATAATTTGATTCAGCAATTATGTGGTGTGTCCGTCTGTGGAAGAGATGTTTTGAACAGACTCTTTTTTTTTTCTTTAAAAATACTTTTAATAGTTTTCTAAGTCTTCTATCTTGTTTCCATCCATAATACATCCTTTCCCCTATTCTTGGACACTTCCATTCTCATTTTTACAAATAACGTGTTTTTCTAAAAAAATTTTATTGGGGTATCATTGATTAGACTTAGTGTGGAGCTATCCTCTACCTAGGTGTCACAGCAGGGCATGTTCAGCAGGGAGGCATGTTCAACGGAACCTCAGGGACACACAGCCACCAGACCATGAGGTGGTGCCGGGAGCTCAGGTCCTAGGGAAAGGGCAGCTGGGACAGCCCCCTGGAAGCTCTCTGCAGTCAGCCCCCCTGCCTTCAGAGGAACAGAAAGTAAAGGACAAGGTTTGTATGGCTGCAGGAGAGCTGGCCTGCAGGAAGGGGCCCCAGGGAGCTTTAGCAGCGACCCTCATTTTGTAGTTGGGGAACCTGACGCCCCTGCAGAGGGAGGCCGATGGCTGGCTTGGGGCTGCCCGGGGTAGAACCCATGTCTCCTACAACCTCCCCATGGGCACTGCTCCCACTGCTGCCCAGGCCTGCCCAGGGGGGCTGGCACATTACGCCGTAGGCAGTGTCCTCTCCCCTGCTGCGGGCTGGCTGCTGTAGACGCTGCCCGCTCAGGGGCTTCCCGGGAGCAGCTGCATCCACTGTTAATTCTCTCCTTGGACCTCCACAAGAAGGCACCTTCGCTCAAGGGGTTGACAAGAGGCCGCTCAGAAATGAGGGAAAGGGAGAGGCACGGCCATTTCAGATACTAGAAAAACTAGAGCCCCGCCTTTCCCACACTTGGCCCTGATGGGAGGGTGGGATGAGGAGGGAATTCCAACGAGGAAAAGCTCCAGAGGGGCTGGAGGAAGGGGGTGGGCTGTGGCAGGCCAGGGTGGCCCACCCAGACTGCTCACTTTCCCGGGTTCCAGGTGACACCCCCGTCCCCAGTGAGGCCTCCCCATGCTGTTCTGCAACCTCAGGTTTCAGGGAACCCCGGGTATCCCCCCTCCTCCACCTGCTGACCTGGAGTCAAGGAGTCCCAAAGCAGAAAACCGTCAGTCTTCCTCACCTCCATGGCCCCAGGGCCTAGTCATAGCAGACAAGAAGTTCAATGAGTATCTGAAGAATGAATGAATGAATGAATGAGGATGACAGCCCAGCTAGAGCATGAGGACGGTGACAAAGAGAAAGAGCATTTAAAAATGAACATACGATGAGAGGCGGAGGAGGGTACACATGGTGAATGAGGTGGGTGCTGTGGGCAAGGCGGAGCTGGAGCAATCTCAGAAGGCTTCCTGGAGGTGGGAATTAAGGGAAGGCAGAAGGAGGCATGGCAGCATCGTAGTGCTGGGATTGGGGAAGTACAGGGCACCAGAGGGGACACAGGAGGGATGTATATCTCATATTCAGAACTGGAGAGCACTGGGGGGCTTCCTGGGGTTGGAAGAGTGGAAAAAACTAGGAACTGGCCCAGCGAGTGCCAGGGAAGGGGTACAAAAGGAAGAGGGAAAAAGGGCCTGAGAAGAGACAAGATTTCCAATTTCACATCCCCAACAGGAAACGGGGTCCGCCTGGAGAGCGGGCCACTAAGCCAGGACCCTGTGGTTCCAGCCAGAGGCAGAGCTTGCTGGAGTCTCCCTCTGCTGCCCCCAAGTTGAAGGACCTTAGCCACTGGAGAAGCAGCGGGAATGGGGCCTCCTGGTCCTGCCATCACACACATATTGTATTAACCAGCTAGAGAAAGCTCTCAAAAGAAACGCAGTCTATTTCTGTCACCACTTGGAAGTGAAGACTTCCTTAGAAATTGACTGTTGAGGCTCCATTGTACATGTAAAGGCACTTGCGTGCGCGTGGGTGTATACACACACACGCACACACACTGCATTATTCTAAGAGGCCCAATGTGGGGCTTGCCCATGGCTGTGCCCCTCAAGGGGCTGCAGGTGAGTCTGAGGGCAGGGCTGGCCACAGAGGATGTGATGGTCAGGACCTATGCCTCTGTCTGTGCAGGAGTGTGTCACATGGGTGTCTCCCTAAGGCCCGAGTCCAGATTTTGACCAAGTGCGGCTTCTGGTCCCACCCACATCTTCCTGAGGGTTGACTCTAAGCTGACAGATGGCTCAAAGGGCACCACGTGCAGAAACCCCTCCCTACACACATACACAGTACCCACAGATGACCCAGGTGTGGACGGGTGCCTCTCTGTCCTGCTCTCAAAATATTTGCCTCTCTGCATCCAGCCAGTAGCTCAGTGTCTGTGACTCATATCTCGCTCTCTCTCCAGTGTGGACACATGAGGACGGCAGCAGGGGCAGCTGCTGGGCCAGTGAGCTCCCTCCCCCTCCTTCTCTGGGAGGCCCTCCAGGGTCCTCAGGCTTGCTGAGACCTCACTTTCCCATCAAAGGGAGGAAAGGCACAGAGAGCAGCGGCTGCCGGGGGCCCCCTGTCAATCCACAGTCACTTACCATGGAGCAAAGACCATTAGGGAGCAGAGGTTTTTAGGGGCTTCCATCTGGATGAACATCACCTGTTGCTATTTTTAAAACACACTTCTTTGTGACTAAGCTGGAATTCAGCTGAAGCAAAGGTAGATGTGGGAGCAGCTGAGTCCCCAGGCATTCTGCTTTCCCCGTCGGCACCAAGGGCCTGCCATGAGCCTTGGGGGCTACGTTGCAGTCTCATCTCCTGGACTGCTGAGAAGCAAGAATGGAAATGAGGGTGGAAGTGACAGGATGCATGTGGAAGCATCATCTCCCATTCTCCCCAGCCCTGTCCCCGAAGTCTTCAATAGCTTCCCCGCCTCCACTCCTTTCCTCACTGTCACCCCGCAGACACACCCTCTGCGTGCTGGCATGGTGCTGGATGCAAGATACAGATGATTCATTTTTCTTAAATGACTACCACCAACAACCATGGTCCAGGAACTGGGCTTAGTGCTTTACAGCATTATATTACCTCATGTAATCAATATAACAACCTTGTGAGATAAGCACTCTTTTTATCCCCATCTTAGAGGTGAATATACTGAGACTCGGGGAAGTTAAGTAACTTTCCCCAAATCATTCAGCCAGTAAAGGAAGGTCCTGGGATTTAAATTCGGGTTCATCAGAGTCTGAGGTTCAGCTCTGTAACTATTAACCATTTGTGGGCCAGCTCCCAGACTGTTTGGTGTCCAGTGGAGGACATGGGCATGGAAACCAAAAATTGTAATATACTGTGTCCATCGTGATCAGAACCAAGAGTCAACAGCAACAGTCATCCAACCAACATACCCTAAGGGTCTACCACGCACCAGCTGCTGCTTGAGAGCCTGGGCATACAGGTGGACACAACAAAGTCCCTGCCCTCATGCAGCTTACATTCTAATGATCCATCCAGTTGCCCAAGCCAGAAACTTAAGGTTCATCTTCAATAAGATGAACTCTTCTCACCCTTTGCACTCACGGCTCCCGCAGTCTGATCAAGGTATTAGCTAATCATCACCAAGTCCCATTGATTTTACCACCTAAGTAGCTCCAGCTTCTGCCCACTTCTCTCCATCCCACCTCTATCACCCCAATCCAAGCCACCATTCTCTCTCTCCTGGACTATTCCAATAGCCTCTTAACTGGTCTACATCCATTCAATCTTGCCATCTTCCAAGTAGTTTTCCACCATGCAATTAAAGCAAGCTTTTCAAAACATAAATCTGGTTCCCCATCCTTTAAATTATAATCCTTCAATATATATCCTTCCTATTAAATATAGAATGGATAAACAACAAGGTCCTACTGTATAGCACAGAGAACTATATTCAAAATCCTATGATAAACCATAATGGAAAATAATATGAAAAGAATGTATATATATGTATAACTGAATCACTTTGCTGTACAGCAGAAATTAACACAACATTGTAAATCAACGATACTTCAATAAAAATAATAATAGTCCTTCAATGCCCTTCCATTGCCACTAGCAAAAATACTTCTTACCTGCCTATGATGCCCTGTCTCCCCAGCCTTTCCCTACACCATGACCTCGACAACCATCTTCACCATCATTGTAGTCATACCCTGCATCCACACAATCACCCCAACCTCCTCCACATCCATCCCCACCACCACTGCAGTCCTCACCATCACAGAAGCATGAATCTTCATAAAGCATCCCCTCCTCGTGTGTGGCTGAGCGGGTGCTGTGTGCAATGATGGAGGCAGACAGCCCTGCCATCAAAGCTCTGATGATTTGAGACACAGACTCAGAAACACATCATCATGGCACACGTCCGTTCAAATAAAAGCCTTATGACTGATGCGGAGTTTCTAGCCTTCCCACATCTCTAAAACAAAAGTTCTCAGCCCATAGTAGAGGGCGCACTGCTCTTCCTGCCCTGAGGCAGGATGTATAACAGCCAGGACCATCTGGAAGAGGATTGGGACCCCAAGACAAATCACTGTAAGACCCCTAACACTTATATTCCAGCCAAACCTTGGGATGATGACCTTTGAGAGCAGCCTTAAAGACAAACACAAAGAGTAGGCTTCAAGTTGAAAGAGGCAGGCCCATTTCCCTAGAGTCCTTAGGATATTATGTCTGTAGCTCTTCCGTCTCCCAGTGTTAAAGATGAGGAAACAGAAGAGGGCCAGAGAGGAGACCCTCTTGATCATACTGCAAGCCCCTGGGACAGCCAGGATCCAAGTCAGCCTCTGAGACTCCGTCCCTCAGCCCACTTGGCTTCCTGGAGAAAAGGAAGTAGAGAGGGAAGCCACTCAGGAAGGGAACAGCCTCCTGCTACCAGGGTCTTTATGGATGACAGGACAAGACATGCTTTCTCTGGGCTTCTACTTATCTTTCACAGCTGAGAAAAAAACAAAATGGTGGACACAGCTGGATCCCAGCCAATAGGATGGAATTATGAATGATGGGGGCATTTCTGATTGATACTGCCTTGGCTAAAAGAAGAAAAAAGATACCCCCCTCAACCCCAGACCCTAAAGGGCCCGAGGGGAGCAACCTCACCACTTTATCGCTTAAAACCAACTATTCCAAAGCTGTCTTGGTTCTTGGCTTCCTCTCTGGGTCCCCAACTTCCTCCTCTCCCCTTCCTAATCTCAGTTCCAGAAGAGAGATGGGACACTAGGCAATGCCAGCTGGAGAGGCCAACAGATGGAACCCAGAGAAGGAAAGCACTAGTAGTTAGAACTTACTAGACATTCACTGTGAACTTATTTCCAATATGAACACTTACTCTTCACTTTTTGGAGGAATTTGCATGCACTGACCCATTTAACCCCACAGCAGCCCCTTGCTGAGGAATTCTGAGGGGGAAGGTGCAGACCTGGCCTAGCTAAGGCAGAGGTGCTGGTGAGGTGGCCCTGGCAGGCATCCTACTGAGATTTTACCCCCAGGAGAACTCCTGAGATTCCTCTGGAAAGTCCCTAACAACTCCATTGTGTTCTTTGATGCCCCTAGACAGCCACTCAAGAACAGAAATGCCCAGACCAACTGCCAGCTGCCAGCTGATCAGTTCACCCCCTCCCCCAAATGTAAAAACAAGATTCACTGTTCCCAGATGGTCTGCAGCTTCTCCCTTCCTTCTCCTCTCTCTTATAAATCCAGTCTTTGCCTTTGTTAGTTGACAGCAGTCTACTGACTGTCCCCTCATATGAGAAACTGAGTCAAGGCTTGACGCAGCCTGGGCTGGCCTAGGACGCCCTGGGGAAATGGCCCAGGCTGGCCCCCCACAGAACAGTTAAGGCACATGTGCTCTGCGGTGTCTGCCCTGTGTGCCGTGAAACCCCTATCTGTGGGGAACCGTGAGCTGGCAGGAAGGCCTTGGGTCTCTAAAATGGTGTACAGATGGCAGGAAATTGAGGCTTCAGCTTCTCTGTACCAAGGAGACACACCATGCATCTCAGCTCTTATCCACAGCAGCCGATGTGCCCCGTGCGAGCAAGGGGCCAAAAAGTTGTTTAGGTGAGCAGGTGCTGGACCTCCCCATGAGATGAAAATGAAGATGCTTTGTGTGCTTTATTTCCTGTTCTGTCCTGAATGCTCCCCTAATGCTAAGAAACAAGGTGTAAAATAAAGCCCACTGTATCCTCGGAATTAGATGGCCAATCCAAACCCATGGCCATCACTGGTGGCACTGGACTAAGTAAATGTCTCTGAGTTTTCACCCCCATTTTACAGATAAGGAAACTAAGGCACAAGGAGGTCAAATGACTTGCCCAAGATCACACAGCCCGTAAGTAACAGAGGCAGGTTGAAGCATGCATCTATACTGCCTCTAAGGGGTGGTATACAGTGCAGTACGGTGGGAAGGACGTGGGTCACTTTGTCAAGAGCCCTGCCATTCAAAGGCAGCACTTGGACCCACATCCACATCTAGGACGATTGAACAATGAGATGGAAATAGCTTGGTGGCTGGGGACCTGGGAGTCAGAAAGTGCGACTCTCACCTACAAACCAGGTGCAGGGAAAGATGAAGAAAACACTCCAGCTGTTGCTGGGAGAGAAGGGCTTGGGGATGGGAGCCTGTTGCTTCAAGGGTGGACCGGCCTGGAACCTGGAGAAAATCCGTACATTTAGGTCACAAGCTGGAGGACATCATAGATGAGGAAGTGGACCTGGGAGGGATTTCCAGCTTGAAACAACCAGCTCAAGGGCCAGAGGGCTGTGGAATAGAGAATTTTTGCTGCAGCTTGGGAGCCTGGCTTAGAACTCAGGCAGAAAAGCCCTTCTGTGGTCAGGACAAGATAGGGTTTACATCAGCCTAGAGTGACAGGGGTTTCAAATGCAGCTGGGGGCAGAGTGGCAAGGAGGAATCCTGCACTGTCCAGCTTTCACTGATCAGACATGCCAAGGAGGATTAAGTAATTAAACAGGGAACAAGCCAGTCGCCTTCTCTGTCTGAACCAGGTCCTGAACTGCTCTTGTGGTGGCAGAAGGGCTTCTGTCCTCTGATCTCCGAGCCTTCAATTTCATTCACAGTAATCCTTCCTCCACACAGCCACCCAGGCCAATTTCCTTAAAGGCAAATCGGACCATGTCATTCCCAGCTTAAAAGCCTTCCAGTCTCCCCACTGACTTCCCCACAAAGCCTAAGCTCCTCAGCAGGGCACGTAGGGGCCCTTCCTGGCTTGGCCCTGCCTTTCTGTGCTACCATTCAACTCCCCTGCCCTGGCCTCACTCTCTCTGCTCCCTCTTCAAGGACATCCTTCATCGAGGCCTTCCAGCTGCATGATTTTCTTGGTGTTGTGAGTGCCATCTCCATGGTTCTCAACCCTGGAATCAGAATCCCAGGAGAGCTTTAAAAACTCCAATGCCCAGGCCACACCCAGAATAATTAAATCAGACTCTCCTGGGATTGCGGCCCAGGCACCACTGGTTTTTAAAGCCCCCCCCGCCCCCCACCGCCCAGGTGATCTCAGTGTGCATCTAGGACCCAGAAGCAACCCTAACCTACTCCCTTGAAGATTCAGCCCAGGTGTCTCATTTAATCATCAAATACTTATTGAGTTGGGCACTATTTTAATCACTGGATATAAAAATAATAATGATAGCTAATATTTATTGAGCACCTGACATATGCCAGACGTTGCCCCAAGTGCTTTATGTATATTAACTCATTAAACCGGAACAACACCTCGATGGAGTAGGTACTATTATTACCCCCCTGGGGCACAGAGAGGGGAAATGACTTTCCCAGGGTCACACAGCTGGTGAGCATTGCTGCAGGACTTGCAGGCAGGCAGTCTGAGCAACAGTCTGTGCTTTTAATTCCTGTCCTCACATCGTTCACAGGCTGCAAGAGTGAAGCGACAAACAAATGAGCAAATAGAGTAGAAAGAGGGATATGGGGGAAAAAAAGCTGCCTGAGTGACAGCAGCGAGGGGCTGACTTTAGACTGGGTGGTCAGGCCATCCCCAAGAGCAATATTTAAGCTGAGCCCCGAAGGATGAGAAGGACCAGGCAGAGTGTGGGACATGGTGTTCCAGGCAGGGGGCCAGAGAACATGATGTGTTCTAGGAACTGTGGAAGTCCAGTGGTCGGGGTGGGGAGAGGGCACAGTCAAGTAAAGAAGCTGAAGGGGCAGTGCCTCTGCAAGCCACCTAAGAAGAGGAATGAGGTCTTCAGCAGGGCACACAGTGTCCACCTGAGGGTGGGCTGGAGGCACCCAATGCAGCCATTTAGCGAGAGGCACCTGCTGTGGAGCTGGAGAGAATCAACTCCTCCACGAGGCTCCCTCAGTTCCTCACCTCCAATTGTAGCACCATCACACTGTGTTGTAATTGGCCGTTTGCCTCTCGGCCTCCCCTCCCAGACTGGGAGCACCTTGAGGGCAGAGACCAATCTAATTGGCCTCTGAAACCCAGCCACTGACCGATACTACGTGCTTGGTAAACATCCGTCATCCACAAGAAAGTTGAATGAAAGCCTGGCAGGCTGGCAGCTTCCTGAAGAATTTCAGAGGGAGGAAACTAGGAGAGGTCCCTCTGCCTGCTTTCTCCTCCATCGATCTGGGGGTTTCACAGACCTTGGCCAGAAGAAAGGGATGTGGCACCGCCTCTGTCCCCAGCAGAGCCCCTCAGCCCACCCTCATGGCTGAGCACCCGCCTCTGACGGGAAAGCAGTGGTAGAGCTGTAACAATTTTCAGCAGCCAAGCCCCATCCCTTCCCCCACCCCCAGCAAACCCCATTAGGCAGGGCAACGGGGAGGGAGGTGACCACAGCCCAGTGCCCAACTGAAACGGTGGAACCTCGAGATTCCCGGTGGTGACTGACGCTTTAAATAGCTCAGGCATTTAGCTGCAAGTCTGGGCACCCACTGCTGCTCTGGGTTTCTGACAGTGAAGGTAGGGCCAGGCCTGGCGTTGGGGCTTCTGTGGTCCTACTTCTGCTGCCATTGCCACCACCAGGTGGGCCCCCAAAACCAAGAGATGCTCTGTCAAATCAGAGGAGGGCAGAGGCAAAGGGCAGGAGGCTCAGAGGGGTCACCTAGGTCACATGGCCAGTTGGTGGCTAAGCTGGCCAGGACTCAGGTTTCCGGACCCCCAGCCCAGGGTTTTCTCCACCGGCCGCTTCTCCACCGGCCTTCACAGCCCCTGCCTGCCCTCACTGCTCCTTTAGGAATGTCTTAATCTGGCTGTGTTGAAGCTGCGCAGAGCCCAGAGCACCTGGAACAGAGGGGCCCACCCGTCTCCTGAGAAGAGGCAGCCAGCCGGGTCGCCCAGGGATGGCAGTAGCCACTGCTCACCATCACAGGCCTTTCTGCTTTGACGTTTTGCTAATGGCGTGATGGTTAAGCATGCAGGTCCAAATTACAGTCCTGCAACTTCCCAGCTCTGTGGTCCTTGGCAAGCGACTTAAACTCTCTCTGCCTAGTCTCCTCCCTATAAAATAGAAATGACAGTGACAACAATAATCCTATGTCCTAGGGTTGTGGCGAGATTAAATGAGTTAACAAGTGTAAAGTGCTTAGAACAATTCCTGGCAGGTAGTAAGTGTCTAATCAGTATAAATGTTAGTGAGAACTTCCCAGGACAGACTCAAGGGACTTGGGTCCCTATGCGAGCCTGGGCTATTCATCAACACACTCTATGCCTCAGTTTCCACATCTGTTAAATGGGGAGTAATTCATCTCTATGAGTGGCTTGAGGACAACCATGAAATGCCAAGAACCCTGAAAAGAGTTTGGAGGTTAAAAAGAAAAGTACCTTACAAGTGGGAAGCGTGATGTATAGGTGACCCTGTGGCAGACGCAGGGGCCCATAAATCACCCTCGACCCAGCAGCTGCCTGGGTTTTATGGGCCCTGGGGGCCAGGCTACTTTCCTGAACATCATTCAGAATTTATAGACTCTTGTCACTGTCCTTCCCAACTCTTTTATTTCGTTGCCTGAGAAGGAAGCCTGGCATTAACAGAGCCTTTACTGCCCTCCCAGGAAAATGCAGCCCGTTCTGCATTCAGTCCCCAGCCAGTGGGAGGAGAGGAGCTGTGAGGCCAGCAGGTGTATCCATTGCAGCCAGGTCCCTCCTCTACCTGCTGAGAGAGGATCAGAGGATGACAACCCAGAGCCCAAGCCCAGAAACCAGCCTCTGCACAGGGGACCCAGTGATGACTGAGACCTCAGGCCTCTAGGAGCTTGAACAGGACTGGGCTGGGCTGGGCCGGGGACCTCCTCCCAGTTACCGAACAAGGAAAGCACAGTGGGAAGTACCAGCTGGGAACCCCTGGCAAAACCTTTCCTGCTTTTGTCACTTATGAGCTCTGTGCCATCAGCTAAGTAACTTGGCTTCTCTGAGCTCCCATTTTCTGACCTGTACTCAGGGATAAAAGTACCTGTCCTGTCTACTCCACAAGCTACTAGGATGAGGAAATGAGACCATGAAGGTGGAGGGAACTGGGAAGAGATACAAGGGGAGCCGTAGCAAAGTGACCAGGAGTGTGGGGCACTGGTGCCAGATAGCCAGGTACAAATCCCCATCTCCTGTCTGGGTGACCCCAAGCGAGTTACTTCACCTCTCTGTGTCTCAGTTTCCTCTTTGGTAAACTCTGGATAAGAATGTTTACTGCACAAGGTTCTGTGAGGATGAAGTCAGACAGCATCTCTAAAGCCAGCCAGGGCTCAGCAAATGTGGGCAGCTAAGAGAGGCAGCATCCCCAAGGGAGTCTAGAGTGGTGGGTAAGGGCATGGAGTGGGAATCAGACATGACTGGGGTCAAATCCTGGCTCAGCCATGCAGTGTCTGTATGACCTGGGACTCATCCCAGTTGGCCTGGGACTTCCCTGGTTTCAAAACGTAAAGTCCTGCATCCCAGGAATCCCCTCAGACCCAAACAGGGTCAGCTGGTCAACTGAGACCCAGAGCAAATCCCACTGCTATTCTGAGCTTCAGTTTTCACATCAGCACAAAGGGAGGTAATACCTACTTTGCAAAGATAGTAGGGGAACGAAATGGGAGAATGAATGTAAATTACGCCATATGCTGTATCACTTCATAGATGTTCACTCATTTCGTACTCACCACGACCCCAGGGAGGCAATGCTCAGCAGGGGTTCCCCAGGGAAGGAAGGGGCTGCACCCAGCAGAAGACGTGGGGCCCCCAGGCACCGCCAGCTCCTCCTCTGATGCCTGCTGACCTGCTGGGCCCCTGGGAGCCAGGCCTAGCTCCAAGCAGCTTTGCCTGTGATTACAGCTTAAACCCCACTCTAGGGGCATGTCCAGCTGCCACGAGGTCCCCCAAGCCTTTCCCTTGGGTGCAGGAAAACTATTCTAGAAATTGAAGGTGTACAAGAATAAGAAAGCCTCTCGTATACCAGGAAGCCATCCCACCTCTATCCCTACCCTCTCACCCCTACTACCTGTCACGGCATGTGATAGATTGAATCGTAGATAAGAGTGTGGGCTCAGGAGCCAGGCTCCCTGGGTTCACATGCAACCTCTGCCCTCTTACTTGCTGTGTGACCTCAGGCAAGCAACTTAACTTCTCTGGGCCTTTTTCCTCACCTGTAAAATGAACTAATAAGTACCCGCCCCACAGAACTAACGTGGGGATAAAATGAGTACAAAAAGCTTACATTGGAACAGTGTTGGGCCCACTATAAGCATTCAATACCCAGTAGCTATTATTCTGATGGTATAATATAATATAATTCAATCCAACATGACCTGGTCATTCCATTAGCCTCTTTGAGCCCATTTCCTCACCTATAAATGGAGACAACTCTGCTTGCCCTACTTCCTCACTGTCATGGGATCCAAAGTAGATAAACATGGCCGTGAGTCGAGCTTTAAAAACCATCAAGCGCTGTATATGTGAAAGGGATGAAAATAATGCATACTCTAATAAATATAAGGTAATAGAAACACAGTACTATGGGGTAACATGATACAATGTAAGATAATACTCTGCATTAAAAACTGAATTGAGAGAGAGACAAGACAGATGGAGAAAGAGGAGGAGAGGCAGAGAAAGGCCAAGCGAGACAGGAACAGCGAGTGAGGGCTGAACTTCAAGAGCAGGGAATTGATGCCGTTCTGTAATTTAAAAACCAATATACAGTAAATATCAGCCCGGCGCCACAGAGCAGCAGCATGGCAGGGTGGCCCGACCCGAGATAACTCACACCCCAAGCTGGGCCAGCCACCAGCGCCCTGCCAGCCTCCCCTGTAACTCATGTGCCATTGCTCTCTCCCCCTGTCTGGGGCCACTTGTACCTGCAGTGCCTCCCAATTATGTGCCATATTCACTCGGCCCGAGATTTATGGAACAGGCTGATCTCAAAGTCCTGGAAATGAGCTTGGAGCCTAGACCTCTCCCCTAGAGAAAGGAGGAATGGGATGGGGCTTGGTTTCCAGGCAGCCTGGCTTTGTGCTAGGAGTGACCCGGAGGTCCAGGCCCCAGTTAGCTCCCATCCCAGCTCTCCTCCTGTGGCTCCACCACCTCCCTGACTCCTGTCCCCTCCCTGTGGTTACACACCCTCCCTCCATCATCACCCCATGTCACACCTAGACACTGACCCCGTAATCCACTCCTGGACCCGATGCCCCCAGTTCCTGAAACCCTGCCCCCACCCCCCAGCATTCCTCTGGATCTGCTTTCTCCCTGCTGGAGGTCTCATGCCCTCTTCTGTGTCCTGGCCCAAGGCCCATTTTTTTTGCCCCAGATGCTTTTCCAGCTTCTTCAAACCAAAAGAGCCAGGAGGTCCCTCTTCCCACCACCAGAATCAGCCCTGGGGAATGGGTGTTGGGGGGTGGGCAGGAATCATGGCCCAGGGAGATGTTTCTTTCTGGCCTTCTCTCCACATAGAGACCAGGCTGAATCAGATGCCTCCTTCCCTGACAGAAGGTGTTCCCCAATCCAGGCTCTACACCCACCTCCTTAGGGCCCCCAGCACCTTCCCACCCCCAACCCCATCCAGGGCATGCACAATGGTTTCAGAAGGACCCAAAGCAACATGTTCTGTGGCCCTGCCACTAACTCCCATCCCCTGAGATACCGTGTCGCGCTTTCCCCTGTGACGCGCCCTGTAGATCCAGCCTAGGCACGCTGATCTGGAACATGCCATGAACGCCCTCCCACACTGTGGCATATTTCTCCAATGATCTGACCCCTACATGAATAAGGCCCACGTGGGAGGTCCAATCCCGAACCCATTAGCCATGTTCACCTAACCCCTCCACAAAATTCCCCCAACCCCTCAGTTGAACACAGTGTAGTTGTAAGGTGTAATAAGAACCCAACTGGACCAGGAACCACTTAGTGACCTCTAAGTGCCTCAGCTTCCTCTCATGTATAATGGGTATAATCATAACATCTGTCCTTCCTGCCTGCCTGGTAGGATTGTCCAAAGGGTCCAATGAGAGCATGTGGAGAGTATTATGAAATTCCCCAAGGTGCTATACGATTTAGGGGGTGGTTGTTGGAAAGGACCATCAGTTAAGCCGGTCCACGGTCATTCCTCTCCTCGCTTAGGAAAATGCCACTGGTCTATCTACCACGAATAATAACAGCACACATTACACAGCATTCACCACGTACCAGCCATTGCTCCCAGCACCTCGCTTATAGCAATTCACTGAATTCTCCTAACAACCCTATGCCATGGGTACTATTATTATCCCCATTTTGCAGATGAGGAAACCAAGGCAGAGAGAGAGTAATCTGCTCACATGACCAGGAAGAGAGAACACAGTGTAAGCCCTAGGAATGAGGGTCCAGTGCACACACACTCCCTACATAAGAAGGATCTGCATCCACATATTTCAGTGCCTAAGCATTCCCGGATAATGTGCATGTTTCTCTCCTCCATCCTCCTCTTAGACCTAAACTTCCCAAGGACAAAAAGCGGGCCTTTCCCCATCCGAGGAAGGTTTCTCAAGAGTAAGGAGCCTGCCTTGCTCACTTGCGACCTCTCTGTGCCAGCAGCCCCCTGCCCAGATTATTGCCCATCTAAGGCCTGGGAAACCGTCCTGCCCCCAGTGTGACGGCCCTCATGTGTCATGTGCTTAGAAACTGTGACTAGACAGAGGGGCTGGGATTTATGTCTATTCTAGACTCTCTCCTTAGTTCCCCTTCTCCCAGCTCAGCCCCTGTGACGCACGTAACCAGGCCAGGAGGAAGATTAAGCGGTTCCTTTAGGGTCAGCTGCCCCTAAACTGGGACCACAACCCCCAAATCTCTTCATCCAGTCAGTTTGCATTTGGGTGAGATGGTAAGATGTCAGCTAAGTAGTGGGGCAGGGAGGGAATTGGGAAAGCAGCTTGAGAGTGCATTTCTTAAGTGGTCCTCCTCATCACCCTTCCACCACCACCATCATCACCACTATCGTCGGCTTTACATCACGTAGTTAATTGTGTGTGACCTTTAGCTGAGTCCTGAGCAAACACACACACACACACTTGTATGGGAATGCAGGTGAGGGAAGGCACTAGAAACAAGCCAGAGCTGGGAATCCCCACCCCAACTCCCACCTCCACCTAGTCCTGGAGTCCACAGGCAGGGCTGGAAAACATACAGGAGTAGAAATCAAATGATCGGGGTGGTGGAGGGCTGTGTGCACACACAGACCGGAGAGATGATTCGTCTTTGTAGCATCTGGCCTGCGGGGTGGTGCACAGTAGGCGCTCAATAAATGCTTGTTGAATTAAACTGAATCGGTGAGGACTGCTGACCAGCTAGTCACGAAAGAGATGGATGAAGGACCATGGGCTTGATCACCAAATCCTAAACACACAGGCTCTCCTGGCTTTAAAGCTTGATGGGGTGGAGGGAACACTTTAGAACAAGTAAAAGGACGCTTCACTCCCACACGGGCAGCAAAGTACGGAACTTATGGCCTCAAGAGGTGGAGTGGACTGAGACCATGAAAATGATGCCAGCAAATCATGATGACCACACTTTGATCCTTAACAAGCATCAGGAAAAATGGCCATGACAGGGCTTCCTCCACCCTGTGAGGGCAGAAACGGTCCAATCTTCTCCCGCACCTAGGTGGAGACCTCGGTGGAAGCGAGGCAGAATTGGGGCTGGAACGTCCCGGGGTGGGGCTGACCTAGGGTGGAATTTCTCAATTGCAGGAGGTTTGCTGTGAATCAAAGCTCCTGAGAGCAGACCGAGAGCCAGGAAGGAATGATCACCAAACAGCCACATGAGTGCACACATGTCCCAGCAGAGAAGGACAGAGGGCTCCAGTGCAGCTCCATCACCTAGCGCGTGGATCACTTGGTGAGTTCCAGACAAAGCTGAAAGAGAACTTATTCCAGGTTCCCCTGCACCCCAGTGAGTCCTCCAGGACCTGTTGCCTTGTGCTGTACGACGACCTCTAACCTTTTACCTCCTTGACTTTAAGTTGCCATCCATCCTCCCTCCCTCCTGCCCCAGGAAGATTTATCTGGGTATTATAGTGGCTTCATTACAGGGCAACACTGAATCAAAGGATCAACTTGCTCATCCAGGAATCTTAAATACCTTTTTAGAATGACTGGACCTCATCTTATGGCCCTTGTTGGGCATTTCCAAGGGTTTCCAGGAGCTCAGAAAGCCAAGCATGCCTTCACCTCCATTGCCATCACCCAGGGGGAGCTCCCACATCTCTTTCTCATCAGGTACTGAGACCCAAGCCGGAACCTGAGCCCAGCTCACTCCCTAAGCTCCTCCAAGTCCTGCAGGCTGAGTGACCATATGTCATTCATTTGGGTGACCAGAGAGAGTCATGTAACAGCAAGACCTAGTTTACTACTAGTGTGAAGTACGAGCCTGCACAGACTCCCAATATTAGTTGGGGATCATAGTAAATCCCCACCCCCAGCTTATTTGACTAAAGCTGCCTTAACAGGGGAATAGATCAGGAAGGGTAACTAGGAAGGAGAGTGCTAGCTTTGGGGAAAAAGAGTAGAAAGTAAGTCTTAGGGAGGGGAGATGGGAGGACCAAATAGATTTTGCATCCCTGTGAAGTTTTATTAGAGACCTGAGTTAAGGCGAAAGGGAAGACCTCCCTGTATTGGCCTAGACCGAAGTGGGGTGTTGAGGGGAGATGGCCCAGAAGGGAAATACAGAGGGAAAATGAGTTAAGAGAGACTCAGCGTTTTGCTTCCCATGCTGTGTCTGCTGTGAGTGAGTTAACGTATGGCATGCACAGTTGTCTCCCCAGTACCCAGGACCCCCATAGATACCAAAATCCATGGATGTTCTAATCTCTTTATAAAATGGCATAGTATTTGCACCTAACGTATGCACATCCTCCCATATACTTTACAATCACCCCTAGATTACTTATAATACCTACTACAATGTGAATCATTGTAAATCATTGTAAATACATTGTAAATGCTATGTAAATAGTTGCCAACACATGGCAAATTCAAGCTTTGCTGTTTGGAACTTTCTGAGATTTGTTTTTTTCTGAAAAATTTTGATTGAATCCACAGATGCAGAATCCACAGATAAGGAGGGCTGACTGTAAATGCATAGAGTTCTAAAGAGCCCAACTTTGGGATTTGTTTCGGGGCTGCCCTGTAAATACAGGACTGCGGCAAGGAGACCGAGACTCCATGCAGACAACCCCAAGCAGGTTGAAAAATTACAAGAGCTCAGTTTTGCTATTTAATCCAGCTTGACACAGTTTAACACCTAAGTCTTGTGTCTACAGTTCTAGTCTGTCTCTCGGGTTGGTCTGGTCCCCATTAGCCTTGGCCCTTGGGGATATTCAAGAAAGCAGACCCAGATCTGTCCAAATTAGATGCTTGGCCTTCTGTTGCGCAGAAGCAAGGCCATACACAGCCTTGCGTCTCCTCCACGGGACCTCCACACCTTCTACATAACTTGCAGCTACAATGCAAGGAATCACCGGGAAAAAAATAAAGAGCAATAGATCACAACACAGGTAGATAGTGTCACTGCTTAAACGTGCTTGGTGCATCAGCACTCAGCTTAACGAGCTGGCTTCTCGTGCCTTTTCCTTTGACCTTCTGTTCACAGACTAGCCTTGTATTCCAGGACCATGCCTCCAACCCTTCCCCTACCTCCCATCTTGATAAAATGGAGATGCCTATACAGGAGGTCTGGGGTGGGATGGGGTTTTGCATCACTAGCCTGCTTCCAGGTGATGCTGATGCTACTGGCTCATGGACCACACTCTTGGCAGCGACATGCCGAGGTGAACCTATCCTCACCGTCTCCTGGATTCTCCCGGCCTCAATCTACCTCTTTTTCTAATCCTAGTCCGTTAGCCCTAAAACCTGCATTCGCAATGGTGGCAACAGCGCCCCCAAGGGGACAAAAATTTGTTATTGGGAGGGGGTGAGAAAGCAGCTTACTCTTTTTGTATACAAAGCACAGCTGTACCTACAGTACATAAACAGATATACGTATATCTGTGGTATTAAAATTTCATGGGGGTGCAATTATAAAAAATTGTGTCTAAAAATTTCCTGCGAGAGGGCAATAATGAAAGAAGGATTGAGAAATACCAGCTGAAGGCTAATGCCCTCCACCCTCTCTGGTGCCAAAGCTTCAATAATGGCACCTGATTACAAAAGTAAATGATATATGTATCAGTGTGTCCCTTCCTAGCTGCCTGCCACCAATCCCTCCCAATTATCTGGACCAAAGACCCCTCCTCTGCAGGTTCTGTAGCATCCCTTTTCCCGGAAGGCACAGTGTCTACCTGCCTGTCCTGTTATCTTATTGGGGAACTCCAGTCCCACATGAAACTGATACATTAAAGCCCACATGTAATGCCCTCATATCTGGGCATTATTGCCGTTGACACTTTAGTTACTCGGTCTAAATTAGGAAGGGGTCACAATTAGGAAGGGGTTGAGTGCTAAAGGGCTTGCTCAGTGCATGAAGCGCATTCACACAGGCCTGCCCTTATATCAATGTTGGGAAGTCAACATTAGCATCCTGACTTATCAGTAAAGAAACCAGGCCTCAGGGGCTCCCAACCCAAGTCACACATGATAGAGTCGGGTCTCCTGACTCATGGTCCAGTGTTCAGCCTACTATCCCATCTTCCCTCCTGCCCAGGAGGACAATGCTGACTGTCTGATGGGAAGTTTTAAACAGGCAGGTGTGAGCGAGAAAGGCAGGCAGGGACGCCCATGAGAACGCTGAGCTCCGCAGGGCTCTGTGATGGAGGCTCTGAAGTCTCCTCCTCAGTCAGGCCAGGAGGACAGCAGGGCTTCCAGAGGTGCTGACCCATGGTGCCTACTGATCCTCACCTTGGGACAGAGGCAGTACAGAGGAGTTAAGAGTGTGGGCTTTGAATTCACACAGACATGAGAACTGAGTGACAGCTCTGCCACTTACTAGCTAACTGGCAGGCACCCAACTTCTCTGAACTTCGGTTTTCCCATCTGTAAAGTGGAGGTAACAACAGTGGCCATTTCACAGGATTGGGAGAATTCAATGAGATAATAATGTGAAGCTCTTAGCACTGTGCCTGGCGCATAATAAGCAAACAAGAAATTGTTTGAAGGAGCTGGTCCTGAGAGCCTAAGAAATTTCTCAGAACATTCATTCTACTTGTTCAGTACCCCATGCCCGAAACTCCCCAAATTCCCAGTGACCTCTGAGAATTTACAAGAAGACAAAATCTGCCTTCTATGGACTTCAATGGGCTTTTGCTGTTCCTGAAATCCTCACCTCCTCCAAGAAGCCATCCTGATTGCCCTCACCCTGAGCATACTGAACATGGCTATTCTCCCTGGTCCCTATCTCCAGACCTGACTTCCTGCTCCCTGAATATACCTTTTCTTAGGCCTGACCATGATGGTTAGACTACCTCTCCACTCCTGTTCCGGTGATTCATTAGTCAGATCCCACTAAATACATGTCTGGGTTCGAGCCCCTCTTCCCGACTGGATGTGCCACCCAACTCCACACACGGGACCCAGGTCCAATCACAGGCCCTGCACAGACCCCAGCAGGAGCTGTGTCCATTCACTTAGCCTGGGCCTGACACCAGCCCTGTGAGGCCACTCTTGGGGCAGCAAGAGGCAGAGTCAGGGAAGGAAAGGCAGGGGTTGGATTCTGGAAGATATTTCACACACAAGCTTGTGGTAGCAAAGGGTGATAGATGACACTTGTAAAACACAGAGTCCAAGCATCCTGAGTAAATGTGCATGGCTGTAAAAATTCAAAGCAAACAAGAGGGAGGGAGGGAAGCAGGTGCCACAGCCCCAGAGGTGAAACCTGCTTCTCGAATATCAATTCCCGAAGTTTTCTTGGAGGGCTTCCTGGAGTCTTTTAATGATCAGCTTACATGTGATGGCATCAAACCCTCCTGGCAGTTACGTGGCGGGGGAGGCTGGGGACACTATCCTCCATGTCTCTGAGGGCCCCTCCCTCTCTCCAAACCTTCCGCCTCCACCCAAACACTCCTCCAGATCTGCAAAGGAGTTTGGGGAGCACTGAGACAAATATGGGGTCATACACATCTGCAAGGCATATACTATTATTTTCTGTCACCGGAGGAGAGCACAGAGGCTCCAGTGCTTAACCAACAAAGATGTGGCAGAGCCAGAATTTGAACCCAGGCCTTTCAAGTGTAGGTTCCATTCCATTACAGGCACACCTTGTTTTATCGTGCTTCATTTTATTGCCCTTCATAGACATTGTGCTTTTCACCAATTGAAGGTTTGTGGCAACCTTGCATCGAGCAAGTATATTGGCAACAGCATTTTTCCAACAGCATTCGTTCACTTCGTGTCTCTGTGTCACATTTTGGTAACTCTGCAGTATTTCAAACATTTTCATTTTTATTGTATTTGTTATGGTCATCTGTAATCAGTGATCTTTGATGTTACTACTATGACTTTCTGAAGGCTCAGAGGGTGGTTAGAATTTTTAGCAACAAAGTATTTTTTAATTAAGGTATTACATTGGGTTTTTTTTAGATATAATGCTCTTGTACACTCAATAGACTACAATATAATGTAAATATAAGTTTTATATGCACTGGGAAACCAAAAAATTCGTTTCACTCACTGTATTGTGATATATGCTTTATTGCAGTGGTCCGTAACTGAACCTGCAATATCTCCAAGGTATGCCTGTATATGACAACTCTATCCCTTCAAATAAGTTGGACCCTAAAACTCTAACTGTACTCAAAATAAAATTGCAAAACACCCAAATCGTTCTTGCTTTTGTCCAGGGTCCCATTCCATTCGGCTATCTCTGGTTGTTTTCTGCTCTACATCTCTGCTCTCAGTCTAGAAGCCTCCCCCATCAGAATAGAAAACCGCCAGACACCAATATTGTACTCATCTCCACTTCAAGACAGGGGACTTTCTGAAAGAGAACTACTCCACCCCACAGGCTAGAGAGACTTGACATTCCTGACACTTGGAGGCCAAAACCCCCCTGGATCCTTGATTTTACTTCAGAGCTGCAGCCAAGACACAAAAGCGATTTCCACTGTAGCCAAACCAGGGCTTGGGTGGCCAAAAGGCTGCCTGATTCTCCCAGTGGCCCCACCTACCTCGTCTGCATCTCCCACCCTTTCCACCCTCCATCTCCTCCTCAGTCTCGCCTCCTGGAAGCTCCCTGCTCACCCTCTCTCAGGCCACACTCCCCAACTTCTCAGATTTCGGGGCCTGGGAAAGGAACTGGCATCTCAGAGAAGCTGGGAGCCTGAGCCCCAGAGCAGGCAGCCAGGTACCCGGTCTAGCCCAACAGGGGATGGAGCTGGGAGCCCACCACCCAGAGAAGCACCGCCAGAGGGTGAAACAGAAATGCCAAGTTGGCTGTTTGTATTCCCAGGGCAAGGGCGGAAGATAAGTAATTACATTCCTGGGCAGGAATTAGACCAGAAGCTCTAAACTGAGGGCTGGGCAGGGGGCCTGAACAGAAGCATGTGAGGAGCCAGAGGAGAGAGATGGAACTCCGCACCCCTAGCCAGAGTCAGAAGGGAGAGACGACATTCCAGCGTCAGCCGAAGGGCCGAGGCAGCTGGTGTGGTCTGCAGAGGCTGCCGGCTCCAAGTGCAGGCCCTCGTGAGCTTCCGAGTCCTCCCTGCACAATCCTGATTCCCTTCAGCCCCCAAGGCACCCCACAAGCGAGTCCCACAGCCAGCTGGGCTCCACTGCAAGCTGCTGCATAAAGCTCTTCGTAGAGGGCAGCGACCAGCCCAGCACACAACCCCAAGACCCGGGATCTGTACTCCCAGTCTCCCCACAATCTCCCCACCTGGGTCTCCCCACCGTGAGTTCCAAGCTGGCCCCCATCCACGTACAACAGCCCAACAAGAACCTCTCAGCCTGGTCCCTGGGAACTTCACAGCTGGCAGTTTCCTGCCTCGCTTTGCTCCTCCCCAGCCACAGGGGGTCAATTTCCTGAAGCCGCCCCCTCCCCCAGCCCCACAAGACCAATCAGCCCATTGCAGCCACAGAGGCCCCCCCCTCCCTGACACATGCATGCACACACATACAATCACACTGACACGTACACACACTCCACAGTGGCGGGGCAGAGGGTCAGCATCTACAGCCGTGCCTGTAACTCCAGCTCGGAATGCGGGCTCTGACAAGCGCCCTCTCCCCGCGGGTTTCTGACTGTCTGAGGACATCTCAGCAGGCACTTGGTGTTGGCCTGGCTCAGTCCCTTTGCGGTCTCTGCTCAGGCTCCCTCCTATTTCTCTTTCAGTTTCTGGCTTTCAGGAGCTCTGTCTCCCTCGAACTCGCTGCCTATGTCCTTTGTACTGGGGTGAAGGAAAGATGGGCAGGACACCTCCCTGTCGTCCCCTAGGGTCTGTGCAGAGCAAGGCACTGCCGGCCTCCAAGCAGCTGTCCACTGCTTTCCCTCCTCCCTGCCCAGGCCAACCTTAGAACCAGGGCAGGGCTGGGTGGGAGATAGACCTACCAGCTAGGCACGGCTAATGCCAGTTTCCATATTGCTTCATCATGCCATTCTGATGCCCCAAGCTGCACGCGCACAATCTCCCTGATCTCCCTGCCTTCTACCTGAAGACAGGACAGGGCCCCTGAGGTTGCCCTACCTGCCTGCCTCCCGAAACTGCAATGATGCCTTCCTTCCCTCCATCAGCACTGAGTCAACCTTCCGCACCGGGCTCTACCCCACCCCACCCAGCCCACAGAGCGCAGGGAGCCCTGGCGTCCGACCCAGCCCCCAGCAATCGCTCTAGCCAGGCTTCGCATGTGGAGAGATGCAACAGAGTGGTCTGGTGGCAAAGTTCTCCTGCTGTTTCAACGTTTCCGTCTACCTGCGGCTCCCGTCTCTCCCTCTTGCTCTCTGGCCTCACACTGACCCGCTCCCCGCTCCTCGCCCCCCACTATCGGAAAAAAAAAAAAAAGGAAATAAAGAAAAGGAAACCTCCCGCGACAAGGATGGGCGAAAAGAGAAGAGGGTATTCATATGACTGCCCGGGTGAGGAAGTCCTCAAGTGAAAAAGAAAGGGATGCAAAGTTCCCGGCTCCCCCGGTGCTTTCAGCGCAGCGCCGAGCTCCCGCGGACACCCAGATCGCTGAGACGCAGCGGCGGCGACCACTCACCTGGGCGAGGCAGCATCTACCCCCGGCTGGAAGGCACCGAGGCCGGCTCCGCAGGGCGCCCGGGCTCCCTGGCTCGGCCACGCATCCTTCCCTGCCCAAGACCGGCTCGAGCTAAGCCCTCCGGCTCCGGCGAACGTAGGCAGATGGTGGCCTCGGACGTCCACGCGGGGAGAGCCCTGAGCGGTTTATTCAGTTATATCCACGGCATTTAGCAAGAAGAAGGGAGGAAAAAGCACAACTTGTTCTCTTCCAGATTTAAAAAAGCAAAAAAACCCAGATAATCCCTCCCTAGGAGGACGCCGGTAGGATTTTCCAGATCGAAGAACCCCGGGCATCCCCAGGAACCTCGGGCATCTTGGAATGTGGGGCGTCTTCAAGTTCAGACGAGCCAGCCGGTTTGTGCGTGAGAGAGAGAGACAGAGGGAGAGGAAGAGAGAGTGTGTGTCTCAGCGAGAACGAGCCAGGCACTCACACCCACACGCACACAAACACACTCCCCCCGCACGCCCCGCAAGCACACTGCCCCACACGCGCGCGCGCGCGCACACGCGCGCCCCCGTCACACACACACACGCTCGGCGATCGCACGCATGGAGCCGGGAGGGAGCCGGACCGGCTGCTGCGGCCGCGCGAGGCCGGCGGCAGAGAGAGCCCAGCGGCCGGAGGCGCCCGGAACCCCGGGCTGTGCGCACCGTCTCCTCCGAGCTCCCCGGCGAGGCCGCCCCCAAAGGCGGCCGGCGGAGCTGCAGGAGCCGGGAGCCAGCCTCGGGCCAGCCGCGAGGCGCACCCCCTTCCGCGCCGACCCACCCGGCCGCCGGAACCGGAGGGCTCGGGGGCCCCGCGGGGGTGGCGCGAGGGCAGCCGCTGGCCAGCCGGGCCCGCACGGAGGGGCGGCGCGGGGCCGGGGAGGGCGGCAGGCGGGCCTCGCGCTCCGGGAGCCGACAGGGCGGACTCGGCGGCCCAGCGGCGCGGGCAGCCACTGCGCCAGGCTAGCCGGGTGGCCCGGGCTGCGCGCTGCGGCCGGAGCCGGTGCTGCCGCCTCACGTGCAGAGCGCGCCGTGCAGCCTTCAGCCCGCCGCCTGCCGGAGAAAAACCCCACAGCGCCGGCCCTGTGCTGGGGGTGGGGGCTGGGAGGCTCGCGTCCACCCAGCCCTGGCCCGGTTCTGATTCCGACACCCTAGCGAGGCGACCCAGGACAAATGAGCGCCCGGCGCATGCGCACGCACGCTTAGACTTTTCGTGAGTATCGCCAGAATCCGTGAAGTGTGCAGTGGCGCCAACTGTTTGCACGTCGCCTTCCCTTGTTTGATCCTCCCAGCGACCCTCATTTGACGTGTGAGGAAACTGAGGCTCCGAAGAGTAAAGCGACTTGTCCGAGGCACGTGGCACATAGTTGAGTCCCCACTCCAACACTACTGTGGACTTAGCATCAGAAGATCTGGGCCTGGCAGGGGTCTCATCTAACTTTGGTTTTCCTCTCTGCCCACTGGGATCAGCAACCAGTTCTTGGGAAGGTAGGACCAAGCTCTGCCTTACTGGGCTTCCCAAGAGGTACGGGTACCTTTCCCACTGAAGGAACTGAAAGTTTGAGATTCCTGCTTGTACTCCAGCTGCTAAATCCAGGGAGAATGTCTCAATCCATCTCTTCTCTCCTACTGGCTACACCTCCCATGCACCTGTCCCAGATACCCACAGGGAGGCACATGTGGCATATGGATGTGTCTCTGCAGCCACAGGATTGGCTCAGCTGCATAAATCTGTAATATAAAACCCTGCCTCCTCTCTGTGTGCATATAAATGGGTGAAAATCTGCTGAAGCCCAGGCACCTAGACCCCCATGTGGTGGGCACCCTCCCCATGTACGCTCAGGGAAACTGCTAGATCAGTGTTCTGCAGACCCTGAAAGACAAGTCCTTCCCTGGGGGGACTCTAGAAAGCCTGAGGGGAAAAGAGCATGGCCAGGATGAAATTCAAGGTACATCAGAGTGGGTTGACACAAGAAAAGAGGGGCTGAAGCAGGGGGTGGGGATAGAGGAAGGGAGGAGAAATGAGGAAAGGAAGAAGGAAGGAGGAGGTGAGAAGAAGGAGGTGGGGGTAGAAACAGGAGGACGTGAAGGTAGGGGAAGGGGTGAAGTGGGGAAGATCAGCAGGAAGAGGGTTTTCTTCCTCGCTAACCCTTTGGTTTTGCATTCCATAGGTGGGGACTCCAAGGGGAGGGGTCAAGAGTGGAAGGAGGAGCTATAGCCCAGATTCAAGTCTCTGAATTGCCCCCAAGGGTCAGGGGCATCAGGCTAGATTATCTCCTTACACCAGAGTCACCCATGAGAGGACCAGAATCTAGTGGCAGGGATAGGATGAAGCTGGCACCAGAGCAGAGATGGAGCTGCACTCAGAAACCAATAAGGCGTTAGGATGGCATGAAGGCCAGGGATGCTGGAGAGATAGCCGAGTCCCTCCTCCAAAGGGAACCCAATACCCCATCAAGAAGTTGTCCCAGCTCAGAGAAGGGAATGGATATCCCATGAAGAGCCAGGACCTGGATCATTTCTTGCACTTTGGGTAATTCTGAGGACAACTGGCTTATTTTTTGAATACTATTTGCCTCACCTGAGCACTCAGCACTGGGCTAGGAGTCAGGTGGCCTGGATGTTCACCATGGCTTTGTACTAACAAGCAATGTGACAATTCCCATCCCCTCAAAGGAGCTGGCCTGTGTGCTTTAAGGGCCTGTCCAGCTCTAGGAACCCCTGAGTGACTTTGGCAGATGGAGAAAGGTGGGGACCCAGATGCTCCTCGGGAGGCCAAGAGAAAACCAGTCTGCAGCCACCATTCATGGTAGAAAATCCCCAGAAGATAATCCACACTTCAGTAACGGAAAGGTGAAGGATGGTGGATTTCTTGTTTCCTTGAGCAAGCCCAGAAGGCCTGGGTAGGGGCAATGCTGTCCTAGCTGTCTGGCTGCTTTTACTGACTGCTGACCACAGAGGTGGGCCGGGGCTTCCCAAAGAGGTGCTACTATCATCCTGCATGAGAGAGAGAGAGAGAGGTGGGGTTGGGGGGAGAGGGAGAGAGAGAGAGAGGTACAGCGAGGAGAGAAAGCTCGTATACAATCCATTCTAATGGTGGGCACTGGGATTCTTCTGGATTTCACAAGTTCACTTTTCTAAATAACCCTGTGATGAACATCTTTGTACCTAAGTCTTTGCCTGCATTCTTGCTTCTTTGCTTGGGCTAGATTCCCTGAAGTAGAATCACTGGGCAGAAGGGTATGAACATTTTCAAGGCTTTTTGTACATACTTCTTTGTTTCAGTTTTAGAGCCAAGGCACTAAAGTGCAGGGCAGATAAATGATTTCCCAGAGAGCTCCCAGCAGGTGCTTAAGACTGTTTTCACACACCTTTTCATGTCTCTATGCGGCAGAGAATGATTGTGCCTTGTGCTTCACACTGCACATCAGGCAACGCTGCATCCTTGGGGTATTGGGATGACTGCAATACCCCAATGTGGAGAAAGCTCAAGCTCCCCTTGCCCGCCATCATGACTCATCTTCCCCTGCTCTCCTGGGCACTCCTGACCGGCTTCACCCTGTTGTCTGGCTTTCTGGCTGAACCATAGTCACCAATCCCCTTCCCCCTACTTGTGGTTGGCTCCCAATACCCGCTTGCTCAATGGGATGGCAGAGTTCTTGGGAGGGGCTGGAGGCGGAGAGGCATTCAGCCTGAGGAAGAGAAGGCCGAGTCGGCCTGGGCCTTCATAACCAATAGAAGGACCCCTGTGCAAAAGACAATGAGGAGCCTCTCTGTATCCACTGAGTATGAAAAAGAGAGGGAATGGGTGTAAAAAGCAGTGAGGGGTTCAGGGAGCTGACAGGTCAGAGCCAGGTGCCTGAGGATATGGAATCACAGGGTGGAGACTGTCGAGGCTGCTCCATAAAAGAACAGTCTATAATCCCAGGAATGCACTAGATGCTTCTTAGAGTCCCCCTTGGCACATCATGGCCTGAAGACTGATTCTATGGACCACAGGAATCGGAGAGATCCTAGGGCACGGTCTCATAAGGCCTTGGGACCTCCCTCCACTGAGTCTACTGCATGGCTAGAAGCTAGGAGCCATTCCTAAATCCTTAGCCCCATTCTCTCTGCTTCCAACAGGACTAACAGCCAGCCTGATCCCAGTTTATCCCACAGGCCTTGTAGAACTTGCAAAGTTTCCTCAGGAGCCTAGCCCCAGAGTGTACTTTCTAGAGATACAGGTCCAGTGTCTTTTAATCCTGCAGTGCCCTCTACCCCTCCTCCCTTCCCAAATGCTGGAGTAAGAAGCAGTCAAAATAAATTCCTATTAGTATGCATATGTATTCCCAAATTCCTTAACAGAACCACTAACACCACCTACAGCCATTAGCTGGAGTTTGTTTTCTAAATCCAGTTTGCTTTTCATCATCAAGTCCTCTGTTTGTCTCTCCCCCTCCCCCAGGCCCCATGGGTTCCCTTCACAGCTTTACTCTCTTGCCCCAGTACCAGGTCTGGGGTTGGGTTCCTGATGCATCAAAATGTCAGACAATCCTGAAAGACCACATTCAATCAACAAGGAAGTCTTTACTGTGCATCTTCTGCATACCACCTAGCACTCTGCAGGGGAGAAAACAGGGAGGAAGAAGGCAGAGTCTCTTTCTGGAGAGAAAGAACACAAACTGACATCAGCACAGCGCCTTGCAGTCTATAAAGAACATTTGCAAATGCCGCCCCACTAATTTGTCATAGCAGTCGCAGGCAAGAGATCATTACCCCTGTTTCACAAACAAAGACATGGCTGCTCCAAGAGTTTGGAGCTCTTGTTGGATGGCACTGGATTTCAAACCCAGTCTTCGGACTCCACATCCCAGGCTCCTCCCTGTGTATGAGGCAGCCTCTCTAATACTAGCCTGGATGCCACTAAGTGGTGAGTTACCAAGTACGCCTGAAGTGCAGTAGACATCCAGTGAAGAGAAGGCCAAGGCAACTAGGGCCAACTTGGTGGATATTTTGCAGCTTGAGAGAAGCACCCTGGCAAATGCACAGAGTTAGGAGACCCTGGAATTGTGGGGTAGGGTGGTTGAAAGAGCACCAGAGGGGAAGATACAGGATCTGGATTCTGGCTCTTTAATGTGACCTTGGGCAACCCTTCCTCTCTCTGGACCTTACCTTCTCCATCTTTAAAGAGAGAGAGTTGGAGCTAAATGGTCTCTAGGATGCCAGTGAAGAGCAATAAAGGAATCAGCCATCAGGAGCAGGACTTAAGGCAACAGATGCCAATGACTTCCCTGGCTTTTGCCTCCTGCCAGGGAATCCCCAAATCTTGAGGGTGGTATTGAAGCAGAATAACACTGTGGGCTGGGGTAGGTGCCCAGGAGGATCTGGGAAGGACCATAGCTCTTAGCTCCACCCAGTAACCTGTCGCAGCACCCCCAGTGCTTCACCAGACCACCTTGCTGATGCCAGTCTCCTCTCTTGCCATCAGGCACATACCAGTAAGGGTGCTAGGCAACATTTAGGGCACACGTGTGTCAGCCACTCCTCTGCACCCTGGACAATGGCCATTTTATTTAATTCCCACAAAACCCTCTGAGGCAGGTACTATTACTGTCTTCATTTTACACATATGGAAACTAAGGCATAGAGAGGCTGAGTAACTTGCTAGGTCAGAGAGTTGGTGAGTAACAGAGCCAAACTCCTAACCCCGGCACCCTAACTCCAGAGCTTGCGCCCGAAGTGACTGGTTGTGAAGTAAACTTGTTTAAGGAGAATCAAGGCAGGGATTCATTTTGTCATTCATTCATTTTGTCACTCTCAAAATGGATAGGCAGATTCCCTCCTTTCATACCAACTCATAGTGCCTTCCTTCACCTCTCCCTGCCTTCTTTTATGTATTGTTTGGATCATATAGTCATAAGTATGCAGTTTGTTTTATAATCCAGTCGACCTGGAAGCACAGCCATAGTCATTTATATCCCTGCCTCACCATCCTTCACCCAAGAGATTTATCACAGCAGGAATTGACTGACTACAGAATTCTTTCCATTCCTTAATCAAGCCTTTGGCTTTTCTTTCAAAGGGACTCGGAGAGCGGAGCAGAAACCAACCCATTCTTGGTCCCAAGCAGGACAATAATTCAATTTCATCTAATAAAACTGCCTTTGTAAGCTTCATGTGAAAAATGCAGAGACTGATTAAAGGAAAAATCAGCTGTGGCCCCATCTTATGCTCTAGTTTAGCAAATGACTATAATATAAAGGAATTAGGTAAAAATAAAAAGTTTGGGAAAATTTTGTATTTACAGAATAGAGAGATCACTTCCAAGCAAGAAAATCAGACAAGACTTCAAGGAGGCATTAAAATTTGAATGACACTTGAAGGATGAACAGCATTTTGGTGAGTAAAGAGATGAGAGAAACTGGCAGTCCAGGTGGGGTTAAAAGTACAGGTGACAGCAAGGAGGCAGGACAGTAAAGTGGGTGTGCAGGCATGGGGAGTTTTCTTGTGTCACCAAAGCAAGGACAGAAGAAGGAATGGTGGTTAGAAATGTAGGCGTTGGATACAGACTCTCAGTTTAAATTCAAGTCCCCCACCTGTAAGAGAAGTTACCTTAGGCTAGTTGCTGAGCCTCTCTGCAGTTCCATCTCTTCATCAGTAAAGTGAGATTAATAATAGTGACAATAACACAGTCTGGATGAGAGGATTAAATGACATAAATGACTTTAGAATATTAGATAAAGTGGCACATAGTAAATTTTCAAGAAATGTTAGTTGTCATTACTATTATTATTATTCAAGAACATAGTGAGAAATAAAAGAACAGAATAGTTTGGCGCTGCCTTGGGTCCAGGTTCCTTTGTGCAAATAACTGTGTAACACTGAAGTGCTTTGAATAGATCTATGTAGGGGTTTGGTGGTTAAACTGCTGGGAGAAGTACTCGAATAAAAGAAAAGCATGTATAAATGTATTGAAATAGTCCAGGTAGGGGGAAAAACCATCACAATGAAGTCTATAGTAGTGACAATAAAAGGGGGTGGATGTGAGAAGTAGAATGGACCAGACCTCAGAGATGCCTAGCTGTGAGGTCTGAGGAAGAAGATGATTGTGGTCAAAGCCCACTTCATGTTACGAAGCCTACTTAGCTAGAAGGATGGTCGGTGTCCTTGAGAGATACTGGGAAGATGGGAGAAAGTGGGAGGGGAGATGGGGAATGATGAGTTCCACATTGCATGTCTGGAGATTGAGAGCTTGGGGATACCCAGGTCCTCTTGTTCAGGACCTAATTGAATAAGTGGGTCAGGAAGAAATAAGGGTAGAGTGGAGGTGGAAGGTCATGGGAATGGAGGAAGTCCCCAGGGGAGAAAGCATAGAGTGAGAAGGAGGTGGAGGTTAGGAACCTACACTTATTGGGCTTTACTCCACCTGTGGCCCTGCACTAGCCATTTTACACATATTACCCATGATCCTCCCTGCAAAGCAGAAATTGGTTGGCCCCGTTTTATGGATAAGGAGACTGAGGCTCAACAAGATTAAGTAGCTTGTCCAGGGTCACCTTGTTAGAGAAGCCAGACAAGGAGACAGAGAAGCAGCCCACAGAGGGGTAGAAGAACAGGCTCTTATCATGGGAATCAAGGAAGGGGAGGGGGCTTGGAGCTTTGCTACCCAATTTCCCCATGCCAGGGCTCACATAGAAAATATCTGTATAGCACATGGAGGAGGGTCAGTAGAGAGGCTGATTTTCCCCGGGGACAACTTGCCCTCCAGACTCCCCTGACTCTACGTGGCTAGTCCCAGTAATCAATATCTCAGCACAGCATTAAACAGGGATGACACTGAAAAAGATCTAACAACAGGTATACCCAGATACCCACTAATAAGAGCAGAAGCCCCCTACCACACCAAACATCATTCTGTTACATAATGAGGAGGGTCATCTTGGGGTCCTAGAGCAGGGGCTTGGGCAGCAAGGTGGTAGAAAGAGACACATGGGGGACTCTGGCAGTGGTTTGAAAATATTTCTATATTTTCATTACCCCTATGGCTGAATGGTACATCCCAGGCCTGCCTGTGACCAATCTCCAGCACACCCCTGTGCCGTGACACACCAGCTGGGACCACTGGCTTAGAATTTGGTTAAATAGTGTATTTGACCTGGCAGAGGAGTAGGTCTGGGAGGATGGTGACTGATAAAGCAGAGCTATCCGGCTTGGTGATTCGGAGGTCATTGTGGCCTTTAAGAGAGCAATTTCTGCAGTGTTATGGGTGTGGAAACCAGATTGCTAGTGGTTGGGACTGAGTGGGAGGTGAGGAAGTAGAGGCGGTGAGCGTATAATACTTTTTCAAGAAGTTTAGCTGTGAAAGGAGGGTGGAAGGTGGGATGGAAGCTCAGGAGAAATCAGAGTGGAGGAAAGAGTTTATTGGGGGTGGGAAACACTTGGGTGTAAGCCAGAGTGAAGCAGCCAGCGTACAAAGAAAACAAGAAGAGATCTTCCAGGGGAGGGAAGGGGAGAGGAGGGGAGGGGAGCGGAGGGGAGGGGAGGGGAGGGGAAGGGAGGGGAGGGGAGGGGCAGGAAGCGTTCAGGCATGAACCCTAGAAAGAGGAAGGGGTCCTTCTTCTGCAGAGACCAGAGGAAAGGAACAAAGGAAAGGAGATGACAGATATTTTGAGGTGGAAGGAAGTGATATGTGGTCTGGAAGGAAGTGATATGTGGTCTGGATCTTGCAAGTTGAGTGGTACAGAGAGAGGAAGTGGAATTTGAGGGGAGAGGAAGGTTGGAGCAGCCCCCTGGGGATGAGACTGGAAGTCTGTCAGGGGATGAATATGAGTATTTCAGGCAGAAGCAATGCCCATTGTTTTCATTAAGCTGTGATGGAAACTCAGGCAGGTCATGGGACTTTGTCCTGCCATTTGTCAACCTGAGAACAACAGAAAGAACCAGGATGTTTGTGCTCTAGGATTTTGGGTAGTCAGGAGGGAGTAGGGACATACTGAGTGTGCAGTGAACTTGGAGTCCTTGTGAAAGATGGATTGTGAAGTCCTAGGTAAGCAGGATAGTGAAGATAGGCAGGGGTTATTGGTGGGGAGTGGGATGGGCTTGCTCTGAAGGGGAACTGGGGTTCAATAGACATAAAGTGAAAGATGGATAAGAACATGTGGCCAAGAACAAAGGAGAAAATGAAGTTCCAGATTTGGGGGACTGTGCTGAATGGTGCCTGTTGGCAGGAGACCCATACCTGCTCTATCATACCCTCCCCTGTACCACAGGGGTTTGGACACCTGAAAAACTCATTTCCAAGACTCCCTTGCCAGCTAGATTCTGCATCGAATCCACTGATGGGAAGCACTCAAGTGAGATTAGAATGCACAAAGAAGGTGGAAGCTCTTTTCTGCTTGTGGTAACAGCATTAGCAGGGATGTGAGATCCTAGGTTTCAGCAGTGGTTCCACTCATGTCAGGGAGTGCAGGATCCTGGGATCTGGACACCTTCCCCTTTTCATTCTTTCAGCTCTATGAGCACTAATGGCTTCATGAAGTTACCAACCTCTGGGTAATAGCATCTTCTCTTTCTTGCTTTTAAAATCCAACAAACTCCTTTGACACACATTCCCTGTATTGAATTCCCCTCTGTTTGAAATACCTAAGGTGGTTTCTGTTTTCCAGATGAGACAGTTTTACCTGTTGGAAAGCCCAGGATGTAACTGGGCATATGATATGGATGGCTGGAGTAAAGAGGAGATGAAGGGCTTGGGATGGGGAGTTCTGAGGTCAAATAACTGAGAAATCAGGGAGTGAACAACTCAGCATAAGAATCCATAGTTGAGGCTAGAGAGGAACTCTCACACCCTCCTCGGGGCTCTGAATTCTATTGGGATCATGGGCTATTCCCCCAAATATTCCTTCCCAACTTTCACTCAGCCAGAGCACTATCCTTACCCCCACCTCCCGAAGTTAACATCTTCTTCTGTACCCCATGGGTTCCACTGACTGATCAAACTGTGATATGTTTGTTATCCATTCTCCCCACTACTCCCTCCTAGACTATATCCTCTTCATAGTTTTCCCACCTCCCCAAATCCCCAGGAATATATTTTGTCCCCTGTTTTTTGAAAGTCTTATTCCTTAATATAATTTCTTAATCTGGAGCCCATGGGGATTCTAAGGGTTAGAATTTGCACAGTTAATTTCACATGTATGTGCATGTGGCTTTTTTGTTCTTTTTCCCTGAGAGAGAGGCTATCATATTTATCACACTTTCAAAGGGATCCTTGTTCCCTTCACCTTGGGTGTGGTTCTAGGAAGAAAAAGAACAATGCCTGATGAGTCTTAGAACTTAATTTGCTCAAGGTCTCTAGCTTTTTCTGTGACTTTGAAAAAGCCATTTTTCACCACTTGGGACTCAGTTTCTTCATCTGTAAAGTGGAAACAATAATTCTTACTTTTCAGGATTATTATAAGGATTAGAAATAGCATAAAAGCCAGCACAGTGCTGGGCATGGGTGACTTTTAATAAAAGTCAGCCATTGGAATTGAGCTAGTTTGGGTTCCTCCAGAAACAGACCTTCAGTAGGAATTTCAGTACAAGTATTTTATTTGGGAGGTGACCTAGAAAATGTCAGTGGGGGGGCGGGGTGAGAAGTGAAGAAAGAAAGGGGAGTAACCCAATAAAGCAAGTACTTTCCGTTGGAGCTCATTCCACTGGGGATCTCTGGGATACAGTGTGACGCACACTCTGAATTGTCCCCTCCAGGGGTGAGGGAGTGGGGTATTTATCCACCTACTTGCTGCATATCATTGCCTGAGGCCTTCCAGGGACATTAACTCTCCAACACAACTGGTTCCCTTGGCCAGGAAAAACCCTCAGGCATAAATTTTCAGTCATTTATAGTAGCAATTTAGTGGTATAAAGGTGAATGCTCAAGAGATAACGGCAGGGCAATGATAGCAACTGCTACAGTGACTAATATGAAGTCTTCCCCTGTCCTCACAATCAGCATTGATAGAGTCCCCACTCCCTGCCCCATAACCCCTTAGCTTGTCCTCTTTGCTCTGTGCAAGACTAGCACTATAGTATCCTGTGCACACATATCTGTCTCTCCAAGAGGACTCGAAGCTCTTTGAAGGCAGGGGTTGTATCTCACCCTAGGTCTCTGATACTAGGATTTGACATAATGGCTGATACAAAACGGAAATATCTGGTACATGTCTATAACGAATTAACTGCCCTCAGAGTGGCCATTTGGAGGTTTCTGATGACCCCGCTCTGCCAGAGGGGTGGCATCATTAGGCATTTCACACACACGGTAGGAGATTTATGCCCCCTCCTGTTTCTGTGGCAGGTGCCTTTATCACAGCGTGTATGGTTCCTGAATCATTTGCCAAGGGATTCACGTCTCAATATTTTAATCTCCAAAGGGATGATATTAGAAATTCCGTTTTAAAAAGGAACTGTTTAGGGTGTCAGTATGCTATGATAATTATCTGGGAGGATTTTTCCCCTCTGCTTCTCCTTGAACTGTACTAGTAAGGTCTTTTTCACCTCAAATACAAAGAATGGGAAGAATATGGACTATTTATGTGTGTCCTCCACCCCACCCTCATCCTCAACTCCCATCCCCATATTGCCAACGCATGGGGAGTGTACCCTGTTCCCCGGAGCACACGCCTGAATAAGCCTGATTGCCTTCCTGTATTTCTTTATAAAACTTTCAATATTCATCGCGCCATCAAATTAAATGGGATTCTTTGGCTGTCATTCTTTTCAACACACTGAGTTCTTTTCTCCAGTACCTGTCCTACCACCATTTGAAGCCTCTGGAGACTTGGCATTTATCTAACATTACCCCCTATAAGCTTGGCTCCCAATCAAGTGAGAGGGATGCTAATAGAAACAGAAGGCTGGGGCCTGTTGCTGAGGCCAGGAAATCAGTTGGAGGTTTGAGGGACAGCAGAGAAAGACCAGCCATTTCTCCTAGCTCAAAGAAGGAGATTTGAGGATGAAAGGCCACCATCTCTGCACAATAGCCATTTATAACCAGCCTGAAGTTGGATGAAGCACCGCGCGGGAGAAAGCCCCGCGCTGCGGCTGCAGCAGGATTGGCGGGCCGCCGGGTGCAGGGGACGGGGCGCGGGCGGGGCGGGGTGGGGGGGGCACTGCAGGCGGGCACTGCAGCAGGTTGCACTGCGGGCCGCCCACCGTCGCTGAATTCACCGCAGTGCCGGACACGGCAGTTCGCCCAGACGCAGGCTGGCGTGCTTCAAGAGCACGAGGTGCTGGACAGCGCGCTGCGCGCTTCGGGAAGCATAAGGACGTCTCTGAGGAACAGCATCACCTGGACCACGAAGGCTGCACGCGCAATGGGGAAGTACCACCTGTGGAGGGAGATTAAAAATGTACATTCTCAGACCCAGCTGTGGAGTTCCGATTCTGTAGGCTTGGGATAGGCTGAGAAGAATGTTTATTTTTAATTTGTTTATTTTTAATTTATTTATTTATCTATTTTTGGCTGTGTTGGGTCTTCGTTTCTGCGCGAGGGCTTTCTCCAGTTGCGGCAAGCGGGGGCCACTCCTCATCGCGGTGCGCGGGCCTCTCACTATCGCGGCCTCTCTTGTTGCGGAGCACAGGCTCCAGACGCGCAGGCTCAGCAGTTGTGGCTCACAGGCCTAGTAGCTCCGCGGCATGTGGGATCTTCCCAGACCAGGGCTCGAACCCGTGTCCCCTGCATTGGCAGGCAGACTCTCAACCACTGCGCCACCAGGGAAGCCCAAGAATGTTTATTTTTAACATGCATCTTGGTAGCCTCTTCCGCAGGCATTAGCGCAGAGGAGTTTGCAAAATATTGCTTTTGGAGTACCTCTCTGATGTTCTGATTTTCCCATCTCCCCACCATGACTTCTCTGCCCTCACATCCCCCACCCTCACATCTGTGCAACATACACACACACACCCCCAGGCATCCTGTGCAAAAATAACTTATTTATTACCCAGACTTTAAAAGTACTCATTCTGTTCCGGGGAAACCTTAGTTTTCTCGAAGAAAGATAAACAATCTGTAAGACAAAGCAGTTTCTCTCAAAGAGGTCCTACTCTCACAGGGAAGACAGACAGGCAGACAGCTAACTGTAATACCAAGTGAAAAGGGCCCCCGTCAGGGTGTGCAGCTGAGAGCAGTAGCAGCCCAGGTGCGCAGGCTCAGGCTGTGTGCTCATACAGGGGGGCAGATGGCTGTCACCTGTGGGCAGTGTGTCACTCTCACGGGCCTGCTGCATGCGTTCTTCATGCACAGTTTCCTCAGTGTCATGGACAGTTGTCCATCTGTGTGGTGCATAGCACGCCGCCAAGTAAAGTGACAATTGCTTTGCTCGTTCATCGTGGAAGCTCAGGGGACACCTGACTTGCTGAAAGAGCTTCCTCCACTTAGTCTTCTGCATCACAGTCTTCCCGTGTATCCTCTTCTCTTTGTATTCCTCTTTTTCCAAGGTTCTCCCTCACTCCTTTCTTATCCACGTGTCTCCATTTTGATGCCCCCCACTCCCCAAAAAAGAGCCTCTTTTTTCCCCTAACTCCATTCCTTGTCCCTAGCTGCCAGATGCCATCTGTGCTGAGGGAGGTTTTGTAGTTGCTGCTAATGAGGGAGGTCCTTGAAGAGATGGAGTTGGATTGTTCACCACAACAAATTATGGTGAGGGTGGAATGAGGTTTGACCCCAGCACAATGACGCTTGGGCTAGCTTGGTGCTGAGGAGGTAGGATTGGCAAAGCAGGACTCAGGTAACAATCAAAGGCCTTAACAGTAACTGCAGCCAAACTGGCTCAGCATTGGTCACAGCGCCTTCTTGTCCAGAGGTCTATGCACAAGACTCCTTCACTCCTCGGCAAATACCGAGTCCTTCCATCCTCCACCCTATTGTTTGTCTCGAGTTTACTCTTTTGCTAACCTACCACTTGGTATCCCATTACTGTTCTTCTCTTCTCTCTTCTCATGGACCTGATGCTTTGGACATCGTTATCAGTACTGTGCAGTCTACAGACATATCCATTTCCAAATACCCAAACCATTCCCTTTCATCCAAGACATCACTCTGATGGAGACCCTCTTCTAGGCCCTTCCATGCAAGCCACCAGTTTCTCAAAGTTCACACAAGTCCACGCATGTGATTAGAAGGCACAAGAAACCTTTATCCCTATTCTGACGGGTTTTTTTTTTCAAACAAAGTCATTGTGTTACTCCCTTGAACGAACCTGATTTTTAAGTCATGCCAGTTTTCACCAATGATGGCTGTGTTTTTAATGCCACATTCCTGCTTCCAAAAAGTAAGGTTTGGAATGAATATTTCTGTGGCTGCTCAGTTATAAGCAAAGTTTCCGATGTGTGCCCTACACACATAGCATAGGGGTTTCCCCAGTTCTTTTCCCCAGACCATGTCTTACGTTTGGCTTTCTTGCCAGGACTGTCCTGGAACATGCTTCTCAACTTGCATGGTTCTTTCTGCCTCAGTCTAAGCCCTGTTTCCCATATCAGCCTATCTGGTCTGATGTCTGATACTCCAAAGCAGAAGTCTCATCTAGAGCCAAGAGTATGCGCCCCACAGAACTCAGTGACCCCCATTACCACAAATGCCCACTGTCATGTCCCACCATCACATTGGTCTCCTTAGATGTAGTAGCTGGTTCAGATCTAGCTGCAGTATCCTAGACCACTCCCTATGCTGTAACGTGGACTAATGGACAATCTACTGGAGGAATTGGACGTGTTCCCATCAGTTCCCTCAGCTCCAGCCCAACCCAGCCATTCTCTTGCCCAGTTGCCCCCTGCATTTAATTATCATAACAACCCATCAAGGTATTAGTGTTCCTTCTTTGCAGGTGTGGAAGTTGAAGTTCACAAAGGCTGAATAATTTGCCCATAGTAACTAGTTGGCCTGTGACTATAACGCAGGCGATCAGCCTTCTTCATCCAGGAAAGAGTCTCAGACTGCGTGAGCTTTTAGCTTTCATCTTTAGAGTCATTCCAAGTGAAAAGAAGAACACTTTCCCTACTAGTTCTTCCAAGATGAATGGTTCTTCTCACTCTTGGTTTGGCCAAAGGAAGTCGTAGAATTTTAAGGACGTTAAATATGCATGGCAAATGCTGTCAGTGTCCTGCTCATATCCCCTTAGCACTCAGTGGTTCTGTGCTGAGAGTTTCTTATTGCGAACATCTGCATCTCCTTGCCTGAGGACTTTCTCTAGCAGCGAGAACATGCTTCCCCCCACCCCACCCCACCTGCCCCGCAGAGAAGGCTGTAAATGCTAAGGAGTTAACACCCTGAGAGAGGTGTACAATCAATGACAAATTTGAATTTTGTGATCAATTACCTTGTCACGTCTCATGAGGGACAGCACTGGAACATGTGTCCTACACCATCTCCCAAAAGTTCCCAGTGGGATTGAACCCCAGTTACCACAGTGGTAAACTGTTCATACAGACCTTGTGTTGGCTTCTTTCCCTGTCTCACTTCCTGATTCTGCCACTGGTACTTCCTGGGCTCACCTCCCAAATACACTACTTGCTCTTGAATCCTAGACTCAGTGTCTGCTTCTCGGGGAAGCCAAGCTAAGACAATCAGCTTGGAATCTTAGAGGTCATCTGGCTCAGCCATCTCATGACTAAATTAAGTCCCAGAGAGGGAGGCGACCTGCACAGGGCACACCTGGTAGAGGTGGGCTGTAGCCACAGATGTCTCCAACTCTTAGTCCAGCTCCCATTCCATTCTGAGATTCCCCTCCTGCAACCCCTGGCAGCCACATACCAGGCAGCCGTATATCACTGTGAATACACCACCAGGAACTGGCAGAACTGGTTGGGAAGAGGAGTAAGGATGGTAGGGAAAGAGCGAATGAGTGCAGAAAAACCTGCAGTCCATAAATCTCATTATGATTCACCCCTGAACTTTGTCAACAGTTCACACCATTCTACCTCTCTGGCTAGCTATGTGCAGCAGGAATCTGCAGCCTCGACCCAGGTTAATTATACAGTTCTCCTGAGACTTTAGAACCACAGAAGTTAAAACAAGCTTTGTGTCTGTGTCCTGGCAGGCTGCTGTATGCCCTTTTCAAGCAGCCACTGGCGCTGCTGAATGCTGGCCTTGGTGCTGGAAGCTGGGTTGGCCTGTGTTGAGCTGAACTGGGCTGCTGGAGGCTAGAGGCTCAGACCATCATCAGAGCTGAACAGGAGCTTTGTGATCACTTATTTTACCTCCCTTGTGGTACAGGGGGGAGATGTGAGACCCAGAGGGTGGATGGGAGTGCTCCAATGGCATGACTATACCTGCTATTTAAGAAGATCAAATATAACTTGGCTTTGATTACCTCTGTCAATGGAAGGGAAGAGGAAGCTCATAGAATTCCAAATAGCATGTAATACAAAATAATTTCTATTTTGAGTGTAGATTGAATTCAAAGCCATTTGGGTAGGGGAAGGGGTTGCAGGTGTGCTCTTGTAATCACGTTGAGCCCTGCTGAATGAGGCAAGAGGCAGAAAGGTGGAGAACGTAGGGAGAAAAGTCAGGAGGTAGCCAGCCTAGGGTTAAGGATGCCCTGTGGTCAGTCTACATGGGGGTAAACAACAAGCCACTCCACAAATACAAATGTATTTCCTTCACCAGTCTTGCAACATTGCCCTACACACACACACACACACACACACACACACACACACGTGCGCACGCTGCATGGTTTCAAGAGGATCATATCCGCCACCTCTTTCCAGAATCTCCAGCATCCTCCTCTCCTTGGCAGTCTGCCAGATGCATTCTGAAATCCTTCATCTTTGGTCCATCCAACCATCTTCCCCTATACCTCTGCTGCTGAGCCCTGGGGAGAAAATGTGCATACTGAGCTTGGGCCAGAGTTTGGATCTCATGTCTCAATCTAGCCCCTTCTCCCCCTTGGGACTAGGGCTTGGGTGATCTCCTTTTTTCACTCTCTATGGTGGCTGTTCTACCCTTCCTCAACTTTTCTGAAGACCTTTAAACTTCCCCAATTTCCTCTCAGTAGATGACAACACTTCCCTGGTAACAATGAACAATCGGACTATCAGGAACGGATTCCCTCAACCCCATTAAAACTCCACCTGCCCTCAAGATTACCCGTTCCTTCTTTCTTTCTCTCATAAAGGAGGAAGTTTCCTTCTTCTGCCCAAGGAAAACCCTTCTATGCGTGATGTAGGGCCTTTCTCCTTCAACCTCTCTAAGGAACTTTTCCCATCACTAAGGCACTCTCCCCATCTACCTCTCCCTTCTACTGAGTCTCACTTCTCAGCACAGAAGCAGGTTCAAGTTTCTGTCATTTTATAAAGTCTCCATCTAACTAATCATCTCCTCTCTCACCTTACTTTAAACGCCAAATTTTCTTTAAAAAGTAACATACATTTCTCTCACTCCAATCATCCCACAACCCATTGCACTATGGGCTTTCGCTAAATCACTTCACTAAAACCACCTTTGTTTAGGACAAAAATGACCTCATAATTGCGATGTCCAGTAGACCCCTCCCCTGCAATCCTTTTCTTACTTAGTTTTTCCTTACCAATTCACATTTTTGAGTACGTTAAAAATCATTTTTCAGGGCTTCCCTGGTGGCGCAGTGGTTGAGAATCTGCCTGCCAATGCAGGGGACACGGGTTCGAGCCCTGGTCTGGGAAGATCCCACATGCCGCGGAGCAACTAGGCCCGTGAGCCACAATTGCTGAGCCTGTGCATCTGGAGCCTGTGCTCCGCAACAAGAGAGGCCGCGATAGTGAGAGGCCTGCGCACCGCGATGAGGAGTGGCCCCCGCTTGCCGCAATTAGAGAAAGCCCTCGCACAGAAACGAAGACCCAACACAGCCAAAAATAATAAATAAATAAATAAATAGATAGATACAGCAGTATATGAAAACAAAAATCCCCGTCTGTAAGAGCTTATGTAGAGAATGAGAGCCAGTCAATAAAAAGTAAACATAAGAAGTTAATTAAAAAAAAAAAAAAATCATTTTTCTTCCTTGAAATTTGTGACTGCAGTGGTTTTTCCCCTCCCTCTTGGATCACACCTTCTCAGTCTCTTGAGCACTTTTAAAAATTTTTTTAAATTAATTAATTTATTTATTTATTAATAATTAATTAATTAATTAGCTGGGTAAACCCACCCACGCTCCTGGGCTTCTCCCCCACGAGTTCATTGCTCCCAAATGCATGGCCCAGCACAGCCCTGTCCTCTGAGCCAGACACGAATATCCAAAGTCCTTATGAACACCTTCATTGGATGCTCACAAGCACCTCAAACTCATCCTATCCTCCACAGAAATTATCACACTTTTCTCCAAAGGTAGCTTTTTTTCCTCTTATTTTCTATAGCAAAGAATTTGAGTCACCCTTAACTCCATTCCCCACCTTCCTCTTACCTTCCTATACTAACATTCCATACGTTATGCATCTGTAGTTACCTAATACCTAGTCTTATGGCCATTCAACACACACTTGTTTATTTGCCAGTTAAGCTTTTTCATTTGATTTTTAGGTGCTTGTATGTGTATTTGTCTGTTTGTCCTTGTTTTATTCTTTGTAAAATACAATTCTAGGCAGGGAAAAGGCAAGTTATCATTAGTCATTTATACTTTAGTGTCAATGAGTTTTCTGATAGGAGAATATGAGAAGGGACACAAGGGAAAAGCCTGAGTGCCTTAGAAGGTAGCTAAATGGAGAATAAAGAGGCACCCCCAGGTACAGAACTAGGTAGCTGGAGCACTTGAGCCAACTCTGCCAACTTCCCAATTTTCTCCCAGCCTTGGCATGCAGTGTTCACTAGCTTCAAATTACAAGACGCTTGTTATTGCTTCATTTCTATCTCAGGACTGACCCATCTGTGTCTGGCTCCCATTGACTGTTGCACTTGGGGAGATTTAAAGATTTAGGATCAAGTTGTCTGGTCTATAAACATAAGTTATATTTTCCCTCCTCTCTCTCTTTCTCTCTTGCTTTCTTTCTTGCTTTTACTTAGCTAGAATGTAATTAAATTTGAATTGCAGCCAAAGCCGATTTGTGAGACAAGCATTTGGTTAGTGATATCAAGCCAACCAGGTAAAAAAAAAACTCAGCAAAATTTCAAAAAGTCCAATAATCATATTGTGATTGAAATTCAGGCCGTCTATTCTCATCCCCTCTCCTATTAACTCAGACAAGAGCTGGAGTTCCTCTTGGGACTTTTGGCTCATTGCATTTTGCAGATGGGTCTAGGTGTATAACTGTGCACATAGCACAGAGGGGAGGGCCACAGCATCCCGCCGCCGACCCCAGCCATAGCTGGGGAGCTCTAGTTTGACTAACAGATTCCAGGATATTAGAGAAGGACTAGATTTAGCAGAATTAAGGGGTTAGGACATTGGGGTAGGGACAATGATGGAGGGACAGTGAAGGAGCAGGAAAGGATCGGATGGTTCGAACATCAAATCCTGGAACGTGTGGATGGAACATAAGACGAAAAATGAGATTAAGAGTCAGAGGGAAGGTCTTTGAGTATCATTCATTCATAAAACAACAGATTCTTAAGTTTGGAAATGAACTCAAGTGGCATCTATTTCTAACACTCCTTCTCTATCCTACTGATGTGGAAACTGAGGCCCAAGAAGGAAATGGACTTACCCAAGGTCACCCAGTGGTATCCAATCACTCATTGACACATAGTGATGTGTCCTGTGCTGTGCCTGATGCTCCGGGAGTTTCCAAGCTTTGTTTAGGTACAGTTTCTGCCTTCCTGGGAAATGAAACCAGAGTAACAATGAACACACCCCTCCCAGCAGCCTGCACCCTCAACTTTCTGTGACCTGCAGCACGCCTGTTCCAGGTTAGCTGTGACCCTGGCCCTTCCTTTCCCAGCTCTTACCAGGATCATCTTTGGGGGAGCTCATTGAGGGGAGCTGAGTACAGGCAGGAGTGTGTGTGTGTATACGTGTGTGTTCACAGGAGTGTGCTGGGCAAGCAGGAGACCACTGGCCACATCTCATTCCCTCTCAATACCAGAGAGAAAGGGTCCATAGGATGTTTATTACTTTGGGTTCTCCATGCCTCTGTATCCTTCCTTAATGTGGCGAGCTCTTCATAACTCTCCTCTGTGGACATGTCAGGTAGATCTCCACTACTTACCAGTGGTTGTATGTAAGCCCTGGAAGACAGGAATGATGCTAGCACTTCCCCAGTTGAGCCTGTGGATTTCCTCTATACACTTGTTGGATGGATGGGTGGATGGATAGATGGATGGATGGCTAAACAGTGGGCATTGAATGAGGAAACAGGATCCCAGAAAAGTGAAATAACCTACCCAAGCTCACACAGTTAGTGTTGGGGAGAGTTGAGATGAAATTTCAGGCCTTCTGGCTCCTAGCACGGTGCTCCATGTGGCCCCCTCAGCCCTGAGAGAAGGCCTTGAAAGGCAGAGTCAGACATAAGGATGAACCAGAGAATAACCAGCTTCTTGGTTAAAGCCAGCTCAGCACCCTTGCATGAAGTCCCTTAGAATTTAAGAGCATCAAATATAGAGTCCAAAGATCTGGGCTCTAGTCCGGGCTCTGAGGTTGGGTGTACAAGTTGCATTTCCTCTTTCAGTCTCAGTTTCCTTATTTGTAGAATGGGTTATATCTGACTATATGACATTCAAAGGGCTCTGAGCCCTGGTATTTTAAGACCCCATCATTCTAGATGCCAACGGATACCCAAGTCCTATTAATTCATTTAGTCAACAAATAATAATAGCAATAATAAAAATAATCATTATGATTATTACATTTTCCAGCTGGATGGGAGATGTTTGGCTGGGAGGCTCTTCCTCCCTGTTGCTATTTGGGGAATTCAGAGCTAAATATAGCCCAGTGCCAGGCATTCCAAACACCATCATCTCAAATTAGGAAATACATTTGCACCTCCTATCAACAGTCCTGTGGCAGACATGCTGACAACTCTGGCAAAGATGCAAGAAGACTGTTTCCTCCCATGAAAAAATCCATGTCTGCCTCCTGGAAAAAACAGTCTAGAGATTCTGTGGAAAAAACTGATGGCAGGGTAAGGGAGAGTCATAGGTAAGGATCGACCCTATCACTCAGGAGGACTGGCATATAACCACTATTGTTTATTGAACACCTACTATGTACCAGGTTGTGTGATAAGTAATTTGTATATGTTACTGCTATCCTTATGGAAACCTTGAAAAATAATCTTTCAAGGCCACATAGCTTGGAAGTAACAGAGTAGAGATATGCATCTTTGTCTCAACCCAAGGTTCATGCATCATCCACTGATTGTACATACAGTCTCTCTGCAGTTCCTTCCTCTCCTCCTTCCTTGAACACTAGTGGATACTTAACCATATTTCTGACCCTGTACTAAACATACAAAGGTAAACAAGACTCTGTTCTTGCTCCCAAAGGCCTCCCAGTTAATGTTGCATAGATAACATTAACTGATCATCAAAATACAATGTGACACAAACAATGATAAGGATAAATACAGGGTGAGGTGGGAACATAGACTTGGGGTGGCAGGAAACACTTCAGAAAGGAAGTAAAGTTTGAGTCAAAACATAAAGGGTGACCCGCAGTTGACAAGCCATCGAGGCAAGAGATGGCCCTCAGCAGAAGGAGTGTAGGGACAAAGAAAAGGCACACTGGGTTTGGGGGGCAGCACCCGGTGTACGGTGGCCTTGTCCCCTCTGTACCAAACCATCTCCACTGCCAACATAAAGTGGACCCATGCGTGCACAGAAGGACCAGAGCCAGTTCAAGTCACCCCAAACTAGAGCTCTCCTTCCTGCTTCACAAAATGAGAGAAGCATTGAGTCCTATCCCTGGGAGACCTCAAATCCTAGATTCAGGGACTAAAAAAAGAACATACAGGAACCTGGATGGTGGCCTGGAGCCAGAATAACCTGAGAAAATCCCACCCCCTCCCTTGGCCTCCAAGCCATGCTCTGCAACCCTGGCATCTGAGCCGGACAGCGTCTCCAGGGAGTCGAAGCTTTTCCAATTGAAATTGACTGCTGCCTTTGGCTCTTACGCCTTTCCGTGGGTGGGCGGGCAGCACTTGGGAGATGGACGAAAGGTCTCACTGAGCGGCATCAATTCCTTCCTCCTCCCTCCTCGGCCACCATCGTCCTCTGCCTCCATCCCTCCTCATTCTCTCCCAGCACTGCTCTCTCCAGCCTTAGCTTTGTGATGTCAGAAGATAAAAACAAGGCACTTTTTATGCTTTGTTCCTAATCCCGACCCAATAAAATGCTCCTTTCATTTGAGGAGAAGGGAAAGCAATAACTCAGGCCTTAGCAGGGAGCACGACACACTTATCTGTAGTCTTCGTGGAACTCTGCGGGGGGCCGGCTCCTCCCGCATCAAGGCCTGCTCCCAGAGCAGGGAGCATGGGGTATAAGATGCAGGAAACAGCCCAGAGGGGAGTGCAAGCAAACAGGCTTGACTGGGTTGTGACCTGACCCCACATCCCCTGCCTGTCACACCTGGCCCCTCCCCTTGGGATGTGGCTGAGTCCCATCACTTGGTCAGGACCCGAGGACAATCTCCATCATCCCTGTACAAAGTGGCTTCAAAGAGCCTGAGGCCAGCTCAGGGGTGGCTTTCATGACAGTGCAGCCCGCCCTGGGTGAGACAATGTCAGCTCTACCACCCCTGCTTCCTCTGGGATTCCTCAGGCTGGGGGCCTGTCTGCCTCATCTCGGAAGTAAGGGATCAGTAATGTCCTAGCCCCCCGGAGGACTCAGGAGAGCTGAAGGGTGACCAATTATCCCAATTTACTTGGGACTGAGGTGGGGACGGGAGCTTCCTGGGATGCGGTACTTCCAGGGCTAAAACTGGCAAAGCCTAGGCAAACCAGGATGAGCTGGTCACCCTAAAGAATCCTAAAGAACTGTCTTTTCCTGCGCATTATGGGCCCCTGGCTCCTGGTTCCCATCTTCCTTCTCGTTCTTTAAACATCTCTCTGGATTAAAAGTTCCTTGTTCAGAATTTATCCAGGCATAAAGGACAAAGGGAGCATATTAGAGAAATGGGTGAATAGATACTATCCCCACGGCCACAGCCTACAGACACTGAAACTGAGCAATGCTGGCTTGCAGAGCACCCGCGAGAGAGGTGTGATGCAAAAGAGAGGGAGTTGGCTGTCTTCCAGGGAAGCAGGTGCTCTGACCAAGGAGCTGGCACCTGTGGCCTTGACCGTATAGCTTTATTAAGGTCGCCCGCTGCTCATTCCAGAGGCCCTCAATGTGAAGACCTGGCTGTGAAGAGGGATGTCACGGAATTGGGAACTTTCAGTGAGCTGGTGTGCATGGTAGTCAGCAAGGTGTGTCCTCTCCCTCCACTCTTGTTCACCCACTGCTCCTGGAACACTTTCTCTCTCTCTTTGTCATTCTCAGCTAATCTCGGAGCTCACCTCTTCCAGAAAGTCCACCGAGAAGAGGGGTTTCAGAGAGTTTCCACTAGACTTTATTCCACTTTAGGTGAGATGCATGGACATCGTTGATTAGGGGTCCCCATTCCAGTTACAAAGTTGGTGAAAGATATGTGTCTTCTAACTTGGACTTGGAGGGACAGAGCTCCTGAGGACAGGGCCCAGGCACAGCTGAATGGATGCATCAAATCCTCAAATGCAGTTGGGCATCCCTTTCACCACTTGGCATGGCTGTAGCATGCGTATTGTGACTTTTATTTTAATGTGCTTTTGAAGGCCTTGGGTTGTAATTTAAACTACAATATTTGCACTAAAGTAAAATGCCTCCCCTCTTCCCATTAACGTGTGTGTGTGTGTAAAATACCCATTACGTATTTCTTTTAATTGGACATTTACAAACCAGGTGGGGAGTCAAACGAAGTTCCCAGACCAATCTTCCAGGAAAGGGTAAAAAGGTTCTATATGTTTGGGGAGAAAAACAGAATAACTGGCTAATGTTCATAAGAACTAATAATTAGCAAATTAGGACTCAAGGTATTTCTTCCCCGAAGAGTAATCATTTGTTTGTCTTAAGTGAACAAATGGGTTGATTACAATTATTAGCACGTGAAAGTGTTGACTGAGCCTGACTAGTAGCTGTGAAATGCAAACAGATGTGTGAGGACATAATCACATTCTCAATCCCACTAATGACTTGAGGAAGACAGAACATTATACTAAAAACTGGAAAGCTTAGCCTTGAGGTTATATGTTCATATGAAAGTTCTTTAATTAATGCATGCCATCTCTGTTCTTTGGGGCAGACTTTTGCTGCAAAACTGTCACTTAAAACCTAAGCATGCTGGTATTTATTTATCATTATAAGGAAAAATCTTATTTCTCATAAATTTTGGGGTGTATACAAATACTTTCCAACAATATTTTCCTTATAATTTTCCAACAGTTTTTAATGAAAATTTTCAAACAGACCAAAAAGAAAAAAGATAAATTTTTTTTTTCTTTTGGCCGCGTTGGGTCTTTGTTGCTGCGCACGGGCTTTCTCTAGTTGCGGCGAGTGGGGTCTACTCTTTGTTGCGGTGCATGTGTTCTCATTGCGGTGGCTTCTCTCGCTGCGGAGCACAGGCTCTAGGTGTGCCGGCTTCAGTAGTTGTGGCTTGTGGGCTCTAGAGCACAGGCTCAGTAGTTGTGGCACACAGGCTTAGTTGCTCCGCGGCATGTGGGATCTTCCCAGACCAGGGCTCAAACCCGTGTCCCCTGCACTGGCAGGCAGATTCTCAACCACTGCGCCACCAGGGAAATCCAAATAAATAATTTTTCAATGAATACTGTATAATTATCACCTATATTCTACAAACAACATTTTAGAATATTTGCTTTGTCATATATCTATCATCTATCCATCCATTAATAAATCTTATTTTTGATGCATTTCTAAGTCTATTACAGATATCAGTGTAATTCACCTTTAATTACTTTAGTATACATATCATTAACTAGAGTTTAATATTTGTTTACAGTTCTATTTTTTGGGTGATATTTACATGTAGTGAATGCATTAATGTTAAATATACCATTTGATGAGTTTTGACAAATGCACACGTCTGTATAACCCAAACCATCACTCCAGAAAGTCCCCTCATATCTCTTCCAGTCAATCTCTGCACCATCCCCATTCCCTGCAAAAGGTAAGCACTGCTCGCATTTTTTTTCTTTTTTTACCATAGAATCGTTTGCCAGTTCTAAGATTTTACATATGGAAGCATAAGCATACAGTACATACTTTCTTGCATAACGCTTCTTTCACATAGCATGTTTTAAAGCTTCATCCATGCTGTGTGAGTCAGTAAATTATTCCTTTTGATGGCTGAGTTGTAGTTCATTGAATGAGTATCTCAAGTTTTGATTACCCATTCTCCTGCTGATGGGCACCTAGACTGTTTTCAGTTTTGGGAAATTATTAACAAACTTATATGAACATTCTATACAATACTTCTTGTGAACATATGCTTTCATTTCATTTGGGTAAATATCCAGGGATGAAATTGCTGAGTCATGGGTTAGATGTATGTTTAGTTTTATGAAAAACTGCCAGAACTTTCCAACGTAATTGTACCTTTTTACATTCCCATCAGCAACATCTGAGAATCCCAGTTCCACATCCTCATCAACAGTGGTGCTGTCAGTTATTTTAATTTTAGCCATTCAAGTGGGTGTGCAGTAGTATATCATGTAGTTCTAATTTACATTTCCTGAATGACTAATGAGGTTGAGCTGCTTTTTTCATATGATTATTGGCCATTCATTAACCTTCCTTTGTTAAATATCTGCACAAATCTTTGCCCATTTTTATTGAATTGTCTGTCTTTTTATTATTGAGTTGCAGGAGTAATATATATATTCTGGACACTAGTCCTTTGTCAGATATATGTTTTGCAGATCTTTTCCTCAATCTGTGACTTGCCTATTTGTTTTCTCAGTAGTGCTTTTTGATGAGCAGAAGTTTTAAATTTTTATGAAGTCTGATTTAACCATGTTTTCTTTTATGGTTATTGTCTTCCTTAATTCTGTCTAGGAAATCCTGGCTACCCCCAAGTCACAAAGATATTTTCCCAGTTTTTCTAGAAGCTTCTAGAATTTATGATCCATATCGAATTAATTTTTGTATATGTGTAAGGCAAGGGCCTAAATTCGATTTTCCATGTTAGTGTCCAGTTCTTCCAGCGCCATTTGCTGGAAAGACTTTCCTTTTCTCCATTACAATGACTTGGTGCCTTTGGGGAAAATCAAATGTTTATAGATATATGAGTCTATTTCCAGACTCTCTATTCTGTCCCACTGATCTATTGGGGGATGCTTACATCAGTTCATACAGTTTGGATTAATGTAGCTTTTATAATAAGTCTTGGAGACAAATAGCATAAGCCCTCCAACTTTATTCTTTTTTAAAGGGTTGCTTTGGATATTCTAAGTCCTTTGCATTTTCATATAAAATTCAAAATTAGCATGTCAATTTCTTTTTTAAAAAAAAAATCTGTTGGAATTATGATTGGGATTTCAGTGAATCTAAGGGGAGAATTTAATTTGGGAAGACTTGTCATCAGTTTTGAGTCTCCCGATTCATGAACATGGGCTATCACTCCAGTTATTTAGATCTTCTTCTTTTTTTTTTTAATGGTTTAACTCAGTTATTTCACCATCTTTAAACCAATGTAGCTGAAGAATTGCACCTCCCCTTTATAAATCTTCCCATTTATTCGGACTCATGTTTTTTTTTTAACATAGATTTTTTTTATATATAGCAGGTTTTTATTAGTTATCCATTTTATACATATTAGTGTATATATATCAATCCCATTCTCCCAATTCATCACACCACCACCACCACCCTCCCTAGATCTTCTTTACTTTCTTTCAACATGTTTTATATTTTTAGTCTTGCATTTATTTTCTTAAATTTATTCCTAAGCATGTTATGATTTGTTGCTATAGTAAGTAGAATTTCAAGAATTGCTTGTTACTAGTATGTAGAAATCCAATTGCTTTTTTTATTTGACCTTATATCCTATGATCTTCCTAAATTCACTCATTAGTTCTCGTAGTTGTTTCGTTGCAAAAGCCCTAATTCCTTAGCATGTTCTATGTAAACAATCAGCTTATCTACAAATACAATTTTACTTCTTCCTTTCCAGTCTCTGCTTTTCTTGCACTGCTGTATTGGCTGTCATGTCCAGTACATTGTTGAATGAAAGTGGTGAGAGTGGACATCTTTGCCTTGTTCTCCATCTTAGGAATGTTGGGAAATAATTCTCCATGGATCTCTCGAATTCATGCAAGAGATTTCTCTTCTGTAAGAGAAATGCTTACAGCAGAGGCACTAGCCTCTGGATTATCTTTTTAAGAATGTGGGTACAGCAAACAGCCTAGGAAGACAGAGATAGTGTATCCCTCTGGAGAAGAGGGACAATTTATTTGCTGTCCAATTTGTTTGATAGTCACTCCAGGGCAAAGGCTGGGCAGGTTTCCTTGCAGCCACTTATGAAAGATTGAGGTTCCCTAGGCTTGGGTTTCCTCCTCCGTGACACAAACTCACTTGGTGTGGAGCATCCATTTAAGCCCAATAGGACTTGGGGAGGAATGATGAGAACATGAAGCTTATGCAGCCTGCTGGGCTTTGAGTAGTTGTCTTTTGTCTCTGACCCAGGAGTCTCATGTCTCCTGTCAGCATCTGATATGGACGGAATAGTGTCCCCGCTGCCAAAATTCATATGTTGAAACACTAACCCCCCAATGTGACTATATTTAGAGATAGAGTCTATAAGGAGATAATCAAGGTTAAATGAAATCATAAGGATAGGGACCTGATTCAATAAAACTGGAGTCCTTATAAGAAGAAACACCAGAGAGCCTGCTCTCTTTCTCTGTCTCTCTCTGTCTGTGTGTGTGTGTCTCTCTGTCTCTCTGTCTCTCCCTGTCTCTCTATCTCTGTTTCTGTCTCTCTGCCATGCTCAAAGGAAAGGCCATGTAAGGACAAAGCACTGTCTATAAGCCAGGAAGACAGCTCTCACCAGAAACTGAATCCTGATGGAAACTTGAGCTTGCACTTTCAAGCCTTCAGAACTATGAGAAAATAACTTTCTGTTTATTTATGAATAAAATACCAATCTGATATTTTTCTATGGCACCAAGTTGACTAATACAATATCCATGAAGCTACAGTAGGCTAACTTGTTAGCTTGCAAGAAGGGTAAAATTCAGACTCTTCTTGACAGGAGAGAAAACATTAAATCTTTAATCTTTAAGTATGATATCTTCTATAAGATTTTTGTAGACAGTTTCAGTCAAATTAAGAAAGTTCCCCTCTATCGTTAATTCGCTAAGAGTTTTTTTATATAATTGGGCATTGCATTTTGTCAAATGCTTTGTCTGCATCTGCCAATATCTCCTTTATTCTATTAATATAGTGAATTACATTGATTGACTTTTTAAATAAATTTATTTATTTATTTCTGGCTGCGTTGGGTCTTTGTTGCTGCACACGGGCTTTCTCTAGTTGCAGCGAGCAGAGGCTACCTCTTCCGTGCGGTGCACGGGCTTCTCATCGCAGTGGCTTCTCTCGTTGTGGAACACGGGCTCTAGGTGCACGGGCTTCAGTAGTTATGGCTCGCGGGCTCTACAGCACAGGCTCAGTAGTTGTGGCCCACGGGCTTAGCTGCTCTGCAGCATGTGGGATCTTCACAGACCAGGGCTCAAACCCGTGTCCCCTGCCTTGGCAGGCAGATTCTTAACCAATGTGACACCAGGCAAGTCCACACACTGATTGATTTTTGAGTGTTAAACCAATATGGCATTACTAGAATAAACTTTACTTAGTCATGATACCATGTAAATATGTATGCATTGTTGTATTCATTTTGCTAATATTTCCATATGAATCTTGTTCTTTCTTTCATTAAGGAATCTATGTTCATGAGGGATATTGGTCTTTTATTTTCTTATACTGTCTTCATCTGGTTTTGGTATTAGGATAATGCTGAACTAATAAAATGGGTTAGAAAGTTTTTTCACCTCCTTTATATTATGGAAGAGTTTATATTAGTCAGCTTAGGCTGCTGTAACAAAATACCATGGACTGAGTGGCTCAAATAACAGAAACTTATTTTCTCACAATTCTGGAGGCTGGAAGTCCAAGATCAAGGTGCCAGCAAGGTCAGGCTCTGATAAGAGCTCTCTTCCTGGCTTGCAGATGGCTGCCTTCTCCTTGTGCTCTTACATGGCAAAGAGACAGACAGACAGACAGAGACAGAGATATATAGAGAGAAAGGGCACTACAGCTCTATAGTGTCTCTCCTTATAAGGAACACTAATCCCATCATGATGACCTCACTCTCATGACCTCCCAAAGACCCCATCTCCAAATACCATCACACTGGGGATCAGGGCTTCAACATACGAATTTGGTGGGAGGGGGACCCAATTCAGTCCAAAGCAGAGTTTGAGTAGAATTGGTATTATTTCATTCTTCAGTGTTTGATAGGATTCATCAGTGAAACCACCTGAGCCTGGAGTTTTCTTTGTGGAAATGTTTAATTATGAATTCAATTTCTTTAATAGCTCTAGAGCTCTTAATACTTTTCTATTTCATCTTGAATCAGCTGTGGTAATTTCCTTCTTTCAAGAATTTTCTTCCATTTAATCTAAGTTGTCAAGTTTATTGGAGTAAAGTTTTTCATATTTCCTTATTATCTTTTTAAATGTCTTTAAGATCTATAGTGATGTCCTGTCTTCATTCCTGACATTAGTAATTTGTGTCTTTCCTCCTTTTTTTCTTAATGAATCTAGCTAGAGGTTTTGTTGTAGCTTTTATATATATAAATATTTTTAAATTTATTTATTTTAATTTATTTGTTTTTGGCTGCGCTGGGTCTTCATTGCTGTGCTCGGGCTTTCTCTAGTTGCGGGGAGCGGGGGCTACTCTTCGTTGCGGTGCGCGGTCTTCTCATTGCGGTGGCTTCTCTTGTTGTGGAGCACGGGCTCTAGGCACGCAGGCTTCAGTAGTTGTGGCTCACGGGCTCAGTAGTTGTGGCTCGCGGGCTCTAGAGCGCAGGCTCAGTAGTTGTGGCGCACGGGGTTAGTTGATCTGTGGCATGTGGGATCTTCCCGGACCAGGGCTCGAACATGTGTCCCCTGCATTAGCAGGTGGATTCTTAACCACTGCGCCACCAGGGAAGTCCCTTGTTGTAGCTTTTGATGGGTAATTTTTTCTATTATTTATCTCTTTTCAACTTCATTGATTTCTGCACTTATCTTTATTCTTTCCTTCCTTTTCCTCACTTTGAGTTTGCATTGCTCTATTTCTTAAGCGTCTTAAGGTGGAGACTTAAACAATTGATTTCAGATGTTTCTCCTTTCACATATAAAGATTTAAAGCTATAAATTCCCCTCTCAACACTGCTTTAGCTACCTCCCACAGATTTTGATGTGGTGTATTTTTCATTATCTTTCACTTAGGAATATTTTTGAATTCCTCTTTTGATTTTTCTTTAATTCATGGTTCTTTAGAAAAATGTTCCATTTCCAAATCTTTGTAGTTCTGCGGATATTTTATTGTTATTGATTTTTAATTTGATTTCATAGTGATTGGAAAGAATATTCTATGTATTTCACACTCTTTTAATTGTATTGAGGCTTGTGTTATAGCCCAGCACGTGGTCTATCTTGTAGAACATACATACCTATTCTACAGTTGTTGGATATAGCATTCTATAAATACCAACTAGGTCAAGGTAGCTGACATTGTTGTTCAAATCTTGACTCCAATTTTTGCTTCTGGTTTCCTTGCCTTAGACTAGGGAATTGAAAACCAAAACAAGAATTTGAGCTGCTGTGAGCATTAAATAAGTATGTAAAAAATATGTAAAGCACTTGGTATAGGCAATGCTGAAAAATGTCAGTTACTTTTCTCTTCCCCAGTATCATGCTCTCCCTGGGGTCCGATGATCAGCCAGGATGAATTTAATGAGCTGACAGCGATTCAAGAAAGGTGCACTCTTCCTGGTCTCTGCTCCTTCACCCCAGTCATCAGAATCTGACCCCACTGTTCTTTGATAAGTGATTCTATCTTATCTCTTGGCTGCCTTAGAAAATATTTTGATACAGGATACGTTAGGAACCTGGGCCAGACAGCCTCAGCAAGTGAGTTACAGGTGCCACAAGTTCCTTCGTTTCCATATCTTATTTCCATAACAGACATCACTAAGGGTCACAGCTTTTCATTCCTCTCAGAATCTGTGCATGAGACTGCTGGTGGTCCTCAATAGCCATTCTCCCCTTCTTCTTTTATGAATCCATGATTGAACCCATTGTTAAAATGGATCCCTCATATTTTAACTGGACATATGGCCACTCAGACAATGACATCACTTCCCAACCTCTTTTGCAGGAAGGTGTGGCCATGTAACTGAGGTCTGCCCAATGGGAAGTGAAGAAAAGTGGTGTGTGCAACTTTCTTGTTATGCCCTTACAGTGGCAGGGCATGTCCTCCCCTTACACCATCACCAGCTGGAATGCAGAAAGGATTTTGGGGATCTATCATCTTGGAGCATCAATAAGGAAGAATTTTGAGTCCCAGGCAACTCTGAGAGCAAGGAACACAAGACAGTCCTGCCTACACCAGATGACCTACTGTAAGATTTTTAAGTGAGAATAAAATTAACTTCAATCTTACTTAAGCCACTCTATTTTGGGGTCTCTTTTTACAACAGTCTAACCTGAATTCTGACTAATACTGAAGCCTTCCCAACTCAGAGGTCCAGGGAACCTCAGCCAATGGATTGGTATTTCACTTGAAACCTGTTTGCCATCCTGATTTAGGCTTTAGATCCCACCTGGGTAGATTCTCATCTTTATGAGGCCAGGAGCAATATTTGGTTTACCACCAAATGTCTGGCATCTAGCTCAGTGCTTGGCTCTCAGCAGAGACTTAATAAATATGTTAACAAACCTATGAATGAACAAACCTTGTCCTTCACAAGATGTAACATTGGCCATACCACTTCTCCTTGGAATAAGAACTGTCCACTACATCACCTACATAGCCACTATAAGAAAGCACAAGGAGAAATTTCTTGAAGCTTCATGACCCAAACAATCTTCATTTATTCTAAGCAAAATCTCCTGAGATTTAAAAAATCTTAAGCCACAGTTAAAGTTTATTGTTCTTTGGCTGCCAGGAAACTTAGACTTGACCTTGGACTCCATCACTGCAAGTGTATAGCACCCACAGCAGATGCTATGCTGTGCTGAGCAGATCCCTCCTTCAGGGCCCAGGTACCCACTCCCCCAGCTGCCCAGAGTATTGCCTGTTGGCTGCTCACAAATAAATCCTCTCCTGGACTTGCCCTTGGCTAGGGCTGCCAGATAAAATACAGGATACTAAGTTAAATTGGAATTTCAGATAAACAACCAATACTCTTTTTTAATATAAGTATGTCCCATGCAATATTTGGGATATACATGTACTAAAAAAATGATAAGTTGGTAACCTGAAATTTGGACATAACTGGGCATCTCATTTATTTATTTAGTTGAAGACAGCTGCCTTGCCCACGGTCACACAGCTTTCCCCAGCAGCCTACCTCCAAAGACTGATCCATATGGGGGTAGAGTGGCTGGCCTTCTTGCCTTGATTCCATTTCCGGGGCTTATTGCAGTGACTGAATCATGGCCCAGATTCTACCTCTGCCCAGTCCTGCTACTTTCCTTCCCTTCCACAGGTGTAGACCCCCAGTGCATCCCTAATAAACTTGATGCTAATGTCCTCAGACTCTGCTTCCTGGGGAGCCAGGCCTGAGAGGACACCTTCCTCCCTAGTTTTGCCTCCTTCACTCCATTTTCCCTTTGTCCATGTTTCCTAATTTATTTTATCCTCTTGTACTATATGTGTTTTTCTAAAGCCCTCCAGATTATGGGACAAGGTGGCATGTATATACATACATGTCCCCTTTTTTTTTCCACCTGGTGTTTTGAGTAAAGGATGACTATAAAAGAGCCCTGGAGAAGGAATCCCAGGTATTGCTCTAAGTCCACAAGTACAACCTGTGACCAGAATAAGTCACATTGCATTTCTGAAGTGTCTACCTGAAGAGCGGGGATAAGAAGATTTGCCCTTATAGATTTGCTCTGAGGAGTCGATGTTGGAGGGCTCTTTACAACTGTAATTCATGCTGCGATTTGGGTCAGGCCTGAACCCCAAACTCATGAACTCCTTGCCAATGGTCTTCAGGAGGGGAAACAACCCCATGCATTCCTGTGTGACAGAGGCCTCCATTCTGCTAGTGATGGGCGTCCCTCAGGTGGTGTGATGCTGCCTCCTGTGCATCTTTGCTACATGACTATCTTTCTACACTAGATACTGTGTTTCCATACTGATATTCAGATAAGTCTTAAGAGATCACTGAGATGAGTAAGAAAGAGGGCTCAGCAGCCTCAGGAGAGCAGAAAAGGTCCTGAGCTTCTGTTTAAACTGCAGAGCCAAATACCTGCCTGGAAAGCAAAGGGCACACAAGGACGGCAGGAAAGAGCTAATGGTGTCCTGAAGAAGCTGACTAGCGGAAGAATTGTGCAGAGTGGGGAATCCGGGGGGAGAGCACCGGTGGTGGTACCAGAGGGCTGCAGTCTGCTCAGCTCTGACAACACAGGAAACAGGCACAGCCAATGTGGTCAACTGCCCAGGCTCGAACCCTGAGGTCCTCAACCTTGGCCACATATAGAATCACCTGGGGACGAATGAAATCTCTTCATATGGAACAGGCAGCAGTGTTTATGAAAGCTCCCCAGGTGAGTCCCATGTTCAACCTTGGGCTAGAGTCCAGGCACCTCCACAGACTGGCTTTACCGCCCGGGTATATGGCCAAATCACTCAACTTCTCCAAGCCTTGCTTTCCTCGTTGGGTAAAGAGAATACCTCCCACCTGGGTGCCCAGAAAGATGTTAAGTACCACAGATACTAACCCCAAGTATCTGTGAATGTGACTTTATTTATTGATGAGGTCTTTGCAGATGTGGTCAGGTTAAGATGAGGTCATTAGGGTGGGCCTTAATCCAGTATAATGAGTGTCCTTGTAAAAAGGGGAAATTTGGACACAGAGAGCTGTATGCAGGGAGGACATCATGTGAAGACTGGAGTCATGCTGCATAAGCTAAGGAACCACCAGATGCTAGGAGAGAGGCCTGGACCATACCCTTCTCTAGCCCCTTCCGAGGGAGCATGGCCCTGCCGACACCTTGACCTCGGACTTCTGGCCTCCAGAATGGTGAGACAATACGTTTTTCTTGTTTAAGCTGCCCAGTTTGTGGTACTTTGTTACGGCAGACTAATACACCACTTGACAGGGGTTTTATAAGACTTAAGAATAAAATATGTAAAGCCTCTGACACAACATGTACACTCAATAAATTATGGTGGGAATATTATTTTACTTTTCTGAGTCTTAATTTATTTATAATAATTAAAGAAATATAATATAGCGGGGCTGTGCGACCATGGACAAATTTCGTAATCTCTCTCTCTGCCTCAGTTTTCTTACCTGCATAAGGGCGGTGATGAGAGGACCTGTTTCATTGGATTGTTGTGAGAATAAAATAAGCTCAAACATGGAGCACACTTAGAACAGTGCCTGGCACATAGTAAGTTCTCAATAAATAGGATGATAATGATGATGGTGGTGGTGGTATATAAAATGGGAGGGAAGAACAAGATGGTCCTTAACATTTCTAGCTAGACAACCAGATACAACAACTGCTTTTAAAATGGTCAAAGTAAACACCAAAGTAAAGACCAAAATCCTCTGCTTTTTCTGCAGTTTGGCTACAGAGAGAAACTAGGGAGAAAATGCAGATTTTTCCAGGGAGTCCAGAAAGAGAAGGCAGTGTCTAGGGAGCCCTTAGGTGCCTCCGACACTGGGTCCTGGGATTCATCTCTAAACTGGCAACTGCTGCCCGGCCTGGAGTTTGTCCCCTGATGGTTCCTTACCCGAGTGTGTCTTAGCGTGAGGGACCACAGGGTGCCTGAACAGAGATAGATGGCCTTGAGAAGCTGCCGCCTCAGTGGGATCCTCAAGCTCCCAGGTGAGCCAAGGAGTGCAGGGGTCTGGGGAGGTGCCACCCGACCCACTGTGCTGAACAACCCAAGGGGGCACTGGGGATGGTGAAGGTGATGGTGACAATGTCTGGGTCTTGCTGTGATTGGAGGACCAGCCCAGTCCACGCTAAGCTCAGAATGCCGGGAGGATAAATCTGCCCCTTTTTATTGATGCCTCTGCCTCGTCCTCTCAGAGAAATCTGATTATCTGGGCTCTGCTGGCAGATGTCAAAATGAAATGTTTGCTCCCAGGTCTCCACGTGGTGGGGGAGGGTGTCTGGGGCCAGCTCCTGCCTCCCTGTCAACAAACCATCATTAATCCCCCTCTCTTACAGTCGATACCTGATGTCACTTTTTCTGGTTTATGTGGCTTGGTGACCTTCCCTTATTTTGTTCCTAATAAAGACGGCTCCAGTGGGGCTGGGCCTGCTGCAAGCCCTTTAATTCAAAGGGTGTTAAATCAGGGGGAGCCTTCCAGACAGCAGACAGCTCCTGGGGTCAGCTCCTCGGGTCTCTGGCCACCTGCTGCTCTGGCCACTGCTGCAGCACATTCCCGTGGCTGTGATGTGGAGCTCCTTTCATGAGAGTTTCTTACTTTGCCTTGATAAGTGTGCCTTCCAGAAGATTCCAGCTCAGTTGCTCCAGGGGGCACCCTGGACTCCAGGGTAATGGCTCCTGTAGGTGCCGTTGTTGCACCTACACACACACAGAGTCTACCCTGGCTTCCCCAATTCTGTCTCCCAAAGCTACTGTCATGGCTAAGCCAGAGAAGTTCTCAACCCTGGTTAGGTACTAGTATCACCAGGGGAGCTTTAAAAAATACCAAGCACTTCACAAAAGGGGCTACCTAAGGGGCCAGTAAACACGTCCAGGGGCTCAGCTTCACTGGCCATCACAGCTGGCTAAAATGAAACTTACAGATGATACCAAGCCCTGGCTGGACTGTGGAGCAACCAAAATGCTCATACATTGCTGGCGGGAGTGGAAATTGCACAATCACACAGCAGAAAAACTGCTCGGCAGTATCTAAACTAAATACACACATACCCCCGGTCCAGCATTTTCCTAGGTGTGTATACACAGAAAGGCATGCACATAGCTACCAAAACACACACGTGAGTGTTCATAGCAGCGTTCTTCATAGTAAACCAAACCAGAAGCGATTCGTATGCTCGTCAACCAGAGAACTGAGAAATAAAGGGTGGCGTGTTCATACAATGAGATTCTAGAGCACGTTGAGAATGAACAGATACCATTACGAGCAACAATCGGGTTAGCTCTCACAAACATAATGTGCGTAAATGAAGCCAGACACACAAAAAGTACCTACCTTTCAAATTCCATTTGTACGAAGTTCACATACCGGCAAAACTAACCTAAACTAAATAACTAACTAACCTAAAACTAACCTAAGTGGGGATGTTGGTTAACTTTAGGTGGAGACTGGGAGCGGGTGTGAGGGGGATTCCAGGTGGCCAGCAAGGCTCTGTTTCCTGAGCTGGACATTAGTTACATGTGTGTATTCAGTTTGTGAACACCCATCGAATGAGTACACTTAGGATTTGCACAATTTTCTAGAATAATGTTCTTTTCTAGAAGAATGTTATATTTCAATAAATAGACTTAAAAATTTTACCAAGACCCAGACTCCACCTTCAGAGAGTCTGACTTAATTAGTCTGGGATTCAGCCCTGGCATGGGTACGTTTAAGTTCTAAAGTGCAGCCAGAGCTGAGAAGCCTGGATTTAGAGATTGAGGGTTTGGAGTCAGAGACAGCAAGCCTAGAAGACTGGTTCTCCCGTGAACTTGCTTGCATAAGTTACTGAATCTCTCTGGATCTGTTTCTTTTTCTTCTTTTTTTCTTTGGTCACACTGTGTGGCCTACGGGATCTTAGTTCCCCGACCTGGGATGGAACCCATGCCTCCTGCATTGGGAGCGCAGAGCCTCAACCCCTGGACGGCGAGGGAAGGCCACTCTTTTTTCTTTTTACTTCAGGCCTGTTTCCCTCAGGGTAACATGAGAGGGTTGGACAAAAGACCCAATGACATTAAGGAGACACCACTGGGGACTTCTGAGAACCAGTTATAGCTACAGAGACCAAGCTCCTTTGGCTTGTCCCCTGCCCCCTCCCCATGTCTGGGAGTCCTGTATGTAATGTATATCAAGGCAGAACCATTTTGGCTGATGGAACCAGAGTGGATCCCCTGACCCTGGAGGACTCTGTGCTATACGGAGGCCAAACAGTGTCTCCACTTAAGCTCAACTGAGAGAAGGGAGCTTCCACTGATTTTATAAGCCCAACTTCCCCACCTGTCCCTTTCCAACCCTCCCACATGACAAGAGGGGGGAGGGAAGGAAAGCAAGAGAGAAGTTGCCCACTTTCCCCTTTGTTCAGGGAGCTTTCTCAACCTTTGATATTCCTAACTCTTTAGCACCCCAAGCCAAATCCCAAAGACCTTCAAATCTAGATTTGCTCTGCCAGCCAGGGAGAAGTGTGCTTTCGTCACTTCCCACTCACTTCCAGGTGTCAGGGACTGTCCCTAGGTACAGAGCCTGGAACCCCACAGGTTCAGCTGAAATATTCCAGCTCGATTAAGCAAGCAGAAACGGAGCCGAGGAAAGCCAGGATGCAGATGTTGGCAAGCTCTTCTGCCTTGAGAAAATGTCATCCCCCTAGCAGGGAACGGGGAGGGGGCCAAGCTCAAAAGTTTCCTGCCCCCCTCTGAGTTCACTGAGAATTCTCTTCCCACATTAGTCATCGGAATGTTTAAGAAGATGACAGCTGGGCTCCCAGATGGGAAAGTGGAGGCAAATGGATGTGGGGGACGACTGCCAATCAGGCGATGGGGCGGCTGTCTGAGGACGTGAGCCCTTCCTCATTTACCTTCTCCCAGGAAGCGTAGGTGGGAGCCAGACACCTCAGCGCTCGGCCCCAGGCCTGGCCCCTGGGGGGGGCTGGGAAGGGCTAGGAAGCGGAGGTAGGGTCTTCCCTTTAGTGACCAGGCAATGCATAGTTTTCCAAAGCCCTCACGCAGCCCACAAGCAAACGTATAGTTTGTCAAAGTTAAGGAAGATGACATCGCACAATTTCAACCTCTGCCACAACTGAAAAAAACGTTACTCTGAAAGAAAGGGGATCTGTGTTTTGCAATGGCCAGTAGAGCAGAAGTACTTATAGGCTGTGAGAAAAAAATTCCATCTGCTTCGAAGGCCATTTGCAGTTGTTTATCACCCCTGGACCTAAAATGTTTGAGTTTAAAAACTGAAGGAGGACTTTATGAAGACCTGGTAAAGACCAACACGTCCTCCCAGAACATCAGCAAATATCTGGCTCTTGTTCACTGAGCATTCTGTGCACATGGAATAAAAAAAGACTAAGAAGGACAAGGCACAGAGAGAGCCACACACAGTGACAACCCGTAAGAGAAAGATGGACAGACAGGTACACACAGAGGTGAAGACAGAGAGAGACAGGCACCTAGAAGCAGAGAGAGAGTGACAGTGTTCCATGCCTACAAGATATAAATACACAGAGAAGGATAGAAGATCCATTGGCACCACAGGTAAACAGGTGACACTTGTTTTGGTCACCTCTTCTCCTCCAGCACTAGGGATCCCCTGGCTGCATCCCCTGCAGAGTCCAAGAGCCCAGAGACTTTGACCTCTCCTCCCCCTTGCTCCAGACCCCTGTCCCCATAGCTACACTGTGATGAGTAATTCCCCAAATCCCTGTGTATTTTGCATGTAAACCCATTTGGCCGAAATTGAGGCTTCTTAACCTTAGGAGCTGAGGCATATGCCTGCCTGTGGAGGGAGATCGGAACAGCAGGGCCAACCGGTGTGTTGGTTTCCTGAGGGCTAGAGAGCAGATCCATGATCCTCCCTGAATCCCTGAATCAGACAGCCCTGCAGGATTTGGGACAGGGGACACTGGTGGAACTACAGGTCCTAAGTGTGGGGACAGACATGCAAGCCAAAGTAAGAGAGGATCTGAGGCTATTCTAGTTGGTTGGAGATGGAAATGGAGTCGGGGAGGGGGGAGCCACTTAAGGACTGGTAGTGACAGAAAAGAACGATTTCTACTAGATCCACAGTTTGGCCTGTGGAGGCACATGGGGCCCTGAGGGAAAGATGCCACCACTAGCTAAAAATCTCTCTCTGGTGTTGGATGTGATTTGAAGTACCTTTGCATCCATTAGGATGCTCTGAGCTGTCAGTAACAGAGTATCTAATTAAAACAATATTTATTATTTACATAACAAAGTCTAGAGATAGACCATTTCAGAGTTGATTATAGGCTAGTCACTGAGTTCAGCTCAAATTTGAGGGGAGAGGACATAGACCCCATATCTTGATGGGAGTGGTGTGACAGACTTTGAGAAGCAAAAAAATAAATGTGAAAATAAACAAGTGTTGTTTCAGGCAACTAAATTTTGGGGTGGCTTGTACACAGTATCACTATGGCAGTGACTGACTGATACATTTTAAACTCATATCCTGCTGGGAGTCAGCCACTATTGTAAAGTTGGCCTAGTCTGGAGGAAATAGAACTAGAGAAAGGGCATCCAAGGGGGCCTCCCCGCTCCTGTGGTTGCTCCCCTCCCCTCCTTCCATCTTCTTTCCCCCGTCAATCTCCCGCTAGACTAAAGGCCACAGAAACCCCTCTGCCCTTCACCTCCCACCCCCTTCATGTTGTGCGGTCCTTCTGCTGCATTCACAGACTCCATATAACAGCTAAAGCTGCACAATCCCTGGTGGGGCCTCCTCATTTGTTGCTCACAAAGCCTCCTCTGTGGACCTTTTTTCCCTTAAAAATTCCTTTCTTTGTATCACATGGTTCCATAGAAGCTTTCTCAAGCTAGAGGCCTTGGAAATCCCTCAGGCCAGCCAATTTGCTGCGGCAATGAGACATTAACTCCTGCGTTTTCCCCAGGTGGCTTTGACACTTTTAATCTTTATCTATCAGCTTTCTCCGGACGGCTGTCCACGGCTCATCCGCTCCCCACTCCAGACTCTGTGCTCATACAGTGATGTGGCTTCTGGTTTCTACTCCTTACTCAAGATGGAGCTCTATTATGCCCTGGATTCCAGGAATGCTCTGGCGCCATGCTAGGAACAAGGGCTGCTTGGTTCTGGGCCTGGCCTAGAGGGCTGTGCCCGTGTACTGAGAGGCATAGATGAGAAGTAAAATGTGCCGTGAAAAGCTATTACAGGGGCCTTCATGTTCCAAGAGATGTTTCTTGAGCACCTCCTGTGTGCAGGGCGAGGTGCTGGGCACTGGAGAGACAGCAGTGGCCGAAACAGATGGAATCCCTGCCTCTGAGAGCTTCAGCCCGAAGTTCTTTTTTTCTTTTTTAAAGATTGATTGATTGATTGATTGATTGATTGCTATGTTGGGTCTTCGTTTCTGTGCGAGGGCTTTCTCTACTTGCGGCAAGCGGGGGTCACTCCTCATCGCGGTGCGCGGGCCTCTCACTATCGCGGCCTCTCTTGTTGCGGAGCACAGGCTCCAGAGCACAGGCTCAGTAGTTGTGGCACACGGGCCTAGTTGCTCCGCAACATGTGGGATCTTCCCAGACCAGGGCTCGAACCCGTGTCCCCTGCATTAGCAGGCAGATTCTCAACCACTGCGCCACCAGGGAAGCCCCCAGCCCGAAGTTCTTATAGGATTCTGTCCAGAGGACGGCGGTATCCAGTAAGGAGGAGGACATTTCCCTGGGGGGCAGATGTGGTCAGCACTCCCCCCACCCACTGTCCCAGCTCACGCCCGCGGGGACCCACTCAAGCACCCATGACTTGGCTCAGAGCTTTCTCCTCTCTGTGCACAGGGAGGGCCCCAACCGCCAGGGGGTTAATGGACCCAGTGGTGTCCAGGGATGTGCGGGAGCTGGAGGATGAATATCCTGGGGTCCTCACCCTCAGGTGGGACTCCCGTGAGGCTGTTCTACACGGTGGCCAGGAGGACCCCAATGGGATGGAGACTCACTTCCGCACAGTGGGAGCTGCTCATTAACATACACAGTGGTGGCTCCGCCCCCTCTCCACCTCACTTCCCCACACCCCTGCTGGCACTTCCAGGGCTCACATCTCAAATAAACTACTTGCATACAAATCCATGTCTCGGGATCTGCTTTGGCGGGAACCCCCAATAAACATAATAACAATGATAATTAGTAGTAGTAGTAGTAGAGTAGTAACAGTAGATTGAGAACTCATAATGTGCTCGGCCCCTCTTAAACTGCAATGCCTCTACGTGGAGGTACTGCAATTATCTCCATTTTGAAAAGGAGAAAACAGGCACTAGAGGGGAACTCTGGCATAAGCGAAGACCTTTGGCCAAAATCCAGGATCCCAGTTCCAGCTCTGAGCAAGCAACAGGATATTGGGGAATCTGTGTTACTCCTAAACTTCAGTTTCCCCTCCTTTCATAATGAGGATGATACTCCCAGCCTGCCCTTCTCATGGGGATTGGAAAGCTACTGTAACGTGAGGGGTTTTAAGCTCTAACAACATAAAGGGCATGAAAAGCTTTTGGAGAGTATGAAGCTCAGCGTGAAAACGAAGGTTGAAGGATGTGCGGAGTTCTCCTTCCTGGACAGCTGCTCTTAGCACTCATGACTCCCTCTAGGAGGGGTGAGATCCTTGAAGGAGGAACTCTGGAGTCTCAGCCATAGGAAGTTCTTCTTATCCAGCCATCCTTATTCTCTTCTCCAATGTCTTAGTCCTGTGTTTGTTTGTTTGCTTGTTTAAATTCTCTCCCTCAGACTGGGGCTCCCTGAGGGCGGGGCTGTGTCTCCCCTTCCCACCAGTGGTCCCAAATGTGGGAAACTGTTGCAGAAACCCTTAGGTTGGGGATTCCCAGATCAGGTCCAGGGCTCTTTGAGCAGCTGTGGGAACTGGGCAGTGGGGAGCCCGACCTGGACTGACATGGAGCAGAGAGCCTGTGTTAACTGAGGTTGTCCTAATTCTGTTTGTGTAGCTTTCCACTTGACTTATTTATAGGTGTCCACACCAAGTGAGTTTACTGGCAGTGGTTCTGCCACCTTTAGGGATCTCTGTGCTGGACGAGGCAGAGCGGAAGGGCGGGTAGTAAGAGGAGCGAGAGGTGAGAGGAGGAAAGAGGGGGGAACTTCAGGGCAGAGCCAGTAAGGGGGATGTGCCCTGGACCCCGTGCTCCCAGACTCCCACAAGAAACTATATGGGCCAATCTGTGCTATTTCTCATAAGGTTTTTTCAGAGGTTTCAGTACAGGATATGTTCCTGGAGGATGAAATTCAATTCTGCCTGGAAGCCTGGCCTGGCCCAAATCAGAAGTGGGTAAGACATGTTTTTAGCTGCAGGCCTTACCTCTCTAGGCCTTCCATCTTGCAGGGTCCCACCTGCCTGAACTCCTTCATGCCCTGCTTCTCAATCTACCTGCTCTGTGTCCCCCAACCTCAGGGACCTATTCTGTTCATCTCTGCCACCTTAAGCTAATGCTATGTCCTCCAGATAACAACCACCTTGTAAGGACAACCCCTGAATCGGATCAATCCTGGTGGGAAACCTGCGCTGAGCACTTCCCCTCCACCAGGGCCTGCTCTGAGCAGTTCACATACATTAACTTGGCTCCCCTCTTAACCTCCTTATTAGGAGCAACTGGTGTTATAACTCATTTTACAGATGAGGAAACTGAGGAACAGGGCAATTAAGCCCAAGGTCACACCATCAGTGGCAGAGGTGGCTTGAACCCAGGCTGTCTGCTCCCAGTGGTAAGCAGCTCCCAGACTCTGGGGACTCAGAAGCTCTTCCTACCACCTGCCCAGCCCCCCTGACAGCATTCCCTTTACTTTCTTCCAAGCAATCGGCGTCTTTGCTCATGATATAATCTTCCCTTGTTTATTGTTTACCCGTGACTGTCTGTGTTCCCTGCCAGCCCACAGGCTCCCTGAGGGCAGGTATTTCCCGGCTCCTGGAACAGGACCTGTCACATAGGAGCCACTCTGTACATGCTTGTGGAATGAATGAAGAAATGATTGGCAGCAGAGGTGGAGGTGGTCACCCAAGGAATGGGCTCCGGTCACCCAAGGGGTGGTCTCCAGTCACCCAGGGAGGCCCCAGACCCAGACTCAGAAGACTGTGTGTGCATGAGTGAGTGTGTGTGTGCACCTGTGTGCATGTGTGTGCACATCTGTGTGCATGTCTGTGAATGTGTGTGCACGTGTGTAAGTGCATGTGTGTGCACACATGTGCATGTGTGCTTGAGTGTCTGTGTGCACCTGTCTAGGCGGTGCTGGAAGCTGTCAGCCTGTTGGGCAGGCTGGGCTGCGAGTGGCCTGAGTCTCACTGCAGCCTAATCATGCCTGACAGATTGATTAGGGGAGCAAGTTGCTGCGTCTCTATCACGACAGACAAGGCGAGCATGCCTCCACTTAACCTTTCCCTTCACACAGGGATGGAGGGGGGTGCAGGCCGGCGGGGGGGAGGAGGGGCCGGGCATGGAGGGCGAGCAGGTCTGTGGAGAGACAGAGGCAGCAAGAACAAGCACAGCGGTGTGGAGGGAGCGTGGAGGGAACAGGAGGTGGGGAGCAGTTGACAGAGGCTGGAAGACAAGGGAAGCAGATGTCCAGCTGGTGTGGCAAGGCCGGGGCTTGTCTCCACGATGTGATCCAAGGAGCCCCAGGGCCATGGATGTCCTCCTTGGGACTAAGCACTGCCCTCTCTTTCCCTGAGGGATGGGCAAGTGGGGCGGTCCCACAGCAGGTCTAGAGGCCCTAAAGCCTGGCTCTGTGCATGCTCAGGAGGGGCATGAAGGCGCGTGGTCAGGGGCCCTCAGAGCAGAGCCGGGCCAGCAGCAGGGGCGGTGCTGAGGGTCACTCCACCTTCAGTTGCAGGCAAAGAGGTGTGCTAGGTTGATAAGGCTGCAGAGGACCTTGGAAAGGAAAGCAGCCGTCTGCCCCGCCCCATTCTATGGAGGAAGAAACAGTCCAGTGCAGGGAAGGAGCCGTCCCAGGTCAGTTACCCACCATCGGTGGCATCTACTGCCTGCTAGGGGCCGAACCAGGTGGGCACTGCAAGGAGACCGGTGAGATGGGCTCTGAGGCAGGCATCATTGAGGGCCCTCCTGGCTCTGTCCCTTCCATCCTGGAGGCCTCACAGGAGGGGACTGGAAGGGCCTATAATAGCAGAGCAGACCCCGGAGAAGGAAGCACCTGACTCCACCTGGGCCTGGGGTCTTCCCCACAACACACTCAGAATCACAGGATGCAAAAGAGACCCCTGTGTTTTCACCCAGTCCGCTCTGCCTGGGTGAAGAGGCCCCGTTGCTTCTAGCAACCGGAGCACTAATGTTCCGAATCATTATGCTTTTTAAATTAGGAAAATCTAGTGACAGATTTTATGTGCCACCGAGCCACTCTTTATATTATCTTTGTGTAGAACTTGTAAATGTTACTGATTAACCAGGGTGAAAAAAAATCTGTATATATAGTAGTTTAACCTCAAATATTTTATTTTAGAATGCTTAGGGAGGAAAAATAAAACTGGACAGATCCAACAGAGTGATAACGATGGTTGTTATTGGGGAATTAGATCTGAGTACCTTTTATTTACAATCTTCTGCATCTCTTCAATTGTATCATTAGAACAATAGGCATTGCTCTCCTAAAAGCAGTATGCCTGGTTTTGAATATACACAGTATCCTGATTCGGTAAACAAAACACACATAGCAAAACGTCTGAAAAATAAAATTAAAAAAAAAAAAATAAGGTAGTGGAGGCTGTGTTTTGAAGCTGTAAGTGATTTCTTTTTCTTTTCTCCTACATTCCTTCCCCTGAAATCATCTACATTACTAAAACTGACGGTGCCGGATGGGCATGGGCATTGTGGGGAAGGGGAGAACAGTATTTCAAACAAATAATGAAATCATTCCTGCCATTGTTTTGCACTGCCATCGTGAGGAAGAGAGGAAGATAATTGTCACTCTGGTTCTGGTTCGGAGGCCCTTGGAATAACACGTGCAATGACACCAGTGCAACAGTGAACAGACATTGCTAATGGCCGTCCCGAATATATTCTCCTCTTTGTGTCTCTGCCAGAGCTCTGGTTTGGCTCTGTCTACCCTCCTCTCAGAGGCCACATGTGCCATGCCCTGGATTAGTCCCCAGTGTTTCTCAATGGGGCACTATTGGCATTTGCATTATAGGATGTGTAGCATTTCTCTCCCCCACCCAAGGGACTGTGTGCTCAGAGGGACCCCCAGATGTTAGGACTTCTAAAAACTCTTCCCCACATGCCCTCCAGTGAAGCTGTTACACCCTGGTTGAGGACCACTGGCAGCCAACAGCAATGACTTCATTTCCCTTGCCAGTGACTCAAGAAAGGGCAGGTGCTATGGGTTGAATTGTGTCCCTCTCCCCGGCAAAAGATATGTTTTAAAGTCCTAACACCCAGTACCTGTGAATGTGGCACCCTGAGAAAGGGTCTTTGCAGATGATCAAGTTCAGATGAGGTCATTATGGTGGGCCCTAGTCCAATGTGACTGGTGTCCTTATAAAACGGTGGAAATTTGGACACAGGCACAGACAAGCACAGAGGGAAGACAGCGTAAACCGACCCAGGGAGAACTCCATGTGAAGATTGGAGTGATATTGCCACAAGCCAAGGAAGGACTGGGGTTCCCAGAAGCTGGAAGGGCAAGGAAGGATCCTTCCCCTGCAGGTTTCAGGGGGAGCATAGTTCCGCTGAAACCTTCTGACTTTCAGCTCCAGAACCATGAGACAGTAAATTTCTGTTGTTCTGAGCCACCCAGTTTGTGGTACTTTGTTACAGCAGCCCTAGGAAACTAATACAGCATGTGACCTCCTTTTGGCCAATAATAGTCAAAGGAAAGTTGTCTGGGAGAAATGTTTCCCACTAATACAAAGAGACACAAAGGAAACAATGATTTTTCTGGTAACGATGTTGTTGTATCTGCATGTGACAGAGGAAATTGCTGCAGCCATCTTATGAATGTGAGAGACAAAGCTGATATAATCAGCCTATAGAGGAAAGAGATGGAAAGAACCTGGGCCATTGATGATTACTGTTGAGGCTCTGAAACAACCAACTCTGTAACTTCTCAACCTTGGGACTTCTTGTTATGTGAGATAGTAAATTCACTGATGATTGAAATCATATTTGATCTTGGTTTTCTGTTTCTTACATTGAAGTGCATTCTCAGTGACACAACATATGGTGTCTACCAATCAACAGCCTCTCAATCTAAGACCAATGGTGGATGCCATTGAAGAGGCTGGTAACTATTGACGGCTCAGCTTAGAAGTAGCCAAACCTTAGTTTATCAATATTAGGTCTATGAGCATATGTCCCTAGGGAGAAATCTGAGGAAGTAACTGGCTGCTTTTGTCATAGTCAATCTTAATTTCTCAGATATATTCACAGAGATGTAGAGAATCACCACCTGCCTGGACAGGGAGGGAGCTTAAAGTTCATCTCACATGGGGGTTCTCAAAGCATGGTCTGTGACCTCTGGGGGACCATGAGGTCATAATTATTTTTATAATAATACTAAGATGTTAACTGCCTTTTTCACTTTTATTCTCTCATGAATGTGCAGTGGAGTTTTCCAGAGGCTGCCTGACATGTGATATCATAACAGATTGAATGCAGAAAATGAGAATCCAGCTGTCTTCAAATAAGGCAGACATTAAAGAGATTTCCAAAAATGTAAAAGAAGGCCACTCTTCTTACAAATTTATTTGGTCAAATACAGTTATTTTACCTAAAAATATTATTTATGTTAATTGTAATGGGTTTGTTATCATTATTTTATAATAGTAGTTTAAAAATTTCTCAGTAGATAAAAATAGTTGTAACTTACATAAATAGAAGCTCTTTGGAGCCCTCAAAAATATTTAACACTGTAAAGGGGTCCTGTGAGCAAAATGTTGTAGCGATGCTGATCAAGTGACACCACGGTTGACCCAGAGAGAGGAGAGGGGCTCTCATATTGCTGGGACAGCAAACAGGGTGATGGAAACTGGACCAACTGATCATAACAAAAGCAAGCATTTATAGGTGCCTGCAATGGGCCAGGCACGGTGTGGAACGTTCACACATATTACCTGTATCATTCTCACATCAACCATTTATCCTTTACAATCTCCCCATGAGATAGGCAGGGAGACAATCCCCATTTTGCAGATGAGAAAATCATGAATTTGGCAAGATAATTCCCTGCTTAAAACCTCGTAGCTAGTAAGTGCGGAAGTCAGGATTCAAATCTGACATCGCCGTTAATGTTTCTGAATCTGGTGTCTTTAGCCTCTATGCTTTATAGAGTCAGGAACTCAAGCTGGTCACTTAGCAGTATTTGAACTTCAGTCCATGCTCTGGGCTCTCTGTGACCCAGTATGCACATTTGTAAAATGGGCATGAAAATAGCTAGGTGGTGAGGATCAACAGAGATAATGGATATGAGAGCAATTTGTAAACGGTAAACCTGATGTGATCATTATGACCAATCATTCCAGCTGTGCTCTCCTTTGTGGGAACCATTTTGGGACTATTAAAAACATGGACCCACTCTCATGATTGAACACATGTATGTATATGCACCTACATGCTCACCAGCAAGGTGATTTGTGACATATACATTTTTATATTAATACTCACTCAAAGATTTGCTTTAATCTGTAAATATTTAAGCTCTTCTCTCTCTCTCTGTCTCTCTCTGTCTCTGTCTCTCTCTCTCTCTCTCACACACACACACACTCACACACACACACACACTCATTATCTCAGCAGCTTTTGTGAAGGAGAAGCTGGCTGAAACAAGTTAAAAAAAAACACCAATATCCCCACATCTAGAATAAGGATCGGTTGCAGGTGCTGGTCAGTGGGCCACCCTCCTCTCTGGACCACAGCCAACAGCACTTGAGATGTAACAGTCGTTTACAGACTTCTTCTGAGTCTTTATCTCACAGCACAAAGCTAAATAAGCACCATTTCCAGGCACTATTTTGTGAGGCAAGTTACAGAGTGTGAAATCATTATTAGATATTTACTGTGGCAAAAGCACTGAACTGAGATACGCTTTAACAACACTAAACAGTAAACCAGGGAGGGGAGGCAAACCCCTGGAGACCGAGTGGCCGGGACTGACTCTGGAAGAAGCAGGCCGTGTCTCAGGCTATGGGCCTGCTGGTCTGTCCCTGGTGGTGCCAGTGCCCTCCTGGCTCTGCATTTGCAATAGGGGGAAGAGTCTTGCTTGGGTCAGGAGACCAGTATGCCAGCACCCCACCCCAACTCTTCACCAGTGGGTGTCCTTGGGCAAACCACACACGCTCCCTGGGTCTGTTTCCTCTACTGGGTCCTAAGGTTGACCAGATGACCCATAGAATTCTGTGGTCCTTGCAAATGAGGTCCCCTGTGGTCACACCACAGTTGGGCTGGTGTCCAGAGGAGCAGGAGTGAATGATGGGAGAAAGAGTGAGCTCTGGGGCCAGAGCCTTTGACCAGGTATTTTCATGCCTCTTGGGAGCTTCCCAGCTCCCTAGTAAGCCTCCTAAAGTGTGTGCATAAGGGGTGGGAAGGGCTCAGGACCAGCTCTCAGAGGGACAGATGGCAGAAATGGAGGCAGAGACAGAGGGAGAGAGGCCCAAGGAGGGAGCAGACGAAGGCATTTCTCTGGCCCTTTTCCCTCCAAGATGCTCTTGCCTGGCAGCCCCCTTGGGTCTGCACACTTTTGTCCATGAAGCCCCTGTACTCCTCATGCCCATCTCCCCCCAGCTACCCCTGCCTCTCCACCCTCTTTGACTGTCCTGCTCCCTCCCCCTCTTCTCGAGCTATTGGTCTGTGCCCTTGGGAACCCCAGAGCTATATTCCTGCCTCACTCATGGTAGCTTTCTAGTTCCAGCGTCTGGACAAACCTCGTTCTCTGCTCTTGCCAGCTCTGTGTGTGGCAAAAAGATCTTCTGCTTTGCAGTCAGAAGAACCTCTGTGACTCACCAGTGGTGGAACTTCAAGCAAGTGGTTTGTCTTATATGATCCTCAGTTTCCTTATTTGTAATTCAGGACTAACAAGGATACTTGATGGAATGTTTTGGTAATTCAACATGAAGGTATTTTGTCAGCCAATATGGCATCTACATGCTATAATTTAGCTACCTTGTGCTCCATTTAATTTAATGTCATTATTCCCCTCACAGCCCTGTGGTTTGCACACACAGGCATGTCTTGGGTAGAAAGACTGTTTATCTTCCAGGGAGCCCTTTGCTTTTACACACACACAATTGAGGCTCCATAAGTGGAACTTGGGAGAAGACAGGTGAGGGGGAAAGGGTGGTGCACCTCACAGGGAGGAAGGAAGGACAAGGTGGAGGAGACAGAGAGAGGAAGGGACAGGGGGTTCCTCCTGATTCTGTCCCTGGGTTCTCTCACCTGAATATCCACTATTGGGTTGGAAGAGACTCATTATTGCCTGGATTGCATGAAAAGACTCCCGGAAGCACCTTCTTCCCACTTCCTTCTCTTGGCGCTTTTTACTTCCTCTCTGGAATCATAACCCTGACCAGAATAAAACATGAGCAAGAATGAGTGTCTGGGCCGACAGCTGCGTGAACCCCAATTCTTCCAGCTTCTCCACCCAAGCTTACCTTTGGGGGAAGAAGGCTTTGTAATTCACAAAGATGGAGGGAAAATATTCCCTTCCACTCGGCCCCTTGCCACTCCATATGACAAATGCTCATGTTCTCACTGCCTGAGTAACACACGCCAGTAAATAGTATAAGCATTGATCCACATATCTCACATTTATAGCTGCTGTTCTACCAGACTCCTTAAGCAGTTCCTTGAGTCCATTTCTTTGTCAACAGGTGGAGTGGCCAAGGGAAGTGTCAGCACCGTGTAGCCACCCTGGGGGTATTCTCTGGGGACCCTGGGCCATTAGCCAATGTCAGTAGGATCTCAACAAGTTGACACAATACACCAAAGTGCTGGGAGTGAGGCTGGTGGTAATTGTCTATGTGGGGTCTAGCTTCCAAGGAGAAAGGATGAAATCTTTGTTTTGATCTGTACAACATCCAGGTTGGGGCAGGAGAGAGGCATCAAGAAAATCAAGAGGACACTTGGCGAGGGCCTAGGCCAGAGGGAGTTGGAACAGAAGATGGATAAAGAGGAAGAAAAAGGGTAAGACTGAAAGTAAGGATGGAAAGGAAAGAGGCAAGAGGACAGCAAGTCCAGGTTGTCTTCTTTCTCTCCTCCTTCCCAAGCTCAGGTAGAAAGGGAAAGTCCCTATTGAGAGCCACAAAGTCATGAACATGACTCCTACAAATGACCTTGGAGAGCGAGTTTGTGGTTCCAGTGGACGCATCAGTACATGCAGTGCCCTTGAAAAATGAGTCCTCTCTTTAGAAAAGTCATCCTGTCAGATGAGCAGAGAGGGAGGGGGGTATAGCCAGAGGGACAGGATCTGTCTCCACGATCAGCTGCAGGACCCAGCTCTTCCAGATGTCTCCCACCTCACCCCTGGTGACTCCACTCTCTGACCCAGTGGGGCCTGTGTCTACACAGGCAAAACAATGAACAGTTCCACACTTAAGTGTGAGCTGTGTAGATGGAAGGTGAACAAGGTCACTCTCTCTAGGGGAGGGTTTCTCAACCTCAGCGCTGTTGACATTTTGGGCAGGATGATTTTTTTGTTGTGCGGCTGATCCTGCATCATAGAATGTTTAGCGTCATCACTTGTTCCCTACCCACTAGATGCCAGTAGAACCCCTGAACCAAAAATGTCTCCAGATATTACCACAGTTGCCCCCCGATGAGAACTGCTGTAGGGGCCATTTGCTTCCTGGAATGAGTTTTCAGAAATGGTCACTCTAGGGCTTCCCTGGTGGCACAGTGGTTGAGAGTCTGCCTGCCAATGCACGGGACACGGGTTCGAGCCCTGGTCTGGGAGGATCCCACATGCCGCGGAGCAACTGGGCCCGTGAGCCACAACTACTGAGCCTGCGCGTCTGGAGCCTGTGCTCCGCAACAAGAGAGGCGGCGATAGTGAGAGGTCCACGCACCGCGATGAAGAGTGGCCCCCACTTGCCACAACTGGAGAAAGCCCTCACACAGAAACGAAGACCCAACACAGCCATAAATAAATAAAATAAATTTAAAAAAAAATAAAAAATAAAAAAAATAGAAATGGTCACTCTACCTTCCTGGGTCTCTGGATGACCCACCTCACAAGCTGGCCTCAACGTGGAACCTCCACCCTGCCCTATGTCTGATGGTGCATTTCCAGAAGCACCAAAGAGGAGACAGTTGGTATAAACATCAGAGATGGATGTTTTTCTTCTACCTCTGGGTCCACTCTCCAGACATTCCTACAAAGTCTGGTAGAGACTAGAGATTTTAAAAAAACTGTAGCACTGGTCAATAAGAGGCAGAATCAGAGAGGGGGATGCTGACTTGGAAAGCCTGGCCATGGGGACCCCCCAGCCTTGGGGACGTGGGCACTTCCATCTGGTCCCTTGTGCGGGTAGAAGCAGAAGGCACCTGGTGGGCTGCATCTACATGTGTGCCCTTGCTCTTGATCAGGCCCCTCCCTGCCTCTGTCTTTCCAGCTATACAATGGAAAGGGCAAAACTACAGAACATCTAGGGTTTCTGCCCAACTCTGATGAACCAAGTTCCAAGATTCTCTGAGATTATAATTAGAAAAAGCCTGATCTTGTGGTGCATCAAGGATGTGCAGAGCATGCTATGAATTCCCCCAGGTTACCTCTTAATTACCTGACCGGATATAGGCAAGCATTGCCAATTCTAAAGGAAAAGATAAATCCAAACTTAATCTGGCTGGCCATGATCAATGCAACATGATTCCCCCCCTCGCCCCTCGCCCCCCTCTCTCTCTCTCTCTCCCCCTCCCCTCCTCCCTCTCTCCCACCAATCACAACAAATCGACTTGAAGCAGAGGCCCTGTCAGGAACATTTTCTGCCTGTTCAGACCAAAGGGGTTTTCTTTGTGCATCTCGCTGGGATTCATCTTCAGAAGGGATTGATTCCTGGGCATCCATCTTTGAATCTGCAGAAAAACTCTCTAAAGCGGCTGCTTCCTCACTCTGCCTGGACCTCTGGCTCTCACTGGGCAGCAACAGCTCTGTGGTTTGCTTGCTTCCACCCCTCCGGGAGAAAAATTACCCAGGGGTGGGAAGAGATGCTGACACTACCAAGGCCGAGCTAAAAGCAGCTCCTTGGAGGAAACGATGCCAGGACAATGGGCCCTGGGACAAGAACCCCAGCCAGCGCCCAGCTCCCTCCGCCCAGTCGAAGGGTGAGACTCCCACCTTGTGTGCTCCACATCGTGACGATTTAGGGACTTGTAAAGTGTTCTTCAAGCAGCTCATTCTTCTCAACAAGCTGTAAGGCCAGAGAGGGAAGGAACCAGCCCAAACTGAGCTGCTCAGGGAGAAATTGGAGGGGCTGGGGGGCTGGGAGAGACCCCTTCATCCTCCCCTGATCACTCAACTCGCCTTTCAGGACGACCTTGATGAGTGGAGGCTGGCTCGGATTTCCTATGCTGTGTACATCCCCAGACCTGAGGGCTGTGTGCTCCAGAGCAAGGGAAGGCAGGTGGGCCTTGCTGGGAGGGGTGAGAGGGGGTCCAGGGTCTGGGCCAAGGCCAAAGGGAGGTGTCAGCTGGTCTCCTGCCACCTCCCGTCCCTGGAAATCCTCTGCAGGGTCCCTACCTCTCCTATCTTGAGGAATAGGGTTGGACCTCAGCGCGTCATCTGAACAGAGTAGCAATAACATGTCACAGACTTCAGACCCTGCATGACCAAACCCCCTCAGTGTCTCTGTCACCCCCTGGACCCTCAGGTGGAGGGGCAGACCCTTGCCCTGCAGGCAGACTGGGCAAAGCCTCAACACACCCATTCCCAGGGCTGGGTAAGCAGAGACCACTGGTCAAGCCACTGGGATGGGGATGAAGCTCTCTGGACGCCCCCCTGGCTGAGGTCAAGTGTGGGGCTGTGGGGTTCCCCTGGGCCATACCAAAGGTGTCGGGGATTTCCTAAGCATTTCTGACAATAATGACGGTGGCCCCCTGATGCCCCTCAGTCTGAGATGGGGCGAGGCTGAGACTTCAGGAAAGGGTTTCTCAGTAGCGCGGCATATTGACACCTGGGTCAGATTGATCATATCCCTGGCTATGCGTTTTCGTAGGAGAATACATCACTCATCAAAGATCGTAATGGGAGTGGACTGAGAGGTCTGGCACGTGAGCTGACAGTTAATAACTAACAACACACAGCGACCTAGGGGGAGAGGTACCTTTGTTCCTGGTACTAGTGATTAAGTGGCTGGTAATAGAGAATTGGATCCCCCATGACTTGGAGCAACAGGTGTTCCAGGCTTGGAGGGGAGCATGGTGTTTAAGCACCTGATCTCTGACATGAGATGCCCTGGGTTTGAATCCTGGCTCGAGAACCAACAAGCTGTGCAACCCTGGGCAGCCCACTTAACCTCTCTGTGCCTCAGTTTCCTCGACTGTAAAATGGGGCTAACAATAGCAACCTACCTCCTAGGTCTGCTGTGAGAATTTAATGAGATAATAGAACAGTGTCTGGCATATAATGAATAGTACATAAGTGTGACTTGTTATTATTTTTATAGTTATTACTGGACTCAGAAGACTTGAATTTGATTTCCACCTGATTCCAAGTCCAGCCCTTGACCCAGGGACTTAATTTCATCAGGCTTCAGTTTCTTGTATAAACTGGTTCCTACCTCACAGGGTGGCTCTGCCTGTCAAAGACATCAGACCCTGCTGTGACCAGACCCTCTTCCACCCCCGCCTCTGCTCCCCAGCCCCACCCCCAGGTCCCGTCTATCATTTAAGACCAGCTCTTTCCTGGCTACTTCAGAAGTGGATGCTGACCTCTCGAGGCATACCTTGTGGCAACACGGCAGCTGCTGCCTTCTTCTCCCTTCTGACACATCACCTATTTTGGAAGGGACTGTGCCAGGCCCCAGGGGATGAAGCCAAGCCCTGTTTGGTCTAAATCAGTCATGATAATCCCATTTCCTCTTGCCAGTGATTGGTCTAGGACTGGGCATGTAACCCTGCTCTGGCCAATGAGATGACAAGGAAGCCTGGGCAGGGGGGAGGGCCCTGGGAAAAATTTTCCCCCAAGGAGGAATGCTCCTCCCCCTCAGCTGCTTAGGAGCTGGGCAGTCATCTTGCAAACTTAAGGGACAGCCTGGCCCCCTGGCAGAGTGGATAGACAGAAAAAGCCTGGGCTTTGATGACATCTCTGCACTGCTCTAAACCTGGAATTACCTCCTGTGGACCTCTGTTAATGTGACTGAATAGACCCCTACAACTGAAACCCTTGGCCAGATATTTGATTACTTGCAGCCTAAGAGATTTACCAAAAACAATTCTCACTGCCTTATTTCTTCCTAAGGCCCAATGAGGCAGGGATTCCAATCAGCACTGAAGCAACCACATTCCCACGCTCAGAAAGGCCACGTTGGTAACACCTGAGAAATGAAAGCATTCTTTGGGCCAGGTCTTAATGGCCAACACACAATTAACTGTGACTCACTGCATATTTCAAATCAAAATATATTCACTATCTAACCCTAAATACCATCATGTGATTTTTTTTCCAGGGAGATGAAATTCCAATAATATCCTATAGAAAACTCCCCCATACACAGATTGACACTTGCTTTCTTTTCTTTAGTTCCAAATGGAGATAATAACAGATGGGACTTTAAGAAACCTCCCCTGCAGTGCCCTGGAGTATGTGGTGTTGAGGTATGTGGAAGGAATGGAACTTTATACCTGGGAGACTACCTTGAAAAGGATGCATTGAATATGAGCCGTCTTTCTGGGAAGGGGGCAGCCCCCCCAAAAGCCTGACAGTAGGAATAGAAGGCAGCACTGTTCAGGCCTTCCAAGACTGACAGATGTGGGTTTTCAATTCCTGATCCATATTAGCTGTGTGACCCTGGACACTTCACTTCACTACTCCGAGCTTCAGCATACTTAAGAGGACAATGGTTTCACCTAGATTTGTTGTGAGAATGAAAGGTGCTTGGAAAAGGGGTTAGAGAAATCGCAGCTACCGCTAGTACTCTGACACCGCTGAGACTTTGGATAAGGTGATCTCCAGAAGAACTGCAAATCCCCCCAGGGGGCAGGCAGAGGTCACCTGAGGCAGCTCAAAGGCAGGGGCGCGTCTGTGTCCACCCACCGAGGCATCCAGGCTGAGCACTAGGGGCTCTGGGTGGCACTAGCCATCCAGGGAAACCCCTCTGTGCTTTTGGAAGGCAGACTCTGCAGTGGAGATGAGTCTGCAGCTGCCTTTCTTGGATCAGCAGGAGGAAGCTTAGGTTTCCATGGAGTGAGAGCCTAGAGGATCAGGGTGGACATTCCTCAAGGCAGCATGAAGTAGTAGGTTGTGTTTGGGAGCCAGAGGCACTAGACTTTTTATTTCAGCTCTGCCCTCGACCAGCTGTGCTGCCTCGGGAAATGTGCTTAACTGGTATATGCCTCAGTTTCCCCATTTGGAAGATGGAACTCATAGTTCCTCCCTCACAGGAGTGGGTGGGATTTGGCGGAGATGCCAGCTCTTGGTGACCGGTGCCGGGGCTCCTCTCCCTGACATCCGTCGGCATCCCAGGTCTGGACTACCCTGTGGAAGGGCCCAGTGTGTGTGGGAAGGGAGGAAATGTTCTGAGTTGAGGAGTGAGCAAAGTGGCTCATTTTCAAGTCCAATTCCCCACTTTAATTGAGTTTTGCTGAAAAGCCCCGTGCAAGCACTTTTCCTGCCATTTTGCCAGATGTGATTCTCGCTGATAACACAAACGCGAGCGGCTGCTGAAGATAGATTACTGCTGTTGGCAGTGGGACGAGATGGTGTGGATGAGCTACTGGGCAGAGCAGAATGGACTTTGTTCTGATTGGGACCCATCTGATGTGCTTCTCCTCCACCAGCCCCTGCTCTCACCCATGCTGTCCAGGCACCGCCAGTTGACAGGTAAATGTAATCCCTAACTGGGGTGGGGGGGGTCACCCTGGCAGAGGAGGGGAGGTGAGACCCATGGGTCTGGCTGCTACACTCCCTTTGAGACCACATTGGGTCTTTGGAAAGGTATCATCATAAGGTCTAGGAGCAGTTTACCGGGTTACTTGGCAACCAGCAGGACGCTGATGGAACAGGACACTGAACTGGTGAGCTTTAATGAGGGAGGGACATGGGAAAGGGGGGCTCGAATAGTGGTGCCAGCTGGGGCCTGGATCACGTTGCAGGCTTTTGCAACTCTATATGATGGAGCGAGGCTCTCAGACTTGGAAAAGACCTTTGTAGCTTCAGTTTCAAAGAAGGCTGACCCCACCCTCCTCAGCAGCCGAGAAACCACAAGGAAAGTTTTCTCCCACATCGCTCTTCCCCACTCCATGCATCCCACACACTTCAACAGGACAAGAAAACGGGGGCTGTTGGAGCCATCAGTGCCGGGTTAGCAACATAAAGCAAACGAAAAACCAAATGGGAGTAAAAACATCCAGCCCCCTTGCAGACAATCATTGCCATTTTTTACAAGAAACTCCAGTCATTTTCTTTAAATGGAAGATTCTTATATGAAAAAAACTTACATGCAACTTGAAGGCAAATCAGATGAAGAAATAAAGGCTCTAATGTAACTCTAACTCTGGCCCCAGAGGGATTCTGGATGAACATACATCTTAGGTTTCTCTTTTGATATTATATCATTTAAAATATTTTGGACATAAAATATATAATGAATAACACAATGAACATCACATATCCAGTAACCGCTTTATGAAATAAACATTATTGTTTCAATTGAAGCCCTTATTAAACTCTGCCCAGTCCTGACCCCTGTCCCTGGGCCCAGTGCCCCACACCCCCGATCTGCTGTCTGTCTGTCATGCCCATTCCTGTACGGGTTTGTGTCCTCTTACCACGATATATGTATACATAAACAATACATCGCATTGGCTTATATGTTTTTCAATCTTATACAAATGATATTATTAATTGCACCCTTCTACAACTTGCTTTTCTTTACAAATGTTACATATTTGAAGTTAATTCATGTTGATCCATGCAGCTCTGACTCACTCCTTTCTCTGCCATATAGATGGACATTTTGGTTTTCTCCAGTTGTTGCTATTGCAAACAAAGCTGAATGAGCGTCTGAGTTCATAACTCCTTGTACACACATGAGCGGGATCCCAGGTACATACCTAGGAGGGGAGTGGTTGGGTGGAGTGGGTACCCAGTCATTCTGTAAGGGGGTAAGTGGAGCAAGTGAGGGGGTGTCACAGAGACCCACGAGTTGAGAACCTCCAAGGTCTACATGGCAGGGGACACTTCGCCCAGGGGCAGTGACATCCACTCAAACAAGATCAGACCATGGTCAAGGTATCCAGAAGCTTTATCCCAAGGAAAGGATATACAGAGAAGGGTGCTGTGGTGGTGGTGGGGGGGTGGTATATGTATGAGTGGTTTGTGTGTGTGCATCTGTGTCTGTGTGGTGTGTATATGCATGTGCACGTGTATATATGCGTGCACGTGTGTATAATATCCATGGGAGCCGTGTCCTTGTCTGTCTTTTTGGCCAGCACATCCCGGCACCTAGAACAGTGCCTGGCCTGAATGATCATCCAATAAACATTCACTGGCTGAAAATACACCATGTGTGGATATGTGTATGTGCACCCTATGTATGTGCCATGCATAGGTGTGCATCCCCAGTCAGGGGGGCCTGAGAGCTGGGACGCTGTGGCTGGGAGCAGGGACATGGCCTGCACCCCCTGCCCCTCAGTGCAAACAGAACAGCAGACCATCGAGTCATGAAGAAAAGCCAAAAGTTCTGAAACTTGAAACAAATGGTACACACCATCTGCATTTCTGGGAAAGGACCTAAGAGGATGGTTCTTGGTAATCAGACAATAGGACAAAGCCAGGAGAAAACTCGGAGGATGGCGTCTGGTCATCTTCCCCACAACAGCAAAATTCCTCCTCAGCAAGTTTGAAGAACCAGCAGAATTGAAGCCAAAGAATTAACAAATGGAAGCAAAAAGGAATGAAACAAACAGAAAAGACAGAAAAACCAGTGCATACAAATGATACATAGCAGTCAAGTCTTGAGTAATCACTGAATTGGAGGGAGGGTCAGATGCCTGGACTTTTGTTGCCCTTGACCTTAGGTTGTCACCCTTGCCTTCCCAGGCCACAGCAGTTTGGGGGACAACAAAGAAGAAATAATCATCTCCACTGTTTCTGACTTTTTGTCTCCATGATAGGAATATGCCAGGCAGGGATTCCTCCAGGAGGGATGACGAGGTCCATAGGCAGGAGGAGAACCATGTGAGGGACCAGGATACATAGGCGACTCGGGGATCTAGGTGAGCAGGCAGGCTGATGGGCAGTATCAAGGGTCTGACTGCCAGCACCACAAGGAGAAGGCTCAGCCCATCGGGAGGAGTAAAAATGCAGGGTTCTGGTCTCGGGGCCAGTTCCTGGCAAGAAGAGCAAGGCAGGCACTATTTGGAGGGAGGATGCAGGCTTTGGAGCCAGAGGCCCACGATCAAATCCTGGGGCTGCCGCCTACTACCCATGCACCCTTGGCAAGTTGCTTGCTCTCTCCATGCCTAAATGTTATTATCTGTGAAATGGGAATGATATTAATAGGTAACAGTGATTTAGTGCCTACCACAGGCCACTCGTGCTCTAAGAGCTGTTTACACATCACACAAGTAGGTTTGCTAGCTCAACCTACTTCATAGATGAGGAAAGCAGGGCTCAGAGAGATGCCTCCTGGAACTGTCGTGAGGCCCTCGAACGTACAGCATGTGCAAAATGCTTCACACAGCTGTCTGTGCTTAGACTGTGGCTACCATGGTGGGGCTGGGGCACCAGGCCAGTTGCCCAGACGGAGCCTGAGCACAGGAACGGGTCAGGGCATCTCTCATACCTGGGGATTGAGAAGGGCAGGCGCCAAGTCTCAGAACCAAGGCAGGACCTGCTTTTGAGACCTCAGCCCATCCATTTATTTCTCCAACACCCTCTCATCAAGGGCCTCCCGTGGACCAGCCTCTGTCCTGAGCGGTGGATGTGTGCTGTCTCCCGTGCTCTCCCAGGCGGCCTACCACAGAGCTATGATTCACTTACTCTGGGAGTGATGCCACCTGCCCAGATGGCTCAGTGGCAGAGCTGGGGTTCCAACCCCATCCAGGCTACCCTCTCAACCCTCGGCTCTCTCCCTGGTCCCTCGTACCCCCTTCCGTCTTCTCTGCCCAGTTCACTGATACCTCAACTTCAGGCTGTATCTGCTGACAACTCTACCACTGTCCGCCTCCTGTCCCCCTCATGCTGGAGACAAGCCTGGAAGTAGCAGCCGTCTCGTAGTCCCCCAGCCTGGGGCTTCTCACTGCCCTAAGTTTGAAAAAGCTAAGAGTTTAGGTGTTTTAAATACCTTTAAAAAGCAGTCAAGTTGCTCCCATAAAAACTAACTCTCTCTAGTCAGGTAATAGGGCAACCTGTGCCTGGCATGCAAATTGCCTTGCTTGGTACTTTACCACGGTCAGATTGGTGTAACGACCTGAGAAGGAGCTCACACAGACACACACACACACACGCACACGCACGTGCACACACACACAGCCACGTGACACGCGTGAGAAAATGCACGCAGAAACAAGCATGTACCATCAGACACAGCACACGCCACTTGTGCTGACTCACAAACACAACATGGGGAAGGCTGGCTCATGGCACACACTCGGCCCTTACACACCAACACTAACTCCAATCCCAGAGGCCGGGAGAGGTTCCCTATTGTCATCTCTGCCTGTTGGGATGAAGGCTGTGGATGGGAGTTGAGCGGTGGCCGTCTCTCTGGTCTAGGAGGACCTGTCAACCCCTGACCCATGCTGGCCGTGGAGCCAAAGGTGGGGTGGAACCATGAGAGAGGGGGAGAGTCTAAAACATAGATTCCGACCTCTCAGCTGCCGCCCAGAGCTTCGGTTAATCTCTGACCCTGGTGACTGACTAGATCTATTTATTTCCAGCAGAATAAATAATCGATCATTATCGATTTTCTAAAGAAAACACTGCTTTGTGGACTCTGGCACAAGAAGCAAAGTGCTGGTGGCTGGAGTCCTGGAGAAGAAAACTGCTTGAGTCCCTGCCTCTGAGCTGGCATCTGTGTGGTCGCCTTGTCTCTCCCCAGAGACCAGGGCCTGACCAGGGAATCGGAGACATAGGACCCTCACCCCACTCCAGGAGGCCCCTAAGCCCCTGCCACCCTCCTCCCTTACCCAAGAAAGAAGCAACAGCCTCCAAACCTTACGCGGTGAGGGATCTAGATCAGTGTTTTGCAAACTTTTCTTCATTATCACCCTGGGGACCTACTGTAGTAATTAATTCCCACAGATTTACTCTATATCTGTGGGGACCACAAACCATTGTAATAACTGAGATGATTCCTCCCCCTCCCTCCACAGAACCAGTCTGTGTCCCCGCAGGGCTAATATTTCCCTGATTGAAGTGCTCCTGCGCTGAATCCGTGGTTTCCGGCAGAGAAAGCCCCCAGCCCAGCCTAGGGGAGGCCAGAGGGGGGGCGCGTTCTCCCACCAGAGGAGTCGGGGAATGGAGAGCCAAAGGCAAAGGGAGCAGCATGGAGCCCAGCCAGAATGATTAGATCTCTGGGGATTTCTTAAAGGAAGGAAAATAAGCTAACGTTTCTGGTCTCCAAAACACTAAGGAAATTTCAGCAGCGGAGATGGATGCAGGCATCAGGAAGCACTTCCTGGCACCACAGAGCTGATAAGCATCATGGGGGCTTGAGGTAATTACTTGTTTATTGATTGGCTGAGAGCAAGAGGGAAGCATTACAGGGTGGATAAAAAGCGAGGTGTGGGGGGGGGGAGGGCACAGGAGGAGGGCTCACCGCTCCACGGCCACCCTGATTGGCTTTGAGACTGTGAATGAGACACAAAATCACCTCTCCGAGCCTCAGTTTTCTCACCTGCAAAATGGGGGAAACCCATCTTAAAGCCTGGTGGTGAGGATGACATTGGAGGACGCCTAGCACCACCCCTGCAGATTCTCTGCCAAAGTGAGCTCCTGTGGGGATTTTCTTTGATTTCCTCCCCAGGTTTGTTCTCCAGCCTCCTCCACCCTGCTCCATCTTCTCCCACAGCATCTTCAAGACACCAGGTGTCAGTCAGGGACCTCCAGCCTGCTATGCACAGCCCTGAACTGGGGATAAAGCACCAGGACAGCTACGTTTTATGGAACACTGACCATGTGTGTCAGGCATGGTGCCAGGCATTGGATAAAGAGCTGTTTCAAGTAACACTGTTCTGGTTTTCTGTTGCTGCCTACAAACACCCTGAAACTGTGACTTAAAACAGTAACAGTTATTTACTTTTCTCATGAATCTGGGGGTTGACAGGGCTCAGCTGGGTGATTCTCACTCAGGGTTTGTCCCCCATGAGTGATGGTCAGATGAAGTCAGAGTTGCCTCACTCATCTGGCAGCGGATGCTGGCTCTCACCTGACCTCAGCTGGGAGACATGGGAACACCCACATGTGCTCTCTCCCTGTGCCTTGGCTTCCTCACAGCAGAGAGACAGAGAGACAGAGACAGAGAGTCCAGAGGAAGTGCTTTTTATGACCCAGCCTTGGAAGTCAAGCATCATCACTTTCACCTCATTCTTTTCACTAGAAGCAGGTCACTGAGTTCAGTCCACAGTCAAGAGGAGGAAGTGAGAGTGTAAGTCCTGAAGGGAGAAGTGCCACGGGTTTCAGATGTGCTTTAAACTCACAGTCACTCATAAAAATCCTGCAAGGTACTCATTATTGTCTCAATATACGGAAGAGGAAATTGAAGTTCACAGCAAGTATATAATTGCCCAAGAATTACTCAGTTTCCATATGAAGTGGAGAAAAAAGTCCTGCCTTCAGGAATCTTACATAAAAGAGATGCACCCAAGGGGGTATCTCAAGCTGAGGGGAGACACAGCCCTGCCTCAGGGAGCCCCCGTCTGAGGGTGTTAGTGAATCAAACTTCAGGCATGCCAAGTAAAGCTAATCTACTGACACCAGTTGTAGTGAAGGAAAGTGCAGTGGTTATTGCAGGGCGTCAAGCAAGTCCAGGGAAGCTAGTCAGAAAGCATTTTTTAAGGCCAGATGAAGGTGGGGCGTGGCAGGGTGTGTGATCAGCTAGTGCACAATTCTCCGATTAGTTGATGGTGATGTAATAGGGAGGAGGCACATTATTAATCCTCAGGCTCCCATAGGTCTAGGAGCTACGTGCTCCGTCCGGGTCACGGGGCAGTTAATTTCTTCCATTTGATGCGGGTTTTAGCATCTGAAAAACTCCGGTAATATGCATCAGTTACTATTATGTAGGTACTTCAGTGAGGAGCTAAAGCAGAGGGTATGCGGAGGGGTCTGTCCCTCCCCTCATCTGAAAGCCCCAAGTAGTCCTGCTCAGTTACAGACACAGCCCTGCCCTCAGGGAGCCCCAGTCCGAGAGGAAGATGCATCTCTGCCATCAGGGAGCCCCCAGCTTGATGAAGAACTCAGAGTCACTTATCTTCAGGGATTCCCTGGTTCTTTCTGAATGCATTGAACGTAGCTTCATGATTTGTTCGTTACAGTGGATAATAGTTTGCTTTCATACCTTGATTGGAATATGGAAGGTATCTCTACCAATGTCTTTCTGAAACTTTTTAAAGTGAATTAATGAAGAAAAACTTTCCTCTGTCTACATGCCAGGATTTCATTCCTCATGTAGTAGAAAGGGACTTGGACGGGGAGTCAAGCAGCGCGGTTTTACTCTCAGCCCTGGCAATAACCTAGAAGTCTACTTTCCTTCTCCAGATCTCCATCCATACCATGGCAATCCCCTGGCATCATTAGAATCAGTGACATGTCGAAGACAAACTCCATGCATGGAATGCATAGCTGAGCCAGGATTAGAACCCAGACCCTACAAGGCGCACAGCCCAGGGCTGTCTGAGGAACGTCTCCGCAGGAGGGCCAGCCAAGTGGGTGGAAGGTCCAGTGGGTTTCTGGAGGATGGAGAGAGTCAGGGTGGAGCTGGTGAGGAAGAGCAGAATTCCCACTCATCCCCGGGGAGATGCCAGTTTCCAGCCTTTACTCCAGGTGCCTCCTCCTCCCACTTGGTCCCCAGAGCATGCAGGGCCTCTGCACTCCTGCAGCAGGTGTGGGGAGGGGTCGTATGGACATTTGGACAGGCCTCTGAGGCTGGAAGCTGTAAGGAGCTGGAAAGAGACCAGAGTCCTTGGTAAGGCACGTCTCCTCTCAGAGTCCCATTTCCTCATCTAAAAGCTGGAGACAAATCCGCATTCCATATCCACCTCACGGAGTGGTTACAGGGGAAATCAACTTGCACTGGTGTGCACCCACCTGGTGGGAGGAAATTCCGCTGTGGTTATTTTTGTTTTAAACCTTCATAGCAAAGTTTGGAATATTGTTCCCATTTTGCAGTGGGGAAACTGAGAGGTTCAGCTGGAAGAGCTGAGACTTGTAGGTAGTAGTGTCAGAGTCAGCCCAGACTTGTATCGCTTATTCATTCACTCAGCAAATACATTTTGCTGCTCCAGACACAGTGCCAGGCCCTGAGCAGAAAGCATTGAACCAAGGTCCTGGACCTTGCCCTTCCGGGGTGACAGTTTGGAGCGGAAGACAGGTTTATAGACAGGTGCTCACGTGGGCACTGAGTGTTCCACACATGGAGAACTTCAGGGCACTGTAGGACAGCCCATGAGGGGAGCCCACCAGGATGGAGATGGGAGCGGGTGTCCTGAGGAAGTGATGTGCAAGCTGGCATTTCCAGGAGGAACTAGATGAAACTGACTCATCAACTCGAGGAAACATCAGGTGTTCCCCTGTGTCATCAAGACCAGGGACAAGGGCCAGCTCCTCTCTGTGGGCTCTGAGGGGGATGTTGGGCTGAGCGTCCTGGGGAGCTAAACCTCCCATCACAGGAGAAAGGCAGCCATAGGTCCTCTGTGAAAAGTCTGGGCCCTGAGGGTGTGTCAGGTCAGCAAAGCTCTCCAAGTCACCCTGGACCAATCACTGGAGATGTGTCATCAGCCCCTTGTCCCTATTTTGGGTGAAAGGGGAGGCCCCTCACATGCCCCCACCACCCTGCCCCACCGCAAAGCAGACTGGTGCAACCATCAGAGACCTGGGCACGGTCTCCAAATTTACTTCTGCCTTTTCCCTGTGCTCACTCATTCCATGCTATCCCCTCTGGGTCTCCTTATCTGTGCCTCCGTTTCCTCATCTGTAAAATGGGTCTACTAGCAGCAACTCCATCATGGATTGCTTAAAGATTACAAGAGCTAATATAAGTAAAGTGATTAGAACAGTCCCCAGCACGTGGTAAATGCTCAACAAACGTTATTTACATGTTACAATAGTCGTCCCATAGATAGGGGCTGGGTTATGCTCTCTGTTTAACCCCTTTCAAAAGCATGTGTGTAATTTTTGGTGGTAATGGTGATGACAATGGTCATGATATAAGAAGTGGCTTCAGTGATGATGGTGGTCAGTTTTCACAAAGATGGTGATGGTGGTGATGGTCGTGAGGACGATGTAGCACTGATGAAGACACTTTGTGGTGATGATTGACAGCCAGCCAGGGCAGCTTTGAGGGATGTGCTTCCATCCCAGGTCACAGTTGTCTTGATGAGAACCTGAGGACATGCTCTTTATCCCATTCCTCTTGGTTCCCTCCTGGCCCCATCCTGTGCTGTGCCTTGTAACCAGCACACAGTGGGTACACAAAGCATGTTTGCTGGATGAATGGCAGACCTCATTCTAGACAGTTCTCTCTCAGAGCCTCATCAACACAAGAAAAAGAATGCCACCTTTTCTTCTAGTAGCTGCTTCTATATCTCCCGTGACTCAGTTAAGAGATACTGGTTTCTTTAACCAAATCACTCTCACTGCAATTGAAGGTCCTTCACCCTTCCTGTTCCATGAAGAGAACAAACTGGTGACACCCCACCTTTTTCTGGAGCCCTATGCTGGTGCAGAGGCTGACCTGAGGCATCACTCCTGCCCTGCAAGATGTGGCTGACGGTTCTGTGGCATTGCCTCAATTTTGACTATCAATGACAGAGAGACGCTTGTTGGGAAAGGAGAACTCCTGCTTCTGCAAGACATCAAGGACCAAATAACCCCAAATTGTCCTGTAGCCACACTTCCAGAGAAGCCAAATCACTTGGGCAGGGTCTGCCTACCCGGGTCCCCCACCTGAGGGCAGACCCTTCTCCAAAGCAGCCCCGCCCTTTCAGTTAGCACTCTCCAAGTGCCCAGATGCCATGCTCCCTTCTCCATCCCCACCATAAAGAACAGAATGAGTCAACCAGGTCTTAAACTGAAGGCAAACTGGGGCTAAGCCTTCTAGCTGTCATTTAAAATCCATTCTCTCCTCTTTTCCCTTTCTATTAGTACATCTGTTTTTTTAGTTGGATACAGGATTATCCTAAGTTTAGCATAAAGACAATCTTTCTTGGTCTTAATTGCAGCTAGGTATGGACTATATAACCAAGTTTTGGCCAATGGGATATGAGAAGAAATAAAGGGTGAAACTTCTGGAGAATGTCATTAAAAGGAAGGGAGCATGCTCTTCTGCCCTTCTTTTGCCCTGCTGGCTGGAATGTAGACATAATGAATGGGGCTCTAGCAGCCATCTTGGACCATGAGGTAATGTTGGGATAGAGGCCATGAATGGTGGGGAAACAGGATAGAAAGAGCCTGGATACCACATAACACTTTAGCAGTCTAGGAGTGACTACTTCTGGATTTCTTAGAAGTGAGAGAGAAATAAATCTCTCTTACTTAAGCCACTGCTATTTTACTTGTTCATTTTCTGTTACTACAGGCTAAACCTAATTCTAATTGACACATCCATGGACCAGAACTAGTCTCTAGGCATATTTTGTTTGCCTACACACTAACGTTCAACTATTTTAAATTCAAGTCCAACATGTTAAAACCAAGAGTTTTTTTCACATAAAAATTTGAATTATTACTTTTTCTGGAACTGCAGTTCAGCCTGGCAATATGGGAAGAAGCTGAATAAGAGCTGCCCTTTTCTGCTGGAACCTGGGTCCTTCTGTTCATCACAGGCTCTGCCCATTTTACTCTATATTCCCTCCTGGCGCCTCTGCCTCTGAGCTTGAGTCCCTGGGGCAGAGGTTCACATTGTTCAGACTCAATTCCCTAGGAACCCTCCTCGCCCTGCCTTCTGCATATGAGCCACAGGGAGCCTGGGCCCCTTACATACCATCTGGAACCAGTCTGAGTCTTACTCTCTGGCCCAGCCATGGGGTGGGAGCTTTCTCAGAGAAGGAATTATATCTAGAAGCAAAAGCGAGATGGGAAACAGGTCTGGGACTGGATCAGGGGCTTGTCCTGGGCCACCAGCAAATCTGTGGGAGAACAGACCAGGAGTCTGGTATCCTGAGCCCCAGCCTGGTGACCCAAGCTCCTGAGTCTTTGGAAGAGAAGTTTTGGTAGGAAAACTTTCCTGGGAAGAGACAGAGTTTTTCTGTTCTCCTAAAACAAAAATGAAAACAGAAACAAAACCAGCCCTGCCCACTCTGTCCAAATCCAGGCAGTGGTGGGAGAATGTGGGAAGGAACCTGCATGTGTGGCATCTTGGTGAAGACTGGCCACCTGCCTCCCCCTCTGGACCCTCACCTGCAAAACGCCTGTGACAGGGACAGAGGCCACCTCACAGTGAGAGCTGCTCTATTTCAGTCCCAGGCTAGGAATTCCTTCTCGAAGAGGTACGAAGTTATAATTCTTTCATTTTGGCATCCCCATCTAGCGAAGCCTAGTAAGTGGAAGAGGCTAAATATACATTGTTAAATGGATGGATGCATGAATGAATGAATGAAACAGCAAGAGTTCAGGGCCTGTGCAATATGTCCCAGATGGGTGGCACAGTTACAGAAGCTCCCCTTCCCCTCCCAGGCTCCTGTGCTTAGGAATCACTAAACACTCCTGAATGGGGGTTCTGTGCCTGCTAGCTCCAATCCCCATCCTTCCCTCTACTCTGCGGACTCCTCCTGGATGGAGGAGAGAGCCTAGAAGTAAAGAAAAGTTCTGAAGTGGCCTTGGTAACCTGCTCAATGGCACCCTGCTGTTTGTGGTCCCTGCTGGCCTGGGGGCGGACTGAGGCACACGGTGCCGCCACATTTCAGCACCACAGAGACCGATGGGAAATTGCTCCACTATTAGGACCCATGCTTTGTCTCTACAAGCAGCAAAATTAACTAGAACAGCTAATTAATCACGGAAATGTGCAACATCTCTGTTATTTTTAATTCCTCGCCGACATTAATGCATTATTGGTTTGCTTTAGAACTAATTCACAGCCCGGTCTTGATTCCCTTATCTCAGGGTTGCCAGCTCCTGGCTGGATGTGAAGGAAGCTCCGCTGCTGATTTCCCAGCCCTTCAAATCATCTCAAAGCACATTAGAGTCACATAAACAGGACATGTAATGAGACAGCCCTACTTTGCTTTGATACTTTTAATTGCCAGCCTGAGAAAGACAGGGAAGAGGCAGGCGAGGAGGCCCAGGAGAGACGCCTGGGGCCTGGTGATGCATGCACGTTGCCTGCTGCAGGAATAAAGTCAAAACCAGCCGGCTCTTCTCTGAGCACCTGCCTTGTCTCATGGGCGCCAGTGGTTTCCAGCAACAGAGAGACACGGGGAACATGTAGGATAGACACGTGACCAGTGCCATTCAAGGTACACAGAAAAAGGTTCCTTTTCAGAACTGAGGTTCCTTCTCCCCTCAGAAAGCTAGCAATTTGGCAAGGAAACTTCCTGGATGGGACATGCCAAGCAGGGACTTTCATCTTTCTCACGCAATCATGTACTCATTTGACCAACACTTTCTGAGCACCTGCTGTGCGCCACGCCCTGTCCTAGTTATCAGTGATACATCAGTGAACAAAAGAAACACCAATTCTGGCCTTCATGGAGCAACCACTCCAGCAGGAAAAGACAGACATAACAATAAGCACAATAAAGAAGTACATTACATAGTTTGTTCATGTCGGAAGATAAATACCCACGGGTCTTGCATTTCTACACATCTTGCAAGTAAGAAACTAATTGCTTCTTGTTCTGGATTACTCTTTCAAGGATGTTTGTATAGCAAACAGCCTTGGAAGCTAGAGATTGTGTCCCCGCTGCAGCAGCGGGAGACATACCTTCTATCCAGTTTAATAAAATTATTGTCTCTTCTGGAGCAAGGGACAAGCGTGCTTACTGTCTGTTATGAAAGATTCAGGTCCCCTGAGCACAAGTTCCTCTCCTGTAACATTACCCATCATGTGGGCAGGTCTTATCCAGTCCTCTTTACATCAGCCTGTGGGAACCAGGGCTCAGGAAACCAGTGTGAGAATTACATGAGATAAGGCGAGATGAGATTTGTCCCCCCATGTTAGTGACAATGATCAATAACACAACCTCTGCACGCAGAGACATGTTAAGTCAGCTTCAACGCACAGCCCGGGGTCGTTCTTGATGATAGAATTGCCCTGGACTTTCTCCTGGCAGGTACAGGTGGAGTCTACAACAGTCAGCACATCCTGCTGTATCAAGAGGGCTCCACAGAGGAGAAGGCAGGTGACAGGACCACTGTCTGAGTACCCTGAAGCCCTCCCTCCCTGACTGCTCTGCCCTGAGGATGGCTGACTGCTCTCACCCCCCATCACAGTTAGTTGCTTGCTTCCAGTGTGACGCTAAGAGATCTCTCGTTCCCCCCTGGATGTGGCTTTTGTCTCGCTAACCAGGTTGTAAGCCCAGGGCAGGTACCACATGTCTGAGTGTCTCTAATCTGTCACACACCTGGCAGCGTGCTCTGCTCATCATAAACCATCAATAAATTCTCGGTGACAATAGCAACAAGCCTCCTACTCAGTGCCAAGCACAGTCTTTCCCTCACATAACCTGTGTCAGGGTCCGGAGGGAAGAGAAAGCCACACTGGGGGGGGGCGGGGGGGGGACCACCCAGTCTTCCTCTCTCCCCTCCAAGCTGTCCTCCCACTCAGCCTGTTCTGTCCATCTGCCCACTTCCCAGGGGCGCAAGCCGCTCTTCCCCCACCCCCATGCGTCCCGGGAGAGAAGGAGGTGGGGATGCCTGCTTAAGTACTTTCCTGTCTGCATCCTGCACCCCCAGCCTCCATGACTATTATTGGTAAGTGAACCAATTTTCTCTCCTGACATCTGTAGCTCTTAGCAGTGAATATATTTGAAAAACCCTTTATGATTACTTGGAATCTTCCCTGCAGTTTGATTCCTGATATTTCTCTTTACTCACTGAATGACTCTTTTAACTCATTATTTCTGACCCTGCAGGCCTGCCCGTCTCCCCACTCCACACAACACCGTGGATATTTATCCCCTCCCTCCCGCAACCTGCAGAGAAGCGGGCAGGCTGGTGGCGGCGAGGACCCACCTCCGCCCTCCTCCGCCCTCCCCATCTGCTCCCCCCAACTGCTTCCCCAGGTGGGCAGCCCCCTTCTCCAAGCCTCACACCCCACCCAGGACTTTGTAAAAAGGAGGATTTTTCAGGGGAGACGTGTCTCCTTCTCCCCCATTTGCCGTGAGCCGCGTACACCACCCGCTGCTTGTTCTCATGATTATTTCCAACTCCTTCCAGAACACTTAGCGTTCCAGCCTCAGCACGTGAAGTGACTTTTCCACCAGGGGGACAATAGAATTTGGGAATAATACTAGTGATCATCATAACAATACAAATTAGAACAGGTCCCAGAATACTGGCTGCTGATGGCGGGGGATGTAGTGAGGGCCCGAGTGGTGCGCTGAGCCCTACTTGGCCCTAAAGGCATTGCTATGATGCACCTGATGTACCTTCCGCGGTGGTCGGGGGTCGGGGGAGGGTTGGTGAAGGCTCTAAAGGCACAGAAATGTCGTTGGATCCCAGGTTAACACTGCTGAGGTCTGTCTCCCAGCTCCAAGGAGCCTGTGTCCAAACACAGTGTTAAGAGAGTGAGGGCAGCTCCCATGGGGTCTTCCTGCCGTCCTCTCACTACCAGGCATCCAGAAGCCCCGTCGATCTGGACTCCAAATACCTTTGCAGTGGCATCTGTCACCATGCCTCCCATTCATTCACTTATTTATTCATTTAGGTAACGAAGAGTTCCTGGGCACCTGGTATGTGCCAGCGAGCCAGCCTGGAGCTTGGGGGACAAAGAGGAATAAGCCGGGCTCTTGCCTTCTGAGCTCACAGCCCAGTGTGGGAGAGGGATACAGACGTGGCCGTGCAAGAGATGGTGTGGCTGGAGGCTCAGAGCCCAGATCCTGGAGTCAGGCTGTCTGGGTTTGAACGCCAGCTCCTACTTGTTAATAGTGGGACCTTGGGCAAATGTCTTAGCTTTTCTGGGCCTCAATTTCCCCATCTATAAAATGGGGATATTAACAGTACTTACCTCAGAGGACTGATATGAGTTAATATATGAAAAGCTGTTAGGACAGAGCCTGGCAGACATAAATGCTGTATAAATGTTAGTTATCCCTGTTGAAAGGTGAGATTGATTCTGTTTCCTGGTACCTTTGTAGAAAGAGTTCTTATTATATTGACCATCAATGAAGGTATTCAAGCTTTCTGTTCTCAGGACAAAGGGAGACCAAAGATGCCCCCTCCATTCCTCAGTAGAAAAACGCTGAGAACTGGAGAGTTTGGAAAGACTGCTTGGGCGGGGGGAAGGTGCGGAGGAGTGTTCCAAAGAGATAAACTGAGTTACAGAGGTAGGGAGCGCACAGTGTGATGGGTGTCCCTTGACCCCCATCTTCTCAGATCCAGAGAGCGTGCCCTGCTTATGCCCGTGGCTCAGGAAATGGGTGTGGGAGCAGATTCCCTCCAGAGGGGCTCATGGGGTGAGATCACAGGTCTTTCCAGATTCCCTTCCCCTAAAGGGCCATTCGCCCTCAACCACCTGGCAGTAGTATCTCTGGGTGCTTTTTCACTGGACTGATGTGAGGTTCTCCTGTTCCGTGAGCCTGTCCACCTAGACTGGATGGTTCAGAGGGTGGGCCAGGTCCCCCCAGCCAAACTGGAAGGGTCCAAAGCCAGCGCAGGGTCTCCAGGTGCATGTAGTCTCTTCTGGGTCCTCAAAATGGGCTCCGCCCCCAGGGCTCAAGTCAGCTCGCGGGGAGTGGGGGTGGGGGGTCAGATGCTGTGAGTCATAGAAACTGCTCTGAGGTTCGGAGCGTCCTGTCCTTCCTGACATGCTGCTCACGCAGATTGGGCTCTCATGGTGGAGCCAGGCAGCCCCGCCCCCAGGCCCCATCTCCTGTACCCCAGATCCTGCCACCAAGATAACCTGGGCACAGCTGGGGTGATGTACTGCTCCGAAAGGTCCACAGGGAGGAGCCAGAGGGCACCTCGTCTCTATCCACTGTGCAGCAAGGGCCCTCCCATGAAGTGAGATGAAACCTCTGGGCAAGTATTGTTTGGTGCAGCACCTAACACGGTTCACATCCATTCAGCAACACACTTCAGTCCTATGCGCTAGTCAGGATGGGCCTTACTGTCCCCATTTCACAGATTAGGAAACTGAGGCTTACAAAGGTGAAGAGGCTTACCCTGGGCACACAGCACAGGGGCAGCACAGACCCTATCTCCACTGTATCCTAGCTCTTCCTCAGGCCTTACTGCCAAATGTGTGAAATTCCTGCTTGCATCTGGGTTCTCAGCAGGAGAAGAGCTCAGAAACACAGACACCCCAGGAGGAAGACCCAGGGGAGAGGCACATCGGGGATTGCCTGCATCCCTATCTCTGGAAGTCAGAAGAATGGTTTCCAGGTCTTTCCAGGTCTGCTTTTACCCCTGTCAGGCAGGCAGCCTGAGGCGCAGGTCATAGGGTGAGTGTGCAGGGACTTGTTATTGGGCTCTTCCATGAGTGAGCGGCTGCTGGATGACACGCACATGGCCCTGCACGGCAAGGCTGCTGCTGCCAGAACCATTACTGCACTGATTAATTAGGTGCCTTCCACGCAGGGCCTCTGGGTTCCTGGGTCTGCTTGTCAAAACTGCAGGGCTCAGCAAACTGTGAGGCGCCAACCCGGAACCACCATCCAGACCTGCCACGCCGGAGAGGGAGGCCGAGTGGTTGCGGGGGACTCTGCCACACTGAGGTTCCATGCCCGGTGCAGGCCCACTCCGCCTGGGTACAGTAGCTGTGGGAGTGGGTCTTTTCTTGCTTGCCCTGAAAGGTTGAAGGACCTCACCAGCCTCAACTACCATTTTTTGAGGACCTGCTTTGTGTATCCACCACCTCAGGTGCTTAAATGAGTTACCATGTGTCATCCCCACAGCAACCCCATTTTCCAGATGAAGAAACTGAGGCTCAGAGGAGTAAAAAAGCTGCTCAAGGTCCTGCAGCATAAATGAGTGGGTGGAGTAGTGCTCTGTCCTACTCACGGTACTAAGAACACCCCCACCCCCAGCTGCTTTATCAAGACTAGGAAAGAGGAGGGGGTCCCATTGCCTCCAACTTGTGACTCCTAAGACCAAGCCTCCCCCCCCCCCTTAGCATCCCTCTCTCTCATTTAGGGAAATCACTCATGAGTCTGCACAGATGCAGTAATCACACTCCTCCTTACATTTCCTTGTCCAAGATGCACATGATCTTCTGGACTAGGGTGGGGTGTGGGGTTGGAATAAGTGGAAGAGGACATACTGGGACCTTTACCCAAGCACAGGCAAATGGGAATGATCACCTGCAAGCATCCACATGCTTCTTCTTCAGCTACAGCCTGGAAATACTTGAATAACAGATTATGGTCGTTTTAGCTTCTAGACTGCTCCATCTCCCCATTCCCCAGTTTAGTAAACTGAGGTGCTCAGTGGTGTTAGGGTCATGAGTTAGGCTGAAAACGGAGGCCAAGCATGTCCGCACAGAAGGAAGTATCGCCACCAGTGGGATCACTAGTCCTTCTCCACGGGGTCTGGGCACACTTCTGCATCTACCAGGCCATCCCGAGCATGTGGGTCGAGTGCCAGTTGCAAGGGGCTAGGTACCCAGTGGTATAGTGAGGGAAGAGGCTGCGCCTGTCATCAAAGAGCTCCCACTGGTGGATGAGACAGGAAGCGCATGGCTGTGACTGCCGGCGAAAGATGTAGACTCGGTGGGTGGCTCCCAGGTGTTACATCAAACATCCCAGCAGGTAGTGTTAAGGATGGGGAGGGAGGCAGAGAACAAGTTCTCACTTGAGGTGTCCACAATGGGGACAATAAGAATGAGAAGAGAGGGGGCTTCTCTGGTGGCACAGTGGTTGGGAGTCTGCCTGCCAATGCAGGGGACACGGGTTCGAGCCCTGGTCTGGGAAGATCCCACATGCCGCGGAGCAACTAAGCCCGTGAGCCACAATTACTGAGCCTGCGCGTCTGGAGCCTGTGCTCCGCAACAAGAGAGGCCGCGATGGTGAGAGGCCCGTGCACTGCGATGAAGAGTGGCCCCCACTTGCCACAACTAGAGAAAGCCCTTGCACAGAAACGAAGACCCAACATAGCCATAAATAAAAATAAATTAAAAAACAGCACACTGAATAGAGCTAGTTGAGAAAATATTTGTGAGGAGGGCTTTGATGTAGGCCCTGGACACCTGAGAAGAGAGAATCATTGAAATTAGAAAGATTGGTCAAAAACTGAGCATACCCTCTAGCTGATGGCTGATTTCTATCTTTAAAAAAAAAAAGAATGAGAAGAGAAAGACAGCCGAGAAGGAGCAAAGGACCTGGAGGCTTCAAACACAGTGCTGCCCTGGGAGTTGTCAGGTGAGCCTGGCGTGGGGCGAGTGCAGAGCCCACGTTAAAGAGAACTTAATTGTGGCAGTGGCTGGGCTCAGTGCTTTGCCAGCATCATCTTACCTAAATCTTCACAGCAACCCTCAGGGATAGGGATGGTAGTATTCTCTTCGGCAAATGTGGAAACTGAGGCTCAGAGAGTCTGTTAACTAGCCCAAGCTTGCAGAATTAGAAGGACAGATGGCCAGCCATCTGCTCTGTGGGCCAGATTCACCTGCTGGGTTGGCTGGAGGAGGGGAAAATGAGGAGCCCAGTGACTCTAGGTCACATGGGGCTGGTTGGATGCAGCTGGACTGCAGGACCACTCCGGCCCCTTGGGAAAAGCTAAACTGTATGAACTATACTGTATGCCCTGGAATCCTCATATATGTGGTGAAGTAGCTTTCCCACATCAGAGAATGAGCTGTAGGGATGTGATTGCTGAGGATGGAAAAAGGCGGAGAGGAGTCTAAAGGGGGAGGAGGGGTGTATTAGTCTGCTCGGGCTGCCATAAAATACCACAGACTTGGTGGCTTAACTATAGAAATTTACTTTCTCACAGTTCTTGAGGCTGGAAGTGCAAGATCAAGGTGCCAGAATGGTTGGTTTCCTCCAAGGCCTCTTGTAGCTTGTTTACATGGTTGTCATTCTGTGTGTGCCCCACTGCTGTCTCTCTGTGTCCTAATCTCCTCTTCTAATAAGGACACCAGTCAGATTGCATTAGGGCCCACCCTAAGGGCCTCATCTTAAGTCAGTAACTCGTCAAAAGGCGCTATCTCCAAATACAGTCACCTTCTAAGGCACTGGGGGTTAGGGCTTTGTTATATGATTTGGGGGGACACAATTCAGCCCATAACATTCCACCCTCTGGATACACCCCCCCTCCAAACCCATGCCCTTCTCACATGCAAAATACAATTACTACCAGGTCAATGGCCCCAAAGTCTTAACCTATCCCAACATCAACTTTAAGCTGCAGGGATATGACCTGGGTCCCAAATTACTAAAGATGGATAAAGATGAAGGGAAGGTAAAAGGAAGAAGGAGGGTATTTCTGGGGCTGCAGCTCCATAAAGTAGAGTATAATCTTTGGGTAGGGCTGGCAAGGATGCACTGAAAGCAAATGGCTTGACCCTAAGGTCTCACCAGGCCAGGACCATCTTCATGGAAGAGGATTGGTTTAGTGAGAACAGGGTGGGATGAGAGGCTAGGAAGATGGGGAGATTGTGCAAAGCTTTGAGTCTAAGAAATCTGTCTGCCTGCTCTGCCTCTGTATGGAAACAACTATGCGTCTGCGCACACGTGTGTGTGCATGTGTGTGTGTGTTTAAACACTATTACTGTTTTGCATTCTCTGCATCTGCAGCTCAGAGACACAGGAGCCAGGATGATGGATCTATTGATTAACATTTTCATTCACTTCAAGATATAGAACGTGAGTCTCTTTTGAGACACATTTTGCTGGAGGCAGATACCTTTACCTTAAATGCTACTGGGCCTCTTTGTGCCCTGGTGTCTAGAAGAGGGTGTGGGCCCCCCTAGAGAGGCAGGGAAGGACCTAATTCTGGGTGGCCTCTCCAGAGTGGCAGAGAAACACCACAGAGGCCTGAGCCCAGGGATACACAGCTTCTGGGGTGGGGGATGTTCTTTAGTCTCTGGGGAAGCCTGCAGAGCCCAGCCCTGCCAGCCCCAGTCTTGAGTCTTTGGTGACTTGAAGGCCCTCAGAGTGATAGGGTCTTCAGCCACCTGTGGTTATCAAAATTCATTGCACACGATCACCAGTTGGGGAGCTTGCTCTGATAATAGACTTCTGGTCTTTCTTTTTGAGGTGTCTAGGGGTAAGGTCCAAGATCCAGCACTTCAATAAGCTCAGGGGAGTTTTATGGCCCATTGACCAGCACTTTCGAAGAAACTTGTTCCCTTATCAGGGTGATCAGCTGGAAAAGCTGGGTCCCAGAAAGTGGTGCTGAGCCTGCCTGACTGTACCGCACCCTGCTCACCCCATGTGTCCTTCAGGAGGGGGGAAGACCCCTGTGGGGGTGGGGGGATTATTAACCCTCTCAGAGTCACTAGAGGGTCAATACCCTCCATCCAAAGACCCTAGGAACACGCCAGCAGTGGAACAAGTTGGATTTTTTACTTGTTGCAAGTGAGGGCGAACATCCACCATGGGGACTGTGTAGCCTCTCAGTAAGAGGGTGGAGCTAGAGAGAAGCTGTTGTAGGATCTGGGCTTTGGTCAGGCGATTTGGGGAGGGTCCAAGGAAGCAGGAGTCTGTTCTGGATTGAGTGTTGTCGGAGAGCGAGGCAATCCTACTAGTGGGTATCTCAATCATTTTGATCCATATGTGAGACAGGAAGGGGGCAGGGCACAACCTTTAAAAGAATGTCATAGCTATTGAGGACACGACATAAACTGGTTAGAACCAACTAGGTCCAAGATGGCAGAGGAGCCGACTTCCACTAGACATTGAGCCTCAGTATACGCTCATTGTAATACATCAGCACGCTAAATGACGCACAGGCGCCATGACAGTTCTGAGGCCGACCATAAAAGGCCAAGTAGTGGGTGGTGGCCCAATTCCTGGGAATCCCCGCCCCTTCCCCAAAATAGTTGGAATAATCCTCCCACTCATTAGCCTATGAAATTACCCACCCTATAAAAACTGACAACCCCGTACCCTGGTGCCTTTTGCCTTCTGAGACGGCCCACACTCTGTCTATGGGATGTGTATCTCCCTGAATAAACCTTCTTTCACCTTACTATGGCTTGTTCTTGAATTCTTTCCTGCACGAAGCCAAGAACCCACACTCAGTGGCCGTCCCAGGGACTCACCTGAGACCTGGGATGTGACCATCCTCTCACACCCCACTCTCTTTCCCTCGACATAGGGAGGTGAAAACTATAATTGGTGAAACAGCAGCAGTCACTCACATTAGCTGGGAGAGAGGGGGGATTTGGTATTTTATAGTTTGGACAACATTCATGTTTTGTCTGTGTTCAGACACGGTTACAGAATAGACTTGGTTTTGTCTTGCTCTGTCATGGTCACAGGTGGCGTTGTCTGATGCTGATGCTCTGGGATATTGTTTATGTTCGACAGGAGGGCACCGAGGCCACCTCCCAGACATCAGGGCTACCCTGCTCTTTCTCATCACCCTACCACACCCCTGCCCACGAAATCGGGTGGTTTGTGTACTGTCCAAAGGAAGGACAACAATAGCCACTACAGCTGACCTTCACCTCCAAGCCCCCAGCTACTCTGACTCCCTGTGAGGCTCCAGGTGTTCCTTCCCCAGATCCACGCACGGTGTCAGCTACCTCCTCAGGCTGCTCCCTCCCCAGCAATAGTTTCCCTCCCATCCCTTTAGCCACTGCTCCTTCCACTAAAAGTCACACCCTGTGCAAAGAAGATTCCCGTGCCCCCTCCCCGCCCCCCCCCCCCGCCCCGTTCTGTTCCTTTGTGTCTGGATTTCACATTGCTGCTCTACTGCTGAGTTCCTATGTAGCTACGACTGTCACCAATGAGAGACCCTAAGTCACTCTCACCCTACAGTACTCGGCCCAGCCAGACCCTCGTACAAGTGTAGTGAGGGTGGTGGTTGATGGGTAGGAGGTTGAGGCTGATAGTGTTTCCAGTGTCGATTTGGATAAGGATGGGAATTTGGATATCGTGATGGCGATCACCATAACAGTGGCAGCGATAGTGATGGGGCTGTTAAGGATGGTGGTGGGGCTGGTGATGGAGGTGATGGTGGCAACCGTGGTGACAAGGTGATGGTGATGATATTGTCGGTGATTGCAGTGGGCAGTGTTGGGGGTGGTGACGATAGAGTTCACAGTCATCACAGTGATGGGGAGGGCAAATGTGATGATTATGAAAAAGACTAGTTTGTAGGTTGAAACCCTTGTGGTTCTTTGACAGTGTTCATGGAATATTCTCAGAGAGTTTATTAAGTTATCTACTTCTTTCTTCAGGCAAGGACACTCTAAATCAACTTTCTAAGGTTGCTTATGGACAGACAGTGATGCAGAATGAAGCTGGTATGACAGATCTCCCGTCTCCCAAGTCAGCAGCCCCAGGCTTGCCCCATTTCCAGGCCCATGGAAAGGAGATTACAGATGGTTGCTGCATTTCTGGCAGTGTCCTCAGACAGAAGGGGACTCCCTGATGGGCACCGACAGCTGTGAGGCACCTGGGGAGACTCAAAAGACCTGTCTCTGACAAGACCTGTCACATGCAGGCAGAGACAAGCATGGATACTGGATAAAGGGCCTGGAGACGCAGAACCAGGGCTGTCCCACAGGGCAGGGGTGCACAGAACAGATGGTCTAGACCAGAACACTCAGAAGCCAAGATGCAGGAAGGTATGGGGGCTGACTCAAAGTGAACAGCTGGAAATGGAGAAGGCAGGGCTGACAACCTGGGATGGAACTGGCTGAAACTTCCAGGGAAATCACTTGTTTGGAAAATGCCTGAGGCAAGAGGGCCCTGAGCCCAGGCCAAAGATTGCATCTAACAATGGACTGTTCCACACACCCTGCTGCAGGAGCCCCAGTGACTGACCTCTCAGAGCAAGGAAAGCCTGGGCCTGTAACAGGGGCTGTTACACCCTGCCCTGGGAGGACCTGACCTACTCCACGTGGCCTCCACCACTTCATCCCTCCTTAAGGTGCTCAGGACTCAGAGGCATAGGGGTCAGGGGGCCTCAGGTTTAAAGAGATCCCCAGGGAACTTGTGAATCACATGGTGACCTTCACGATGCTTCTCATCTGGGGAATCAGCCACATAATTTCCTCAAGTGGACACTAATCTGTATCAGTCAGGGTCCAGTCACAAAAATATAACCCACACTAGGTATTTCCAACAGAGAGATTTAATACAGGACATTGGTTACGCAAATGTTGGAAGAGCTGAGGGACCAAAAAAGGGTTGAGGAAGCAACCAGAGGTCAGCAAGAGCAGGAAGCCACTATGACCCTGAGGGCTGAGGGGACAACAGGAGGTGCTATTACCAGAAACCAGATGCCAAGGCTGTGTGGCAGGAGCTGGCATCATGTCGGAGATTCAACCACCCTGAAGACCTGAATTAAAGCAGGACGAGAGAGGGAGAAATACGCTGGCTTCTCACTTTTTCTTTTCTGCAGTCTCCCACTATTCCTCCTACTGACTGACCCTGACAAGAGGCCAGTTGGCAAAGGAGGCTGGGAAGCATCCTATGCAGGAGGGCTGGAAATAGATCTGAAAGCAACTAAGTATTGACCACTCTAGGTTCTGATCTCAGAAAGCTGAACTACCTTAAGGTCTCGGGAGCTCAATGACTAATATCCCTTCCCCCACACTTAGTTCATAGCTGTCTGAGAAATAGATACAGGAGTCAAGCAAAATGGAAACCAAATATTAACTTCAGTACTACTGCAATAGTAGAGACCGTGGCATTAAGGTCTCTTAGCCAGGTGGGCTTGTAACATCTCATGCCTGAATTTGCCAGGCTTGCTGAGTCTCAGGCAGAGCTGGACATCTGCAGACCCAACCCCCCTCCCATGGTGGGGAGATGCAGAATATCTGTGCTTTCTGTCAGCAGGAAGATCCCACAAGTGGAGAGCACTCAGATCCTCCCCCAAACCCGCCCACAGAGAAATCACCTCTTCCCCAGGGGGGCAGTGAGAGAGGCAATGGAGAGAGGAGACGATTGTTGCTCTAATGAAGGGCCCTCTACATGGAACCAGAGACCAGATGATATGAAATCATAGTCTCCAGTTGGGAATGCTGAATCACCTCTATGAATCCCTGCCCAGTGGTCATCCAGCCTCTCTTGAAAATGGTGAGTGATGGAGACTCAGAACCATCTGCAGTAACCCATTCCATCTTTACACACTTCTGATGGTTAAAATGTTCTTTATAGTAACCTGAATTTCCCCTGTAGTTTCTATTTCTCCGGCGGGGTGGGGGGGGTGGAGGGGGGCTTCACATAACACCTCTGATCCTCCTTCGGCAAGAAGAAGATGTTGAAGATATACTTAAAGGGGGCAAGTCCATCATCCTGAGACACAACTTCTCTAGGCTAAACACTCCCAGTCCTTTCCATTTGCTCTTATATGTCCATAGTTTCCCAACCATTCAGCACCCTAGTGTCCTCTTTATGGACAGATTGAGTTGGTCAGTATCCTTTTTAAAGTGTGGCACCCAGAATCAACCACACCAAGAAATCACCCTGTCATCTCTGCCACCCAAGTGGTCACTCTATAGCGGCTTTAGAGTTACTATCGCTGGTCCTACCCAATGAGATGGATACAATTGTTTCCCCATTTGGAGCTGGGGAAACTGAGGTTCGGTGAAGATTTGACTTGCCTGGGGTCCCATAGTTAGCAAGTGACTTGGGGCTGTCAGATTACAAAGCCTATGTTTGCTCCCCAAGGACATACTGTTCCCGACGCTAAAAGGAACCCACTTGCAGACCCTAGGGTTGAAGAAGGACAGAGAATAGTGAGCTCCTGTGACTCTGGATCCACTGGGAGTGAGAGGAAGGGGAGGGAAGGGGAGGAATAGGGATCCTGAGCCCCAGCCCCTCTCTGCCCCAATGTGGACGCTGTGTTTTGCTGGCCTGTTGGTGACCCTGCCCTCTTGAGTGGGGAACATGACCTTTCTTCTCCCAGCAGACCCCGAGAGGGAAGCACACAGAGCAGCAGTGTCTCCTGGCTTGTCACTGACAGGAAACCCCAGGACACAGAGCCGCACTTTTCTCACATTTATTTGAATGTGTTATAGCTCCGGTAGAAATGCTCATCGCTGACTGTACCGGAACAAAGCCCTCAGCTGTTGCCAGTGCCTGAGACAGAAAGGAAATCACATGCTAATAATTCATCAGAGGGAGGGGTGTGTGTGTGTGTGTGTGTGTGTGTGTGTGTGTGTGTGTGTGTGGCTACCTGAAAACAAGTCTCATATTTCTCATGTATAGGCCTCTGATACCAACTGACAGAAATCCATCCTTAAGTGAAATATTGATAGGTTTACTCTGCAATCTTAAGCAGGCCTCCTAAATGGCTGTAATTAAGGCTAGTAAAGAGGGGTGGCAGCAGAGAGGGGAGACCAGAGACTCTGGACCTGAGAGGAAATACACACACACACACTCACACACACACACACAGCTAGCGATTAAACAGAGTTGATGGTTGACTCCCCCCCCCAAAAAAAAGAGTCATAAAAAGGCAGCTCAGGGGGCTTCCCTGGTGGCGCAGTGGTTGAGAATCTGCCTGCCAATGCAGGGGACACGGGTTCGAGCCCTGGTCTGGGAAGATCCCACATGCCGCGGAGCAACTGAGCCCGTGAGCCACAATTACTGAGCCTGCGCGTCTGGAGCCTGTGCTCCGCAACAAGAGAGGCCGCGACAGTGAGAGGCCCGTGCACCGCGATGAAGAGTGGCCCCCACTTGCCACAACTAGAGAAAGCCCTCGCACAGAAACGAAGACCCAACACAGCCAAAAATAAATTAATTAATTAATTAATTTAAAAAAAAAAAAGGGTATTCCTTTCAGAAGTACCAGTTTTTAAAAATACTTAAATTAAAAAAAAGGCAGCTCAGGAGCTCAGGCTCCTGTTCCCAGCTCAGAGCCCCCAGCCCGTCCAAATCCACTTTGGATATAAAGTCTCCAGCCTGACATGTCCTAGTGATCAAATGGCCATTTCAGCAGTCACATCTGCTCTTCACCTGTGGCTCAGCTGACCCAGCACGTGGAGGGCCGAGAACCAAGTCTTTAAGACAAGGAGACGCCCACCTCAGGGGGAGAGCCGCAGCCCCTCGCTCAGGAATGGGCCACCCGGTGGTCTGCCTATGTGACCCCTGCTGCCTGGGGGACGGGGGTCTCCAACGATGGGGTGATGGGAGGTGATCAGGATGGGGAGGTGAGGGCATGGGAACTGGAGACTCCAGAAGATGTGGGCGGGCCGGGAAAGGCAAGAATCAGAAACCCAGGAGCACAACGCAGGGGGTGAAGGATTTGTATTCTCTTCAAAATCAGGTTTAGGGCTCCGCAGGCCTGGGAGAGTGTGAGGTGTCCTGAGGGCCTGGCTTTGCTCATGGGGGGACTTCAGAAGGGCTTCCTTCTTGCTGCTCTTCTACTGGTCTTTTTCTCACTGCATGCCCTTCCCTTCCTCTTCCTCTCCCTCCCTCTCTCCCCCTTCCTTCCTCTCCTTCTTGCTCTCATCTTACCTTCTTCCTCCCTCTTGTCTTCCCCGACAGAATCAGAAGCAGAGGTAAACATTGATCAGAAAGGCTTTAATTAAAACGTTAAACACTCACCTGCAGCCCCAGCGACTTTCCCAGAACTCTGTGTCCTCTCAGCAGCTAATTATTTAAAGTAAAATAGTGGCGCTCAGTCTGTATATGAGAGACTAACACATTAATGGGGAGGTAATTCTGCTCTAGCCCAGACTTTCTGTCGTGGAGTCACAGCTTCAATGGGCTGTGTCCCGGAGGCCTGGTTCACTACACCTGCTCAGGTGTCTGTCTCCCTCCGGATCCCTGAGCCAAGGCGGCAGCCCGGGCTCCCTTCTCCAGAGACCCTTTCTGTCTGTCTGAGAATGCTCCGTCATAATTAAGAAATGCATGAATCAGAGAAGGAGGGAGATAGTGGGAGCAAAATGTGATGATGAGGAAAATGGGAGCAGTGGAAACAGCCACGGGCATGGGAATGGGGACAGAGCGTAACTGTTGGCAAAAGGTTTCCAGCAGCTGACACAAAAGGAGAGGCTGTTTCCTTCCAGATTAGGGGGTTGCAGTGGGGGATGGGGCAGGGTGGAAGGAGGAATCAGACCAGGAGTGAGGTCCTCTGGAGGGGCTGTGAGTCTTGATCACTTGCATTTATTCATTCATCCATTTATTTATTCGTTCATCAACTGTTTATTATACATGAGCAACTTGCCAGGCGTTATATCACGCACTGGGGGCCAGAGCTGCAAATCCACCGTCCCCGGCCTCAGGGAACATCCTAACAGCATATCACCTGCACTCACACTTGCTCCCTGGTTTGTCTCCCTGAGACGCAGACCCATGTGCTCTGCATTGTCAGGGTGCAAAGACCATCAGAATGAAATGCATGGGGGAAGCATAGAGGTGAACAGGAAAGGATGTCTCTTCTCCATCACACCTACCACTCACCCGGACACGCAGAGGTGTCCGTGTCCCAGCAGGTCACACCCAAAAGGACTTCCAGGCCTCTGGATTAGTCTAAATGTCTCCTTGTATAGCTGGGAGACTGAGCCCAGAGAGGGTGTGACACCACTCAAAAGTCACACAGCAAGTCTTAACTGAAGTAGGGCCAAAGCCAGGACAAGCCCCCACAGATACCCCTCAAGGGGTGATGTCAGACAGGGGCGATTGTCCACAGAATACACCTGTCAGATCAGCTTCCACGTCTGCCCAGCACCTGGCACAATGTGAGGGGTGGAGTGGGGGCAGGTTGACTTTCCTAATGGTGTGTGGTGTTTGGAAGCTTAATGTGGGAGAGAAGAGTTCAACAGATCTGGATCCAAATCCCATCTCAAACACTTAGTTGTCGGGAAGGCTTGCATAAGTTAGTAAAGTTTTTGGAGTCTTGTTTGCCTCCTTTGTAAAATGGGCACAATAAAGCCTATCATCCCCAGAAGGTATAAGGACTAACATGTATGTAGAGCTGCTGGTACAGTGCTGGCCCAGGAGATCAATAAAAGGAATCATTACAGCATGAGCTTGGCCACCAGGGCAAGTCCAAGTGTCTTCTGAACAGGTGCCACTCAAGCCGGGGCAGTGACCCAGGAGTTTCTGGGACAACAGGGCAGACAGACTTTGGTTTTGTTGTTTGTTTTTTTCTTTCTTTCCTTCTTTCTTTCTTTCTTTCTTTATTTTCTTTCTTTCTTTCTTTTTCTTTCTTTCTTTCTCTCTCTCTCTCTCTCTCTCTTTCTTTCTTTCCTTCTTTCTTAACATTTCACAGATAATCTAATATATAATTCGATTATAATTAATTACTCACATGTGGGTAACTGGGAATTAACTCACATTTCCCACCATGAGGCATTAAGGGTGAAAAAAGCAAAAGGAAAACATCATGTGTCCTTCATATTACAATATGCAAGAAACTACCTCTTACATCATGTCTGTGCTCCAGCCTTTTTGTCTCCATCTGGCAGGTAAGCCATGAAGACACCGGACGGGGTCTATGAATCCCTAAAAGGTTGTTGTGTATCAGTTCATTTTCCAGAGAAAAGAGTTGGTAGTTTTCCTCAAGACTCCCTTCCTTCAGGGAACCCTCAGCCTGATGTGGGAGATTCATCTTCTGCCTTCAATCTGAAATGGAGACAGCCCCGCCCTCAGGGAGCCCCAGTCTGAGGGGAGACACAGCCCTTCTTTCAAGGAGCCTCAGTCTGAGGGTAGAAACAGATCTGCCCTCAGGGAGTCCCAGTTTGATGGGGGACACCCCACTCTGCCCTCATGGAGCCCCAGTCTGACAGGGGAGACACAGCCCTGCCCTGAGGTAGCTGACATGTGATGGAGGAGATACACCTGCTGTTTCCAGGCACATCCCAGTCTGAGGAAAACAAAAAATATCAGAGCTAATTCACACATGCCAAGCAACATTGTACCAACTGAGCCCTGGGCACTGGAGAAAGATGTGGCAAAGGCAGGGTCCAGCCAGAGCGCTCCAGGCCAGGCAGCCCCTACCCTTCCTCTGCAGCCCCTCCAAAATAAGGCTCAGGCTAAGTCCAGGCAGCACGTGGTCACAGACCCTTTGGCGAGCAATTAGTATTCTAAACATGAAATTAATTTCTCCTACGAATATAAGAACCTAGTAGTTTGTTTCACTTTTATTTTATTGTCAGATAGGATTCATTTCCTACATGATTTTATGGTTGGATAGGATTCATTAGAAATTTTCCCCCAACTCCTTCTCTTAAAAAAAAAAAATATGTGTAAAGTGCTTGAGACAGTACCTGGTATAGAATAAAATACTCAATAAATGTTAACTATTTAAAAAAAAAAAAAAATCCTTCAGCTGCTCCGTCAGCGGTTGAGCTGGGCTTAGCTTTCCTTTGAGTCACCCGTCCCCACAGCTGCATCGCCGTAGCCCTGGGTTCTGCTCCTCGGTTTCACTTTAATTTCCGACTCTGAAGAGCCAGGTACTGAAAGGGAGATAAATCTTTCTGGAAGCTCCTGCAATGGGACCTTGGATAATGGAGCAGAGGGGAGAGTTAACGTTTCCGGGGCTCCTCTGTGTTATTGACTGACATTGCGACCCTCACTCGCTCAGAATAACGCCTCTAATTTATTTAGTACCCACTCTGGGTCACTTAACTTGCTGGGTACCTGCTCTTGCTCCTACCTCTGCCTGTGTTCTGCTTAACACGGGGTCACTGAAAACAGACTCTCCTGGGGTATACTAGGCCTCTGCGGGACAGGACCCCTAAATGCCAGCCTGAGCCCATCGAACAAGACGTCTTCAGCCTTGACCACAGGCTCTGCTTTCCCTTGTGTCCTGCTCACTGACCTCAGTTGTACTCAGAATTAGGCCCCTGAGTATCTCCCCTTTTATTACACAAGCAGGGATTTGGGCTTCATATCCCCCTCTGACTGGGGCTCCCTGAGGACACAGCTGTGTCTCCCCTTCAGACCGGGGCTCCCTGAGGACGGGGCTGTGTCTCCCGCCTTCTTTACATCTCTTCCCCTCCAGCTCCACCTCCATGTTTCAGGAGTGGCTCTACATTTGGGAGTTGGAGACTCTGCATGGTACTGTGAATGCCCAGGAGCTGCTTCCCTCCCCGTCCCTTTTACGGATGACCTTGGCCTCCAGGAAGCAAAGAAAACAACTTCCATAGAGGTACCCGGAAGGGCTCTGCCAGGTCAGTGGCCACACTGTGACTCTGTCCTGCCCTGAGCCTTTCAGAGATGCCAGTTCTCAGTACCTGCTTGCTCCCAAGGATACCCTTCCCTTTCCTCTCTTTTTCTTCGCGTATAGCTTTTCTTTCTTATTGACATCGGTGGAGAGACACTGTAGATGGCATGAATAATAGATTATTCATTTGGAGCCTCTCCAGTGAGTGACTTGCCACCCCGTAAGGACGCATGTTATGTAACCAGGGAATTACGGTGGCATCAGAGGCAGCGTGTCTGCTAAAGAGCGTAAGATCAGAGGCGTGAGAGAAGCGGGCAGCAAGGCCACTTCACAGGAGGGTCTGTGGGGAGCCAGGCTCCGGGCTGGTTGTTTTCGGCTGTCTTCTCTCCTTTAAGCCTCACAGTGACCAGTGAGGAGGCGCTGAAACCTCTCTGTGGAGGGAGAATGGGCTGGTTAAAGCTGGGCTGCCTGGCGCTGAGGACGCTGAGTTCCCGGTGCCCGGCCTGTACCCAGCTGCTTGCTACCCTGCAGCCTCCCCATCATGGTGAGCTGGCTGCGGCTGTGCCTCGGAAGGCCTGCTGGAGAAGCTTTCCCCAGGGAAACAGGAAAACCAGACCTAGGAGATGGCATCCCTGAAGGAGGGCGGCCCTGGCCGTTCCCCCCATGTGACACTGGGTTTCTCCACAGAGGCCCTTGGAGGGTTAGTTAATTAAACATGTAATTATGTAGATGATGAATTACAGTTAGGGTCTGTGCTATAAAGAGAAGCCGGGGGTTAGTGAGAAAATGTAACAAGGTGACCTGGCCTGTGTGGGAGTAACTGACCCTGACACTCCGCCTCTGCCAGCCTCTATGTGACCCCGGTCTGATGAGACGCAGCCCTGCCCTTGGGGAGCCCTGGTCTGAGGGGGAGACACGGCCCCGCCCTCAGGGAGTTCAGGCTGATGAGAAGGTAGAACCTCTGCCCTCAGGGAGCTCCTAGATAAAGAAAAAACAAAAACAAAAAAACAGACCCTGCTCCCCTAGACTCTGAACATATACATTTTCTCCTGTGTACAACAAAGAGGAGATTTCTAGCAATCTTAGTCAGAAACTAGAAGACAAGGGTGAAAAGGTATAACAGACATCCAGACTGCTCTTCCTAAAGTTTGGGTGGAGGGGGAGGATCTAAGGACACATATATAAATTTTACAGTTTCACAGTGTGCAAAATCTGCTATAGTTTCCAGCTGAACGTGGCTGAAAAGACACATTCACTTAGCTCTGATCCCTCCCCAAAGTCAAAAGGGTGAATAAAGGAATAAAGAAAATAGAAACAATTATTAGCTGTAAGAAAATTAAAAATAGTTTAGGAAGGAAACTATTATCATACATGGCTCTTTCTAAGCAGTATTTCTATAATCACAAATGCATTGAATACTTATTTTTAGCCACGAATTGTGATAAAACTCTATTGAAAGACTGGTGGGGAGAGTGATTCTGCTGGGAGTGATAGGAGGAATACTATCAGAGTGCTAAGTGCTCAAACGCCTTATCAGGAAGTCACCAGATAATGTCTCAAAGGAAAAAATCAAGACAGAGCCAATAACGAGGAAGTAAGTACCAGAGGAAGTAACTAAAGAGTTGAAAGGTTCCCCCTGAGGAGAGGGATTTTGGATGGGAAGGTTGTAGCTGGTCACTATTCCTTTACATTATAACCTGTTTGACTTATATGTAAAACTTGGATAAACATAAAAATTAATATTTTTGTAATGGAAGGAGGATGCTGTCAGACCTTTGCTATCTGGAGGACAACAGGTACCAGCTGGTTAAGCCAATCAATGGATAAAGTCATCAAAACAACATCAGAGGAAGGAGACCAGCAGGACTGTCTCCATAGTTGCCACAGTCTGGCTTAGGGACACTCAGAACCCTACTGCCCATGCCACCTGAGCATACACTGGGCTGGAGGGAGCAGGGCAGCCACCAGAGAAGCCAACTCAAGACTATAAATATCAGCCACAGATGTTCTCAAAGTGAACACTCCACTGGCTGGAGTCTGAATTCCTGCCTTTTCAGGACTTTAATATCATCAAGAATAAAATTACTTTTCTTTTGTCTAGCCCTTTGTAGTTTACATGTATTACGTGAAATGTCAGCATTGGGTCCTATCTGTCCAATAATACTCTTCTCCTTTTACAACCAAAAGCACAAGGGCTTGGAGAGGAAAACAGTTTACTTAAGATGACATCCTAATTAGGAGTGAAGATGGGCACGTCCACGGTTCTCCACCTGGGTGGCACTTCGGGATCACCTGCACAACTTAAAAACGATATACCCATGGCCAGCTGAATTCGAGTTTTTGTCATGGTTTAAAGTCTCCCCTGGTGATTCTGATGCCCCATACCAGGCCGCCTCTGGTCCCCCTTAACTAACCTTCTGTCCCGCTACTCAACACACGCCATTCTGTGGACCTCAGGGAAGTCCAGGTCATTGCAAGAACAAGCACCACCAAAATTTCAGTGGCTTAATATGACAAAGATTTATTCATCACTCATACAAAGTCCACTGTGGGTCCAGGCAACCCCCTCAGGGTAGCTGTCCTCCGTGTGGTAGCTCAGTGTCCTCAGCTCCTTCAACCTGGTGGCTCCTCCCTCTCGACACAGGCTTCCACAGTTGCCATGGCAGGAGGAAAAAATGCTGAAGACACTTATACCATCCATTAATGCTTTAGCATGTAAGAGACACATATCACTTCCACCCATAACCCACTGGCCAAATCTAGTCTTATGACCCTTACATAACAGCAAGTGTGGGAGTTGGGGTGGGGGAAGGGGCAGTGGGTATAATCCTCTCCTGTGCCCTAAAGAGAGGAAAACCCAATGTGGGTAAACACCAGTGACATCTACCACACCTTTCATGGCACCCTAGAAGTGCTCGCTGCTCCCTGCATGCCTCCCCCAACCCCCCATTCTCCCTTCCCTTACTGCTCTTTAAGGCCTGGCTGGAATCCCGTCTCCTCCTTGAAGCACTCCTTGGCCACTGCTTTCTGCACTGATCCCCTCAGCCTGACCAACAACAGTTCTCATTATCTGTGGGATGCATTTTGGCACTTACAGTTCATTAAGCATTTTCAGAGTCTTTGCATATCCTCTGTTGCAAATGATTTCATCATCTGGACTTTGGGCCAAGAAATGAGAGGGATTGCTGGTCTGGACAACAGAGTTTATCAGAAAAGTGGGAGGGATGGGAGCCTGGAGAGTGGGCCCGTTGACTTCTGAGCCTTTGTGCATTGCAGGGAAGGGAGCTGAAGGGACAAGGGAACCCTGGGGCTTGGAAAGATTGTTTTCAAAAGCCCCTCATCCTGAGAAGCTTAGGCTGAAAAGTAAACACCAGTTAAGAGTTGGGGGTCTTGGCCGGAGAAGACCTCGCTTAGAACTGCTGATTATCTTAATGAGGGGATGAGAAGTATTGAAAAGGCCACAGCCTGCATGGGAAGCCCACCAATGAGCCCAGGACTTAAATGGACATGTGCAAAAGATGGGAGGTGAAGGTCATCTCCCCCTCTGCACTCCCACTGAACCCCCAGCAGACAGGTCCCTGTAATTCCTACACACTGGGGTCACTGTCTGCTAACATGGCTATTTATTTATTTATCTTTAACAAACATAACACTATGTCCCAGGTACTATCACATGTGTTTTATAAATACTAACTCATTGCATCTTCTTTCAACCCTGTGTGGGTTTTTGTTCCCCTCATCCCCCTCTATAGATGAGGATACCAAGATTATATAACTTGCTCAAGGCCACCACTAGTGAGGGACAGAGCCACTAGCTCCTTTACAACAGAGCATATCTTTATAAGCCCAGCAACTTCAGGTGCTTTCTAAATGAGTGAATGCTGTCTTGTTTCCCTCTGAGAACAAACTGCCTGGGTTCAATTTCCAGCTCCAGCACTTACTAGCTGTGTGAACCTGGACAAGATATTCACCTCTTTGCACCTCTATTTTCTCATCTGTAAAGTGGGGCTAATAATAAGCCTCATAGGGTTGTTGTGAGGATTAAGAAAATTAAAGAAATTAAAATATGTAAAGAGTAACACAATCCCTGGCACAGGGAAATTCTCAATAAATATAATTGTTATTTCACATGCTATATCTTAGCTCATCAAACTGTTAGCATCTGTAAATACACATTAACCATTTCTTTTCATTCTTGACACTACCTAGAATGTTTTAGGCACACATTTCTAAATATTATTCTAGAATAGGGGACTATTTTAGTTGCCTATTTCTACATAACAAAGCTTAACAGCTTAAAACAATGCATATTCATTTCCCAACAGTTTCTGTGGGTTACGAATCCAGGCATTGCTTAACTGGGTCTTCTGTTTCATGATCTCTCACATTGTAGACTTGTGAGCCATTGTAGACACATCAGCCAGGGCCGTGGTCTTATCTGAAGGCTCTACTGGGGACGGATCTGCTTCTAAGTTCACTCTGTGGTTATTGGCAAGATTCAGTTCTCCCATGGCTGTTGGACCAAGGGCCTCAGTCCCTTGCTGGCTATTGGCAGGTGGTGACCCTCAGCTTCTTGCCATGAGGGCCTCTCCAACTCACTTTATCAGAGCAAGTTCATGAGAAGAGGAGCCAGGAAAAGAGAGAGAGAGCTAGTAAGGTAGAAGTCAACGTCTTCTGTAACTTAACCACAGAAGCAACATTGATGTCTTTTGCCATATTCTATTCGTTAGAAGCAATTACTAGGTCCAACCCACACTCAAGGGGAGGATCAGGGGGCCCATGTCAGAAGCTGCTGACCCCAGGCTCAAACTTGTTAACTGAACTCAAGAGCCAGCTCTGCTTCAGATGAAAGTAAGGAAGGGGGAGAGGCTGATGTGTAGTGTTCTAACTAGCTCCGCCTCTAGGGCAAGCCTCTTTGAACCGTTTTGGGGCCTTGGTGTCCACCCCTATAAAATGAGCAGTTTTGACTAGGAGATGCTTCAGGTGCCCTCCATCCGACATTCTGGGGTTCTAGGTTCTTTGAATTTAACAGATCTTGATTCAACCAAGCTAATAATGTTAGCGTGCTCTGCATTCTTGGAAAGCTGCCAAGATCACGTGAGTCCCTTCCAGACTCCCAGCCCAACCAGGTGAGGGGTGGATCACTGCCTCCCTCCCACCACCCATGCTGCCCCATCCCACACACAGCCTTGTGGGAAGGAAGGAAGTGGGCGAGCAGAGTCCTCAGCAAAGGAAAGGTCCCAGGTGTTGCCATTTGCCTTCCCCACCTCCTTGCCCTGAATTGCTCTGGAGGCTAAATCACTGCCCACTACAATCAGCCAGGCAGGCCAGCATCGAACCCTGGGTGAGATGAAAGGTCCTTTCGAGGTGCATAATTCAGAGCAGCAAACCCTGTACAGAGCATATGATTAGAAGAAATGTGTGTCCCTGGGGCTGAACACAGCTCTGCAGCGTGGCGGGCCCCTGTGCTCCCCTCGGAATCCTTCTTATCTCTTGTCCCACCGTTCCTTTCCTCCCTCAACAGCTCAGCTGCAGCCCACCCAGCAGGCAGTCCCTTTCAAACAACACCCTCTTTTCCCTACAGAGAGAGTGCTACATGAATACAAGGAGCCCGAGAAACACAGCGGCGGATGGGGAGTCTGGAGGACCTAGTGTGGGTCCTGCTGTGCCCCTCACCTGCGGTGTGGTTCTGAGGGAGTCCCTTTCCCTGCTGAGCCTCAGTTTCCTCATTCTGTCAATGAAGTGGTTGGACTAGATGACTGCCAAAATCTCTTCCAGCTTCCAAATCCTATGGTTCTGACATTTCCCTAAAGTGATCAGGGAAATTAGGGGTCACTAGATGAGAGAGGATGTGTTTGGCTATAAGTAACTGAACCCCCAATAAAATGTGGCTTCTGTACATTTATCTCAATCAGAAGTAGAGAGATAAGAGGTTTCAGGGTTGGAGCACTGGTTCAGCAATGTCACTTTCCCATCATCCTTCACTGCCAACTCCAGTGAGACATGTCCCCCCTCGGGGGCCTGAGATGACCACAGCTTTTGGCATCACATCTCCCTGTGATGGAATCAAACATAGGAGGTAGGCAGAATGGTGTGTTCTCCTGGATGCTGCTGCATTACTAAGGAGAAGACCTTTTGCAAAGACTTATGTCTTATTATTATGATTATTCCTCATGTCTTATTATGGGTTGAATTTTACCCTCCAAAAGATATGCTAAAGAACCTCAGGATGTGCCCTGATTTGGAAATAAGGTCATTGCAGATATAATGAGTTAATATGAGGTCATACTGGAGCAGTGTGGACCCCTAATCCAATATGACTAATATCCTAATAAGAAGAGGAAAAAGTCACAGAGGAGAAATGGCCATGTGAAGACAGAGAAATACAGGGAGAACACCACGATGGAGGCAGAGATTGGAGTGATGCAGTGCCAAACCAAGGAACACCTGGGATTGCCAGTGACACCAGAAGTTAAGAGAAAGGTAAGGAACAGGTTCTCCCCTACAGCCTTCAAGACAACATGGCCCTGACGACACCTTGATTTTAGACTTCTATTCTCCAGAACTGTGAGAGAATACATTTCTGTCATTGTAAGTCACCCAGTTTGTGGTAGTCTGTTGTGGCAGCCCTAGGAAACTAATGCATGCCTCATTGGCCGGAACTGAGTCACACCCCCTCAACTATTGGCAAATCACCATTGGTGAAATGAGCTTGGCTTTGCCATGGTCAATCATGGTTCATCATAGGGGTTGAGCTCCTTGCTTCCGGGACAAACCCAGGCTCTTACAGACTCTAAGAAGAGGGGGTGATTATTAGATCATCAAGTCTAAAACACACATTTGGAACATGAGAAAAGTGAGGCTGGTGTGTCTCCTCCTACAAGTATGTAATCGCTCCACGTGTGGGGTCTTACCCACTTTGCTACATGATTCTAGCTCGTGCCGGGCATATTGCTAAGCAAAGGCTGACAAGAGGCAAAGTACGAAAAGCATACGGTCAGAGACTTTCAGCATCCCAACTCACACAGGAGATTAAAAGAAGTGCTGAGAGGCTTGGGCGCAACTCAAACTGGATGAGAAATGGATTGGGAAGACACAGCCCAAACTATGGCTTCATAGAGGCCGAGTTCTCAGTAAACGCTGAGGCTGCACAGGGAGCTAAAAATGGGGAGGAACAGGAAAAGAACATAAGACTTTAGGATGAAAACACTCTTGGTCTACCCCCAAAAGATGGCTCTTGGAGTCCTGGGCTGCAGTGGAAGGCCTCCTCATAGAGAGCCAGATAAACACAGACACATCAAGGAAAAAACAATTCCACTGCAGCCACATCTATTAGGGCATCTCACAAGCATCTCACACCCACATCAGCTCATCTTGCCCCCAGATGTTCTTCATTCTGTGCTTTCCCTCTCAACAGAAAGTATTTCCACTTGCCCAGTGGTCCAACCCACAGTCCTGGGTGTCTCCCTTAACCCCTCCCCTCCCCTCCCCTTTCTAACCAGTCATTCATCAAGTCCTGTCAATCTCTCCCCTAAATACTCCCGAAATCCTGCATTTCTTCTGGTCCCTCCCTCCACCACCCTTGTTTGCTGAGATCATTACCATGGTCTCCTTACTCATCTGCCTGCCTCTAATCTCCACTCCCTACTCCTCCCCTCTATATTCCCTGAAGCCAGAACAATCTTCCAGAAACCCAGATCCAGTCACGGCACTGCTCAGAACCAGTGGTGACCCCCCATGGCTTTTGTATTAATGCCTGATCTTCCTGACTTTCTTTCAAGGTCCTTCGTGACCTTACTCCTATTTCCCCTGAAAGCCTCTCTCAACATGTTTCCCCTGATCCCCCAGCCCCCAATCTCCACGTTCCACAAAGCCACTCTCCTCCCTTCCCCCAGCCAACACGCTCTCTTGAGCCCCCAGACCTCTGAGCCTCCAATCGAGTCTCCCATGTTACCTGATCTTTCCCTCTCTTCCTCTATACCTATTTCAGGCTTAGAAACCACTTCTTGTGGGAAACTTTCCTAGACCTTCCCCCTAGTCTGGTTTGAGCTGGGCCCCTTTGCCCTGCCCTGGTCTGCTCTGTGTTGCAGGGGTTGGGGGGGAAGTGAGGCTGACCCCCGCAGGCCTCCCCCATCACCTGGCTCCTCTGGCAGGCAAGTGGGGGGCAGGAGAAAGGGAAAGGAAGGGCATTTCTTTCCTCCCTCTCTGATGAAGGGACCTGGGCAGCAGTGCCCCCTTTCCACTCAGGACCCTAGCGGGATCTCATCACACTGCCTCCACCTTTACCCCTGTAGCCCGGAGTGGTAGCTGCTTCCTGCTGTTGCTAATTTCCAAGTCTGCTGACCCCTTCCATCACCTGTCAGCCACTTTTCTCTATTAAATTACTGTACTTCGGTTATAAATACCTTAAGTGATTTTGGTTTTCCTGGGTCCACCCAACTCACATAGACCTTCCCCATAGTACAGCTCACTGCACTTCCCTAACCTGTCCCCATTCATCCTGAACTCTAAGGGCCAGTTTGCTTGTGCCTATTCTCCCCTAATGGGAGTGCTTCATGAGCTCAGGGACCACGTCTGCTGGCTAGACTTTGTACCCCATTGTATCCCTAAAACATTGCCTGGACACAGTGACTATCTAATTAACATGTGAGGGAGTGAATGAATGAACCCGTACATTTCATGCTGAGTTTCTTGCCCATCCTTCTCACTGGCTGTTAAGTCTTTCTCAGTCTTGCAAACCTCCTTTCTCCAAGAAAATCATCCCTACTGCTTTGTCCTTGCCCTGCAGGTTTCCCCTTTGCTTTACTTCATCAAGTAAGTAGAAGTAATACAGAGTAAACCATCGAAAGATCCCTACCCACCCAGACTTCCCATTTCCACAGCATATCTTCTGGGTGGCAGGCTCAGCCAGGGCTGTTGGCTAGAGGGGCCAGACAGTTACAAGGTACAGGGACCCACACAAAGCTGGGTGATGGAATTCTATCTAGCTGGGGCTAGGATCATGGATCCTGTGAGGAGCTTCCTCCTGGCTCCACGGGTTGTGGATCTGGAGAGAGCCTCGTGAACAGGAAGATCCTTGAGGAATCTCCCCTTCCCGGTGATCTGAGCCTCTGGAGGCTGCCCTGCAGCCCAGCTTTGCTTGAGTTAGGTGAGGGTGCAGAGAGAGGAAGATGCCCGGCTGCCTGGCTTTGTTCCCAGATGTGGGCCGAGTGGAGAAGCCGGGCATGGTTTGGCAGCCTAGCGTGGGAGGGGGGTGGAGTGCCAGGTAGAGGGAGGGAAGCACAGGCACTGACCCAGGACGACGGCTGTGGTCTGAGCTGCTGTTTTCCCTCCCTCCTTCCTAAGCCCACGCATCACATTTCAATCAGCTCTGAGGATCTGTGTAGCAGCAGGAGACCGGCTGCAGAGGCAGAGCATCCAGCCACGCCTTCCCCAGCCCGTACGCTGATTGGAAGTAAGCACGAGGGCGACACACAGCAGCGGCTTTCTCACCATGTGCAGCAGAATCTGTTTCCAGAGCCCGGCCAAGAGCCAGCAAAGAAGAGGGGAGGGCAGTGAGACATTTAGGCAAAGGCTTAGGGTCGGGGGTCTTGGGGTCAATTTGTCCATCCCTCTGCCTCCAAGAAGAACTTCAAAGATTCCAGCCCAGACAGATTCTGTTGACTCTACCCAGGTAATGAGATGCTTCAAAGGGTAAACTGCAGGCCACACATGGCTCAGGCAGGGGAGAGGATTAAATAAAAGGGGAATCTAGACCAGCACAGGGGAGGGCAGACCCCTCTCCCCATGCCAGCGGGAAGTCATCTTGGAAACTGGATCCCCACATGGTGTGGTGAGGAACAGGGTAGGGCAGAGGGAGTTCTGAACAGTGGGGTAAGGGGTGGGGTGGAGTGAGGGGAGCGCAAGGTCAGTGCTGCCGGGGATGTGAGAACAACAAACACTTACCACTTACTGAGCGTGTCCCAGGCTCCATGAGCAACATGAGGCACTTTTATTCATCATGCATTTCATCTTTAAAATAACCCTCTGAAGTAGCTACTATTGTCTCTATTTTACAAAGGAGGGAAACCAAGGCTCAGAGAAGTAAAGAGACTTGCAAGGGTCACACAGCTAGTTGTGAGTAGCCAAGCCAGGCTTGGAAACCAGGACTGTTTGCCTCCAAAATCCATCACCTTTGCAGTGACATCTGTGCCTTGTCCCGTGGGCCCAAAGCCAACACCAGGGCGCTGCACAGGGCCAGACAAGGGCCACAGTTCCCTGATAGCAAGCAAAAGGGCAGCTCTAAAGCCAATGATGCTGGGTGGAGGAATCCCAAGGGTCTGGTTCCACCTGTCGGAGGCCTTTGCTTGGGGCACCTCGAGGCCCAGTCGTCTCACCTCAGGCTTCTAACGTATTTTCTGGTTATTAAGGGGGGCTGGGGTCCAGCTTCCCCTCCATCCCTGCAGCCTTACAGTAACTGAGTGCTTGGCCAGCTCCCTAAGCATCTTCCCTGCCATCCCCTGCACAGCCTGAGCTCAAAGCCTTGCCGTCTCTCACCTAACCCAGCTGGGCAGCCCCTGTCTCTGACCCATCTTCCATGCAGCTGCCACCACAATCCTTCTCAAAGGCAAATCTGGTCATGTCACTTTTTAAAGTAACTTGGCCAAGACGCTGTTTGCTTTTGGGATAAAGCCCAGATTCCATGATTTTACATTCCAGCCTCTCCCAAGTCGGCCCGACCTGCTCTCCCAGGGCCTCCCTCTCCCACATCCTCCACACTCCCGGGAGCTGGAGACCTGGCTGTTCTCCCAAACGTGCCTTGCATTTTCACACTTCTCCGCCTTTGCTCCAGCTCCTGCTCTCTCTGCCTGGGTGGGCTTTCCTGTGCTTGGTTTTTTTCCCCTCAGCAAAATGTCACCTTTCCTGCCCCACTGAAATGTCAGATGCTCTATGAAGCTTTCCCCAGCAGCTTCTCCTCTATGCTAACTCCTCCACTGCAGACTCCTGAGTCTGCAATGAAGAAGATGATGATAATCAAATAATATCAGCCAACACTGTGGCGTGCTCACTCTGTGCCAGGCGATGTTCAAAGATTTTCTCATGCATTAACTCCTTTAATCCTCACAAAGACCCTAGGAGGTGGGGGCTATATTATCCCCATTTTGTAGATGGAGAAGAGCCCAGAGAGGTTAAGTAATTTGCCCAAGGTCACACAGCTGGTGAGTGGAGAGGAGCCGGTATCCAACCACAGCCATGTGGTTTCAGAGCCTGTACTTTTTAGCACACTTCAAGACCCCATCCACCTCAAGAACACCCATGAAGTGAGTATCTGAAGGTACCTCTACAGGAGCAATGCCCACCTGATCACAGAGGTCGTCACTCGCTTGTCTCCCCTGAAGGCCTGTGAGATCCTTGAGGGCAGGGCCTGTCTCATGAGTCTCTGTATGTTTTTTGTCTAGCACCGCACAGAGGACAAGGATAAACAACGCATTTGCTGGCAAAAACAATGAATGACATGTCATGATTATTTCAAATACCACTCTCTGAGTCACCACAAGAGAGAGAAAAAGGCCCCCAAAGCCTGACGCAGGCATGAAATGACCCACTTCCCCGCTGCCTCCCACGCAGGTGAGAAATAAGGCCAGGCAAAGTATCTTTTGTCAGGGCCCTTCATGAGGCTCTGTCCACATGGAGGGAGTGGGAGTCAGACATCTCTTCACTGTCCTTTGGGCCAGGGCTCAGGGCAGAGGCAAGGTCCACCTTTTTCCCCCAAATACCTAGGTCCCTGGTAATACCCCGTGGGCTCCACTCTTCATGGGCTCCCCAGGTCCCAGAGGCACACCCATCTGCCCCTTCTCTGACCCACATGCCTGGCTGTAGAGCAGGAAGCAGAGCTGGACTTACAGAAGTTGGGGGGGGGGGTGTGTGATGGGTTCTAGAAGCTACTCAAATTCCTCATGTCCACCCTGAGCACCCACCCAATCTCCTATGAAGTCCCATCTCAGCCCTACCAACCATCCAGTACCCAGATGAGAAACCTGGACCCCCCAGCCAACCCCTCCTCCCCACAACCAACCAGTACCCCGGTTCCTGCGATCCCACTTCCTAAGCATCCCTGAACCTGCCCCCTCTCCATCCCCAGGGTCCCAGGGCGCATCACTGCTGCTCTGGAATGGGAAGGCGCCCTGTCAGCTCTCCCCGCCCCCAGTGTGCCCTCACTGCCCCTTCCTTCTCATTCCTCCTCTGCTGCCACAGAGCACCTTGTAATTTATGAATGGGATCATGTCACTTCCCTGTTTAAAAACCTTCCATGGCTCCCGACTCTCCGTAGGATGACACTCAAGCCTGTTTAACCGTCCTCCCCACCTCTGCTGGGTCCTCCTACTTCCCATGCCTCTGCCCATGGTACTGCTGCCACACTGCATGGGCTTGGCCATGCCAGTCCTTATGCCAGAGCCCCCCCATCTCCACTCTCTCTTCTCCTCTGGCCCTCAACTCCTCCCTGTGGAAGACATGGCTCAGCTAGCGTCTCCTCCAGGAAGCCCTCCATGAACAGCTCCTTGTCCCCTCCCCACCTCTGAAGTCTGGCCTCCTGCCCCCATGGGCTTTCACATTCCCCTTAAGTATAAATCTCTCCTGGGACTTGCCATGTTTTACTGAAATCATCCCGTTACGCATGTTGCCCCATTGAACTGTTTACGGACAGGATCTGTCTTATTAATGTTCAATTTCCGGTCCCTAGTTCGGTACCTGGGATGGAACTTAGTGGGCACTTGGTGAATGTGTCTTAAATTGAACTAAAAACAGCGTTGAATCATCCATCTGTAAATAGGCGAACTCTCAGGGCTGCCGTGAGAACGAAGGGAGATACTGCATGTGAAGGGCTTACTATGTGCTCTGAGGTTGTTCACTATCATCATAATTGGTGTTACTATGACCCATATAGTGCACTTGAAAAAGCACTAGACTAGGCATTAGGAGATTCTAGTCCCAGACCCACGTTAACTATCAGGGTGACCCTGGGCAAGTCAATTATCCTTTCTGAGTTAGTCCTCAATAAACATTATTTCCCTTCCTTGCTTCACTTCCATTATTGAATGACTCCCTATATTATCCCCGCCTCTCCCTTTCTTCAGCAAAGATAATTAAGAATTTGCAGATAACTAACAGCATATCTTGACTTATGAACACTGCATTTATGAATATCTCAAATACATAAGCAATCACAGGGGAGGCCTCTTCCCCTCCCCACTGAGCCATCACCATGTCCCCACACGTTTTTACATCAAAAAGTAGAAAAACAATTAAGCCAAAAGACGATCCTTTAAATACTTTAAACTTTACGACAAACAAGTTACATATTTCTTATTTTCTCATTTCTTTGCAGGCTGGTAAAACTTGATCGTGAATGAATAAGCACCAGCCTGGACCGCTATGTGGGAACCAAGCCCTGTGGTGTGCCTCTGTAGCACTAAAGCACCAGCAGCCACTTTAAATCCCACTCGCCCACCCTGCCCCCGCCCCACCCAACAGGGAAACTGCAACTTCTGCCAGCAGAGAGGGGACAGAGTCTTATCAAAAACAGCACTGCAGGTCTGTAATCAAAGCAGCCTGCTCTTTCAGAAAATCACTAAAACGGTGCCAGGCTATAAAGAAAAATGGTTCCTAACTACTCCCACCAGTTCTCAAGAAAGGAGAAGGCTTTCCTCCTCACAGAAGCTACTTTGAGATTTGAAACCATTTCCTTCTAGTGGGGGCAGGGAAGAGGCAGGGAACTACATTACCCAGAACCCCTGCGGCTGAACCTGGGCTGACCCCTGGCTTCCATTGACTGGCAGTAGCCCATGCTAATAGGCCAATTAGAGCATGAGACTGAGGATGGTGTTCCCACCTGTCCCACCAAGAAATTCAGAGTGGGAGCGAGGAAGGGAAGATGAATATGTTGGGTTTTTCTAAGACTGTTTTTAGGAAAGAAGACTTGAGCAAAAACAGTCTGCCAGCAGCTAGTGCCTTAAACCAGGGGTCCCGGACCACCCCCCACGAACTGGGCCACACAGCAGGATGTGAGCCACGGGCAGGCGAGCAAGAGAAGCTTCATCTGCCGCTCCCCATCGCTCATATTAGTTCTGAACCATCCCCCCCATCCCCCCGTCCGTGGAAAAATTGTCTTCCACGAAACCAGTCCCTGGTGCCAAAAAAGGTTGGGGACCACTGCCTTAAACCACAGCATGGTGGAGGCAGTGCAGACCCCAGACTGACAAGGCCACCCTTCCCACCACTCTGTGCCCAGAGAATCCTTGTCCTGATGGGGGAGACACAGCCCCTGCCCCCAGGGAGCTCCCAGTCTGATGGGGGAGACAGGGCTCCCAAGTGATGGGGGAGCTAGGAGTCCAGCCGTAATCCCAGCTTCTGCCCAGCCCTCTGCACTCCCTGCCAAGGTGTCCTCCGCAGCCAGCTGGAGCTGGCCGTGCAGCTGTGATGGATACAGGTGGCTTGGTGCTTGTCTTTGTCTTCGCTCCACTGAGCCTAAGGTTGGGGTGGCTCCGTGGATGAACGGACAGCTCTCATGCTGCCAGGAGAAGAGCTGTGGGGAAGCAGAGCTCCAAACGTAGCAGAACTCTGCAGCGGGAGCAAGTGGCCCGCCAGGGGCAAACTTCTCCAGAACTCTTCTTGGGCAGAAATCTTTATTCCTAGCCCTCCTTCCACCCCCCGGATGCTGTTCTCTATTTTCTCCCCTCTTTCAAAAACTGGCCAGGCTCACCTCATTCAGGAAGCCGTCAGGGTGACTGCCCCACCTCTGCCACGAGCATTCTGTTTCGGGCAAGCAGCTGCACAGGGCTGCCACAGACACAGCCTTTCCTGATGCAACATCCCTTTCTTTCTGAGGGACTTTCTGGTCTCTTTGACCCTTTCAGAAGTCCCTGGACTCCCCCAAAGTAGGGCTTGGGTCTCCCTCCTTTCAGATTGTCCCTCTCCCATCTGGCCCAGTGCTTCCCAAGTCCAAGATCTTTATGACTGTCATATCCTGGGGGCTCCACAAGGGGGAGCCATCACCTCCAGGGGACTTGGAACAGAAGACCTGCAATTGAACCCCATTTTACCACTTGAAAGCTGTATTACTTTGGTTAAGATACCTCACTTCTCTGAGCCTCGGTTTCCAGAAAAAATGGGGAGAATAAGAGTATTGCCCCAAACTCATGTGGTGGTGGAATTGCTTATAACGAATGGTTAAGAGCCCTTCAGTTTTAGTTACCACTATTGTTTAGCTGAGAGTTCCCTGGGTGCAGCCAACATCCAGAAACCTCATTCCTAATGTATAAAAACAGATAAAAGGAGCTGCTCAGTTTACAGCCAGGATGGGGTTCCAGGAAGCCCCTCCTTCATAGCCTCCCCCACCTCCTTCCCCACTAAAGACCCTAGAGTCACCAAAGAGCATGGTTATGAGGTTAGAACAACATCGAACAACACAGCCCAGCTCTGAAGCTTTGCTCAGCACCCATGATTTGCCAACTGCATCCAGGTAAAGTCCTCACCCACAAAATGGAATTAAAATCTCTCTTTCGGAGATTGGCTGGGAAGATATAAATGGATTACTAGAAAATATGAAAAATTGTTACTATGGGTTATGCTCCAAGATTTCTCTCTCCTGAGGTTCTTGTTAATTTTGTTTTGGGGTCTTTCCTTGCACACAGTATGGTGGGCTGATTGTGTGTTTAATATTTCCAGGAATGACCTGGAAAGAAGTGATGCTGAGGAGAGATGGAAGACAATGCAGAGATGCCAAGGGTTGAGTCCAGGGGAATGATCTTTCCCACGCTTTTTCCATGTAGGGAAAAGATCAACCCTCGAGTCTAGGGCAGAGCTCAGCAAGGTGGGGTAAAGATGGCAAGAATCTAAGAATACTCAGCTTCCTGAGGGCCAGGGCCACCTCTCACCTGACAGAAAGGAAGGGATAGGGAGAGAAGCCCTGTGGCCGATAGGGACCTGCTCAAACGCCACATCTTTGAAGCCACTTCCATCCATTCCACTTAATAACCAGGTGGGGAATCCCTGAAGATACGATGGCTCTTATAGGCTGATCCTTAGAGACAGCCTGTTTTTGACTCACCAAATGTATCATTAGAAATGCATCCAGGGCTTCCCTGGTGGCACAGTGGTTGAGAATCTGCCTGCTAATGCAGGGGACACGGGTTCGAGCCCTGGTCTGGGAAGATCCCACATGCCGTGGAGCAGCTAGACCCGTGAGCCACAACTACTGAGCCTGCGCATCTGGAGCCTGTGCTCCGCAACAAGAGAGGCCGCGATAGTGAGAGGCCCGCGCACCGCGATGAAGAGTGGCCCCCGCTTGCCACAACTAGAGAAAGCCCTCGCACAGAAACGAAGACCCAACACAGCCATAAATAAATAAATTAATTAATAAATTAAATCCATGTTTAAAAAAAAAGAAATGCATCCAGCTGCAATTAACAGGCAACCCAATCAGATAGCTTAAATTAAAAGGAGATTATTTTTCTTAAATATCAAGTAATCCAGGGATAGGTGTTGCTGGTATTGACTTAGCTGCTCAATCATGTCATCAGAGACCGAGGCCTTTTCTACCATCCGCACGAGCTGGCTCTCATCCCTATTGCTTAGAGTCTCATGGACACAACATGGCTCCTGTGGCTCCAGGCATGACAGTCTCATTCAAGGAAGGAGGAAAGGGGGTCAGGAGAGGGTAGAATCGTCTGGTGTCAGAGAAAACGCTGTAGGGACATGACACATCCAGAAGGTTGGCCCCATCTACCCAGGAGGAGCAGGTAGGCCTGCAGAAGTACATTCAGCCTTTTGGACTGGTGGCCTCACCCTCTTGCTGCTCACCCAGCTCAGGTTTCCAAAGGATCACCTGTGCAGGTATGTGCTCATCCCTAGTGTGGAATCGTTGTCCCTCACCAGATGGAAACGGTAGTGGGCGGGTGGGAGGATTCCATTCCTGAAGTGTCCTCTCCCTCCTGGTGGCACTCCGGCTTCCCTCCAGCGCTGGAGATGGAATCTCTGGGAACAGAACCGTGCCCTTGGGACGTTGCCAGTTTAGTTACTCTGCTGATTATTTACCCCACCTTCCTCTCACTGCCCCGCTCTGTAGTAAACCAACTAGAGGCACACAGTGTGCCAGGCAGAGCAATTAGCCTCATTAGAGATTCAAGAGCACAAAAGACCCCTCCCTGCCAGCTGTCTCCTCCAGAGGGTTCTAGAGCACAAGTTGGAAAATGGCAGCACGGGGTTCATTATTTAATACTTCATGTCGATTTGCTGCCTTTTATCCCAAGGACAGGAGGTGACTGGGCGCTGAAAGGAGCACTGTGCTGGGGGTCCAGTCCTGGTCCCATCGCTAACCTCACTGTGTGGCCTCGGCCCAAGGCACCTACCCTCTCAGTCCCCTCTTCTGTAAAATGGGAATGACAATCATATGCATCATGAGAAGCTATTAAACCCATGTTAGCAACTTACTTTAAAATTGATTATTTAGGAAATTTCTGTAAAGAGTTAAAAGGAAATAGTTAAATGTTACAATGTTGTTATAAACTGAATTTGCACCCTCCCGCAAAAAAATTCACGTGTTGAAACCCTAACCCCCAGTACTTCAGACCGTGACTGTATGTGGAAATAGGGTCTTATAAGAGGTAATTAATTAAAATGAGGTCTTTGGGGTGGACCCTAATCCAATCTGACTGGTGGCCTGATAAGAAGAAGTAATTAGGACGCAGACACGCAGAGAAGGAAGACCATGTAAAGACACAGGGAGACACTGACCATCTATAAGCCAAGGAGAGAGGTTTAGAAGATACCAGCCCTGCTGACACCTTGATCTCAGACTTCCAGCCTCCAGAATTGTCTGTTATTTAAGTCACCTAGTCTGTGGTACGTTGTTACGGTAGCCCTAACAAACCAATACAGTAGATATGATAGATCTTTGAAATGCGAGGTACCTTCGGAAGGCAACGTGTCACTTCCCCACCGCACAACGCAGGATGTCTAAGTGGAGAATCCCACTTCGCCAGGCCCTGGTCAGGGCTGGGGAGTCACGCCTGCTGTGTGGGGAGAATGAATCCATCCTGAACAGGAAGGTGCTGTTTCAGGCACTCCCTTCAAATCAGAGACTGAACATTTGCACGGCCCCAGCTACCCACGCTGATGTCACATGAGCACCCAGCAGCAACCAGCTCATGCCAATCACTGAGGCCAAGGGTGAGTATATTGCTCATAACTTGTTAATAATATATTGGAAATTACAAAGCTCATGACTAATTTTCTTGTTTAAAAAATCAGACAAGGTTTAGGGTTATGCCTGAGGCACTGTCACTTCACTCAGCCATCCACTCACTCATTTCATTTATTCATCATGAGTATTTTGAGAGCCTACTGCCTGCTGGGTGCTGTTTTAGGCTTTGGGAACAGAGAAGAAAACAGTCAACCTCTCTGCCTTCAAGGAACTTACATTCTCCTGGATGGTAAGATGCTTTAAGCAAATAAACCAGTAAACGCACACACACACACACACACACACACACACACAATAAAGCTGCCTGAGGGAATAACACCTGCAGGGAATATTAGTTTACAAAGATTCATCAAAGAAGAACAGAACTCTCTGATTGCCATTTGAGATAGACCTGAATGAAGCAAGGGAGCAAACCATGCAGACATATGGGGATAGAGCATTCCAGGCAGAGGGAACAGCAAGTGCAAAGGCCCTGAGGTGGGAGCAGGTTTGGTGTATTCAAGGAACAGCGAGGAGACCGAGGAGGCCGTGACTGGAACAGAGGGAGTAAAGAGGAGAGTGGTAGGAGACGAGGTCGGGCAGGTAGTGGGGGCCAGCTGATGTAAGCAAGATAAAGACTCGGGATTTTATTTGGGGTGTGGTATGAAGCCCCTGGAAGATTTTGCACAGATGAGTGACATGCTTTAAAAGGATCCCTCTGGCTGCTGTGTGGGCAATAGACCAGAAAGGGAGACCAGTTAGGAAGCTGTTGTCCAAAAAAGAGACAGTCGGGCAGCCATAGGCAGTGGGATGCCGTCATATTAAAGTGGAGCTGGCAGGATTTCCTGACAGACTGGATGTGGGATGTAAAAAAAGGTGAGTTGAGATTGTGCCAAAGTTTTTGCCTGAGCTCCTGGAGGGTCAGCTATCCACCCTGACGTGCTTTCGACAGGAAGGGGCAGATCTGTAGCTGTTTAATCTTCCCAGAACTGCACACCCTGGGAGGGGATGCGGCACGTGACATCATCTGCCTTCAGTAGCACAGTAAAAACCACCGCCCTCACACGTCCCCAAGCGAGAGACGGCCCTTGTGCTCCGGTCCACCAAAGGCTGGAAACCCTAACCCCCAGGAGGGACCTTAGTCACCATCTATAGGACACATGCATGAAATCACCTGAGATGCCCGCTACAGACGAGAGCCCAGCCCAGCCCACACCTTCTGAACTAGAACGTCAGCGTCTGGGGGTGAACCTGTAACACGTTCTCTGGGTGAATGTCGTGCTCTCCAAAGTCTCTGAACCACTGATCTAGCTGAAGCCCTTCCATCTGCAGGTGAAGAAACAGGGCCTCACCCCCAGCTCCCGCCCCGGGCCAGGTCCCTTCCGGTATACCAAGCTGCCAGGGTCACGGCCCAGTTGACATCACCCTTCTTGGCTTTCCCAGCTGTCTGCCTCATCTCAAAAGTCGGACATCAATTATAAGGGGCCCAGGATATGTGATGTTCCACCCCCACTGCTGGGAGGATAGGTTCTCACAGGTAGATGAGGGGCAGTGTGTCACTCCCAGGTGTAGAGGATAAAGACAGCTGGATGCATGGAAGAAGCCATGGCTGAATTGCTGTGAGGGGCGTGAAGCCAGGTGCAGAAGTGGGGACATGGGAACACTCCTGACACCGTCCCTGCTGGGTGAGTGTTACTGGGACTGTCAGGAAGTGTTCCCTTCCATGAAGCCACGTCCTGGCACACTCAACTGTAACCCCAAAGGGGAAAGGCTGACCCCAGGGCTCTGATTAAGCCATCCCACTTATCTGCAAAATGTAGCCTGAATCCTTTCATGGGGCTGAATTGCCAGCTTGCTCATAGGGCCATAAGTCAGACACGGCAGCCAGGCGGGTGGCCCAGGGCAGTCCCAGCAGCATTATGCTTGGCTGACTCTGCGTCCCTGAAGTGCCCAGGCCCCAGGGAGCACTGATGGCACAGAGCCGGTGTGCCAGCGGGGGACGGGTGGTAGGTGAAGAGGGGCTTGCAGTGTGATGAACTAGCAAACCCTCCCAGTTTGCTAATGTACAAAAATTAGAGTAAAATCAGCCAGAGTTAACGCTGGCTCCTTGGAGCTCCATTAAGCTATATGAGTTTAATTTCACTGATGGAAAGACTTTGATGCTCTGCCTCCAACTTTCAGGTCATCCAGTTACCCGCCTGTCCTCCCCTCCCCAGCCCCTGGCAAAGGAGGACTCTGCAGCCGTGGGAGAACTTTCCTTAGCCCCCCAGGGCCAGGTGGGCTCTTCAACAGAAAGGTGTGGGTTCCACATTCTGCCTGGGAAGGGGGAGTTCATTGTCTTTAACTCCAGAGCTTCCATGCATACCTCCATGGGGATGCCCTTACGTACGCACACACACACTGAACACAGATGCACATAAACACACATATCCCAAACAGGAGTCCACACAGATGCACACCCAAAACACAGGAAATAAAAGTAGGTGTCATTGTAAGTGCTTACAGTATGTTAGGCAGTGTTCAAAGGGCTCTGCAGGTGTTACCCCATTTAATCCTCACAAGAACCTTGCAGGTAGGTGCCCTTGTTGTTATCAACTTGATTTCACAGATGAGGAAACCCACTGAGGTTCCCAGGTGTACATGTAGAGCCAATAGTCTAGCGAGTCTTCGGGGCCTGTACTCTCAACCATGACCTTCCCGGCTGCCCACCGTTACACACGCCATCCCCGGGTACATGGTCCCACACGTATGGTGTCCCACACCCCACTCGTGGTAACCACACACACAGACACACCGAAGACTGATCACACCAAGCCCTCCGGGGACACGCACCGAATCAGGGCATCCGGAGTTTCTCCTGGTCCCCACCTCCCCCCACCCCCAGGGAATGGCAACACCTTTGGATGCTGCTCCGGGCTCATGGGTCCCCCTCTTGTCCTCAGAGCCCAAAGCCTGAGAAATTGCTCATTCATCTCATTCAAAGGCAGGCAAATTGCTGAGATGGGTTAAGTCTTTGTTCAGGCTTCTTGGCAATAGGCAGATCAGGAACAGAAGCATGAACTTTAAATCATCTTATCTAAGTCCACAACAGTTAATAAACCTGTGGTCAGGAGCTTTTTTACTTGCTGCTGGCAGTTAAAAAGGCAGTTATACAGCTAAGCCCTAATGTGTCAGCTCACAACAAAATCACTCCTTGTTCTGACTTATCAGACTCCATTGTCACTCCCCTAATCAGGGACACACTGTTTTGTTCTGGCACTAACACCATTAGCTCAACGTGCATGAGAAATATTAAAAGGACAAAGGGACTTCCACTTTCCAAGCAAGTTCTTGGGGTGCAAGTCCTTCCAGATGGGGTGGGAGCCCTGCAGGAAGAAGTGGGCACTATGCGGAGTGGGGAAGGGCAGCTGCCTGGACACTGCCAAGTGCTTCCCCAGAGAGGCGACATTAGTGCCCTACCTCCAGGCTACAGAGGGAAACTTGGGCTCAAGGCTGGGGGCGGCGGGGGGAGAGGCAGGGCCACTGTCCACTCCTCTGGGGCTGAGCCTGGCTCCAGGAGGTATTGATAACATAGGCTCTGGGTGTGAAATCTGACTCAGCATATGCTGACCATGACCTTAGGCAAGTTCAATCTCTCTGGGCCTCAGTGTCCCAATCTCTGAAATGGGGATAATAAATATAGCATCAGTTTCAGAGTTCTTGAAAGAATTAAGTAGAAAATGCATTTACTCTTAAAGTTTTTGTTCCAGAAACTGTCTCATCCTAGAGCGCCGGGAGCATTTTAGGAGACCTCAGGAGGATCTGGTCTTATCTGCACTTTCCTTGCAGGGAGGGGTATTGCTGCATCATAGACAAAGAATGTCAGAATTTAGAGGTAGGGTTTGGGAAGCCAGCTTTCCTGATGGTTCTCCACTATTTCACCTCCTGGTATCCACCCCTAGTGTAGTCCCCTCTGACAACTGAGTCAAGGTGGGCCTGTGTGACACACAGAATGTGGTGGAGTGTTCATGTATGACTTCCGAAGCCAGGTCTTAAAGGCATGAAGCTTCCATCTTGGTGGGTGGGATCATTTGGTCTGGGGCAAGCCAGCCACAGGCCAAGGGGAAGCCCAAGCAGACCTGTGGAGAGGCCCATGTGGAGAGGGACTGAGACCTCGGGCCAGCAGCCAGCACCACGTTGCCAGCTGTGTGAGTGAGCCACCACGGAAATGGATCCTCAGCCCAGTCAAGCCTTCCAATGACTGGATAAGAGAGCCTGAGGCAGAAGCACCCAGCCAGCCACTCCTGCAATCCTGACCCAGGGAAACCATGAGCAATAGTAAATGTTTGTTGTTTTAGGATGACATTACACATCCATAGTGACTAGAACAGGGTCAAAATCCTTATTTTTCAGACTAGACAAGCCCATAGGAAAGTGGATTGCCCAAAGTTGATAGGAACCCAAAGACTAGAACCAAACTTCTGGGTCTTCAGCTGGCTCTTTCCTTGTGCTACGTTTAAACTAGTGCCTGGCCTGGCCTCTGGAAACTGGATTCAGTGGAATCAGGGAAGCATCACTCTCCACCTCTCCCTGCCCCCAGCCTCCATTGAACATATTTCAGGCTCTCAGGCAGAGACAAGGTTATTAAACAAGCTGTTATTACATTGTGCCAGGGACGGTTAACGCTCACCAAATACCCATATGCATCTCTGCATCTCCCAGCTTCCCTTGAAGTTAAGTTGGGACAATGCACTGTAAAGAGAAGTGATGTCACTTCCAGGCCAAAATATTTAAGGGTTGGTGCATGACCCTCAACACTCTACTTTCTGGCTTCAACAACCAGGAAATCACCTATTCTGGAGTCTGTATCTATAAGATGCAGCCTGGATCCCTGAGTCACCCCTTGGAAGAGAACTGCTCCTGGGAGCCAATGGCCCAAGAGTAGACTTCACGTGAACCAAAAATAAACCTTTATGTATTAAGCCACTGAAATTTCAGGGATTGTTATTGCAACCTAGCTTAACCTAATATACCATGTGTTCCGGATAATATAGCTACTAGTTGAGGTGGGATTACCTAACTCATATTAGACTATGATGGAGTGAGGAATAGCTACTGTTGGGTGAAGTCACTAAGATTTCAGGGTTTTGTCTGTTATTACACCAGAGCCTCCGATCTCATCTTTACTAATAAATTAATCATGAATGCATCTTACAACTGAGGATCACTTACAAATGAGAAAATAGAATAGTAAAAGGTAAAAAGACATAAATATTATCAGTAAGTTTAGGTATGAGTACAAGTAAAAGCAAATCAAACTGATGGTAACTAAAACTATGCAGGCACTTATCGTTTATTTGACAAGAAGTTAGAGGAATGTAGTTTAAATATTAGTTCAGCAGTTCAATGATGACATCAAGGACCCAGGCTCTTTCCCTCCTAACTCTATGCCTCCTCAGCTTTCTGGTTGTCATCCTTGTTGTCTTATGCTCAAAATATAGCTGCCACAGCTCCCACCATCACATCCTCACATGACCACTTTTAAACAGAAAAGAATGGGATTCACCCTATCACAGTGCTCAATGCCACAGGGGAAAAATCAGGATTCTTTTAGCAAGAAATGAAGGTAACAGCTATTGGGGTTACTTGTCAACAACATTTGCCCCATACATAAATAATCAAGTCCATTGCCTAATGCCACAGTATTAAATTTAAAAAAGTTAAAAAAGTGGTAAGGTAATGGTTAGAGCACCACTCCCCTCTCTCTAGCAAATCCATATCCTTGGTTTTCAAGGCCTTTCCTTCTAATTAACTGAGGCTCCAAGAAAAAAGGGACTTGCCCAAGGTGTCCTGCTGATTGATAACTAAGATGAATCTGTAAGCTAGATCCCCTAACTCTTGGACCGAGGTTGTGTCTGTGTCAATGCTTTTCATTTTGGGTGCCAGGGAACACTTTTCACAAGGTGCCCTTCCAATCAAAAAGGGGTGAGAAATCAAATAAGTTAGAGAAATGCTATCTACTTGATCCCCATCTTGGTGATTCATTATGCCCACTAGCATAGTAAAGGCTCTGAGAAGTCCTGCAGCAAAAACAGGCACCTTATAACATTTCACCTAGCAGTTCCCCAAATACATTTGAGGATGGAATTGTCACCTCATGACCCCACTTAACATTTCATGGGACTAGCATTCTGAAGAACACCTTTGGAAAAGCTGCCCTAAACAAGGCAGCTTCCCTTCACCCCACCTCTTCACCCAACCACTGTGCTGAACACATCCATCTGCAGAGACAGGGATAATTAGTCCAGAATATGATGCTGTGCTTCTATTGCATTCTGGTGCAAGTTCCACTCAGGTGGTACATTTTTTTTCTCTGGTTAATGAAGAGATTTATTTTTGTGTGTTCATTTAGGAATTGTAATCACTTTCAAGAAAGAACGAGAGTGTGTCATGGGAAAGAATGAGCATGAAGTTGGGAGGTAATGGAGAAATACATGGATGTACCTCTGGCTCAGAGAATGCTGGCAATGGCAGTCTGCACAGCCGTGCTGTGCCACCTTGTACAGGCCCCTCTGCACACATCATCTCATGGATTCTAAAATCAGGTGGCCTAGGCCTCAGTTACCTTCATGCATGTGGCCAAGGAAAGGTCACTTGCTGTGCCAGCCACCGCATATGAACTTTGGGCAATTTCCTTAAGTCTGGATTCCCTTGTCATCTACTGATAAGGACACAAATTCCTGGAATGCTTAAGTGGCCTGAGCTCAGGGTCCAGGTCTTAGATTCTGGACTGCCTTTCCCCTCTACAGGGCTGCCCCCTCAGGAACTGTAAAATACACAAACCACCTGACATTCCATGATCGTTTACGTTGTTTAACTTTTTGTGGAAATAATCATGCGGAGAAGTGTACTCATCGGAACTGTACATTGCAATGAGTTTTCACAAACTGAACATATCTCTGTGACCAGCATTCTGACCAACATATCCTATCAGCGCCCCAGAAGCCCCCCTGAGGCTGCCTTCTGGTTACTACTTTCCCAAGGGTAACCACTACTTTAGTTTTGTCTGTTACTGAACTTTGGATAAGTGCAATCAAATGTATGTACATATTCTCTCATGTCTGGTTTCTTTCCCCTAAGAGTATGTTCATCAGATTCTTCCAGGCTGTTGAGTGTAATTATAGATTGTTAATTCTCATTGCTGTGTAGTATTCTACTGTGTGAATATACTACACTTGATCTACGCATTCCACTCTTCACAAAGTTTTGTTTGGGTCGTTTCCAGTTGGGGTCCATGAAAAACAGTGCTTCTATGAACTTTCTACTACATGTCTTTCGGAAGAGTATATGGATGTATTTCTGTCACGTATATTATACCCAGGAGTGGAAATACCAAAATTTCCAAACAGCTGTCCAAAGTGGCTTTATCCATTGATTCTCACACTCGCCATGTATGAGAGTTCAATTACTCCACATCTTCCTCCCAGGATTTCCCATCCTTTTCCTTATCCAGATGTGTGGTGGCATCACATTGTGGTTTTAGTATGTATTTCCCTACAGACCAATGATGTTGAACTCCTTTTCATGTTTTTTGGCCATGCAGCTATCCTTTTTTGAGACGGGAGCAAGGTTTTTATCCATTTTTTTCTCTTAAATTGTCTGTCTTTTTCTTATTGATACATTGTGATGTAAACACAAGGACCTGGTAATAGCCCTGCACACACACAATCACACACATGCCACACTCTAATTAACTCACAGAAACAAGGCAGCATGGAAACCAAGCCCTAGGTAGGCAGAAAATGCTCCCGAGAGACGGGTGTTTCATGTGGGGTTCAAGTCCACTCCTCAGCCCTGATGTCCTCTCCTCTTCTCAAGGCCAGACGAACAGATGAGACAGAGTGAGAAGGTGAACACCACATTCATACAGTAAATAATTGTCAGTTTCGGGCTTCCCTGGTGGCGCAGTGGTTGAGAATCTGTCTGCCAATGCAGGGGACACGGGTTCGAGCCCTGGTCTGAGAAGATCCCACATGCCGCGGAGCAACTAGGCCCGTGAGCCACAATTACTGAGCCTGCATGTCTGGAGCCTGTGCTCCGCAACAAGAGAGGCCGCGATAGTGAGAGGCCCACGCACAGCGATGAAGAGTGGCCCCCGCTTGCCACAGCTGGAGAAAGCCCTCGCACAGAAACGAAGACCCAACACAGCCATAAATAAATAAATAAATAAATAATTTAAAATAATAATAATAATAATAATACTTGTCAGTTTCAGGCTGTGTCCCAAGCACTGTTCTGGGGGCTGGAAATTCTACAGTTGGACAAACCAAAACAGACCAGTCCACAGGAACCCAGGACGTTTATTGAACATGAAAATGGTGCTCAGCCTTTTCTCCTCCAGAGCTGGGCCAAACTTCCCCTCCCAGAGCTGGGGATAATGAATGCCCCGGCTAATAATAATAATAATAAGTTGTTCACATTTATTAAACACTTACTATGTCCCAGGTGTTATTCTAAGTGCTTCACAGGTGTTAAGCCAGGGGCTCTCGTACTTTAAGGTACATCAGTGGTGCTTAGAGGTTGTGTTCAACAGACAGTTGTCGAAACCCTGCTGTTCCTGACTCAGTGGGTCCAGGAGGGGCTTGAGAATCTCCATGTCTAACGAAGATCCAGGCGATGCTAATGCTGCAAACTTTTTTTTTTTTGGCTGCACCACGCGACTTGCCGTATCTTAGTTCCCCAACCAGAGATTGAACCTGTGCCCTCAGCAGTGAAAGCGCAGAGTCCTAACCACTGGATTGGCAGGGAATTCCCATGCTGCAAACGTTTCAACCTCAGAGCAACCCTACAGGGTAGGCACTCTTATTATCCCTGTTCCTCAGTGAGGGCACCGAGGCATAGACAGGCTAAGCCGTATCTACGCCCGTGACCACACGCTCATAAGTAATTGATGGAACTGGGATTGGAGCTGAAGCCGTGTGTCTGTGGATTTTTCACTCTTGACTGTTAAACTGCACCACACTGTGCCCCAAGTAGCTTGCTTTTAAAGGCTTTCCCCCAAAGTCTTGCTTAACTGCTGAAATAAGAGTCTCCAATTCCCGTTAGAGAAATCAGTTCCTGGAGGGACTGTATCCCCCTCCTCACAGGGTTACAGTGAAGTGTGAAGCAGAGAAGACGCATATGGGGCTTATACGATCTGTGGGTCATTGTTCCCTCCCCGTCCCTCTTCCAGGCGTCCCTCTTCCAAGGCATGTTCCATGTGTAGGGAGTGACAATCTGAGGAGCGGCGGGCAGCTCAGCCACAGAAACACGGGGAACCAGAGCATAAGGTGATGCACATGAGTGGAGGGAGCCTCTTTCTATGAGGAGGTCACCATTGAGAGGAACGGGTTCCAGAAAGCATGGGGACATGGTTCTTCATTTGAGAGGCTTAGCTCCAAAAGAAAGGGAACTGACAGAGAAGAGGAAGTGAGAGCCAAGGAAGGGTGTTCAAATTAAAGGAGAGTTCAAATTAAAGTGGAGAGAGTGAGGGCGAGGCAGGGAATGCTGGAGAAGGTGAGAGGAGAATGGGTGCTCTCAGGGCCTGTGTCTGAAATAACCGGCCATGACCTCCAACCTGCTGGCCACACCCTAGTTGCTGCTACACTGGCTGTTTGCAGAGCTTGGCACCGTGCGTCATTAGTTGCAGAGCTTGGAGCTGTTTGCAGAGCTTGTCACCCCCCGTGTCACCATTCGCAGAGCGCGGCACTGTTTGTTATTCGTGGAGTTTGGTTTTATTTGCAGAGCTCAGCGTTATTGGGAGAGGCGGGCACTGTTCCTGTTGCTGTTTGCAGTACTTGTCACGGTCTCTGTTGGTGTCATGGTGTTGACTTAGCCCATTCCTCCAGCTCCTCTGTTTGCTGAGCCCCTCAGTGTTGATGCCACTGTCTCTGGATATCCAGAGTCTGTCACCATCACAGGCGTTGTCGGCAGCGCCCCTCCTTGCCCTGTTTGCAGAGTCCGTCACGATTGGAGTTATGGTGTCTGCACTGTGGGTGTCACGGATGCGGAGCCAATCGCTCTGTGCTGCTCTCCACTGAGCCTTATCACTGTGGTGTCGCTGTCTGCGTTGTGGTTTGCAGACCCCATTGCTGTCTGTGCCTCTGTTTGCAGAGCCTCTCACTGTCTATGACACAATAGCGGACCCTGGCACCACACATACAAATTCTCCATAGGTCACCACAACCCTACCGAAAGCCCATCTCTGGCGACCACCGCTCCCCCCAACCCAGACTTGTATATCATCTCGTGCTCCCATGCCCTGAAATACCCTCTGACTATTTTGGATCACCGGCTTCTGGGGCCTCCTAAGACCAACCCCACCTCCCGAGCCTCTGCTTCCTGCCCCACGTGATGGTCCCTACAACCTGCTTCCTGGAGCTTGATTTCCTTGCAGAGTCCAAGCCCCATGGGATGGCTTTGGGCCAGGAGCACAAACCAACATGCTGAGGAGCCACAGTTGGCAGGAAAGAAAAAAAATGATGCAGAAAGAGAGGAGCCATCAGGAGAGATGAAAGGGTTTTGCTTCTTCATCTGATGGGGCTTGAAGGCTGTCATTGGGAGGGAGGTGGCTCCTTGCGCACAGGGTGTAATGAATTAAGGGCGAGGTGTGCAAGTGCAGGCAGCTGGTTTGAGTGATAAAGTGGCATCGCAAAGCCAGTCCCCAGTGGTGATGGAGATTAGGGGTGCCCATCACCCACATGCACAGGGCTTGCTGCATTCAGTGGCGGGAAGGGGGCAGGGTTCTTCTGGAGGGAAGACAGGAACAAAGCACTTGTGGGTGAAGCTCTGGCTCCTTCAGACCCCAGCACCTTGAGGTTCAGCCCCCAGGTGGGAAAGCCCAAAATACCCATCATTCCGCCAATCATGTCTCATAGAAAAACAAGAAATGAGACCATGTGTTAAAGGCGAAAAATCGAAAGAAATGGTTAAAAGAAAGGTAAAAAAAAACATTTTAAAGCATAAGAAACCTATACACTATTGAAAAAAAAAATAAAGAGAAGCCTCCCTGAAAGCTTGCAAAAATGTGTGCTAAGGATCAAAAAGACTAGTTTCTAGAAAGGAGAAAAAAAAACCCTCTGCATGGCTAACTAGCAAGAAAAAGAGGTCATGCCAAGGGGAAAACATCAGTTACATGTATATAATCCATTCATATATTTACATTTTATTATTAATTATTAATCACAGGAAAAAGTCAGATGCAAACTTGAAGTCAAATGTCCAGGAAAACAATGTGAGAAGCCCCTCGTGAGGAATTCCAAAGCCAGTAACAAGAACGCCTTTAAATACTTCAAAGTCAGGGACGCAGGGGGAGAATATGAGGGATCACAGTGCAGAAGGTACTCCCAGGATGAAAGAGGCCGGCAGACGGGCTCAGCAGACTCTGTGCCAGAGAGGATGGCCTGGAGACCCCCACCCCCAAATAGCCCTTGATGCTGAGATTACACGGACAAGAAGAAATCCTCATGATGAGGGTAACTCTTTACATGGCTTTATGGTTTACCATTTTCTTTCACTTGCATCCTCTCATTTGATCCGCACATCAGCCTCTAGGATGGGTAGGAAAGGAATCTTTAGTAGCCCCATTTCGAGGGTGGGAAAATTAGGATCAAAACTGGTAAAGAGGCAAGAACCCTCAGCTAAGTTAAACCTATGTTGAATTGAGAGCCCAGGGCTCTGACCCTAAGACCCAAAGGCTTAGCGTGATACCATGCCATCTTGGTTTGGTTTCCTGCAGAAGCAAACACCCAAGGCAAGGATGTGGGCACATGTAATTTAGTTGGGAGGTGAAGGAAGTGCTGGTAGGGACAGAGAAGGCAAGAACCAATGTGGGATGTGTCGTCAAGTTGGTTAACGCTGAGGAAGTTGGAGCTCAGCCCTGAGGGGACCTCGGGTCACAGGGTGGCACTGATCTTCAGAGTTTGCACCCAGAGGGCAAGGGAGCTGGGGTGTTTATCCACCAGCTTTGGGAGACCATGGAGGGCTGCTCCCAGGGGCCTTAATTCCCAGCACCTCTGTCCTGCCCCAGCAGACTCCAGAGAGACCCTCAGGCCCAGGCGCAGGTGCTGACACTTGGCATCTGGGCCAGCGCAGGAAAATGTTAAGGGCTGATGGGACGTGGAGGGCACTGATAGCACCTGCTCTGCATGCTGCGCAAATTCTTCATTTCATTCAGAAATGGATATAACTAGACCATCAGGACCGGCTGAAATCCACCTGGACCTCCTGGATGAACTCAAGGGTGAGACTGTGAAATGGGCGTACATCCAAATTATGTTACTTGTTTCAAATATTCGCCCACTGAGTTCATGTCCTGGCAGATCTCCAACCACACTTGTTCCTAGTAAGTGGATCCTTGAGATACGTGTTACCCATTAGATAGATATTGTTGTCCTTATTATTATCTGCAAGACAGATACAATTAAGCCCACATCTAACACGTGAAGAAACTGAGGTTCTGAGAGATTAAATAACTTGCCCAAAGTCTCAAGGTGGGGGGCGCTGGATTTGGACTCTGCACTTCCAATCCTAAGATCCATACCAGCTTTTCTCATACCTCACAGAGGTGGTCCCTGTAAACACGAAAGGTGACATTGTACTTTTCGGGAAGGTTGGTTCCTGGGCACCAGGTTCTCATTGAGATCAGAAGGGAGTTTGGAGCCTGAGAGGGGTGTCTCCCTGACACCTGTCCACGACAGACCGAGCCGTGGCCGGGGGATCTGTGGGGATTGTGATGGTCTAAGTGTGTAGGGGGCGGGCCCAGTGGGTGTAAGCATCAACATGCATGGGGGACCCAGATGGAGAGGTTTGGGACCTGGACTCAGAAAAGGAGAGAGGTGAAATAACCCGTGGAGTGTCTCAGGGCTGATAAAATGGTCAGAGCCTTTCCACACCCACTGCTGCCTGCCTTCCCCTCAGCCCCACAGCTTCACAAAGACCCCTCTTCCTCTCCTGCCTGGAATTCCTCCTTTTTTAGCGCAGTAAACCCAACACTGAGAGGCAGTCATTGAGAATCTTTTGTTGTACACAGTCTCTGCCACACTCCTGGGGTTGCAAAGTTACTTTCTGCTGCCAGGCACATGGGGCTCGGGCTTTTTCATTTATTTGAACATTTACAGTCAGAAAGAGAGGGTGTGAGGTGTGGGGAGAGAGAGCAATAGAGACAGGCCTACAGAGGGAGAGACCTAAAGGGAGAGGAACTGAAGGCAAGATCAGAACACTCGGAGAGAGAGAGGCAGGCAGATACCAGGAGGAGAAACAGGAAGTGAAAAAACACATAACAGTGAAAGCCTGAGAGGCAGCTGGAGTCCAGAAGAGCAGGAAGGAGACAAGAGTCCGGGGCCAGGAGATGGGAGTAGAGAAGGGAGATAAATAACAGGGGAAACAGACAGATGCAGAAAAGATGTACACATGCGAACCCACACAATCTGGGGAGAGAGGAAGGAAATGCCGTCTAGGTGATCTCCCCCAGTTCCCCGAGTCCTGTGGTACCTGCCCACAGACCAGCCCAGAATGTTAATTACAAGCTGCTCTTCAACAGTCCTGAAAGCTTGCTGGTTCCCTGAAAGGGGAAGCTGGGAGGCTTGGAGGGAACCTGCATGCAGCATGTAGCACCTCCCTGCCCTTCCCGAGGAAGGGAAACAGCAGAACCTTTTGGTGGATCACAGAGATTGGAGCAAGACAGTGTCCCTCAGGGTGGTCAGCATCCTTCGAGGACCACAGAGCCAGGAGAGAGGCTGGCCAGCTGGGCTGAGGAGAGTCTGGAAGGAGAAACCAGGGAGAGGAAGGCCCCAAGGAAGAGGATGCTCAGGAGGGAGGGAGAAGAGAGGCCGAAGAGATGGGAGACCCCTCGGCTTCACCCCACTCCACCCCACCTTTTACAGGGATTAATCCCCTTCTACCTCTTCTGTCCTGAGATGGAGCAGCCCCTCCCCAACTTCACCCCATGCATCCTTTCAAATTTGTCATCACCTTCCCTTAACCTTTAATCAAGTGCTGGGTTACCAGTCAGGTCCGAGTAGAAAAACCTGACTCTTCTCTTCAAGGGCCCTATAAAAACTGAGAACGCAACTTCCTTCTGGGTGATGAGACTCATCCCTTTACATCTGGCCCTTCAGTCCACCTCATCTCTGTGCTCCACATCCCCAGACCCTCCGGCTAAGATCTGTCTTCAGATCAGGTCTCCAAGTCAGGTGGGAAGATAATGCAGGGGCTCCAACCACTGCTGTCTGCTCCCCTCTTGGGAAAGGCACCTATTTTCCTCAGTCTCTCCTCTGCCCAGGTGCCCAGGAAGCCCCCATATCCATACCTGCTTCTTTCCTCCCCAGCCAGCTGCCAGCCACTGCTCAAGTGCAGAAAGGAGGCTGGAACTGCTTTCACGTTTCATGGTCAGGGGATAAGGGGCTGCAATGGGAAATCCTTTGCCAGCTCGAGGGCAGAGAGACACCCTGGTCTCTTGAAGTCCCCCAAGACGGGTGAAGCTGGATGGCCATAGACCTGGGCCTTTCTTGCCCTCTGTGTCCTGCGGCCCCAGCCTTCAACAGCTTCTCTGAGATCCTGGTGTGGTCTGGGCACTTTGCAAGACATGCTCCCACGCACAGACTTTCAGTGGATCTCATCCCACCCTTGCATCCCCTTTGCATCTTCACACAGGCGCATACTACCCAGAAGCATCCAGCCAGGCCTGCACACGAGGTGTGAACACAGGCTGGAGTCCATCAGCATGTGGACATATGCCAAACACATACACACGCACGCCTGTCTCCCTGCAGACAGAAATGCCCGCAAAAGAGAGCACTCGAGCACACAGGCTTCTGCATAGGCAGCCAGCCCAGCGCTCCATAAGTACAAATTAAATTAAATATGCTCAAGCACACCCATGGCAAGTCATCAGGCCCCTGCTCTGCCCAAGGCAAGGGTGTTGGGCTGAGCATCCTCTGCACAGCTAAAGAGCCTTTGATTTGACAAATAAATTACATTTCTTTCCCATTAAAGGAAAGGCTTTGAAGATTCAAAGCCTCGGGCCCCGGAAGCAGTGACCACCCTGGGGGACAGGGCAGCAGGTCAGGGGCTCCTCTCCCTGCTCCTGTCACTGCAAGAGTGTCCCCATCCCTGAGGCCTTGAAGGGCATTGAAAGTTGTGATCTTGGGAGGCTGAGACAAGGTCAGCGGGTTCCACGAGGCTGGCTGCCTGGCGGTGGGAGGGCTGCCCAGAGGTCTTATGGCATCAGCCCATCTTGGGGGTCTCTCATCTCTCTTTTGGGCACCTCCTTGTTCTTTCCTTTATAGTGGCCTCCCAAGAGTCTGTCAGGCTAACCCCCTCCTATGTGAATGATATGACCTTTCTCATCTTTCTGGGACATCCCTGTAATCAAGAGAAGGAACACACTGCTGGGACAGGAAAGGCACCGAGGCAGTGCTCTGCTCTGCTGATACATAAGCTGGGCTGATATACGGGAGGCTGGAGACCCTGGAGATGCAGACAAGCCCTGCCTCCACCCAGCTCGTCGCCTTCCTCTCCTGAGTGTTAATAATGCTACGTATAGGCCAGCGCTTCAGAGAAATAAAACGTTACTGCTCAGTTGTAAGTCTGCTCTCCCAGCTCAGTGTTCCTCAGGCAGGGGTGGCATCAGAACTACCTGTTTGTCTCCAGGACACTTCTCAGCCAGTCCTACAACAGGAGACCTGCCAGTCCCTGCTCAAAATCCTCCCACATTGATTTTAAATACAGTTAAATCTTCTGAATTGAGCAATTTTGTGCAAAGGTCACTGCAACTCTCAGCGTGGTCTGCGCTGCGTGGTGACCCCTGGGAAGTATTGGAGTCAGTCCCAGAGGGGCGGGGAGGGGAGGAGGAAGACGTGAGGAGGAAGGCCTCCTGGCCTGCAGGTCCAGCTCCCCACCAGCCCCTGCACATGCCCACCTGAGCCTCCTTCTCTCCTTTGATCAGAGGAACACTATACACACAAAAGCGTGGGTCATCAGAGTTAGAAGGAACCTCAGAGATCACCCAAACCCCTTATTTTACAGATGAGGAAACTGAAGCCCCAACTGGTGACATAACTTGGCTGAGGGTGCACAGCCGGTCAGGGGCAGAGCTGGGGCCCACACCTCCTCTTCATCATCCCAGTGTTCTGTAAATGTTAACTTACAAGACACAGCAAGACACTTCCTTGAATTCTGAAAGGTGATTATTTTTACAAATACTCAGGCCCTGTGTCCAGGCTGTTACCTCTGCTTGGAGCTCCTTCTTGCCCACCCTCTCCCAAACATTTCTCTCTGGCAAACTTCTATTCATACTCCAAAGCCCAGCTGAAATGTCACCTGTTCCTTGATTCCTCTCTTCATTCCCACCCAACATCTACAGATTGAATCACTCCTTTCTCGGGTCTCCATAGCATTTCATATGACTCTATTTGGGCACGTAACAACTGGAGTCGACTAGTTACATGCCCGCTTCTTTCCCAGAGCCATGACCTCCTTCTGGGGGTTGGGGGTGGGGAATCACAGTAGAGTCTATCAGTGTTTGGTTCAACTGGCATTACTAATTGAATATCAGTTGTCCATGTCAGTGGACTGTGGAGGGGAGGGATAGTTTGAGAACCATCCTCAGGATTCAAGGTCAACTTTCTAGAAATATTGCTCTGACTGGGGACGATGACCCTGTGTATTGGGCTTTTTCTCCAGATATCTTTGTATCTGTGAGGACCCCAAGCGTCACCCAATAAATTCAACCAGGGCAGGATGGATCCAGGGAAAGGCATGTTTCAGAGGAGGGAGCTACCTTAAGAGGGCCTCTAAGGTGACCTAAGAGGGCCCCTGCTTCATCCTTTTCTGTTGGATCGGGGTTGAGACAGAAGCAGCCCCTGGCCTAAGACCCCAGACACTCGTCTGTACTTGCCGTTGCTGGGAGATGAGCAAGACTGTTCTGCCCTCCTCTCCTTCCCCAGCGTGGGTCATCGGAGACTCACACACCCTGAGTAGGTGTTGAGATGGCCCCTCCCCTCTGACAACAGGTGCAGCCCAACTCAGTACTGCAGCAAGAAAACTGGGCCAAAAATCAGGTCTGAGGTTGGGGTTCAGGATAAAGTTTGAATAAGATTAGAGAGATCAGGTTAGGGTTAGATTTGAGAGGCTGGCTACCACTGCTCGTAGGGAGTTCCCAGCCTCATGAAGCTCCCAGTCCGACCAAGAGACAGAAGGCACATACACAAACATGGATGTCGGGGCCCAGCAGATAAACAGGACTGATCTATGAGTGGAGAGGATGGGCAGGGGGAGGAAGCCTCTGGAGGAGAGTAGAGAACAGCAGGGCTGGATGATTCTCTGGCCTGCCTGCTCAAGCTGGTGTGAGCCCAGCAATGTGGATTCTCTCTCTAGAAGTTTCTGGTGGCACTCAGTTATATTGCTCTATGTGTGTGTCCGTATGTCTGTATGTCTGTATATGTGCCTGTGTGTGTATTTCTGTGTGGCAGAACAGGGAGAGATGGAATAGAAGTGGGACAGGACATTCAGAGATGAGCGGCTAATTTCCTGTTAATGGCTGGTTGCTTGGCAACCCAGCTTCTCTCTGCTTGTTACCCTCAAAATTGGACTGCGGAATTTTTAGTGTTAAAGCACCTCCCATGGAAACTCAATGCTGTGAGAGGCCAACCTATCCCTACCCGGCTGTGCCCTGCTCCACCCTGCTGGGTGACAGAGCAGTGCATGTATGCAAGGAATCAAAGCTACAGGCACGCACAGCCCCACAGCCCGTCAGTCTCTCATTCTGTCTCTCCTGCCATCTCCTTCATGGGCAATCATGTACACATGCACATACACACACACGTGTCTCTGTAGCACCTGTGCACATGCATAGACATGCACTAGACCGTGGCTCACCAATAATAATAATAATAATTCGCTGCTACTATATTTGAGTACTTACAATGTGCCAGGTATTTTGCTAAGAGATTTGTATTAATTTCCTCCGTTATTTTTCCCTGTGGCCTTATGAACCATACTATTGTCCATATTTTATAAAAAAGGGAAGCATGAAAACTTTTCCAGGGATCAAAGCACTCATATGAAGATGTTACAGAAATCCAACGCTGAGGGGGGACCACCCTGAACTGACCCCAAGAATGACCTCCATCTATATCCCTCTTCCCTACCCTCCGTAAGCCTTCTGACACTAATTCTATCTGGAATGCAAGAGACCTAAGAACAGGTGTTCCTTTCTTCTATCCAAACAGCCCAGACCTCAAGGGACCCCCTGTTCTCTGCCATCCTCCACCCAGGTCATTGGACCTGGGACAGATGCCCGAGCTGGTTTGTGCCTTTGCATAAGGGACAGAGATTTAATACCAAATATTCTGTGCTTCCTCTATCAGAATCATAATTTATTTAGAGTGGAAATACGCCGCTTAAGCAAACAGACAAACTGACAGTTCTCAGACTTCCTTGCAGATCGGGATGGCTGATAAAATATAAGGGGAAGTCATTGGGTGGGGCTTTTGGAAAAGGTTTTTAAAGGGGTTTATCGTGTGGAGAAAAGGGAGCCCTTGTGCAGTGTTGGTGGAAAGGTACACTGGCACAGCCTTTATGGCAAATTGTACAGAGGCTCCTCAAAAAATTACAAATAGAACTACCATGTGATTGATCTAGCAATCCCACTTCTGTGTATATATCCAAAGGAAATGAAATCACTATCTTAAAGAGATATCTGCACCCCCATGTTTCTTACAGCCTTTTTCACAACAGCCGAGCTATGGAAACAAACTAAGCATCTGTTAACAGATAAATGGATAAAGAAAATGTGGTATAAAATATACAATGGAATATTATCCAGCCATAAAAAATAAGGAAATTCTGCCATTTGCAACAACATGGATGAAACCAAAGGGCATTATGTTAAGTGAAGTAAGCCAGACAGAGAAAGACCAATGCTGCCTGGTATCACTTATATGTAAATCTCAAAAAAGAAAAAGAAAAAGAAAAAGTCAAACTCACAGATAAAGAGAGTAGATTGGTGGTTCGCAGGGGCTGGGGGGTAGGGAAACAGAGAGAGGTTGGTAAAAGGGTACAAAGTTTCAGTTAGAAGATGAATAACTTCTGAGGATCTAATGTACAGCATGGTAATTATAGTTAATAATACTGTATCATATACCTGCAATTTGCTAAGAGAAGAGATCTTAAGCATTCTCACAAAAACAAAAAACAAAGACACCAAAACCAAAACAAAACAGAACAAAACAGGTAATTATGTAAGGTGATGGATATGCTAATTAACTTGATTGTGGGAATCATTTCATAATGTGTATGTGTATCAAATCATCACTTTGTACACTTTAAATATATTACCATTTTGTCAATTTTACCTCAGTAAAGCTAGAAAAAATGAAATAGATAAATTTTAACAGTGGGATTCCTCGGCTGATAGATTCTCCTTTGCCCTCCCCAATTCCTCCTGCTTCCTGCCTGGAACTCCTATATGATGGCTAGAATTCTAGCAGCCCCCTTAGGTTATGAGGTGACCTTGAGGAATAGAAAGAAGAATGGAAGCTGGGACATTAATAGCACCAAGGAGCCCTCTTGATAGGTCTGGATTGCTGACCCCTGTGTCTTCTTTCACATAAGAGAAAAGCAAGCCCTAATTTATTTAGACCAGCAGCCTACTCAGTATTTGGGTTTTCTGGCATGCAACCAAACCTCATACTAACAGAAACAGCAGGTCTCCAAAAATAGAAGGTGTCAAGCTTCCTTGACCCCTGGGAGCAGAGCTGAGCTGAGGTGAGCTGGGACCCCCACTGGCATGTGAGACCCTTCATCACGAAACAGAGCCTGCGCGCATCACTGCCTTCCAGGAAAACGCTCCGTTGCTCCTAGGCCTCAGACTTTCCCACCATAAACCCTGCCATCTCCTCCACATCCTCCCTGAGGCTGTTCCAGCCGTCTCTCCACCTCCCTCCCTGGTGAGACTGTCATTAAGTCTCCTGAAGCAGTTTGTAGACATAAAGAGTCTGAGGTACGGATGCTGAACCGTACCACCGTTCCATCTCAGTCTGCGGGACACAGGGGTGGTCAGCCGTGTTCTGAAAGATCGGAGATGAAGAGAGAAGGTTAAGGAAATGCCAGAGGGGACCCCAGTCCTGAGTTGGGCTGAATCAGGGAGTGAGAGCCAAGATCAGTCAGCCCTCAAATAGGGAACAGCTCTATTTTGTTTTCCACTCAGGCCTCTACTGGGCAAGGTGAGTGAAATAGAAGAACAGAGGTTGTGGGATGGGAAGCAGCAGACTGGTGGTTGGAAGACATAAATCCAAAATCCCAGTTCTGTCTCTAACTTGACCAGAAAATGGGGGCTGGGCTGGGTAGGCTCTGGAGTCCTACCTCCCTATGGATGGTGGTTCCATGCTCCCTGGTTTAAGGAGTTTATTATCCAGTACGCAAGATTCCCTCTGTTCTCCACTGTTCTCCACACCGGCCTCTTTAGTGTCCCACACGCACACTCCAGGTAAGTCCCTGTGTCCTCACCTTTGCCTGTGCCAGGCCCTCCACCTGAACTGCTGTCCCTGCAGATCCCCACACGCCTGGCTCCCTCCCCTCACTCTGGTCTCTGCTTGGATGTTACCCCTCAGAGAGGCCTTTCCTCTAACCCTTATCCCGGGAAGCACCCTGACCACTCCCATCTCTCACCTTGCTTTGGTTTTCTTTATTGATTAATATTTGTTTCTTTGTTCAGATATTTTCTTTCTCCCCCATGAGAAGCTAAGCTCCACGAAGACAGAGATTATGTCTGTTTTGGTACATTGCTGAATCCTCCGCACCTACAACAGCTCTTAGTAGGCATTTTAATAAGTAGTTAAATGACTGGATGAGTGCATACATGTGCACAGATATCTGTATATCTTCACTACACGTGTTTACATAACACACACCTAACACACACACGCACCTAACACACACACACATCGCACACACACACACAGTATGGACACACATCTATTAGCTTTTGGTGAGAGGGGTAGTTCCAAAACACTATACCAGAACCTCTCAGAATTACACCAACTGGAAAGGCAATTCCAGAACCTCATTCTTAGCAGACGCCAGTCTGCATAGCAAAGCACATGGGGTATGGCGATGAAATTTAATGTTCAAATTGCAGAATAAAATATTTGTATTTACATACCTTTTATACTCTCTGTGTAATAAAAGTCACAGTGTTCTCACGGATGCTTTTCTTATTCAGCTTGTAGCTCCCTGCCCCCCACCAACCATACTCTTTCTGGTTCTACAAGAGGCTCCGCTAGCAACACTTGTAGCAAAACATCTGGAAAGAGAGGGATGGGCAATTTATTTGACCAGTTTACGGAGCCATGGAGCCAATGGCAACCCTCCTGGACTATTCCTCACCTCCCCTGGTTTTCGCAAACTGGGAGGGAGCCCAGAAGAGACACAAATGTGTTTGCAGCACATAAGTAAACTCCATTTCCCCTTCCCTTTCTTATTTATGCCACATAATAAATTAATTAACTCATATTAGCTCACAGTAAAGAGAACCAGGTCAAAAGAGTAGAGCTTCTTATTTGGGACAACCTTTCTGTTTCATGGGTAAATATTGGTATTGTGTTACAGAATGAAATAATTTATCTATTTTGAATGCTCATTAAGAGCTGTTAACTTTATCATTTATTAATAGACTAATAATTCATTCGATTTAAAAAATTAAATATAGAACCACTAATGAACGAAATTTAAATAATAATAAGTCTAGTGTAAGTGGAAAGGGCCTGGAGTAGAGAACTGTGTTCTGGGTGTTTGGTGTGTGAAAAAAAGAATACTATGTATGGCCAGACTCTAAGGTTACACATGATGCAGGCATGTGTACTGAGCTCTGATTCTCCTGGGAAAGTGACTTCAGACCCCGTGGATTAACCCTCGCACGCCTGGCTACCCCTAACCAGGGAGGCCAGGGCTGTCCAGACCCAGGTAAGAAGAGGAGAAGAAGGAGGCAAACAACCTTTGTCACTGGACCACATGCAATTCTGGGTGTGGGTTCCGACTTTCCCACCCCTAGACACTAACCCCTGGGATTTAGTGTACAAAAGTCTCGGAGAGGACCTTCCTGAACTTGACCCTTGCACACTACACGTGAGGAGCCAGCCAGCTCCTTAGAGCTGCAGAGCAGCCTCAAGCATCCTGTTTACCGTTCTTGATACCAGTGCTGCTCACATTTTCAGGTTTACACAAAGAATTACTTGGGGATGTTGTTAATTTGGATTAGCAAGGCTGGGGTGGACCTGGGGGGGTCTGCATTTCTGACGCGCCACTGCCGTTACACACGCTCCAGGGACTCACTGGAACAGAGGAGCCTTTTCGTTTCCCTGGAGGCTCCACTCTCAACCACACATGGTCCAAACCCAGGCCTTCTTGCAGCCCCAGGCTTTAGGCTCAGAGCTCATCCTGCTGGTCGAGAGGGACATGTTGGAGCACTGCAGTCTCTCAATTGGTGCTGAGTGCCTGACCCTCTACTGGGAGCTGAGTATGGAGCAGGGCAAGCTGGGGATCCCCTGCCCCGTGGAGCTTGTAAGCCCTCAGGTAAGAAGCCAGGACAATCCCCATGTGATGTCTGGTATGGAGGAGATCTGTAGGGCCTGGGGACTTATGGAAGGAGTAGTTATCCTGACCCAGGGGTTCAGTCAAGTCCCCAAGGAAGAAATCCTTCAGTGGAGACGGGAGGAGATGAGTTGGTATTGGCCAGGGGCAGTGGAGTGGGGACGGAGGAGGAGAATGTTGACGGCAAGAACATGTGCAAAGGCCCGGGGTGGAGAGATGGCCATTTTCTCTCCAGTACCACCTGCTTCTGAAGCCGGCTCTGCAACCCCACCTCCAATCAGATGAAGGCTCACTCCTTCCTCTGAAGCCTGAGTGTTTTGCTTCTTCCTTTCCTATGGCATTCACCTTCCTCCCTTCTGATGTGATACCCACGAGTGAACTTGTTTAATTATCAGTGTTGGCCAATATTCCTGAAGGTAGGAGTAAGAACTGACTCGCAGTGTGACCTTCGGCCAGTGCGGACAGGCCCCACATAACAGGGGTGTGAGCATCGACTGAGTCCCCACTTGCAAGGCACCTCGCATGCTGCCAGGCACCCATCAGGGGCTCAGTAAATAGCTACAGAACACAAAGCATGATTGAAGCACATATTCTGGAGCCAGGCGTCCTTCCTGGGTGCAAACCCTGCAACTCCCATTTGTGTGACCTTGGGCTACTTAACATTTCTGGGAGGCCATCTCCTCGTCCGTAAAACAGGGGAAATGCCCAACTCACAGGTTTATAAGCTTTAATGAGATACTATGTTAACTGTGTATGTGTATCTAAAAACTGCTTAGCATATAAATCCAGTGGTAGCTATTATCATTTGTTATTATTTTCCTCTCTGGTAGCTGGGATCAAACTGTCCTCACATCCAAAAACTCCTCTACGAGCTTCACCCAACTCTGATTCTGAAATCCATCACCATTTTCATAAGCAGATAAACTGGGACAGTGCAGGGAGCTTTTCCCTTACCTGGTTCCCCTTCCCAAAAGCCTTAGCTGATCACTAGCTCTGCCCATCTTCTGTGTAATCAACACATCTGCGGTGGTCCTGCGTTCCTGAATGAACCCAGTATGCTTCCTGGAATCCCTAAGGTACATTAAATTGCATCCAGAAGAGAGATGATGTTCTCTACGTTTTGCTGCATCTTATTTATATTTGAAAACTCGTTGTGTGATACTTAAAGTGAGTCGGTCCTCAGTGGAAGCAGGGCTTAGAAGTCACACAGGTTGGGGGTCACCCTCCCTGAGGGTCACCCCCACAGCAGAGGATGGCAGGCTGCTCTGGGGAGTCAGAACGCCTGGCTCCAGTTCTAGCTGCCCGCTAACACTGGGCATGCCTCAGGCAAATCGGTTATCCCTTCTGAGCATCAGCTTCCAGATCGGGTAACCTGACTAATAATGACACCTCCTCCAAGGGTTCTTGAGAATTAAATGAGATAATGCAGGTGAAGCATGTTAGCCAATGGCCTGACATCCAACCTGCTGTTATATTGTATTATCAGTTATCAGGCTTTCCTCTTCCACTGCCCCCTCCAGCTCAGGACAGCACTGGTCTGGGAGCCTGCAGGACCTGCAGGAGGAAGAGAAGGGCAGTGTTACGGGAATGGGCACCCAGGCGGGCCTGTACCCTGCCCCTGTTGTTTTGAAGCATTGGCTGCAGGTATAAAAAAGCTTAAAGAGGTAGAAAGTGCCAGCCCTTGAGAGGAGTTGATGGAAGATGACAAGGGCCCTGTTACATGAGCCCCCTGGGGAATAGTCTTGGGGCGACCCTTTGGAACAGAAAATTCTCTGCCCCTGCTCCTAGAACCTTCTAATGGGATATGGTGGGGAGCTGGCAAGAGGAAGATTTATTCTGGGTAGAAAACTGCATCCCTCTCCTTGGTGGTATTTCTTCTGCCTCCTTTGAAATATAAAAGCCAGATCCAACAAACTCTGTGGCCTCATGGACTCAGACGTCCAATTTACATATAAACGACCAGGAGCTTCAGAAGGAAAAGGTGTTAGGGAAATTGTCTCCGGGAAAATCCAGAAGAGAAGCATCCCAAGAGAAAAGGACTGAAAGAAGTCTCCTGAGGCTGGCTCTCGTGTGTCTAAGCAGGGGGGACCCTTGCCAAGGTCCAGGTAGTCAGAAGCTGGGGACCTCCCTGTGTCTGTGGTTTCCAAGACAGTTCCCTAGCCTGTGAGGCGTGAATGTTAATCCAAACGGTTAACGGGGACATGGAGCCTGCGACATACAGGACCCTACACTGAGTGGTTCACACTCACCACCCACTAAGCTCTCAAACAGTCTGGGTAGGGTTGGCGCTGTCACCACCTCCATTTTACAGATGAGGAAACTGAGGCCCAGAGAGGTTAAGCAATGCGTCCCAGGTCTCCTGGCAGCTCTGAGGCACTGCGGAAAGTGGCCTCCTAGGACTGACCTACGTAGCTGGTGACTGAAGGGCTCCCCAGCCTGGCCCCTCTTAGCACTGACAGCCCATTTCCTGCTGCTCCCATGTGTCTGCTTCCTGTTCAGCCACAGTTTGAGCAAATCTTTCCCATGAAGCTTTGGATTTGCCGAATTAATAAGTTAGAGAAGAGGTGCGGCTTTCATCTCACCCATATAGACTCTTGGAAAAAAGCTTCCAAAAACCCTCACAGGGAAGGTGTGTCAGTCAACAGAGATATGTTTTCTAATTAGGCAGAAGTAAAGGGGGAAGTTGAAGCAGCCCCAATGTTCTAATCAATTGGATAAATCAAAAGAATCATCAGTTCTCAATAGTTAAGAAGTTGGTTGAAGGAGAATGAGCACAGAGATATCTAAGTAACTGGACGTGCAGCTGTTTCGCTTTTGCTTTTTTAAGGACTAATATCTTTCCTATCGACACTTTTCCTTTTTTTAAATGTAGGTGTGATTGAGACTCTTTGAGTTGTGATGTAGCATCTCGGACTTCCCTTGGACCTCCTCAAAACATAAGAACATACAAAAACGCTTAGTTCATGCTTGCTGACCAGATGGCCGATTCTGTTTGAAAATGTGTCTTCCAGCTGTGGTCCAGCATCTGTCAGGGACAAAAGAAACTTGCGAGCACAGAATATTTGGGCTGGAAGAGACCTTAGAAATCCCCTTGTCCCACCCCCTCATTTTACAAGGAAGGGTGTGCGGGAGGTGGGTGAGAGAACTTGCCCAGGGGCACATGGCTAGTTAGAGACCCAACCAGGCCAGAACTGAGTCTTCTCACTCTCAGACCACTGTGCTTCTCCCTCAGCCCTTTGGTGATGGAGAAAAATCAGGAAGCTCATTAAAAACACACTCCATTAGCAAACTCAGGAAACCTCATCAGTTCTGGAAAGCAGGGGCCATTGAGCGCAGCCCCGGAGAGAATAAGTTCTCACCACTTCGTTAGCACCATCATAACATCTCTCTCTTTTTTTTTTTTCTGGTCGCACTGCGCAGCTTGCAGGATTTCAGTTCCTGGACCAGGGATTGAACCCAGGCCATGTCAGTGAAAGCCCGAAATCCTAACCACTAGGCCACAAGGGAACTCTCCATAACATCTCATTTTTAAACTAAATACTTTTTCTCCATTGGAGCCCTGCAAGGACAAAACACACCTTGCTGAAGTCACCTTCAGAGATAGGACAGTCTCTTGTCCCCGAGGAAGGGAAAGAAAGGAAACTGACAATGGCTGAGGACCTACTGAATGCCTGGTGTTTTTTCCTCCTTTAATCTTCACGGTAAATCCAAGAGGCAGGGGTTTCTGAAATTCTGTTCTTCTGGGTGAGTAACCTGAGACTCAGAGAAGTTAGGTGACTTGCCCCCAGTCACACAGCAAGTAAGTGGCAGAGATGGGTTTCAAAACCAGGTCATCTGATGCCCAGTTTGAGGCCCTTCCTGCTAGCTCCGGATCCTGGGGACATATGGAATCCAGAGTTGTCCCCTGAAGGAAAAGCTGAGCTTAGTAGGAAGAGCACTGGACTTGGTAGTCAGGAGACCCAGACTGTGGCTTTCCATGAGGCAGACCCCATGCTGTCTAGTTCAGCACACTGCCTGGCATGTAGTGGTGGCACATAAATATTTCTTGAATAATTATTGTTATATTTGACAAAGGACGTATATTCAGGATGTATACAAAGAACTAAAACTCAATAATTAGGAGATAAACAATCTTCTTTTTAAAGAAGAGGCAAAAGATTTTAACAAAGAGTTCACCAAAAGGCAATGCAATGACCAGTGAGCACATGGAAAAAGTGCTCAGCATCATTAACCATGGGAGAAATACGAATTAAAGCCATAATGAATCATCATTACACACCCACTGATTAAACCATTAAAGAGACTAACAACACGAAGTGCTGATGAGGATGTGGAGCAACCGGAACTCTCTTACACGTGGGTGGGAGTGCAAAATGTACAGCCTCTTTGGGAAAGGTCTACAAGTTTCCTGTAAAATGAAACATACATCAAACCCTATGACCCAACAATTTCTCTCCTAGGAATTTACCCAGGATAAATGAAAACACATATCCTCAAAAAGACTTGTACAGAAACACTCATAGCACTGTTATTCATAATCACTCAAAACTGGAAACAACCCAAATGTTTATTAACAATAGAGTGGATAACCAAATTGTGAAACGTACATACTCTGGATGCTATTCAACAATAAAAAGGAATTAACTGTTGATTCATGCAACAACATGAATGAATCTCAAAAATATGCTGAGTGAAAGAAGCATTGCTAAAAACGGGTTATATTGAATGATTCCATTTATATGAAGTTCTAGAATAGGCAAAATTAATGTATGATGTAAAATATCAGAACAGTGGTTGCCTAGGAGTTTGAGGCAGGGATTAACTGAAGGGGAACAAAGGAAATTTCTGGAGTGATGAAATGTTTTGTATCTTGATAAGGATTTGGGTTATTCAGCTGTATACATGTGTCAGTGATATGATATGCAAGCTGAAGTGTTTCGAGCTGATGTCTGCCACTTTGAAGTGCATAAAAATAAGGTGGATTAAAAGATGGATAAGTCAATACCATCCTCTCTCTCCTCCCTCCCTCTGATCTCATACTGGGGCTCCCCACTGGCTAAAGTAGAAGGAGATTGTGACTGGGGTTAGGGCTCAAATAGAATTTTATCTGTGAAGTTTTATTTTTTTCCATTAGAAAAAACTAAGGCATATATAATAAAATATTAACAGTTATCAAAAAAAAAGATGGATAAGTGATGAATAAGTGGAAAGATATGTGAAAAAAACAAATGGAGCAAAATGCTAGAGTAGAATCAAAGTGGTGGGTATGTAGCCTCCACTGTGCATTTTATCTGTATGTTTAACTTTTTTTCATAATACAATTTTGGATATTATGAAGAAAAAATGAGAAAGACTTGGATTCCACTCTTGACTCACATGCATATTAGACCTGGTGGCCTCTCCCTGTCCACCTTTGCAGCCCCGTTTCTCTCCACTCCACATCTCACTCTCCACACTGTGGCCATAAGGTCCTCCTTTCACCTCCTCAAAGCCATCATGTACCACCTCGGACCACAGGACCTTTGCATATGTTGTCTCCTCTGAGAGGCTCTCCTTCCTTTTTTTCTCCCAGATAATGTCTCAGACCTCAGCTCAAGCAGCCTTTCTCTGGGTTCTTTCTCTCTCCATCACCCACTTCCACTAGCGCCACTGCTTTAATTCTTAGAGAAACACACCTTTTTCTGTCATAGTGCGACTATTCCATTCATGTCCCAGCCCCATGAGACTGACAGCTCCATGTCAGCAGGGTCATGTCCATTTGGGCTGACCAAAGCACACCCACACCCAGCACAGTGCCTGGCCAGAGCCCCTGCCCATGAAGGTCCTGCAGAATGAATGGATTTTTCTAACCAGCCAGTGGGCCTGGGAAAGGCACAGCCTTCCTTGGTCCATTTTCTTGGTTTTCAAATTATAAGATTGGTGAAGAACCTTTCTTTTTGCACAGGGCCATTTCAGACTAAATATTCAGAAACTGTGTGTTTTTAATTCAAAATGAAAACAACTTTAATGAATCCTACAGAAAATATAATGTATATTCCTTCCACTAAGATTATTCACTTTGTTGAATAAAAGAATTTCAATGAGAAAATTGATGCTGCTTTTTTAGCCACTAAGATGTTCCTAGTTGGGCGTTTTGAAAAGGAGCCCTAAGAATAAGAGGCAGTTCTCTAATCTCTCACCTCTTACAATTCAGAGGGCATTAGAATCACAAGGCTCGTTCACAGCTGTTGTCTCATTCCTTCTTCTAAAATAGGTAATGTTATCATCCCCTCTTTGCAGATGGTGAAAGTGTGGCTCAGAGAGGTAAAGTGACTTGCCCAAGGTCACACAGCAAGTTGATGACAGAATGCGCTTGAGTTAATTCATTCAATCAGTGGAATAATTTCTGAGCATCCACCCACCCTTCCTGTATGTGGTACCATGTCAGGTGCTGGGAATCTAGTGACAATAAGATGCAGCTTCTTATCTCTCCCGGTTTGGGACCACTCCCCCACCTTGGTTGTATGATCTTCTCTCTACTTGGATAGAGCAGGACAGCCAGTCCCCTCAGGTGTCTTGGACTGGCTTCTCCAGAAGCAGACTGTGAGATGATGATGTCAGGACAAGTAGTTCATTGGAGAGGTGACCCCAGAAAGTACCCACAAAGAAGAGAGGAAATAAGAAAAGGAAGAAAGCTAATACAGGGAGCAAGTTACTACTGTGGGCAACTGGGGGCCGATCCCACTGGGGAGCTTTGGGAGACTGTGTAGGACGTGCCTCAGAGTTGGGTATTTATGTACCAACTGCCATTCATTATGGGGTGGAGGCTACTCCCCAGGGTGACTTCCTGGCACTTCTGCCCTGCAGGAGGGCCCAAGCATGCTCTGGTGGAGAAAGTCCTCAGGCAGTGTCCACACTTGTTTGCAGAAAGAGGCCATCATTACGTATGGAAATGGTGTGGAAAGGTGCATGCTAAGGGGACACAGGTGCGGCACCAACAGCATCTGCTGGGCCAGGGCAGTGCCAATCAGCAAGAATCCTGGAAGCCCAGCTGCAGGTACCCTGGTTGCTCTGTGCCATACTGTGGCGCAGTGCTCCACTCCTGCGGCTGTGGTCCAGGCCACAGACACCAGCCCTGGTGGTGTGAGGGCCTCAGCCCTGGCTTCTGAAGGACCCCGCCCCACTCCTAGGCAGCATCAAAGCAATTTAAAATCTCCTCTCTCTGCCTCTGAGCTGCTGGCCCTGGGGGCTTTTTCTTCTAATCCTGCTGTTCCCTGGTAACAGAAAGGCAGCTGAAGTACTTGGGAGAAATAAGACTATCTGCCGTGGAGACTTCATCCCTGTCTGCCATGTTTCCTTCATCTGTGACAGAGACTGTGAATTATGCCCCAGTGTCCCTTCTCCTCTTCTTGGTTTTAGTATCACCCAAGTTTTAGAGGAGCCTCTAGCTACCTAGCTACAGACTACATTTCCCAGACTCCCCTGCAGGTAGAAATGGTCACATGACTAAGTTCAGGCCTTGGGATATGAGCCAAAGCAACCTTCAGGGCATATCCTTAAACAAAGAAGAGGCCTGCTTTCGCTTCTTCCTAACTCTTCCCACAGGCTGGAGATTGGCCATCCCTGGAGCAGTCCTCTTGGATGGGCAGCCTGGGTAGAGGGTAGAGAGCTGCACCCATAACCTAGGTCTCTGGATGGTCCACACCATCCACCTGCCTCTAGCCCATCTCAAAAGAGAGATACCGGAAACTAACACAACATTGTAAATCAACTATACTCCAATAAAAATTCAAATAAATAAATTGAAAACCAGGAAAAGAAAAAGAGAGAGACATAAACTCCCCTCTTCTGTCAGCCACTATGTCTTGAGCCTCTATGATAGCATTTTGACCTGTATCTAACTCAACTATCCCTAAGGTCTCTATCAGATCTAAAGATGGCTATTTCCATAAGCATTATTCTCACATCCCAGGTCTCAGAGAAATGACCACTTCACCCTGACCCTCAAAGTGTTCCAATCCCCAAAGTGTGCTGTTGGTTTTCCACCACCCCTCACCTCCATCTCTCCAGTGTGTGACACAGCTTTGCCCAGTGAAATGAATATCTCACAGATCTTGATTCTGGACACCTAGAAACCAATCATCTGGTCACCTTCTTCAGGGCTTTTTCTCTGTCACCACAGAGAAGTCTGGGCTGTGTGCTGCTCAGGTCAGGAGGGGGGATAAGTGGAGGATGGGGAAAAGGCTCCACCATAGCTCCCCCAAATGAAAAGAGGATACTTTTGCAGCAAGAGGGATGGAGGAAAGTGATGAGCTATAAACAGAAATCTCTTAAGAGTGGGGATCTAAATGTCCATCGACAGAGGAATGGATAAAGAAGATGTGGCACATATATACGATGGAATATTACTCAGCCATTAAAAAGAATGAAATAATGCCATCTGCAGCACCATGGATGGACCTAGAGATTGTCATACTGAGTGAAGTAAGTCAGACAGAGAAAGAGAAATATCGTATGATATCCATTATAAGCAGAATCTAAAAAGAAATGATACAAATGAAGTTACTTACAAAACAGAAACAGACTCACAGACTTAGAGAATGAACCGGGGGGAAGGGAGGGAGAAAGGGATAGTTAGGGAGTTTGGGATTGACATGTACACACTGCTATACTTAAAATGGATAACCAACAAGGACCTACTGTATAGCACGGAGAACTCTGCCCAACATTATGTAACAACCTAAACAGGAAAAGAACTTGAAAAAGAATAGATACATGTATGTGTATAACTGAATCACTTTGCTGTCCTGAAACTATCACAACATTGTTAATCAACTATACTCCAGTATATTGGGGCTTCCCTGGTGGCGCAGTGGTTGAGAGTCTGCCTGCCAATGCAGGGCACACAGGTTCGAGCCCTGGTCTGGGAAGATCCCACATGCCGCGGAGCAACTAGGCCCGTGAGCCACAACTACTGAGGCTGCGCGTCTGGAACCTGTGCTCCGCAACAAGAGAGGCCGCGATAATGAGAGGCCCGCGCACTGCGATGAAGAGTGGCCCCCACTTGCCGCAACTAGAGAAAGCCCTCGCACAGATACAAAGACCCAACACAGCCATAAATAAATAAATAAATAAATAAAATAAAACCAAAGTTTAAAAAAAAAAAAAAACTATACTCCAGTATAAAATAAAAAGTTAAAAAAAAAAAAGAGTGAGGATCAAGTCAATTCATCAGGTTTTAGATTGCTCCTCCCAGAAGGTCTGGGTCTCTGCCCAGGCACCTTCACACTGGGAGATGGGGATAGGACCAGGTGACCTGCAGGTGAGTTTTGCTCTAAAGCTCTGGAATTATGCTAAATAAGAATTGCTGAAAAGTCTACATGCCCATGAGCTGCTTAAGAGCAGGAATTATTCCTGTGCCCCTTTCTATCCCCCAAACTTTGTATAGTACTGGAATCTAGACGGTCTCAAAAAATATTTACTGAAGTGCACCATGTTTTAGATAAATATTGTTGGATGAATGAATGAGTACAGTTTCCCACTGAAAATGGAACTCTCAAACACATTTCCCTATTAGAAAGACATTGAGGTTGATAACACTGTCTCCCAGATGAGAATGGAATCTCCAATCAGCCAGGAAGTCGTCTAAAAGCAGGGCTGTGTCTCCCCTCAGACTGCACACCCTCCTCCACGCCTGCACACATTCTGCAGGACAGTCCATCTCAAAGTCCTTCCTCCCATCTGTAGGCTCCTTCTGTTGATGAGCTCAGCATAGCCCTGTCCGTGTCCCATTGAGCATTTTTAATGTTTCAGTATGAATATGTTAAGGAATCATAAATGCAGAGAGGAAAACAAGTGAAAGAAAAATGAAAACTGGGCAAGAAAGGCCAAGTAGTGGTTAAGTTCATTCCAACAGGCGGCCCTCAGCCTCGAGGGAAAAGTCTAATGCATGCACCAAAACCTCATGAATAATTATTTCTGAGTGGCTCAATATTTTAAATGCTGGATCTTTTTTTTCCTCCTCGGGAGCATTCCATAACTATTTATTGCAGTGCAGAAGCCGGATGGAAGGTGATTAAGTTTGATTTCTGGGTTGAGGGATGAGCAGAGTGGAAAATGGGGTGGAGGTGGTGAGCAGAGGTGGATGGGCATGAGGAGGGGGGAGCAGATGGGACCAGGACCCCCTAGGCCAGCGACTCGTGGGGTCAAAGAAGAAAGTTCACCACCCAACAAACAAGCCTGTTTGGATTCCAGTATCTTTTTCCCCTAAGGAGCTTCAAGCTTGGTGCTTCTGTCCTCACCAGCCCTGACACTGTGGGGCAGACAACTGAGGTGGAGGAAAGATACAAACGCCAGCTACTTGCCCCACGGTTAATGTCAAGGGTTTGGGGAAATTAAAACTCAAAAGTATAGGAGACCTCCAAGCCTGTGTGATGATATGACTGTCCCCTCCCCAAGGCAGGGGTGAAAGAACCCTAGTTTCTCCTTCAGAGAGTCTACCCTGAGTTCTCCTCCCAATGGTTCTAAGGACTGGTAGTTAATACATTGGCTAAACCATGCCAAGAGTGTAGCAACCTCTTGGGTCCTTCCTTCTTGGTTTGTTTTAGCCTGGCTCCAACCCTATGAAGCTGAAAGGACAGGTGCTATTATTCCCTTTTTTTTTTTTTTTTTGACTGCACCACGTGGCATGTGGGGTCTTAGTTCCCTGATCAGGAATCAAACCCAGGGCCCCTGCAGTGGAAGCGCAGAGTCCTAACCACTGGACCACCAGGGAAGTCCCTATTCCCATTTTATGTTTAAGGAAACTGAGCCTCAGAGAGGCAAATGATTGCCCCAATTCTTCTGTTCTTTGAAAGATGAAGCAGAGAAAATGGCCCCGGGTTTCTGGACTCCCAGGCAGCCCTTGTCTCTTACACCGTCACTGGCTTAACTGTTAGGGGCCTCTGTGGTGGCAAACAGTGATGAGACACTGGGTGGGTGAAGACTGACTAGCACACCAGGCGTGTCCTTCAAGCGCACTTAGGCGTCATGTCCCTGGAAGTGTCGCTCAGTGCTTCCAGCCTCCTTCCTCTGGCTCCTCTGCCCACCGTGGCATGTGCTGTCAGCACTTCCAGTGGGCCTTGCTAACTTTCTGTCACTCTTGCCCATATGCAAGCCTGAGTTGCTGGCTTCAGGATGCGCAGCTGGCCTCCTCTCAAGCTCCTTGAGGCCAGATGTCATGTCCTATGCTTCTCATATATCCTCCCCAGGGCCTAGAGCAGTGCTGGGCATAGGGATGGGGTGGAATGGCATCCATTAGCACATCGTCATCATCATAATGGTGAGTTTTATGCAGCACTTAATTTGTGCCAGGTACTGCTGCTGTAAGAGGCTTGTATACGTTAACTCATTTAATCCATAGCAACCCCATTCGATGGGTATCATTCTCCTCCTTCCCATGGTACACATGAAGGAGCCGAGATCTAGGGAGGTTAAGTAAAATTTCCATCATTATATAGCAAGTAAGTGACCAAGGCAGGATTTGAACCTGGGCCATCTGGCTTTAGCCCTAACTCTTAGATGCTACATTATACTGCCATTCAGCATAGAACACATGCATGTATGCTTATCTCTGCAAGTAGCCGTTAAGTCATTCATTCATTCATTCTTAAATTTGCTACCATTTATCGAGCACCTATTATGTCCAGGGCATGGTGTTAGTGCTCTACCTACACCCCTAATTCTCACATCCAGGCTGCAAACTTGATGTTATTATTGTCTGCATTTTATAGTTGAGAGAGTCCAGGTTGCTTCCCCAGGGTCATATGGCTGGTAAATAGTAAGGCTGGATTTCAACCCAGGTCTGTTCCAGGTGGTTCCAAAGCCTGAGCTGTTTCCCCCAGTTATGCTGCATCTACCTTCCGTTACTCTCCAAACTCAGCCCAGCTGAGAACCCAGCACAGAGGGACGTGCTGGCAGGAGGAGCCAAAGGCTTCTGGAGCCTCTGGCAGTGGAAATGGCAATAATAAAGACGATTCTGGGCACATCATGGCCTCTGCCATTCCAGACCATATGGCCACTCTAAGCTGACCCCTAGTGATGGCCATTCTCCAGCACAAATGCGGAATCAGACAAGATAATATGCATGTGGCAAGGTCACAGTGTGCTCAGATGTGCGAGAATCCCCTTTTCTTTATTTTCTATCAGCTGATTGGAGCTCTCCCCCATGCTCCCGGTCTGTGGGTGACGAGGAAGGGGAGAAACTAAGTTTTCGCCCAATATAGTAATCTAGGTCTGATTCAATAATTTAAACAGTCTTTTAAAGGAGGCACCCTGTTTCTTGTGGACAAAGTGCTGATTTCTCAGTTTTCTATCTGCCCTCCAGGATGGCACCTACATGGGTGGGCAGAGGCCTGCATGGCGCTGGGAGAGAAAGGCACATCTGGCCTGGAGCCAGTCCTCGGTTGCGAGGGTTGGTGCCCAGCAAGATGGGATGGTGTGTTCTACCCTAAGTGTTCAGCAGGCCCTCCCCTGCCGATGGGCGAGGCTGTTAGCCTTCTGCCCTTTCTCGCCTCCATCAGGGCTGGGTTGTCCTAGTATTCCGAATAGAACTGGTCCCATTTTGCCTCTTGATGGTGCTGAGGCCCCTCTGAGGTCCTGCCCTGCAGCCTTCTCTGAACCCTCTGAGAAACTCCCCAATCAGACTTGTATAACTTCAGGGCAAGCAGAAGCATCTGGGCTCCACCTCAGGCACACAGGAACCAGGGGGTGTTTGGAGACCCAAACTCATGCCCTCCCTCCACAGCACCTGGTTGACCTCAGTGCAGCCACTGGTCATCAGGGCAGGAGCAGCCTGGGAGGTGATGACCTTCTCAAGTCCCAAATGAGAAGGGAAGCAGAATCCCCTCTGCTCTCGATATCTCTGCCACTTAACCGCATGCCTTTCTCCTTGGGGAATTCAGCCTGGAGAAAGATCAGATGTGGGTCTTATTGCCCATCCACCCATCTCCAGCTCCTTTGTCCCCCAAAGACCCCCAGGACAGGAATGAATGGGCTCCCCATGCTGTCTGATGGGCACCCCCTGTGTAAAGCCCTGTGGCTGTGTCCTCCAGGCTTGCTAACATGCTAATGTGTGCATGTACTGTGCACCAGACCCTGTCTACCTCACAGTTGATCTACGAAGGAGGCACTGGTACAGCCCCTGGGTGCAGATGAAAAGGGCCCAGCATAGAGAAGTTATCTGCCCAAGGTCACAGTGCGTGAGCCACAATACAAAGCCCGCTAGATTCTCCAGAGCCCTGGAGACCATGGAGTCTTGTTCAAAGCAAACCCACCCTCTCCTTTATGGGGATGACAGACTCACAGCTCAGCCTTGGAGGAGGAAGGCTGCATGAGAATGCAATTTAGTGAGGAAATTAAAACACATTGATTTCATGTTTGAAAAATAGTAGCCCCCTCACAAATTAGATAGGTGTTATAAACTGTAAAGCCCTAAAAAGGTAAGGGATGGTTGTCCTTACTGAGACATCCGTTTTTATTGGAAAATTGGAGGAGGCTATTCCTGCCCAAAGAATGGAATCGTGAGATCTGGGTTCTAACTCTAGCTCTGAGACTTTGGGGAAGTAACTCGCCCACTCTGAGCCACAGTTTCCTCCTCTGTCCTATGATGGAAATGGCTCTCTAGTGCCCATGACCTCTAAATTCTACATGTTTCCGCAGGTCACTGAGGAGCGGGAGGCCCCTTGCCAACATCCGCAGGCTCAGTCCCCTGAATGGTGCCCACCAGGCCTGGCCCAGGGATGCTGATGCTGAGGGGCCAGGAGGTTTGGTCCCACATGGTAACTTATGCTGAGCCTGGCAAAAGGTCCTGCCTGGCCCACAACCCTCTCCCTGTCCCTCCAGCCTGCAGAGGGCCTTGTCCTTCCTGCTCCACAAGCTGCATCCCTGATGTGCCAACTCCAGTGAGCTGAGGCTGGCACCCACCATCTGCCCACAGACCCCTCCATGCTCGTTGATTTTACAAGCTTGCAAAGGTCAAGGTGGTTGTACAAGGGGATAGTGAGGTGACCAGAGGCATTTTCAATGAGAGCATGCTACATGGGTTCAGAGGCCTGGTGTGGTCACCTGCAGATGCATATTTTCATGAAGGGGTACACACAGAAATTAACGTCCCCTCCCCACTGTACACACACACACACACACACACACACACAGAGTTTAAACAGGACAAGTCACAGTTCACTAATAATAATAATAATAATAATATCTATGCATAGAGAACATTATTAAACACCTACCATGTGCCAGGTGGTGGTCTTTACATGTATGACTCATATAATCCCCCAACTCACCCTTTGAGATGGGTTCTAATATTTACCCCCGTTTTACAGATCTGCACCCAAGGGGGTTTTATGGCAATGGGATAGGAATCAGTCAGGTCCAATCTGGTAAACAGAAACCACTCAGGATCTGAACCAGAGGGAATTTAATGCAGGAAGTTGGTTGCCCAGATGAGGGGGGGAGCCCGGAAGCTGATGAGAGAAAGACAACCCAGAAACTAGTGACAGCAAGAAGTCACGAGGGCTGGAGATGGAGGAGGAGGTGGTGGAACCAGACCCTAGAGGTGGAGCCTCCAGGAACATCCGTAGCCTATTGAGAGGGAGCTAGAACCTGAGGAAAGGCAGACCCTGATGGAAACCACCCAAGGGGGAGAGACACTCTGGCTTCTCCCTTCCTGCTGCCCTCCAATCCCCGCAAGGGCCTCCTACTGGTGAACCCAGAAGCCAGCCAAGCTGACGGGGGAGCCTGAGAAGCACAGCCTGCAGGGGTGAGCCCACCCTATAGAGCAGAGCAGGGGAAGAGAGAGAAAGGGATCTGAGGGCAAAGGGGCCCAGGCCTGGCATAAGCTACAAAATGAATCCCAATTCGAGTCAACCTCGGGTGTCTTCCCCTCCAGAAGGAGGGAGACAAACTATACCTTTAACCACATCAGAGAACAAAGTGGATAAAGACTCTAAGGGACAGACAGATCAGCGAGACTGGAGTTCTCGGGGGCAGGGCTCCGGGCTGCAGGAGGAGAGTGGGAGTGAGGGGTAAGGGACAGACACACGCCTGCACACCTATAGACCCTCGCTCCCAGTGCTGTGCGTTGTGTGGACAAGTGGACATGAGTTGAGGCCACTTCCCAGTCTATGGATGAAAGCTAAAGGGAGAAGACAACCAGGGTGAGTTGGTGATGAGCTGACAGCTAGTGGCAGCAGAAGATGCCCCAGGATGCTCAGCACTGGTCAGGGTGTAGATGGGGGAATGAAGGAGCCCTGGCTTTCCAGTGCAGGCTGAAGGGAAAGATGAGGAGGGAGAGATAATTGCAGCATTTCAATCTTTGAAGATAGTTTATCCTAAGCACCTTTGATTGGGTCTTCCAAAGAAAATTCTGGAACAAGGATTTGAATGCAAGTGGTTAATTTGGGTCATGATCCCAGGAAGCACCAGGGCAGGGAGGCAGGTGATTCAGGGTGTGCTGTTGAGTAGGTGCCACTGTGTGCAGCCGGGGCTCCGCCGCTGGGGACCTCTTGGGCTCTGAGTGAACACACCTGTGGGTCGTTCCACCGAGGGGCAAGGAAGCCGGGGAGTTAATCCCCCAGCTTTCATGGGTCATAGGCCGGGAGCTGCCTCTGCCCTTCCCTTCCAGACGCTTCCAGCCTGCCCCACACTGGAGCCGTGGCATGCACAGCAGCCACCCGCCCCTGCTAGAGTGGGAATGGCAGGGCGTCCTTAGCTGTGCCAGCTAAACGTGCAACTACAGGGGACTCGGGCTCCAGGAAGTGTAGGGGTCAGAGGGTGACAGGATAGACCTAACTTGAGAATCTGAAAGAATTCAACAGAATTCCTTGTCCCACCCTCTCATCCCCATGTAAGTCCGCCACATCTAATGACTGCGCTCCCTCCCCCAAACTGGAGGAAATCATGAGCGCTGGAAGGAGACGGAGATTGTTGGTCCTTCCGAATTTTAATAAAGATCGAATTCCCTTTCCTCCTCCTGCCATGCAGCCCAGCCCCTCCCCTCACACCTGGGCTGCTTGTGCCCCAGGTATGGACTCTCCACCCACGTTGTAAGGAGACGGTCTGAGGCCGAGTCTGCTGAGGGAAGAAGGTTGTGTGGAGAGCACAGCGCAGCTCCGGTCTCCTCCTTTTCTGCGCAAGAAAGGGTTTCATCGTGCTGTGGGACCAGGTTCCCTCACCTGCGCCTTTTTTCTCTCCCATGCTCCTTTCCCCACCCCCAGTTTGTTGCTTCAGAGACCTGGATGCGCTGCCTTTTATCTCTACCTCGAGTATTCCGAGTTCTAATTAAGTTCATTTCAGCCATCTGATTTGAGAAGCCTTATCAGGAATACTTAACCTGTGCAAATAATACGAGGAGCCAGCCAGCACAGGCCCTGCATGCTAATGGGACTTCACACAGGAGCAGCGGGAAAGCAGAGGGGCCCAAGCAAGCAGCCAGGTCACCATGAAGCTCCTGGGAGGAGGGAGGGAGGAAGGTGCCCATCTAAGGGCAGGAGAGGAACTGGTCTAGGCCCTTTGTGACCCCAAAGCCCTGGGGCACCTGGCAACTGGATTGCTTGGCAATTGGGGGTTTAATGGACGTTTGTGAGGACGTTGAGAGGGAAAGGACACCAGCCTGGGAAGGCCAGCCTCTCCTTTGCCAGTAACCGGCTCAAGCGAGGCACCCCCTCTGCAGCCTCAGTGTTCACACGGGGTTGGACAAGCTCAGGGTTTTGTCCTGCATCACGTTGAGTCCTTGATTCTCGGACCTCAGGACCATCCAAGGCTCTGTGAGTGGAGCCCCAATCCCTACACCTCTTCAATCAAAGCAGCTGCTGTTTATCTGTTATCTATTGGAAGGTTCGTGGGAAATAAAAGGTTATGTTTGTGGTAAATAAAAGATACTGTAGCTAAAAATTAGTGCAAAGCATGGGGCTAGGTGATTTCTTTGCTTCTTTCCAAGTCTAACAACCTCAGTTTCCAAAATCTGAAGAACAGGACCCTGGTTCAGTGCTCTCTCTCTGTTCCCAGAGCCATGGGTATATATGACCCTTTACTTCTCAGCAGTGTTTCTCTGGAGTCTGGGTAGATGATTCTACAGAGCATCCTGCCTTCCCCCCAACTACACACGTTTCCCAGAGACGTTGGCTGAGCTGGTACAGATAGTAGAGGGAGAGCTGGGGGAGATTCCCAAGAGACTGTCCTTGGGAGTCATCACGGTCCAGGGGGCCTAGAACCCACACTGCCGCAGCCATATCTGGGAACAACCTGAACCTGTGAATGATGAGGGGCTGCAGAGCAGAGGCAAATGATGCAGGTGGGGTAATCAGGGAAGGCTTCGTGGAAGAAAGGGGCAGAGAAGGACAAGAATCCTGTAAACTGTGAAAGAGTCAAGAGTGAGGGAGTAGCATGTCCAGATCCTGGAAAAGATGAGAGCCAAGATGGGGCAGGCCTGGTACACCTGAAACATTGGATTCTCCCCATCCTCAGAGGAGCTTCGTCCAAACTCCTCTGAGGTCTGAGGCAGGTCTGAGAGGCTGCGCGTTGCTTCTTCTCTCTATGAACATGAAGGAAAAACACATTTAAACCAGGTTCAATCTGTCAGACTAGTTCCGCTTACTTAATAAGCCCCAAGACACAAATAAGCTTTGATGAAGGTAAGGAAAGAAGGAAAGGCCATGAAGACGTGGCTGACCAGGAAAGGGCAGGAAACAGGGAGGCCAGGTTCAGACAGCAGAGACTGTCTCACCCCACCCATCCATTGCTCCTCACAGTCTAGAGCCAAGTGTAGACAAAGAGAGGCCAAGAGGGGCTTCACTGGTGGCGCAGTGGTTGAGAATCTGCCTGCCAATGCAGGGGACACGGGTTCGAGCCCTGGTCTGGGAAGATCCCACATGCCGCGGAGCAACTAGGCCCGTGAGCCACAACTACTGAGCCTGCGCGTCTGGAGCCTGTGCTCCGCAACAAGAGAGGCCACGATAGTGAGAGGCCCGCACACCACGATGAAGAGTGGCCCCCGCTTGCCGCAACTAGAGAAAGCCCTCGCACAGAAACGAAGACCCAACACAGCCAAAAATAAATAAATTAATTAATTAATTAAAATGAATAATGCTTTAAAAAAAAAAAAAGAGAGAGGCCAAGAGGATGACGGCACACAGCCGTGCTGGGCATCTTCTGTTGCCCCTCTGTCTCTGCTCCCCACCTACCTCTCCTGTCTGCACCCCAAGAGGCTGCTCTACGTGGGATCCTTCAATGGGCCCCCCGCCTCTGGCTTCCAGTTGGGTCTGGTCAGTGAAGAACACCAGCAAGACATCAGGGGAGGGAGAAAATGAGATCGGGGTGCTCATTCCCTAGGCTCTACCCAGTGGGGTCACAGTTCCTGTAAGGCCATCTTCTCCACACGGCTAGCTCTGCCTCTGGGTCCCAGTGACTGTGACCACCCGCTGACCCGTCAGATCTAGGAGTGGGGAGGGCCCTGCTGTCACTAGCCCCGGATACTGCATCATCCCTGTGGTTTCTCTGCACTCTGTCCTCACCTCTAAATGGACCCTTTATTAAACTCTCTTTCACATTACCCAATTTGAATGTGACATTTGTTTCCTGCCTGGACCCTGGATGTGATGTGAGTTTCTGCTGCAACTTGGGGCTCCCAGGTCTCGGGGCACTTAATCCACTCACTCTCATCCTGGCTCCGTTCCTGAGCCCATGCCCCGCTTCATCTCTCCAAGGCATTATTTCCAAGATTCAGACTCTGCTTTTTGAGTTCTGTACCTGGCAGCTCACTTTTTTGTGAGCCTGTCCCTCTCATTACAGACGCAGGCACCATCTGGTCACATTGAAGAATAAATACAATGCCAGTGCTTAACTCCTGAAAACACAGCTTTTCTCCTGAATTTCCCAGGTGCAGGCTGTGTTGAGCTGAACCAGGTTGATCTAGAAATTAAATAAGGATTAAGAAATCGGAAGGCGCCTGCTAATCCAGCAATCAGACAAACCCGTGCAAAATCATCTGCTTCCTTTCCTAAACTATGAATTTGAAAAAATAAATCAAACAATTGGCTCTTTGTTAATTAGAAGATCAGCAAAGGATGGACCAGTCAGGTATGCACATCTAGGCGGGAAGGGAAGAGAACTGAGGGAGAAGGCCCACAGACACCCATGTTAAAGGGAGACCCGTGTGCCTTGGGGTCTGCAGGGATGCCCTCTCACCTCCACATCTGGCCTGAACCCCTCGCTGTCTCTGGCAGCCTGGATTTCAAGCTGTCTCCAAAGCTGATCTCTTTGTTTGGCCTCCCCATGATTAAAAAGTCAGGGTCGACGCCCAATGTTATCTTCTTCTCCCAAACTCACTTCCCAGGAAGACTACACATGGGATATAAGAAAGTATGGGTGGATCAACCCAAAAGTCCTGGGATCAACTCAGCTCCGTCACCAAATGCCTGTGTGATCTCAGGCAAGCAGCCCTACCTCTCTTGAGCCTCAGTTTTCTCATCTGTGAAATGTCTTAGATCACGGGGCTCTTGAGAAGACAAGGAAAATGACCTAACTATTTGGCACATGGTAACTTAAAAATTCCAAGTTCCCTTCCTTTACTTCCCATCCGCCTTCAAAGATAAAACTATTCTTGGGGCTTTTCCGCATCCAGATAATTGCAATAGCATCTGCAGTAAGCATCTATTTCCCCTTCAGTCCGTACCACCTCCGTTCTGCCATTTTCTGGCAGCAGATCCCTCTGTCCTTCACCACTTCCTTTAGGGGTTTGCTCTTCCCAGACTCCACCTGCTTTTTGTAGGGCTGTCAACCCCAGGACTCCTGCTCCAGTGCGTCTCCAAGTCACAGCAATTAGACCCCGATGCACGCAAGTCACCCAATCAGAGCCTTTCCTGACTTTTCTCTTTTTCCTGGTAGTAAATGTAAAGATTTCATCCCCAACCAGCTGCCAGCCACGTCCCCTGCATGTGAAAGCCCTGAGGACAGGACGAGAAGGGGAAATAGAGTCTTGGGGGCTTAAACCCAAACCCATCACCAAGGTCCCCAGAGCCTCTCCTCGATTCTGTGAGTCCCCTAACTAGTTCCAATCAGCCTGTTTGTGCCTGAGATAATCAGGGTTGGTTTCCAATGCTTACAGCCAAGCCCTCTTAACCAGCTTCCCAGAACTCTCTTTTGATCTCCTTCTATCTGTTTCCCACATTTCATGCAGAGAGAACTTCAAAAATCACAAATCCAATCATGTTCCTCCCTGCTCACAGGCTCCCGTGGCTTCCTACTGCTTTCAGGATAAAGACCAAAATCTTTCATAAGGCTGGAAAGCCCCACCTGCCTTCCCAGCCCCTTCCCTCACCAAGGCGCTCCCCAACCCTTGCTCTCTCTGTGTTCCAACCACTTCAGGGCCTTTGTTCTCACAACCTGGAGTGTCTCTCCACTTACTCTTCACCTAGAAAACTACTCAGACTTTGCATCTCAGGGGAAGCCTCACTTTCTCTGGGAAGCCTTCCCTGTTGCACCTCCATCCTCTTCCCAGTTTGGTCAAGCCCTTGTAGCAGGTTGTCCTCACCGTTTGTAATCTCGTAATGATTAGTATCATTGTTGTATGAATGTCCATCCCCCTAACCAGACTGCAAGCTGCAAGAAGGCAGGAGCCACACCTTTTTCATTCCCTCCAAATCACCTCTGCTTGGAACAGTGTCAGCATAGTAGGTGCTCATCAAAGCTTGTTGAGTGAATGAATGAGTGACTCATGTCCAACCTATGACTTAATCCTGGTTACTCTTCATTCATGCAAGCTCTCTTTCTGGATGCTTTTCCAGACTCCCCGAAACTACACTGGCTCCTTTATTAGTCTCTCCCTTCCCACCTCCAACCAATCCATCAGATTCCTTTTGTCTTTAACCTCCAAAGGCTTCCTAGTGCCCAGCATATACAGAAAACATCCACTCACAGGAGTTCCCCAATTTATCCCTGCTAGACAGCAGCCACAGTAGCCCCCTTGCCATCCCACAATCCCCCCAACCCCCATACGCACACCTTCTTCACACAGTTACTCATGCTGTTTCCCCTGCCTGAAGGGTCTTCCTTCTCTCTCTTGCCATCCAGATCATATACCTTCCGCAAATCTCCGTGTACAACCACTGCCTCTGTAGAGCTCCTTTAATTAAACTCTCCCCGCAGTAAGTCCTCCTGCCTCCGAGTTCGCCTTGCAGCAATCCATTGATTATATTTAAGCTTAGAACTGTTTTCCAGATATTTCCTAATTGCTGCAGTTCCTTCCAGGTCACTGAGCCCTTTCAAATACATGATCTGATTTGATCCTAAAAACTTTCCAGGGAAGTCAGGGCAAGTATTTTAAGGAATAATTCGCTGTAAGCATCAGAAACCCACCAAGTTAGCTTAAGTAGAGGGGTTTTATTACAAAGACACGGCTGAAGAGCTTGGATCCTCCATCAGGTAGAGAGGGGCGGTCTCAAGAGGCCTGGAAAGGCATCCAGAAACCTTTCTCTTTCTCATCTCTTGGTCTCTCTCTGTCCATCTGCTTCGCCCCCCTCTCTGCAAACCAGCCTCCTTGGAAAAGTTCTCCATAAAAGCTCAGTGTCCACACACCTCCGAGTTGCCACTTGCCAGCGATGGTACTCACTGGCTGGTGACCTTGGAAAGTGCTCCCCACCCCCCAAAATCTCCCTAAGTCTTAGTTTCCTCATCTTAAAAAGAGGATAATGATAGCATCAGCAGTACAGGGTCGCTGTGATGTGAAGCACATAGCACATGGCACATGGGAAGTACTCAAGCAATATTAGCTGCTAATGTCTGCTCCAGTAGGTATTATTATTCTCACTTTACTGTTATTGAAGTTGGCCTAGAGCCTTCAGTCCCTGCGTGGAGCCCCACGCAGACCCAAGTTTGGTTCAGTAATACCCTTAGACTGGGGCTGCCTGAAGGCAGGGCTGTGTTTCCCCTCAGACAGGGGCTCCATGTGGTAACAGACCATCTATTAACATCCAACTTGGAGGCAGGGGGCGGGGTGAGGGCTCTGACACCCACTGCCCCTTTACTCTTGACCTTCAATATTTGGGGCAAGGCATTTACTGCCCAGGAAATTGGACTCTCCCCACTTCACAAACACTCAGGGCTGATGAGGTTTCTCCGTGCCACTTCCTGCCACTCTAATTGCTCCATGCCATGTTTTATGTATTTTAATTAGTGCTTTAAATTTTACACCTAAATCTCAAGGCACTCTAGCAAAAAGCCCCTCTTTAGAAATTGGAATAAATAAATAAAATCTTGCCAGGCAGATGACAGCCAGGAACCTTGAGATAATTCCTATTAACCTGTCACTCTACCACCACTATTCTGTCATCTGGGTCAGCCTTGAGGGCGTGTGTCTGGGGTTCCCCCAGCAGTGCTTTCTGCCTTCCACTCCTGCCCCCCGGAGGGGCACTGCTCCTCCAAAAGTGGACTCTTGATGGTCACCACTCTCCCCAGATTCTTTCCTTTAAGACACATGTTCCTGGCTGGCTTTGTCCAAGTGCTGTCATAGTTGCTGTTCAGTGGCGGTCCTTCACCTGTGGTCAGTTACAATCACCCGGAGAGTTTGTGGAACATACAGACGCCCAGACTCCTCCCCAGAGGTCGGGTTCCATTGGTCTGGAGTGAGGTCTTGGCATTGCTGATTCCAGTAACTCCCCAGGTCAGCCTTTCTTGCAGCCGAGCACAGAACCAGTGCTGTGGAAACTCAGAGCTGGACAAAATGCATGTGGGTCTCGTGGGAGACAAACTCAACCGCCCCATTAAACTGTGGACACCGCGAGGCTGGGACCCCGTCTGTCTTGTTCACTGCTGTGTCCCCAGTGGATCAGTGGGCTGCCTGGCACACAGTTACTGCCCCAGAAATATTTTTTGGATGAAACCTGAGCTACCCCTTCCCACACGCACCCTCTTCTCACATTCCCAATATAGGTCCTGCCGCTTACTAGCTGGGTCGTCTTGAGCAAGTCAACCTACCTTTCTAAACCTCAATTTCCACATCTTTAAAATGGAGATGATGTCAGTAATCTACCCACGAAGTTGTCGTGTGGACTAAGAGAGAGCATTCACTTTGCCCAGCGCTGGGTGCCTAGTAAGCACTCAGCAAGCCTAGGTGGTCAGTACTGGACACATTCACTGTCGCAGGGGAGTCCCCCCTGCTCCCCCGTCCTGCTCTCAGGCTCTTTGGGCTGAAGTCACACCCAGGCAGGGCAAGTGTGGAGGTCAGCAGGAGCTCTGAGGAGCAAGGCCTGCCCTGGGAACCCAGAAATGCAGATTTGGGGGTTTGCTCCTGCTGATTTACTCTGTGACCTTGAGCTTGTCTCTAGACCTCTCTGAGCCCCTGACCCCCACCAGCTGCCCTCCTCCCACCTCCCTGTGCAGTCTGTGGCTCTTCAGTTTAGAAGGTCACTTTGGTGACTGCGGCAGCTGCCCTTGAAATGTCCATGCAGTGTCTGACCAGCGGCAGCCGGACCTGGATGCTCTTTGGATAAAAGCAAAGCACACAAATGCAGCTGTGGAAAGAAAATTCCTTTGATTTGACAGCCCCTGGAGAATTCCTATTCTAACAGACACAGAAGCTTGGTCCCCCCGACACAGCCTGCAGAGCCAGTCAGGCTCGTGGGCCTTATCTCTGTTCCATCAGTTCTGGGAGGAGGACAGAGGGCATGGAGGTCATTTCTGCTCAATCATGGCATGACAGTCATGTCACCTATGATGGGGCACCCCACCTGGGTGGGAAAACAGCTTATTGGTTGGAGACTCCTTCCGCAGGTGCTGGGAACTGCCTGGACCACCTTCTTCTATCACAGAAGAAATGTGAATTCCTAGGATGGGCTCATGATGGAGAGGGTGAGGAGGAAAACTTTGCTGACCCTGGAGGTGGGGAAATAAGGAAACCAGCTCCAAGATTTTTAATAAACTACCTCAAAGCAGGACGTGCTTCCTGCCCACCCGAGCCTGCTGCAACTTCCTACTTAGAATTTCCAAGCATCACATGCCATTTGCGGTGCAGAATTACACACTCCTGTATAAGATGTGGGGCTGGTTATTTCCATCCTAGGGCTGTGCCTTTCTAAAGGGCAGCTAATAGAGGGGGCAGCACAACAGCTCAGAATCAGAAAGAACAGGGATCAAAGCCCAGTTTCGCTCATTTCTAGCTGTGCAACCATGGACAGTTTACTATTACCTCTTTGGGCCTCTATTTCCTCAACTGTAAAATGGGGACGAGAAAATCTCCTCCCTAGGATTACTAACAAGATGAAATTAAATAATCCAGCGTGCCTTTAGTACAGTGCCTTGCCATAGGACATGCTCAGTAAGTTAATGATGATGATATTAACAAGTCTCAATTGTTCTTCAGCATCTTGAGGGTAGGAGCATGTCTTAGAGCTCTTTAAATCCCCTCGGCACACAGCTGAGGTCAAAGAAGAAGATTGGAAGGTTTGCAGAGCTACGGGGGAGGGGCCTGACTCCCTGGCTGCCAGAGTACAGCACATGCATACATCCCTGTACACCTACCCTGCAGATTTCTTCTCCCAAACGCCATAATTAATACTCGCTTCTTCTGCCCCAGTCCTGTCCCAGTCCTCAGTCACTGTCACCACTTAGGCAGGGAAAACACATGCCTGCCTTTTACCAAAGAAGGCGCGGGGGGGAAGGGCCAGGGCCAAGGGGTGGCGGGGGCGGGCTGCAGGGGAGCCTGCCGTTACCTTGGCAAAAAGGGGCATAATTAATCCACAGCGCTCTCCTCTCATTAAGTCTTCACGTTTATACCTGAATTAACTTCTCACATCCAGTTACGGTGCGTGGGAGGCTCTGTCTGCCGCCAGCGTGACAAGCGCAGCTGTGACTGTTGGGGGAATGGGGGCTCTGATGACCCACCACCCAGAGCAGGAGGGGCCCTAAGCTTCGGGAGGATGTGGAGGAGGTTGAGTTTCCAAGCCCCGCCCTGTCCCCCTGGGTCCAAGCCAGAAAGTGGCGTCAGGAAGAATAGGAGGGCACTGCCTCTGGCCCAGGGACAGTGGGAGCACAAGTCCATGTGGCCACGTGGGCAGGTGTTGACCCCTCCTCCCACCTCTCCTGCTGAAACAGACCCCCGCTTTCCTCCAGGCTCGGATTTTACCAGCCCCGGTAGGGGTGGGGGAACACCCGTTCCAATGAGCGAGGCTTATTAAGTGTCCCCCTCCAGCTCGAGTTAGGTCCTAGTACGGCAGAAACACACAGGGGCTCGTGCCTGCACCCACAGGCAGGTGTTGGTGGAGGCCTCCCCAGGTTCTGGTTTTCTTCAAAGAGGACCTACCTATCTTTAGCTCCCTGGATCCCAACTCATTAAACTGCCAGCATTTTCTCGGCACCATTCTGGGATAAACGGTTAGCTGCTGGCGCCTCCTCTCTGGGAGCTGAGCTCTATCAGGGCATCATTTTTCAGATGCCAGAAGTAGGAGGCCACCCTGCTTACCCAGTGTTAACAGAAGAGGATGAGTTAACATCCCCACAAATGGACACTGTAGGGTGTCCCTCCTCCTCCCCCTACACCTCCCTCCCCCACCCAGTTCAAGACGCCCAGGTCTCCTCAATAAGCAACCCTGCCCACCCCAGCCTTGAACTGGGTACCTAAAGATGTTTGATTAAAGGAGGGAAGGGGAGGCACCCACCTTCGTACATGCAATGTCTCAATAAAGTACAGGCATACCTCGTTTTATTGTGCTTTGATTTATTGCACTTAGCAGATGTTCAGTTTTTTACAAATTGAATATTTGTGGCAACCTTGCATTGTCAGAGGATGGTTGGCATTTTTTAGCAATGAAGTATTTTTCAATTAAGACACATACATTGTTTTTTAGACACAGCGCTATTGCACACTCAATAGACTACAGTATAGTATAATCATAACTTTTATATGCACTGGGGAACTAAAAAATTGGCGTGACTCGCTTTATTGAAGTATTTGCTTTATTGTGGTGGTCTGGAACTGAACTCACAGCATCTCTGAGGTGTGCCTGTATTTGTTTCATGATCTTTGTCCTCTAGTGGTTTAAAATCTAGTGGGGGAGACAAGACAGACAACATAGATAGACATGGTTAGCACGTGGGGGTGATGTACACGCAGAAGTGGTGAATGGTTAAATGCCAGGATGAGTGTTTGGGACTCGAATCACACCCTTCAGAGGAGGGAAACTATTTGTGGGCTGGTTCTGAGTCACCAGCGATTTCTCAGAGGAGGCAAGATTTGGACTAAGCCTTCGTGAGAGCCTCTGTGCCAGGCTATGAGCTAAGTGCATGACGTCCATCTCAGTCTCATTTAATCCTTACAACCAACCCATGATCTAGGTATTATCATTATCACCCCCATCTTAGAGATGAGGAAACGGCTCAGGGGCTTCAGGGAACTGCCAAGGTCACAATGCTGGTAAGAAGATTTTAAGCTGGGCCTGACTCCTAAGCCCTTGCTCTGGATCTTAATGCTTTATGGCCTCCTCCAACCTTGAAAACATGTAAAATTTCCAGGGAGAAAAACTAAAAATATTCCTAGAGAGACAGAGCACCAAGAAGATGAGTGGTGTCAGCGGGTCTAACTCTGGCTGGAGTGAATTTCCAGGCCAGTGGTAAGAACTTGACTCTTTTCTAAGAGGTGTGTGCTACTGTCTGCAGCCCTAAGAGCTCTTCATTGGAGGGGAGGGGTTTTGGGGTTCTTTGATTTCCCAGGATCCCCTCTGGGAAACCCAGACCACCTTTGGGTACAAGCAGAAAAGTCTCCTTGTAGATCCTGTCCCCAAGAACTTCAGGGTATTGGGGCTTTTAGAGACTCTGTGACCCAGCTGATCCAATACTTTCGACTCACTCAATTCAGATCGATAAACATTTATGTGCCAGACACAAAGTCTTAGAAACGATTAAGGGACGATCCTTGCCATTAGGAAGATTATAGTCTGGTGGGAGTGATAGACACAAAGAAAAAAATCAGAATGCATGATCCCCACACTTGGAACATCAGCCCGGGAGGAAAGGACACAGGAGTCAAGCCTTGAAGGCTGAGGAGGTGATAGGGGAAGAAAGGCGGAACGGCACCCCGGGTTAGAGGAAATCACATAAGCAGGTCATGGGGAACAGGACATTTTGTGTTTGAAATTATAAGCCAATCGATTTATTAGAGCATGGCCTTGGAGACAGGGAGTGGCATGTGATGAGGCTGAAGAGGTAGGCAGGAATGAAACCATAAAATATTTTGTGGGCCTGGCTAAGGAGCTTGGACTCAATCCTTCAGAAGACTGAAGGGCTTGCAGCAGAGTCTAACATAGTCAGTTCACATTTTACAAACATAACCTTGGCTAAAAGGAGGACAGTGGCTTTCACTGGGTAAGACGGAAGCCTAGGAGGCTGGGAAGGAGGAGACTGCTGTATTTCACCCAGGATATGATGAGGTCTCAGATCAAGGCACAGGTAGTAGGGTTGGAGAAGAGAGGATTGGGTTCAGAAACGATTAAGAAGGGAAAGAGATGGAAAATCCCAGGGAGCAAGAAGGAAGAGCCTGATGGCTGCTGACTTGGGTGACTGAACAGTGAGAGGGGATGATGAATCAGTATGGGCTTTTTTGAGTTGATGATTCTTAAAGTGACATCCAGATGGATGCTTCCAGTAGAGACCTGGAATCAAACTCAGGTGAAATACTGAGGTATAACATTGGGAGATATCAGCAAAGAGATGGGGTTAAAACCAAGAGAGTGGGTGAGCTCAACTATGGAGATCATGTCAAGAGAAAAGAGGGAAAATCCATAAACAGACCCCCCGGGGAACAGCCATGCTCAGGAGATGGACAGAAGAGGAGACACTCAGAAGGAGACTAAGCAGACGCAGCCAGAAAGTTGGAATCCAAGGGAGCAGAGGGTATCAAGGAAGAAGCAGCCCCAATGTCAAAGGCATACAAGAGGTTGAGGAAGATCAAGACTGAAAAGTGTCCACTGGCCTTGGCAAAGTGGAGGTCACTGTGGCGGTTTTACAGGGTCCTGGCAGGAGACAGATGGCACTCTTAAGTTTGGTAACTTCAGGAGAGTTTAATAAAGGGTTTTGACAACAGTGGGCGTGATGTAGGGAGAGCCTCAAGGAGGATGCTGGGCCCCAGGAGGCATAATAGGGAACAGCATGAGTGGTTACCACCTTCAGCAGAGGGACCAAGAAGAGAGAGAGGTTAACAAACCTGAAGGCGGGGAGGGCTGAGTGGAGAGGGCTATCTGACAGGCTTGTGAAGTGGGCAAAGGGTCACAGCAAGCCTGTTGAGACCCCACAGATAAGGAGCTGGGGAGATATTCCCTGACCTCACTCCCTCTTTCAGTCTGCAACCAAGGCTCCCTGTTGGAAACACCCAACTCTAGGCAAGTGAGGCAATGGACAGATGCAGGTCCTCCAGGTCAGCCTCTGGAGGAGGGTAGACAGTGAATATGGAGGGACAGAGAGGAGATGCCCAGCATGGAGGTCTCCCCAGAGCACTCCAGTGGAGCTACAGAAGAGGCTGGAGACCCAGGGGCCTCCAGCGGGGGAGCACGTGGCGAGTGCTTGTCTTGCTTGCCAGCATCCCCTGAACGTCCTTCCTGTGAGTGGTCAATTTCTCACCCGTGGGCCAGAAGCCTCTCTTTCCCAGCCTCCCTTGCAGCTGGGGTACAGTCATGTGACCCAGGCTCCACCAATCAGTCACACCAGGTAGCCGCTGGATGAAGGAGGGAACAAGGGGTGGAAACAGGTGTTACATGGAATCCATTTTCAGGTGAGGGTGGCTTTGGGGTTGGCAGTTCCAGACTTTTCAGCTTCCAGAATCAATCATCAGGGGCACGGCAGCTGGGGTTAGCAGAGCCTCCAGTGTAGACAGTGGTGGGCTGTGGGTACTGCTCCCCGTGTGCAGGATCCAGGTCTTCTCTGGCCTTCCCGGAGCTTCTGGAAAGTCCTTGGGACCCCTTCATTTACTTCTTTTCTGCATAAACTAGCTAAAGTGCGTTCTGTTCCTTGTTACTAGAACACTGACTGATGAGGAGAGAGTGGGAAGTGAGGACATGGGCACAGGAAGGCAGACTAAACTTTTAGGAAAAAGAGGGAAAGGAAAGAAAGAGGGTAGAGTAATGGGTCAAAGAAGAAAACTTTTAGGAAAGGAGAGCGCTGAGCAGATTTACGAGCTGAGGGAGAGAACTCAGAGAGATGAAGGGTTGTAATCATCCCCACCTTAGAGCTAAGGAAACTGGGGTTCAGGGAGGTTAACGATCTTCCCAAGGCCACACTGACGGTAAGCGGGGGCACAGGCATTCCAGGCCAGGCCTGCTGGCTGGAAAAACCTCATACTATTGGGTTGGCCAAAAAGTTCGTTCGGGTTTTCTATAGCTCCTTACGGAAAAACCCAAACAAACTTTTCCGCCAACCTAATACAAGCATCTTCTGTAACAGCCACTCAGGCAGCCTCGTCCAAGGTAGTTTGCCTTAGATATTTACAAGTCATACTTGAAGCCCAATTTGAAAGGGCAGAATGGCCCCTAGGGACAGGGTGAAGAGTGAGCTGGTCAGCTAGTCAGAGCGAAAAAAAGACCCAAGTTCACGGCAAGTGAGTCAAGCTGGCTTCAGATAGGAGACCCAGTAGTATATGGTGCTTAGTTCATTTCCTAAGAGGCCTCACCCTGGAGTAAAGTCATTGTTTCCCAAATAGCTATTGGGCTGTGCGAGTTGCCACTTTGAAAGAGACTCCCAGAGGGAAGCAGAAAGGAAAAGGGCTATGGAGCACACCCTCACCAATCCCTTGGGAAGTGGGCATCCCTGAACGCAGAGGAAACTCCTGAAAGCGCCTGGATGGCTTCACCAAAGCCCGCTCGTGCATATGTGACATGTCAACGTGTGTTCAAAGAGAGGAAAGGCAGGGAGCTTTTGATGCATAAATGCATGGAGAGATTCTGAATTTTCACCTAGGGAATCTACAAAGTCAGCAGAGTTTACAGAGTATATGTGTTTGGGTTGCATTTGTGCCCTTATGCATAGAGGGCTTGCGGAGATGTTTGTAGAGCTGACTCACCCTGCAGGTTTGGGCCCCGCCCACGCATGCGTGCAGACTTGGTCCATATATGTGAAGTCTTTGTCTTATGAGGGTGGCATCTCTTCCCCACAAGCCTCAGAGAAACCAGCTTTACATAGAAAGCCTGTCACTCTATCACAATTAAGGGGCTAATTTCTCAGCTGCTTTTTCAATTGACCGTATCCACAAAGTCTTGAAATTTGGTTATCTTAAAAAGCGACACATAAAGCTTTTTCCTTGGTGAACACACTTGAGTTTGATTTCAATAATATTTCCATTAACAACCTGTAATTAAAGCATCTAATAAAGATCAGTAATTCACTTAGCTGGATTTGCATTAAAAAAAAAAACTGAAGAAGGGAAAAAAAATGTATTTGTGGAACTCAAATTCCATTCTTCTGTTAAATGAACATTATGGTTTTTCTGGGTATCTTAATTGAACCTCATTTTTTAACAGGAATATTAAACAAATTAAATTAAGCAAGCAATTTCCCTTTTTAGGATTTAAAAAAAAAGCCTTCGAGTGGAAAAGCTCCTCTAAAACACCCATTAGTGGGAGGGGGTGGGGCAGCAATGTGGGCAAATGTGCTGCTTCTGCTTAAGCAGCAACGAGCTGATGGGCTGCGGTCCTGAGTGGACGCCACAGCCAAAGCTCAGGGGCCTGGGGGAGATTCACTGTCCTCAGGACCTGCATGGCTGGGATTCCATAGACTCTGGCCCGGGGTGAATGAGAACCCCAAGTGGTGAAGGAGCCAGGACCAGACAGGCCACTAGAGTCAAGAGGACCCAGCCCAGATCACAGTTAATCCTCCCACCATCAGCTCGTGTGGTTGGGGTTATTTGCTTCAATTTATAGGTGCAGAAGCTACAGCTCTGAGAAGTCACAATTTGAGACCAGGTCTGCCTGGCTCCAATGGCTGTTAGACTGGGTCCTCCAAGAGGCAGACTCCAAGATGGGACTAAATGTGCACGAGATTTATGAAGGGCAGTGCCTGTAAGGGGAAGCATGCAGAGAACGCTGGGGGAGGCTGGGAGAGCTGCCTGACCCGGCCCAGGTGCAGGTCTGACCCTGGAGTGAACCAGAGCAGCCAGGAAGGAAGGTTGTGTGGGAGCATCTTAGGCTGCAGTACAGTCGTGAAAGGGTCCAGCAAGGCTGCTAGAGTCCTTGAGCCAAAGTGGCCCATCAGAGGGGTCCCACATCTCGGGAGTAGGCCTGCCATGCTCAGACACCAGATGGGAACACGGTGATTTCAGGCAGGAGCCGTGGGTCATGCATGCTCCCCACAGCCAGAGATCTGGGAGGTGCATTTCCATAGCCAGCCCTTCAGTGCTCTCCCTCCACCGTGCCACATGGCCTCCTTGGGTTCAGATGGGTTTGACACCGGGGACTGGCAAGGATGAGGCAGCTGAGGGACATCAATTCCCACATCAAGCGATTTGCAGGCAGTGTTTGAGAGTTGGCCACGGGAGGTGTTGACCTTTGGGTGAACAGAGTAGAAGGAAGTAGGACCCAGCCAGGGTTAGGGAGGAAGAAGGGCAGGGTGGATGGGGTAGACAGGAATTGGAGTCCCCAGTCACTGACTGGGATGGAAGACTTCTCTGAGAATGTGTTGGATGCTAGATAAGACTACAGAAAACCAGGGGAGAGAAACTAAGCAGGGATCCAGGCTTTAGACCTGGCCCACCTGGAAGTCAAGAGAGGTCAGAGGGGTGAGGGACACATGAGCCACACACCTAGCACATTAGGCCCGCAGGCTGGTGGAGAGCATCATCTCAACAAGGAGAAGTGCCCAGGGATCCAGTGTTCACGGCTGGACCTCCACACCCCACCTGCAGGAGCCTTGCCTCCCTTCACCCCACTCTCTGACTGTGGTTTGCAAAGTCTTAGATCTAGGGCAGGGCCAAGGGAAGTAAGTATAATGGAGTAGGGAGATTCTTCGAGGGGAAGACACCGTCTCTGCCTTAGGGGGGCTTCCAATCTAATGGAGACGATACAGTTCCAGCCCTTGAAGAGTCCCTGACCTGACAGAAAAACACAGCCCCTGTTAATTCATTCCACGAACATTAATTGAGCACCTACTCTACACTCGATATATATCAGTGGCCAAACAAAAATGATCCCTGCTTTCTTGGAGATTACATTCTATTAGGGAGATAGATAATAATTAGTATAATAAATACATTTTCTAGTGTGTTAAAAGCTGAAAAATAACCATGGGAAAAGGGAAAAATTAGACAGTGTAAGGGAGATGGGGTGGAGTGGAGAGGGTGTCTCAACTTTAAGTGAAGTAGGCAGGGTCGGCCTCATGGAGCACAGGAGGTGCAGGACAAGCCCCGTGGAAATCTGGGGGAAGAGCTTTCAAGCAGAGGGAACAGACTGTGCAGAGCCCTGGAAGCGGGGGTGGGGGGTGGGCTTGATGTGTTTGAGAACAGCAAGGAGGCCACCGTGGCCACGGGTGAGTGGAGGGAATGAGTGCCAGGAGAGGAGGGCCAGGAAGTAACGGGGACCCTATCACGCCGGGCCCTGCGGGCCACTGTGAGGACTTTGGCTTTCCCGCTCAGGGAAATGGGGAGCCATGGCAGGATTTTGAGCAGAAAAGAGACTGAACTTTTAACATGATCACTTTCGCTGTTGTGTTGAGAATAGACTGTGGGAGTGAGGAGTGAGTGGGGAGGCCTGATAGGAGGTAAAGCAAAGAGTGATGAAGCGGCTCTGACCAGTGGTAGCAGAGTGGCTGGTGAGAAGGGAGCCCACTGAGTCTGGGTGTGGTTTGAAGGATTTGCCGACAGGTTGGATGTGGCCTGTGAGAGCAAGGCAGCGTCTCCATGAACTGAGGAGGATGGCTAACTCAACCCTCTGCGCCTGAGGTCCCCCCCTCGGCACACTCACACACACACAGCAACAACACACACGGCTCCTGAAGTCACGAGCAGAGTCAGAGAGTCAGAGGCAGGATCTGGTCAACCCTGGCCCCCCCCACCCCCATTCCCGTTCCAGGAAAGGTATCTGGGTGAGGTTCCACCCTGAGCCCTACACCCACCGATACCTCTTAGATCAACACTGCCCTCGCATGAACAGCCCCCAGGAAAGTGCAGTAACTCAATTCAACTGTGCAGCTCCATAATCTTGCGTCAACCTCACAGCTGATGATTACTGTTTTATCACAGGCTCGTAAAGTCCCCACATTGCCATGAATCATGGACACTCTGCCAGCGAGAGCCAGAAAACATGGCCAACTCCAGAGGGTGCCAGCTTGAAAAGCAGCTGCTGCAGTTCGCCTGAGGTCACCTTTCACTACCGCAAGGGTCTTTGACCTGCTCATTCTGGAAATCAGGGAGCAAGTCATTCTCCCTGCGGGTGGAATCTCCAGCTCCCTTCTGCTGGAAAAATATTAAATGACTTGTGTTCTCTGGTGTAACAGATTAAATGGCTGACAGCATGGTATAGAGGGAAGTACCTGGGAGTTTTGAGTCCAAAGACATTTAACCCCTGTGTCTGCTCTTTACTAACTGTGTGACCTTGGGCAAGCCATTTAAAGCATCCTAACTTCAACATTCTCATCTGTAAAAAGGTAGTATGAAACTTAAATGAGATCACATCTGCAACACACTTTGAAAACAGTAAATCACTAGACGCATTTAAACTGCAGTTGCTATTAAGTCAGGACCCAGACAACCAAGGCCCAAACCAGGGAGACAGGTGGAACCAGGGAGGATACCACAGCTGAGGCAGGGCAGTGGGTTAGAGCCAGGACAAGGACACCTGGCATCACAAACTAGTGGAAGAGAGAGAAAGAGAGAGAGAGGGAGAGAGAGAGAGAGAGAAAGATTTGTTTTAAGGAACTGGCTCACATGATTATGGAAGCTGGCATTTCCAAAATCTGCAGGGTAGGCCCTCAGGATGGAGATTCAATTCAAGTTTGAAGGCCTTCTGTTGGCTAAATTCCTTCTTGCTTGGGTGCTCGGAGAAGGTCAGTCTTTGTTCTAGTAAGGCCTTCAACTGATTGGATGAGGCCCACCCACATTATGGAGGACAATCTACTTTACTCAAAGTCTACCAATTTCAATGTTAATCTCATCCAAAAAATACTCTCACAGAAACATGCAGAACATTTGAGCAAATATCAGGGCACTGTGGTCCAGCCAAGCTGATACATAATCTTAACCATCACAAGACCTCATACAAAACTCCAGTGTATAAAACAGATACAAGAGAACCCATCAGAGTTGAAGAAGGAGAGGACCAAAGCCCACTCACTCCGCAGTCCCTTGTCTTCTGCAGTGACTGCAGAAGCTCCAAAGAACCCAGTTTGAAAAGCCACTGTCCTAGTTTCCATTGGGGGTGACCTTCACTCAAGACGTAAGGTAACCAAACTGCACGCAGGTAGTTAGTGCTGGTTTCACCATGTCACAGCCCCCACTAGACTGTAAACTCCTTTAGTATCCAACCCATTTGCCTCTGCATGCCCAGCTCATAGCACTGGGCAGACACATAGGAGGTAGACACTCCATATATGTGTTGAATGAATGAGTGAATGGATGAATGCAGGGACAAAGACCACTCAAAACCTGGAAACCCAAACTGAGAAAGAGGCGCAACCCAAGAGGGCAAAATCAGTGGCCGTGCCTCAGAACTAAAGCCTTGACCCCTCCCTGCCACAGGCAAGACCAGTGACTAAATTCCAGAGGAGGCCCTGGATGCTGAGATGCTGCTGTGTGCCACCCCCGACAGCAAATGCAGACAAAACTCCTCCTTGGCTTTTGAACGCGCTCCACAACTGTTCCTGCAGCAAATTCACTGTAGGCTGGTAGTAAAATGAGTCTGCATCCTGGAACATGTTCAGGGTGATGAGAGAAGGCAAATCACCCAGAGAAGCTACGGCAGAAGGAGAAAAGGGACGTTGTCCCAGGGTGGCAGACTCTAACAAATGGGAGAACCAGGATATACCTGTTGAATAAAAACCAAATGCAGGGTGTGCAGTATTAGTCAATCTTACAGGCATGCGTTCTGCCAGCAACTGGTCTGCGGGGCTCTGGGGCACAAGGCGGGACGTGCTGTCTGGAGGAGGAAGTTGTGCACTGAGAGAGGCCTAGGAGCACTTCTGGGTGGAGATGGGCCTCCTTATACCTGGTAAGTAATCAGGAACAGAGGTTGGCATCAGCCCTGTCTCTGGAGCCTCCAGAGGCTGAGAAATTTCCTGCCAGCTGTCAGCACAGCTGATCTCAGGCCCCAGGGTGCCAAAGGTCAAGGGAGAAGCGGACCGCCCTGGCAGAAAAGGAACAATGAACAAAGGAAAAAGATACTGACAAAGGAACATTTTGGCAGCTCTCTTCTCCCCCTGCCTGATGTTAGAAGACTTTCCTTTCAGGAGTCTGAGCCCAGTGAGGGAGGGGAGAGAGGCACCTTCCTACAGGGCTGCGGTTCCATTTCTGAGCAAGACAAACAAACCTGTCCCCACCCTACCTCTGGACAGTGGCGCTCAGCCCTTACTGCCCAGTACAATCACCTGGGGCCTTTTAAAAAGTACTGATTCCCAGGCCTTGGCCCAGGGAGAATCTTAGTGGATTGGGGGAGAGCCCAAGCATTGGCATTTTTTAAAGTTACCCACGCCATTCCAAGTTGCAGCCAGGATGGAGATCCCCTGCCTTAGAGCTTTAGATCCTCTGCCTCCAACCCTAAAACCTGCCCCTCCACACCCTCTCCCTGACCTCGAGATGCACACAGGCACTCTTGGCCATGCTCCTACCAGCCAGGCCTTTTCACAATGCCCTGCATTTACCCATGCTCCTTCGGGGCTTCCAGACTTCCCACTTCCCCATCTTTCCCTGTTTGGCAAATTCTTCTCCATCCTTTCAGGCCCTGGCCTCATGCCACTTCCTCTCTGAAGCCTTCCCTGATTTCTGCAGACCAAGCCAGCCTGTGTGCCTCTGAGCCCCACACCCACCTCTGTACTGCTGCCACTGTGAGTGTGCCTGCCACCTGGTACTTCAGCTTATCTACTCATCTGACTCTCAGCTAAACACTAAGCACTTTGAGGACAGGAATGATTGTGAATTAGCATACATTAACATATGTAGATGTTCTAATATAATTAGTATAATTTAACATTAATATATGTGCATATTTTAATATATTATCTTTACCTACTGTTTTATTTAGTGTCTCCTATGTGCTGGATGCTCTGAGGACCAGGAATGTGATGATGTGTAAGACTGTCATCTGTCTTTTATATTCCCTCTGGCACACCTGCCACAAGGATGTTCAATAAATATCTGTTGAATAAGTGAATGACTTTCTGACTGAAGAAAGATAGACAAGATAGTGTATGAATTAGGAAATGTGGTGGAGACAATGCTGTATGTGCCCATTTTTAGCACCCCCGTGAAGTTAGATTGGGTGGGTCTGTGGGATTTGGCAGAAGTGATGTAAGCCACTTCCAGGCCTGGCCTTTAACACAGCCCATGTGATTCTACAATTCTCTCTTCCTCTGCTCAATGACCTGGGGGGCGCACTGACACAGTCACAAGACACAGGAGGGCTGTTCCAACTCTCACTGGCCTTAAAAGGGAATGAGAAGGAATGAGAAATAAACCTGTTGTGCTTAACCTACAAGATTTGTGAATCAAAGTCTAGTTTATCCTGACTAATATAGGATGCTTGGCTACAAGTAACAGCACATGACTAAAAGTGGGGTAAAAATAGGAGTTTACTCCTTTTGTGATAAAACTTGCAGAAGTAGGTGGTTCCTGGGGTCGAGCAAGGAGCTTGTCCACATTAAGAAGTACCCAGGCCGTTCCCATCCATCAATCCTGCCACCTTCAGCGTGTCCACCACACCTCTGCTCATACTGGCAAGGCGGATCCCACAGTTCCTATCATCACATTTTCACGTCGCGGGACAGTGTCCTAAGCAGTAAAGAAGGAGGAGGCAAAAGCACCCTCTCATCATCTTTCCCGTTTTAGGAGAGAGCAAAGATTTTCCCAGAAGCCCCAGCAGACTGTTCCTTGTATCTCATTGGCCAGAACTAGGTCACCTGACCAAATCTGGCTGCAAGAAGGGCTGAGAGGAAAGAATGAAGTATTTCCCTATGTTGTCTAAGGAAGTGGGCTGTGCCAGGTGGGAACGGTTAGGTGTCCCTGCCTCCCTACCAAGCCTGGGGAGATGGAAACTGCCTGAAGGAGCCAAGCCAAAGGTGGGAGTTTTGCCTGCTTAGCATCAACTATGGCACATCCCGTGCGAGAACCTAATCACTAATTGTAATTTATACCTCAGTTTGTGATTTGGGGAGAGCACCAAGGGAATCATTGCTGCCTCCGAGAGGCAAGATACAAAGGCAGGACCATTTGTTTTATTTCTTCCTTCAGAAGATTCTTATGAGGCATGTCTTTTATGGCTACATACTCATTATATTTCAAATGCATTCAAGTAACCTTGATGTATTGCTAAGAGTCTGGATGATTTTTTTTTTTCCTCCAAAGCACTTGTGAGAAAAATACTTATAGGTAAAATTGGGCAAACTGATGGCACAGTGGGCTTCGCTCTCTTACAGGAAGACTGTGTTGTGGAAACTCCCCTGGCTGTATTAGCACTGGATAGATCATGCAGGGCAGGCCATTGGCAAGGGTTAAGGAGATGGTCACCTAGACACTATGATTTAGGGGGCCCCCAGGGCCATACTACACCCTGGAACACCTCAGATCCCTAACTCCTACATGGAATCACCCCTTAGGTCAAAGCATTGCTCTCCCAAGTTTCCTACAATGTTTACTTAATGGAAGATGAAAGCCAGTAGGCTCCCTGGGGATGCTAGGAGGGTAGCCAGGACAGATCCCCAGCTGGTTGTTGAAATACTGACATACTCCCCTACCAGGCAGTAAATGGATGCTGTCCTGAGCCCCTGAGTGCCTTTCCTTGCTGTTGCCCCAGCCCCTCCCTTTAGGGCTCCTGTCCCCCACATAACCCAGCAATCAGAGGGTTCACTTCTGACGTTGCTGGGGTCCTTCAAGATCCTTCAGTTCTGACTGGCCGCTGCTTATACTGGTTGTTAAATAGTTTGACTGTCACTTCCAAATGCAGCCCCAGATGGTCTATCTGAAGGCTTCTGTTTTAGCTGGGAAAAGATAGCAAATGTTGCATTCTATGCCATAATTTACTCATACTTTTTTTCATTTTAAAAAAAGTTTTGAAAGAATAAAACTAGACCACTTTCTTACACCATATTCAAAAATAAACTCAGGGCTTCCCTGGTGGTGCAGTGGGTAAGAATCCTCCTGCCAAGGCAGGGGACATGGGTTCGAGCCCTGGTCAGGGAAGATCCCACATGCCGCGGAGCAACTAAACCCGTGCGCCACAACTACTGAGCCTGCACTCTAGAGCCCACGTGCCACAACTACTGAAGCCTGCGTGCCTAGAGCCCTTGCTCCACAACAAGAGAAGACACCGCAACGAAGAGTAGCCCCTGCTCGACACAACTAAGGAAAGCCCGTGTGCAGCAACAAAGACCCAATCAGCCAAAAATAAATAAATAAATAAATAAATAAATTTTTTTAAAAAGTTTTGAAATACTCTCCACCAAATAAAAATGTTGCTCCGAGAAGATGTACAGTGATCACCCTGTTGCTTTGGTCCTCCAGCACAATTGCTGGGTGCTGCCTGGGTAGTCGGGGAACCCAGTTGGAGAATCAGGGATTTAAAGTGCTGTCGTCAGAACATCACTGCACAGTTGCACATATGGCTCCTAGAAGGTAAAAACCAACTCCCTCAGTCTCTAGTCTGTACCCAAACCTTGTTTAAGACAAAACTCAACTGCTACTCCCTGCTGGCTGTTCCCAGTACATCAGCCTAGCAGGTCATTTCCCTTTCCTCCAATCTGCTCATGCTTTTCTGTCTCTTGGCCTTTGCTCATGCTGTTTCTGCCAGCGGGGCTGCTCTTTCCTTCAGCTCAGGCTTCAAAGTCAAGCTCAAAGCTACCTCATCCCCCTCCAGAGCAGACCCCCAGGCTATAACCTCTTCCTCTTCCTTGTTTTTGTACCTATCCTGTGGCTCACATCCCTTTCTATCCAGCATTAGAGTTATTTATATTGATCTTTTGAACTTGACTGTGAGCTCCTTGAGGGAGGGACCACATAGCGTTGATCTTTTTATTCCACATAGTATTTAGCACTGTGCTAGACATGGAGCGAGCAAGCAGAAAATGTTTGTTTAATAACTAAAGGACAACACTCACCTTTTACATCTTCACATTGGTTAATTACATATTCATTTCATGAGACAGGATGGATAGAGCATGGGACAGGCCATTTTGATGGGAAGGCAAGAAAAGGTTTAGATGAAGGTGGACCCCTAGACCACCCTGAGCCAGCATGAGGGTAGAGATGTGAGGGGCACATTCCATTCATATCACAGGTTTGAAGAGAGCTCAGTCCTGAGTGTGGCTCTGGAGCCACAACGCCTGGGTTCAAAGCCTGGCTCTGATATGGTGTGACCTTGAGAAAGTTCTTAACTCTCTGTGGTTCAGTTTTCTCGTCTGTACAACGGGAATGATAGTAGTGCCTACCTCATTCATTTGTTTGAGAAGATTAAAGAGTTAAAACATCAGAACAGTGGCTAGCCAGTCATGCTCATTTGGTATATATTGACTATCGTCATATTCTCTGGGATCTGTCCAAATCTCTGTTTAGCTTAGACAAGCTGGATCTCCCATGTTTTCATCTCCTTTTCCTTTGTGATATATCACAGTCACTCAATCCCATTTTCTTTCACCTCTAGACCAGTGTGTACGTCAACTTGAGGATATTTTTAACATTCTCAGGTTAAGCATACTGGACTTACAGCTTCTAGAAGCCAAGTTTCTCTGCTGACTGTGTGGGATGTTTTTGAAGTTAACCAAAAAATAGGCACATAAAAGTAAAAGTTAAATACATGTTCCAAAGACCACCTTCTGCAAAATTTCTTTTCCCTGCCAGAAAACGGTCTCTTCACCTTTGTTATGGTACCCACATTTTTGACACTTAGAAATTAACTCAAGGAATTCCCTGGTGGTCCAGTGGTTAGGACTCGGCGTTTTCACTGCCAGGGCCTGGGTTCAATCCCTGGTCTGGGAACTAAGATTCTGCAACCCGTGCAGCACAGCCAAGAAAAAAAAAAGAAATTAATTCAATGTAATAAACTTCTTCTTGGAAAGGAAAGGAAAGGAAAGGAAAGGGAGAAAAAGGTAGTTTTAGTAAAAACCCAGCAGTCATTCACAAGTCAGTGTGAATTTGTTAAATCAGATTGCCTTCATAACACTAATCTGAGAGCAATCCACTTGGAAAACAGAGGTGTGGGTGGATTGGGATTTAAAAGAAGAAAAGGCAATTTCAGAGCATATTCAGGAAGGACAGACCTGGGGGAATATCCAGAGTAGTAGGGGTAGGAATGGGTGAGGGGTGGCCCAAGCAACCATAAATCAGGAAACTGAGTCCAGAGCTAGGTAAGGGCAGGGGAACAAAAGAAAGATAAGAAAGAACTCTGAATAAATATTACATCTTAAAATTTAGCCTAGTGGTTGCTTTGGATTTGAATGTAACGCAGATGTTACAGCCTAAAGCGATCCAGTATTTCTATCTGCACAGAGTTGGTGATGCTGTTCCATCGCCAAAGATACTTTAACCAGAGGGTTCAAAGAGCCACAGCAGCTGGCTCTTGAGTGTCTGCCCTCCCCACTCCTACCCCTGCCCTGTAATGAAGGTGACAGTGTTCTCTCTGTGGTCCTCAGAGCCGATGCGCTGCACAAGCGTGGCAAGCAGTTGCCTCAGACTTCATCCTCTCCCCATTGCCTCTCTCCCTGATCTCTGTGAAAATGGACAATTCCAAATTCTCCTGCTCCATTTCTGTGCAGAAAACACTTTTCTCAGCCAGTCTTGGTGACTCAAAGGCAGTCACTGGAATAAATTGCCCATCCACCACCCCCAATGTTAGCCTCCACCATCCCCCATTTTATTTTTTTAGTAAAGCACCTTAATGGGTTTAGACAGTTGACAACTCATCAGAGAATCAGAGAGCTGGAAGGACCCTAAAAGAACACCTAGTCCAACCCCTTCATTTCACAGATAATGAAGGTGAGACTCAGAGAGGGGGATGGCTTCCCACAGTCACACAGCAAACTGAGTGTGGAGCCACATGTAGAACCCAGAACTGCTGGCTCCCAGCTCCCCTCTGCCACCCTTAAATCTGCTTTTGTTGGGGGGTGGAGAGCCCTATCTAGGGCTGGACTGGAGTGTCTGCCTGTGATCTGTGAATTGTAAGGATCCTGAAAGTTCCTCTCTCTCCAGTTGCCACTACCTGGATATAAGACACAGTACTAGAAACCCCTTCACAGCCTAGCTCCTTAAGTATCAGAGGATGCTTTGGGCTGAAAGTAACAGAAACCCTCACCTCAACTGCCTTTAGCCAGGAAGATTAATGATGTCACACCACCAGATGCCCAGAGTAGAGGGATTGCCAAAGTTGATATGTTCTGTGGTTCGATACAGGTTCTTTGAGATTCTCTGCATCTTTCCAATCCACTCTCTTGCATGTTGGATTAGCTCCCCTACCGCTTGTAAAATGACTGCTACAGTTCAAGGGGTCACTTCTAGACATGATAACATCACTCCCTAGAAGATAAGTCATTTCCTCTTGGGCGTCTCTTTTTGTTAGTGAAGAACCTTTTCTCCAAAGTCCCCCAGCAGAATTCTCTTCTCTCATTGGTCAGGGTTAGGTTACATGCCCCTTTCTGAACCAATGACTGGCCAGGGCAATGGGATTACCATCACTGATTTACACTAATTAGATTTACCCTAGAGTCTTGTAGGGAGGGGAAGATACCCAAACAAACTCAGAGCTCTGCCAGCAAAGAGGAAAAGAATGGCAGTGGACAGGCACTTAGTAGTATCTGCCACATTTTATCATCACCATGTGAGGAGTGTAGTGTGCAGAGCATGAACTCTGGAGCTAAAACGGCTGAATTCAAACCCCCACTCTGAGACTTACTAGCTGTGTGACCTCAGGCAAGTTAATCTGCCTCTCTGTGCCCCAGATTTCTTAGGGAATATAATAACATCTACTTCATGGTGCTACTATGAAGTCTATATAAGTTAATATATGTAAACTATGCAAATATATATAATACATAAGAGACTGGACCACCACAAACGTTATATAGGGCTATCTGTTGTTAGTTTCTTCCTAACTCCCTCCCCACGCTCACAACCCATACGCCTACTGTCTCTACTACAAGAGTCTCATCATTATTCCAGAACTGACCTGCATTTTTCAAAACTTGGGACTTCACATATGCCAGACTTTCCACTTATAAAGTTAGAAAACTTCCCACCATCTTTCCTGCTAACGTTTAAGAGCCAGCTCCATGCCACCTCCTCCATAAACCTTCCCTGGCTGGCATCCATCTCCTTCCTGCCCCACCTTCAGACGCTCTAAACTCTGGGTGCTTCCACCCAGGCTCCTGTACATTCTGCCTTGCTTTGTGGCTGAGTCGGTCTCCGCCCTCCCCTAGACGGGAAGCCCCTTTAGGGCAGAAGCCTACCCTTGACCTAGTCTTTGACCTCTCCTAGGAAACAATTCAGTGCTCTGCATACAACGTATTCTCAATAAATGTTTATTGAATCACATAGAATTGAATCAAATATACAGTCTCTGCCTTCAAGGAGTTTCCCGTCTGGTTGGGGAACAGGATAGACACACGTACAGCTGAGCATGTGAGCATTAGAACATCGGTGCCCAGGCTTCCCTGGTGGCGCAGTGGTTAAGAATCCACCTTCCGATGCAGGGGACACGGGTTCGAGCCCAGGTCCAGGAAGATCCCACATGCCACGGAGCAACTAAGCCCATGCGCCACAACTACTGAAGCCCGTGCACCTAGAACCTGTGCTCCACAACAAGTAAAACCACTGCCGTGAGAAGCCCGCGCGCCTCAATGAAGAGTAGCTCCCGCTCGCCGCAACTAGAGAAAGCCCCCGCGCAGCAACAGAGACCCAATGCAGCCAAAAATAAATAAATAATAAATAAAATTTTAAAAAAAGGACGTCGGTGCCCCAAGGGACCTGGTGCTCCACCACACCAAGCTTCTGCCGTTCCCTCAAGGTGTCGTGGTCCCTCGCGCCCCCTTGCCTTTATATATGCTATTCCCTCTGCCTGGAAGTTCCCTCCTTGCCCCTAGAGTCCTTTTGCATTTGACCAAGTCCTCTTCACCCTTCAAGTCTGTACTCCAGCATCGCCTCCTCTGTGAAGCGCCCCCCTGGTGACACTGCCACCCACTCTGATGCTTCCTTACGATAGCACTGGGAATTGCATCTACCTGCCTCTCCAGCTTGGGAGCTCCTTGAGAGCCGGGACTGTGTCTTTCCACTCTGCATCCTGGAGCCCAGTACAGAGCTTGACAAGTAGCAGATGCTAAATGCACCTTTGCTGAGTGAGTCCAAGGCAGCCCGTGAGCACTACAGCAGGACTTACATTAGCTGTTTTGTCCCTTTCTCAGGACAGCACCCCTGGGGCTTTGGTAACAACTTAAAACAGACTGGGTGTTCAAGAGGGACAGCCAGTCTGGGAAGCAGAGAGTGGGAACCACAGGGGCTGAAGAGCCAGCATCCTGGCCAAGGAGATAACATATAATTAGCGTAATCCCTGAGAGGAGCGTGACAACACCTGCCCAAGCTTGCATCCAGGGAGAGAAGCTGCAGTGAGGACGGGCCTCGTGGAGCAGGGATTACATGCTCTCCCGCATCAAGCGGCCAGGCTAGGATGCCAGGAAGGGATCGTCTTCTAAGGAGCATCCACTAACGGGCACAGCCCATATGTTGTGCCTCCCTCAGGATTCTGGGTGTTTGTTCCCATGAATGATGTCTGCATCTTGCAATTGTTGCTGCTGGCTTTTCATGTTAATACCATACTTTATAGTTTCCTGAGAACTTTCTCGTGTGATACCTCAGCCAAGACTCATCCACTCTGCAGGGACGATCCTGCCCATATTCCAGATGAGGAAACTGACTCTTGGGGGGCGTCAAAAAGCCTCACTCAGTGGCACAGAGCTGGAGAGTGCAGGGGCTCTGGACCCAAGCCTAGAGCTTGCATGATCTGGTTTGGCTGGAAGGTGATTTGACAACTGAAGAGCTCTCTTTTTTCTTTGGGTGAGATATTGGCTTGCCACCGGCATCCATGGTCTCGTGGGCCACCAGGTCCCTATTCGTTTGTCCATCTGTGTCTGTTGAGGGGTGAGGGTGAAGAATGGGGGTGTAGGATACAGGGCTGTTGTGGGAGAGCTTGTGGTGTGTGTGTCTGTTTGTGCATATGTGTGTATGTGTACGTGTGTGTGTACATGCTGGACCCAAGGGTGAACTTTGAGCATCCCTCATGCCTTAGGTACAGTCAGTGGGGACAATGATGGTCTCCTCTGATTGCCTTTAGCGTCATAATTCCTCCAAGTGCATGATTAGGGGCAGCGACGTTTTTTAGTCCCTCCCATTCATATGTCGGTTCACGCTAGAAGGGCAAAGGAGGAACTGAAGCAGCAGTTCTGCTGTGACCTCTCATCATCCTGTCACTCAGGTCACCTTCTGCAGGGAGAAGTGGAGGGCTCCCTCCCTCATCACTCTGGTACCACGGTGTCAGCAGACCCTCCCCCCAACCAACTCCTTTCATCTTCCAGTCCTTTTCCTTGTTCAGAGAGGAGACGTTGACAATGCAGCGGTCCTCAATGTCCCCCACCCAGCTTCTAAGCTGACTCAGGTGACAGTAATGTGGTTATTGGGTGGCCCTGTTGGATCCATGACTCCTGCCGCCTAGACCAAGTCACCTGCCACTGAGGACCATCGTTTCTTCATCTGTAAAATCAGAGTTACAATGTCTCACAAGAGGATGAAAGGTGGAGATGCTTCCCAGAGTGTATAAGGCCCTGCACACCAGTTGTTAACCTGGTGGCCCTTAGCGGCTGCTAGAGCCTCCCAGAGGCCAGAGGCCCCACTGCAGCCCCTCTGCCTCTAGCCTGCCTTCCTCTGGCTCTGAGTCCCCTCTGGCCCAGCAGGGTCCTTCTTTCTGTCTCCACCCACCTGCTGGTGAGCAGTGTCCTCTCTGTCCTGGTAAAGACAGGGGCTCCCGATTCCCCCTTGGAACAGGTGGAACAGTGGGGGGTGACTTCCCAGAATTTCCTGAGGCAACCGTGTGAACTGGGTTCGTGTTGCCTGGTTGGGTGTTCTAGATCCTCGCTACTCAAAATCTTACTCTAGGACTGGAAGATTGCACATCTCATGGGAGGTTGTTAGAAACGCAGAGTCTCAGACCCTACTCCAGAGTGACTACATCAGTCTGCATTTGAACAAGCCCCTGGGTGATTCATGTGCACAGCGCGAGAAGGGCTGGACTAAGAGAGGAAGGAAAAGATGGAACGGTGACACGGAGGAATGTCGGCCCAGCCTGGGAAGGACGCCTGTCAGGTGAGTAGATGAGGTAGTAGGTTGAGTGATCAAGAGAGGCAGGAGAGAGTTGTAGGGGACATGCTGCAATAAAGACAGGGCTCTTGACAGGGGACTCAGGAGGAGCTGGAGCTAATTGTCCCAGATGCCCGCCCCACCCAAAGTCTCCATTTGTGTCAGGTCAGCTACGTTGGCCAACCGTCCACTATTGCCTCGGCAGGCTGTGGGTGTGTGCTTCCCACCAATGAGACATCAGCTCACTCTGTCTGCCTTTAGTATCAGGGCACTACTGGCCTCACAGGATGAGTTAGGACGTATTCCTCCTCTCTGATTTTTTGGAAGAGTTTGAGAACGATCAGTGTTTATTTTTCTTTAAATGTTTGGTAGAATTTACCAATGAAGCATCTGGGCCTGGACTTTTCTTCATTGGAAGTTTTTTTAAATGACTGATTTAATCTCTTTCTTTGTTAGCGGTCTATTAAGATTATTTATTTCTTCTTGAGTCAGTTCTAGTAACTTGTATGTTTCTAGGAATTAGTCTGCTGGAAGCATTATTATTGGAAACCAAGGTCCTCCTTCCCTAAGCAGGTGGTAACAAGTAGATAGTGCCTAGGATTCCAGCTGCCAGGCTGGTCTGGTTCTCAGGTGTCCACATTTGCCTGGCCCTGTCCTTACATCCTGGACCTTGGTTTCTTCATTTGACCCAAGTGCAGTGGAGGCGCCTTGCTGACTGCCCTGTTCTGGGCATAGGAGTTTCCTGCCTGAGTCCTCACCCCTATTATCTGTTGATGAGCTAGAGCCAACTCACAGGGAAGTAGGAACCTTAGCAAAGTCAGCTGCCATCCCTCAGTTCCTGCCCTGCACCTTGACTCCCAAATCCTGCCCCTGGGTGTGAACTGATTAGCATCTCTGATCGTTCTGTAAGTGAGCAATTAAGAAACTTCCCAGGCATTCTGAAACTGAAGATACTCTCAGGAAGTTCCTGGTGACCCGAGCTGCCCTAGTAAAAGCTTTTTTAGTTGAAGAGTAAAAGAAACCCACTGTGTTAGTCAGAAGACTCCTCTGTGGAGACCAATCAGCCCTAAAATCTCAGTGGCTTAACACAAAATCTTGATATCTCTCTCACACAAAACCCCCTGAAGGTCCAGGAGCCCTCCTTGGCGGCTCTCCTCCAACCACGATCAGGAGTGGGCTGTTCCTCCTTTAATACCACCATCCCACATTTGTCCACTTGCAGCCACAGGGTGGAAAAGAGGGTGCTTGGAGCTCACACATGCAGTGTTAACTGCCTGGGACTGGAAATGACACATCCCATCTGCTCACCTCATTGGCAAGAATCCAGTCACAAGAGCCCACTCTAATGACAAAGGAGACTGGGAAGCATGGTCTTCCTGGAAGTTAAACTTCCAGGCCAGTTAAACAAAAAGAGATTGGGTGGTTATGGAGTGGTCCCTGAGATTCAGGGCAAGAAATTCTTCCAGGCTTCTCCCAGGATTGAAAGCAGGCACTGACCGGCATCACGATTCAGGGAAGCTCCTCTGTCCCTCTCTGGGGTCACAGGTTTCTCTTCTCTAGGATGACCAACTCATCCTGGTTTGCCTGGGACTTTTCTGACCTTGGCACTGACACTCCTATGTCCTGGGAGCTCCCTTGGTCCTGAGCAAACCATACCACTGGTCACACCATCATTACTTATTTTCACATATCACCTTCAGTTTTTAATTTTTCTCCTCTGATTGAATTCGTTCTTCTCTGTGCAGATGGCATAAAGTTGCTTCCCCTGCCCCCTCCCATCCCAAGCTCCAATCCTCCCAGCTTCAGTACCTCCAACCACTAACTAATGCATATCCTCAATCTTAGTTCTAAATTTTCAGGAGGGAAACTGATTGCTCTATCTTAGGTCTGACACTCACCCCAGTTGGGTAGAATAATCATGGCCATTTGGGTCCATCCCTTTAAGTGAAGGGACAAGGCAGAAAAGGGGATGTAAGAGCCAGCAGATACCCCAAATGGTGCTATTGCATGCCCCATCGGGAACTTTCCACTGTAACCACATAAAAGACAAAAATAGAAGAGGACTATAATTATCCTGCCAAAGGACAGTGCACCTGGGATTATAGCTCTCCCTAGCCCCTCTTCTGAAGCCCAGTGCACACAGAATCCGTCCATGTGTTAGCTAAGGTGATACAGTAAGTCCCCTACAACATACGAACAAGTTCCGTTCCGAGAGTGAATGCCCAAGTCCAGCAAAGTTAACCTAGGTACCCAACTAACACAATCGGCTATATAGTACTGTACTATAATAGGTTTATAATACTTTTCACTCAAAAAATACATAAAAAACAAACAAACACAAAAAATAAACATTTTTAATCTTACAATACAGTACCTTGAAATTTACAGTAGTACAGAACAACAGCTGGCATACAGGGGCTGGCATCGAGTGAACAGGCAAGAAGAGTTACTGACTGGAGGAGAGAGAGGAGGTGGGAGATGGTAGAGCTGAAGGATCATCAGCAATAGGAGATGGAGGGCAAGCTGCAATTTCACTCATGCCTGACGTTGATGGAAAGCACGTTAGTATCTTTGAAAGTTCGCAACTTGAAGGTTCGTAGGTAGGGGACTTACTGTAGGCAAAAATCCAAAATGCCCTCCAAGATTCCCACCCCCTATTGTGTGTGCTTGTATAATCCCTTCCCCCTGGGGGTGGGCCAGACTTGGGAATACCATGAGGTAATCACTCAGGTGATAAGGTCACATTATACAACAAAAGTGATCAGACACTCACACCCACAGTTACTGTTACTTTAAGACTGTGGTGTCAGGCTGTGGAGAGACTCTCCCACTGGCTTTGAAGAAGGAAACTGGCATGTTGTGAGAGGCCCACATGGCCAGAACCTGAGGGTGGCCTCTAAAAGCTGAGCATGACCCGCAGCTGACAGCCAGCAAGAAAACAGGATGTCAGTCATAAGAGGGCACTCAAGGAACTCAATTCTGCCAACAATCTGAATGAGCCTCAGAGGAACCCGAGCTTCAGATGGGATTGCAGCCTTGCCCCACCCCTTGATCTCAGCCTGGTGAGATCCTAAACAGAGAACCCAGCTATGGCACCGTGCCTGGACTTCCGACCTACAGAGACTATGAGATAATAAATGCATGTTGTTTTAAGGTATGAAATTTGTAGTAATGTGTTACACAGCAATAGAAAACTAACACATCTAACTTAGGGAAAAATCATGGGGCATTAGGCATGCCTGGGGGAGTAAGTTTCAAATGCTCAATCTCAAATCAAGTGTATACACGAACAAAATATTGAATAAGTCCCCATTTGACTGTTTTACTCCAGAGTTCAGCTTTCCAGGGCCACCTACATTCCCTACCACCCAGTCTTCACAGGTTGGGGCAGGGGCCAAGAGAGCTGCCCCCCCTCAGTGGGGACATTGACGGGAAATGGGCAGCCATCCAGCTCAGGATTAAGAAGAGCGTAATGCTGGTTTCACTTTAAATATTTAAAAGTTTGGATTTATGTAAAGGATTAATAACTACCAGTTGACAAGGGCAACAGGAGTCCAGCACTCCCATATATCCTTAATACGAGTATAAATTGGATCAGCATTTCAGCAAGCATTGGCAAGATCTATTAAATTGCAAAATGTACATATCCTTTAATCCAGGAATTTCTCTTTTAAGAATTTGCCCTACAGAAATTTTAGCACAGGGCCCAATTATATATGTACAAGGATGTTCATTGCAGCATTGTTTGCACTAGAAAAAAATTGGCAGAATCATGCCTATCAATAAGGGATTTGTTAAATAAATTGTGGTACATTCACACTGGAATACTATTCAGCCACTAAAAAAAATGAGGTTCATTTATATGTGGTGACATTTCCATGTCATAGCTATGATATACTGTTAAGGAGAAAAAGAAAGTTACAGACGCTATGTATAGTATATCATTTTTGTTCAAAGTAATTACATATTTATATGTTAAAATATGCATAGAAAAAATGGAAAAATTTCAACTAAATTTTTAAGAACAGTTATTTCTTGAATTATGGGGAACTTTCTGTTTTATATATACTTCTGTGTTATGTTATATGATGGGGAAGTTTTTATGTTATTCATTTCTGTATTGTTAGAAAAATTTACTATGTGCATTTGTTAATTTTATAATAAAGCAAAACAACAAATATGTTTTTAAAAATTGGATTAAATACCTCTAGATCCTTCATCTATCATCTAAGAAACTGATGCAGGCCAGCCAGGCTATGAAGTTCACAGTCTGAACAAGGCTTTCCATAGTCCTGGAGAGCAGTCAACAGGTACACTGAGGTCCTCCACAAGGGCTAGTGTGCAGTGAAGAATTAAATTTACCCAAGGAGAGGTCTGGCCTTCGCCCTCAGCTACTGGGAGGGGATCTCTAGGCCCTTGGAATGTCACGTGTGAGAGCCGTATCTTTGTTTGCTGGGGTTTGGCCACTGGACAGTCTAACAGTGTGAATTATGATGGGGACTCTGGACCATGTGGTATCAGATCTATCTCCAGAAAGGTCTGAAAACTAAAGGTCAGCCTCACAGGCAGTATGTAATTGAGCCCCAGTAAAAACTCTGGACCCCATAGTCTTGGGTGCACTTTCCTGGTTGGCATTATTCCAAGTGTATCATCACATATCCATGGTAGAAAAGTAATGCTGTCTATGGGTACACAGGGAGAGGATAGTGGCAGCTCCACATTTGGTACCTTTCCTGGACTCTGCCCTCTGTGCTTCTTCCCTTGGCTAGTTTAAATCTGTATCCTTTCCTTTAATAAACCATAACCTTAAGCATAGCAGCTTTCTGGGGCTTCCCTGGCGGTCCAGTGGTTAAGACTTCGCCTTCCAATGCAGGGGGTACGGGTTCGATCCCTAGTGGGGGAGCTAAGATCCCACGTGCCTCAGGGCCAAAAAACCAAAACATGAAACAGAAGCAATATTGTAACAAATTCAATAAAGGCTTAAAAAAAAAAAAAGCATAGCAGCTTTCAGTGAGTTCTCTGCGTTCATCCAGTAAATCATCAAACCTGAGAGTGGTTTTGGGACCCCTCCTAGGCTTGAAGAGGTAAGAGGAGAAAGAGGTTACTAGAATCTGGATAGATGTGGTTATACTTAGAAGCGGGAGCTGTGGCCTTGGGCAGAGGACTGCAGATCCTGCCAGCCTACAGCCCAGCAGGAAGGAAACGAGGAGAATGAATGTCTCAGCCTCCATCTCCTCTCACCTCCTGCCTCCCACCTCCCATTGACCAAACCCAACCAGAAGGGAGAGCGCAGGCAGTCCAGGTAACACAGTCCACACAGGGGAGACTGCAGGCCACAGGGCAGACTGGTGGAGGATGGATAGTGGACTAGAGGGGTAAATTAAGATGTCCAGCACAGGGAATCCCCTGGCGGTCCAGTGGTTAAGACTCTGCACTTCCACAGCAGGGAGCACGGGTTCGATCCCTGGTTGGGGAATTAGGATACTGCATGCCGGGTGGTGCAGCAGGAAAAGAAAAAAAAAGATGTCCAGCACAGTAGGCCCACATCTGTCTTGCTCAGCCCTGAGTCTCTAATGTATAGCCTAGTTCCTAGCACCAAGTAAGTACTTAAGCAATATTGCCGTTGAGTGAAGACACATGAAGGAATGAATTCTTCCCTCACCTACATCTCAGGGATATTGTAAGATCAAATGCAACCAGATGCATGAAAGTATTCTGTGAACCATGAAGTAGCAAATAAATAGAAAAGATTATCATCTTATCCTGATTCTTCTTCCATTTATGAGGTCAATCTCTGAAAGAAAATCAGAGCCTCCAGAAAGAGACAACTGGCTACATTTACTTTCTTGGCCAGAGCGCCAGCCCCTGAGAGCCCTGTTGGTCTGAGCACGGGACCTGAAGGCATCTTTGGAGCATGAACTCACCCTCCTTCCAGGGGTAGCTCTTGGGGAGAGCACATATAGACCATAGGGCACTTTATGTTTTCTTTATTGAGTTAAAAATAAAATAAGGACATTTTCTGACAGCAAGATGCTCCCTGTCATACCTGGGGACTAAAGGTTTATTGCTTTATTAAAATATATGAGATAAATTGAAGAGCCTTGCTCTCCGGCCAGAGCCACTGACGGAGCCACTGCCTCCCTGTAGATGTTCTGGTTTTGTATAAAGAAAGTTGTCACAAGTAATTTGGACCAGAGCATGTAGTTATAGACTGCCAAGTGTTGATTAATTAAGCCGATGTTTGGATTAGTTCTGCATGATAGTTTCATTAGGGAAAATGACTGAAAATGTGGAGTAAAGTAGCAAGGGAGAAAAGGAAACCATCATCCCATTGCGAGACTTAAGACAAGATGACCCACCCTGTATTCACTGGTGTTTGCATGTGGGTGCACGTGGGTGTGTCTTTTCAAGTGTCCCAGCAAAGGATGGGTCCATGGCTGTAAGGATAACAAGTTGTTAATATGAATTCTACTCTTGATATCAGCTCCTTTTCTGATATCACCTTTGGCCTTGACCTCTCTGTGTAACCACTTCCTCAGGTTAAATTTCCAAATGTTCATTGAGCCTTTAGCCATTGAGCCAGAGGCTTCCAGCCACCTGGGATGATCCTACATGGGACCCTGAGGGATAGCCAAGCAAAGCCTGACAAGAAAGGCTAGGGGTCCATTCACCCACCCAGAAGCTGGAAGAAATGCTGGGTAAAGGGCAAGACTCTCAGAGAGACAGGAAGATACTTTCCCCAGCCTCAAGGAAGCCAACGTTGATGAAAACGTGAGCTGACCTCAAATGTCATGGTGCTTTTAGGAAATTGTACTTCAGTTAATACCTAACCCATATAATTAAAGATGAGCATTTTTAGGAGTTTGTATGGATGTCTGTGGTGTTTTGCCCTCATAAATTCATTCTTGCAAATATTAACATCAAGCATTAATATTCAGCCCTGAGCTGTTCAACTCACAGAGGAGCAAAAGACATGGTCCCTGCCCTCAAAAATCTTAAATCTGTACATGAAGTTGAGTCTCCTGTGTATGTCTCACTAGCCCCACCTACCCCAACCAACATGCTTGTATTTTCCAACCATATTGTACTATTTTCAATTCCTTAAATGTGTCATGCTCTATTTCATTGCCAGGATATTTCCCATGCTGTTCCCCCTGCCTGGAACATTTTTCCCAACCCCACCATCTCATCCCAATTCTCCTGGATAATTCCTACTTATTCTTCAGGTTTTATATTAGCTTAAATGTCATTTCTTCCAGGAAGCCTTCCTGGATCGCAGACTCCCAGACTAGATACAAAGTCTTCATTCTACCTGTGCTTCCTTGATTGTAAGACTCACCACATCACATTGTTACTGCTTATTTAATTGTCCATCTTCCTTCCACACCATAAGCATGAGGAAGAGAAGACAATTGTCTGGTTTTAATATCCTCAGTGCTTAGCATAACATGTAATAGGAGCTAATAAGTGGAGAGAATGGAATGGGAAGAACTCAACCAAGTATCTAAGATGATTTCTGCCAGTGCGAATAGTGGGAAACTTGGCAAGCCACCTCCCTTTCTCAATATCTATTTCCTCATATGTAAATTGAGAATAGATAGGATCGTTATCTGACACCCACTAATGTCCAGGACTGATGTCCCAGCTGATCTGGTTAGCCAAGTGGGTGCTCCCTTGCCCCCTCACTGCTCCAAGTGAAGCTGCATGCTGGACCAGAGAGGATGATGTCCCAAGGAGAGGTCTCTGTTGAAATCAAGAGCAGCAAGTAAATGGGAATGATCCAGACTCATCTCTCCCTACTTCCTAGAGCTCTTGGGGGCTCAAATTAGAAGGCCTCTGTCAACTGCCAAACACCAGAAGAGAAGTGTTATTGTGTAAGACAACCAGTGGACATATGTGTCGGTGCCTGACAACAGTGGCCAGATGAATAAAATTCTGCTCTGACCTGAAGGGGACATACTATGACATATAAGATAGATATAGATATAGATGTAGTTATGGATATAGGATATAGATATAGGCTAAGGGGATCTTCAATACTAGTTAACAGGCTGGAGGAATTTAGTTGGTGAGTTGGACAGCTAACCTTGGACTTAAGTCTCAAAAAAGTGACTCCTCTTCCCTCCCTCCCCCTCTCCATTTATTTTCATTTTTCCCATCCAGGAGGACCTCAGCGACACTCCATGGAAGCCTTCACATAAGGGAGACGGGACCTTGACCTTGGTGGTGGGTTTCTTCACATCTCATCTGCCCCTTCACTGCTCTCTGGATCGTTTGTTCCTCACTCAGCTTCTAACAACTGCCTGTTCCTTCCTTGGTCTCCCAGTGAAGTCCAGTTGGCTTATTCCCATCTCAAGATGTAATTTTCCACAGGGTTTTTTGGGGAGGACTTGGACAAATGGCCGATTAAGAATTGTAGCCCCTACACAGTCCCACCAGCTTTAAAGCAGTCAGGAGAATGATGCTTTCCATGTCCACACCCCCTGGAACCACACCTTCCTCTATAGTTTCTAATAAGAAACAAACAAACAAACAGCAAAAACCCATCTTTCAAAGCCAGTTGATATAACAGCAAATTTTGATTTAAAAGAAAAATAAAGATATCACACAAATGGCAAACATTATAAGCTGTCCTCAAGGCCTAAAAGTCCCCCAGGCATAAATGCTAACAAAAAGAACTTAGCAGAAACTCAGGCCCTGACCTATTCTTTCTCTGGAACTTGTCTCCTCTACAAGAGAAGCAGCGAGCACTAAGTTCTTTTCTCTGTATTGTTTCACTTCCATCTCCTGTGAAACTAATAAAGCTGCTCAACATGCCTGGGGCAGGCAGGTGTGCCCTCCTGGGCCATCTACAACTGAGCAAGGCCAGGAGAGCAGAGGAGTTTCCTTCTCTACCCTGGAAGGTGAGTCTGGTTAGGTTAGCAGAGAGACTTGGTTAAACTCGGTTAGCTTGCGAGCTTGCTAATTTACCAATACCCAGAAGGACCCAGAAGCTACAAAAGGGAAATGAGAGTTTCTAGCGTCTTCACTAAGTGCCTTCTGAATCCTCAGAGAAAGAGTAGATTCAATGTAATGGAAGTCTACCTGTAACAGAAGGTAAACACATACGTGGGTACGGCTTCCTTGGTCACAGAGCAGTTGTGGTATAAAGATTAGGTGTGTGGGCTTTGGACTCAGCCAGACCTGGGTTTGAATTTTGGCTCCCTTGCTCCTCAATGGGGCTGTCCTGGGCTGAGGTGCCCAGAAATAGAACCTGATTCCAGGATCTGAGGATTATATCGGGTGACCCCGGGAGAATCCAGAGTGGAGTGGGAGAGGGAGACAAGGGAGAGAGGAAGCCAATACAAGTCACTGCAAAGAGCAGGCCACTGGGGCTTCCCTGGTGGCGCAATGGTTGAGAATCTGCCTGCCAATGCAGGGGACACAGGTTCAAGCCCTGGTCTGGGAAGATCCCACATGCCGCGGAGCAACTAGGCCCGTGAGCCACAACTACTGAGCCTGCGCGTCTGGAGCCTGTGCTCCGCAACAAGAGAGGCCACGATAATGAGAGGCCCGCGCACCGCGATGAAGAGTGGCCCCCACTTGCCACAACTAGAGAAAGCCCTCTCATAGAAACGAAGACCCAACACAGCCATAAATAAATAAATAAATAAATTTAAAGAGCAGGCCGCTGCTGGGGACCCCTGGGCTCACACCCAGTGGGGGCCTCTGGGAGACGTAGCTTGTGCCTCAGTTGTCTTCCAGAGAGGTGAGAAAGCTGGGATATTTACCTACTAATCCCCACGCTACACGGATTGAGGGCTGCTCCCAGGTGTTTTACCTGCACCCAGGTCAAGCAGGCTTCCTTACCAAGAGCTTGCAGACAAGGCCGTCAATGTGTAAGAGAAAGGTAAAACAGCATCTGATATACATTTGCATAAATTCAAAACCTTGATACCTTTGTGTATATACCACGCATATTCTGATTAGAAAGTCTGAAGCTTAATGCTGAGAGTTTCCTTAAGAGAGGACAAGCTTCAGGATCTGGTTTCCAAACCCATAACCTTGGGGAGACAAACTAAAGCCCGAGCATCTTTGGCCTCCCCAAGCCCCTGGATCCAACAAAGAGGATGCATTTATTTAGGGGATTTCCCAACATGCAAAGTCGGTGCCTAGATCCTGAGTCATAACATCTCTTTTTCCAAGAAACCGCATGTGCTTTGAGTGGTGAAAGAGTCAGGCAGACCTAGAATTGGGTCCACAGATGACCCACTAGCTGTATGGCCTCAGGGTGCTATTTAGCCTCTCTGAGCCCTGGTGTCCTCATTTCTAGTCCTGCAAGGATCCACCCAGATTTCTTAGAGATATAGCGGGAATTGAATTTAGGGAGCTGATTTCAGTGGCCGTGCAGACACAGGGCCTGGAGGAATGATGATCGCCTGTTTTCCCTCTCGCACCCTCGGGCCACCCCTCCAGGGCTCAGAGTACAGTCAGCCTCTTGGCCAACCTTCATCCTCCACGTTGATTTGTGAAACCCTCAAGGACAGGGAAGTACCAGTCCCGTCTGCACCAAGAGGCATCATCATTCCCCAGAGCTGGTCTGTCTTTCCTCCCTGCGACACTAAGATGTGCCCCTAGGAACCAGAAGCCAGCCAACTTGGGGAGCAGGGGCAGCAGGCGTGCTGGAGAAGACATGCACTTGGGCTGGTTTCATGGCCTCATTCAAACATCTTGGTCTCATCCTGGCGAGAGTTCTGCATCATTCTTCCTCACAGCAGTTGAAATCAGCTCTGCTGCATTTGTGATTCTTTAGAAGGAAACTATAGCTAAATCAAGGAGAAAAACTCTGAAAGGGAATGGTCTCCCTCTCTCCCTCTTTCACACACACACACACACATCACTGGAGTGGAGACAGAAGCGGTGACAGATGGAACAGGCAGAGAAAGGAAAAACAGAGATGAAGGGAAACAGAAGAAGAGACACGCAGGCTCTCGCAGCGTGGAGGCCTGAAAGGACAGGACGGGAAGTCAGGAAGGTGAGGTCCTCAGAGGGAGAGGGTGGAGAAACAGCCCGCGGTGCAGGAAGAAGAGGCAGCCCCAAGGAGACTGTGCGCAGGCTGCAGTTGCAACATCCCAGATGGTAGTAATGGTGGGGTGTGTGCACGTGCCCTGGTGCGTGTGTGTGTGCACGTGTGTACGCACACCTCTGAATAAGTGTGTACCCATGAGTGTTACCAGCACAGAAACAGCACAGGCACAAAGGAAGGAGGAAGCAGACAGCCTGGGCACCGTGCGGGGGCTGTTGAGGGAGCTTGTCGTCTCCAGATGAGCCAGGCCTGCTTCTGGAAGCTCTCCCTCCCCGTCAGTACTTGCTGAGCGGATGTTGAATGCTGCAGCCCGTCCCTTCCCAAGAGGGGGGCCACAGGAGGGGTGGTAAATGCAGATGTGGCTCTCCTACCCACTTCTCCCTTTACGGCCATTCCTGCAAAACCAACCAGTAATGAAAAAGTGCCAGGTTGCTAACCTGGAGCCCTGGAGCTCAGAGCCACGCTTCTCTCTTGGGGGTGCTGCCTTCTTCCCTTTCCCTGAGTTAAAATTACTTGTGTTCAGACCTTCACTTCCCGGCTAGACTGAAGGCACCTGGAGGCCATGCCCCATCTATTATTTATCTTTGTTTCACCCATAGTGCCCAGCACATTACCAGGTGCTCCATGAATGTTTGTTAAGTAAATGAGCGACGTAGTGGGGTCCGTCATGTGCCCCGCACACAGAAGGGGCTGCAGGGTTTCCACACATGCACAACATGCTGTGCTTTTCCTACTTCTTCGTTCCCTTCTTTCTTCCCTCCTTCCATCCTTCCTTCCTCCCTCCCTCCCTTCACCAGGATTTATCAAATCTCTAGAAATGTGCTAGATGATGCTTCTGGGGCTGAAAAAGACCCACGCCCTTGGTTCCTTTGACATTCTATGTCCAGTTCGGGGCTTCACACTTTTGGAGGAGTGGAAAGAACATGGATGCATCCAGTGTGTGTCCAGGGGTGGCTAAAGGAGGTCACATCCACTAATAGGCAGAAGATAAGTACCGGGTAGTAAGCTTCAAGCTCCTTAGGGATCTTGAGATAAAAGTTACTGACCTGCTGCTTTTTATTTTCCCTAAGAAAGAAAGACTGAAGGGAGAGAGGGAGGAAGGCAGAAAGAGGGAAGGAAGAAGAGGTGGAAGGAAGGGAGAGCAGAGAGGGAGAGAGGGAGAGAGGGAGGGAGAGAGAAACCCAAACCACCAAACAGCATCAAGGGTGAACCCTGGGAAGAACTCCCCAAGAGAAAGGGATGCTTATTGAATTCCAGGCATCTCGAATTCTATTCCATTTAACTTCCCAACAGCTCTGTGAGGGGGCATTGTTATGAGGAAGGCATTTGCCAATGAAGAAACAGGCTCCGGGCGGCTGTGGGAAGTGCCTGCGTGTGGAGCTGGGGTCCCCACCCAGGACAGCCTGACAAAGAGGGGAGTGTGCCCTTGGCCGTGGCAACAAGCAGTTCCCGTGACCCAGTCCTGCAGACAGTCCCAACCTGAGTCAGCCTCCTTTCATCTTGTGAGGGAGGCGTCCGCAGTGGCCTGCGGGTCACAGGACGGACAGACCCTCAGATTCTCTTTTGCAGCTCAGGACTGACAGCCACTCCCTGACTGGCTCTCTCCAGCTTGACCAGTTCCCAAGTCAAACAGCTGATTCCTCTGAGATATCACAGCAGGTGGTCACGCAGGGAACGGAGGACAGGCCTGCCTCTAGGGCAGCGGGTACCGATCTTGCAAAGTCACGTCAAGCAGGCAGGCCTCAGGCAGAGTCTCAGGAACTCAGTGTGAGTTCATTCAGCCTTTCATTCCTGGGGATCCCCAGCCTGTGGAGTGGAGCCTGCAGGACAGGCCAGAGCAGAGACCTGCCAAAAACCAGCACCTGCCACCCGGTCCCCAGCCCTGTCCCCAGCAGCCTGGGGCTCCTTCACAGTGGACCTCAGCTGAGTTATCTCCCACAAACCAAATCACCTGCAGGAACTTCCTCATTTTGGGGGTCCATCATGTGCTGTCCTAAACTTCCCGGTGGCTTGGCCTGTCACCCTCCAGCCCCGCACACACAGCATGCTTATCCTCTCCAAATCACAGCGCCCCTCGCCAGGCTCGCTCTATTCTGATTTCTAAGAGCACGGGTGCTGGTGTTGGAGGAACCCAACTCCGCCACTAACGGCTTCACACTTAACCAGTCAGTTCCTCATCTTTGAAGTAGATTTATCGGCATCGTCACTCTCTCACATGGTGGTTGTAGGAAAGAAACGTGATAAGGTTCATAAGCTGCCCACTCAGTGCTGCAGTTTGACACTGGGTAGGCTGGATAACGTTCCCCAAGATGTCCGTATCCTGATCCCCAGAACCCATGAATATGTTACCTTATATGGCAAAAGGGACTTTGCAGATGTGATTAAGTTGAGGATCTTGAGATGAGAGATCATCCTGGACCACCCTGGGGGCTCAAGGTAATCATAAGAGTCCTTATCAGACGGAGGCAGGAGGGTCAGAGTCAGACAAGGAGATGTAACAACAGAAGCAGAGGTCGGGGTGACGTGAGGAAGGGGCCAGGAGCCAGGGCTAGAAGGTGAAAAGGCAAGGGACTTCCCTGGTGGTGCAGTGGTTAAGAATCCACCTGCCAATGCAGGGGACACGAGTTTGAGCCCTGGTCCGGGAAGATCCCACATGCTGCGGAGCAACGAAGCCCATGCGCCACAACTACTGAGCCTGCGCTCTAGAGCCTGTGCACCACAACTACTGAGCCTGCGTGCCACAACTACTGAAGCCCGCGTGCCTAGAGCCCGTGCACCACAACGAAGAGTAGCCCCCGCTTGTTGCAACTGGAGAAAACCTGCGCGCAGCAACAAAGACCCAACGCAGCCAATAAATAAATAAATAAATTTATTTATTTTTTTTAAAAAAAGGCAAGGAAGCAGGTTCTCCCCAGAGCCTCCAGAAGGAACACAGCCCTGCTGACACCTTGATTTCAGACTTCTGCCCTCCAGGACTGTAAGATGATAGATTTGTGTTATTATAAGTCACCAGGTTTGTAGTAATTTGTTACAGCACCAATAGGAAGCACCAATATGAGTGCTAGTTATTTGATTTCCTCCCCAGTGAAGGCAGTGGCTCCATGAGTGGTGTTCTAATGATAGACCCTTGGAACATTCCCTGGGTCTGACCAACATCTCTTGATGTGGAAACCCTTTTACTGAGTCAATTCTGTTCATATCAGGACTATTAGGTTACAAGGACCAGCTCTCAAAGTTCTCTGTAACTGGCACCATGCCCTGCACAGAATACCCCACCAGGGGCTGCCTGAAAGGTATGGAGGCAGATGGTCTCAGTTTGAGTCCCAGGTCTTCTTCTTAACTCACTGTGACCTTGGGTAAATCATGTAACTTATTTGAGCCCCAGTTTCTTTATCGATAAATGAGGATAATGATACCTAACATGCAAGCTGTGAATACTAAGCCAGCTAATGAGGAAGAGTTCTCCAAAATGGATGGGATCATCATTCATTTTCCTTTTAATTTCAGAAGGTACATGTGTTCAAGTGTGTTGCCAAGTGTGCCTTCACTTTGCACAATAACTTAGCGGTGAGCCTGACTCAACACAGATACAAAAATCTGCTTCTCTCAGTCGACTGCTGGGGACACTGGACCTTCATTTGACAAGCTGGGACCCTATTGACTCTTCCTTGCTAAGCAAGCGGTTGAGTCTAAATGGTTCCTGGGGGCTCCATCATCTTTTGTTCATTCCTTCATTTGTTTAACACTTGCTGAGAGCTCACTAAGCAACGAGGCTGCAGAATGAACACAAAATAGCCCTTACCTTCAAGGCATATACTTGTTAGTTGCGGCAAAAATCTCTACAGTGCTGTGGGGTTTGTGAATGGACAGAAAACACCAGATTCACGATGCACATGAGTAGTGAATATTCTGCAAAGGAACAAAAACATCCTTCACCTTGGGGATGGAGGGACATGGGAAAGGGCTGGCTGGACCTCTCCTGGCACGTTCCCCTGATTCCCAGTAGCATAAAGGCTCTTCCTGTTCTGCAGACCTCCAGGGAATGCTGTGTGTGGTGGCTTCAGGAGTGGTTGGATGGACGATGGACCCTGCAATATTTGCTGGGTCTGACCAATACTGCTTGACATGGAAACCCCTTTCCTAGGTCAGTTCTGTCCAGAAAGCTAACTTTCCCTTTTTCGGACGCCAGATTAAAAAGTAGGTGGGAGAAGGGGTGATAAGCAGTGACAGACAGGGGAATGACGTGGACTCTCAAGGAACAAGGGGCCTCTGGGGCTTTCTCCTAGGACACCTCTGAGCACATCAGATATGCCCCAACTGAGGCATCATGGCCAGAACAGCTCCTTGGATGGCCTCCCAGAAAGGACATTCCTTTGACCCAGTGGCCTCTGTGCTCCCATCTTCTTACCTCAGGCTCTGAAGTCCACGAAGGGCACAGCAAAGTCTCCCTGGGGCGAGGCATCCTGGCAGGACCCAGCCCCCTCCCGTTCTAGGTGAGGGAGAAATTTCCCAGGGTAGAGCCAGAGACAGCCAGTGGCAGACTTCCCACTAATCACCTTCCAATTTGCAGCTACTGACAGTCCTAGCCGGGAAGGAGCAGATTCATTAGACAGGAAAGTCTTCTGATTCCTTAATAAAAAGGTGAGGTACCTAGTTTTCCACTTCTGATGGAGAACAGCACCACAAGATCAAGGAAGTCTCCTGAGGCAGGAGGCAGGAGACCAGAGTTCTTGGTGAGCCAGAGGGCTAAACCATTCAACAAACCCTGTTGTGTATCCTGCTGTGGGCCAGGCACCAGACCAGGCACTGAATCACCGAACCAGGATTAATAAGGGACACTCCGTGGTCTCATGGTGCTAGCAGGATAACACAGTCATATATTGATCTAATATCCCCGGCACTTGCCAGGGATATAAAAATAAAGAAGATATGATCCCTGACTTTGAAGAGCTTATAAGCTAGTTCATTCATCCAAAAAATATTATTCATGTACCTACTATGGGAGATGCTGGGTTAGACCCTGGGATTCCTAGCTGAATTAGTAGCTTCAAGGAGCTCACATTCTCCTAATGCTGCCTGAACTGCCCTATCTGGGTCTGGGGTGGAATTTTGGCATCCTGGAATCCTAGAGTTCATCTAGTTCACCCTTCCATTCACTGTGGGACTAAGGGTAGCCATGGACCTCTTCTGGACAAAGAGATTAATTGGAAGTTGTTGGGTGGCTCTCCTGGGAAAGCTTGTGCAAAAAGGACAAACTCAGTAGGCATGCCACCTGTTAGCTTTAGGCTTCTTCCTGCCTGGAATGCAGATGTGACATCTGGAGATGCAGCAGCCATTTTGTAATGCTGAGGTAAAAGCCTCAAAGGAACAGAAAGACAGAAGGTACCCGGTTCCTGACAGCAACATTGAGACACCTTTGAGTCACCAAACAAGCCCTAGATGGACTCTGTGTTAGTCATGCTTTACATGCTAAATGCTTTACATGAATAAGCTCATAGAACCTATACAGGAGGTACTACAGTTTATTCCCATTTTACAGATGAGGAAACAGAGACACAGAGCCAGGAAGTGGCAAGTCCATCTAGGTCTTCTGGCTCTAGAGCTCACCCCCTTTAATTAACCACCATGGTTCTCATGTCAATAAATGTCCTCCACAATCCTGACCTTCTGTTTGGGTTTCAAAAATTACCTGCTTGGTGACACTTTCCCTGATCCTGCCAGTCTCTTTTCCCCACCAGCAGAATTTATTGTCCTCACCTCTCCATGACGGCTTGTACACCTCCATCAGCACTTTGTGCATCATACAGTAACTGGATGTTTGTGTGGCTGCCTCCCCCGCTGGGCTGAGAGCTGCTTCCTCAAGGTCAGGGATGAATGAAGGCGAGTGTGTGTGGACAGGAGTCTCCCCATGTATGTGTGAGTGTGAGTGCTAAAGGGCAATGACCATGTACCAGTCATCTCTGCTTTCCCGCCTGGCTCCAGGGTTCTGAAAAGATGTCGAATGAATGAATGAATGAATGAACAAATGAATGAAAGAGTGAATGAATATATGAAAAATGACTATATGGACAAATAAACAACAAAAAGATGGAATGTCCACATGAATGCTTTCCAGGACCCTTCCCTGAGTAGGCTGGGGACAGGAGCTTTACTGTCACAATCGCTAGTCAGCAGAACAGTGGTCCCCAGCTTTCATCAGGATCACCTGGACAAACTGATTGTTCAAAATACAGAACAAAATAATAACTAACACTTCTTGACTCCTCTCTATCTGCTAGGCACCTACCTGAGCCCTTTGATATCCTAATACATTTATCCTCACAACCACTCTCTTGGATGGGTATTATTGTTATCCACACTTCACAGATGTAGAGGTTGAGTCAGAGAGGTTAAGTAACTGGTCCAAGGTCACGCAGCTGGTAAGTGATGGAGCTCAGATTTGAACCCAGGCAGTCTGGTCCCCGAGTCCGTGCTCATAACAATGCACAACACTGTGTCAGTACGATTTTTTTATTCCCCCACACCACACAGGTGTTGCAAAGTGGTTTCCGGGTACGCTGGATGAAGCTTGGAGAAATTTCTGAGGCATCAATACCTAGAAAAAGTGAAACTTTTAAAGGTGTCCAGGAGAAGGCTCTTAAGGCCCCAGCCCGCGGTGACGGGCTCAGTTAAGGAATGCAGGGAGGGTCCTTGTCCCCTGAGCACCCTCCCCCATTGGCATGCAGCCCTCCCCTAGAGCCCAGGATGGAGGAGGAAACACTGGCCGGCCGTGCCCTCCACATCTGTTTGCCTGAGCACCCGGCAGGGGAATGGGGAAGGCAGCCCACCACCCAGCCCAGGACGCTCCAGCCAGAGGCCTTCTGGGGTGAGAGGCGGGATGGGGGCAGCCTGCCCTCCCCCCGACCTCACAGTACACAGGGGTGGCCCAGGGGCCTGCTGTGTCGCTGCCGTGGCTCCGGGGCCAGCTGTGGAGGAGAGGATGTGTGGTTCTCTCGAGGCCCCCTGAGTGCAGAAAAGTTTGAAAGCCTTAAATAAATTCTCGTCTAATTTCAACTGGCTCCCATCTCCAGCTCGGGCTCTCAGCCGGAGCATGAAATGAGCAGGCGGGGTTTCTCCTGCCACCACGTCTCCTCCACGAGCCCCAAGGGATCTACTCTGACCTAGTGGGGCTTTTCCATCTCAAGTATCTGCGGCTCCAGGCTCTCCCCCTCCCTCCCGGGCACGCTGACCTCCTCCTTGGGCTGAGCTCTCTGTCCCGGCCCCAGCATCACTCAGGCTGCCTCCCCATCCACCCAAAAGTGGACTCTATTTCCTAACACAACCGACCTTCCAGGAGTCAACTGAGGGCTGCCTTCTCCTTCTTCTCGGTCTCAGCTCTTTCCTCGCTCACCGAGAGGCCTTCTCCATCACTCATCTCCTTCTGGCCCCCTACCTCACCTGCCCCCTCATGAGGGAACAGCCCTCCCACCGGCTTCTCCCTCCCCTTCTAACCACAGTCTGGCCCGACACTCACCAGCCTCGCCGGGTCAATCCGGGTCGTGCACTCCACACACGCCTGCCCCTGGGCCTTTGTACTTAGCATCCCCTCTACCTGCAAGGCTCTCTCCTGGATCCCCAGGGCCCCCCCACCGCCTCGCTTTGCTTCACGCAGTCTCTGCTCAAATATTACATCCCCAGACAGGTCTTTTCTGGCCACCACCATCACCCACCACCTCCTGTAGCTGCCTTTTCTTCTTATGGCACATGTCACATCCTCACATAGTATATTTTTTATTGAATAAAACATATATATACCCTATAGATGTATAATGTATGTATTATTGTCTGTCTACCTTACTAAGATATCATCCCCTTGAGGGCATGTCTATACTCAGTAGCCAGAGCAGTGCCCTGTGCACCGGAGACGATTGTTTGTTGAATGAATGCATGAATAAAGGAAAGGATGGATGAATGTGTGAGTTAACCCGGGGAAGTTGAGCCAGGTGCTAAGAAAACTATCGATACTTAGGGACTGTGTAGCCTAGAGTTAGTTCTCTGAGCCAGACAGGCTCTTGGAGATCAGGGTGGTATAGTCTAGGTTTAGAGCCTGAAGTTGGGGGCCAGGGGCCTGGCGTCCAGTCCCAGCTCACCACCTACTGGCTCTGTGACCTTGGGCAAGTCACTGAACCTCTTTGTGCCTCAGTTTCCACAAACTATACTCCTATAAGAAGGCAAGCTTACTTGATAAATGTCGTGGTGTGTTCCTACTTCTCCACCGACCAGCCATTCCCCCGTCTCTCTCCCTCTCCTTGGGCCTCCCTATTCCCTGAGACAAAACAACATCTAAATTAGGTCAATTAATAACCCTACAATGGCCTTTAACTGTTCAACTGAAAGGAAGAGTAGCACATTTCTCACTTTAAACCAGAAGCTAAAGATGATTAAACTTAGTGAGGAAGGCATGTCAAAAGCAAAGATAGGCCAAAAGCTAGGCCTCTTGCACCAGTTAGCCAAGTTGTGAATGTAAAGGAAAAGCTGAAGGAAATTAAAAGTAAACACACAAACGGTAAGACAGTGAAATAGCCTTATTGCTGATATGGAGAAAGCTTTAGTGGTCTGGATAGAAGATCAAACCAGCCACAACATTCCCTCAAGCCAAAGCCTGATCCAGAGCAAGGCCCTAACTCTTTTCAATGATATGAAGGCTGAGAGAGGGGAAGAAGCTACAGAAGAAAAGTTTGAAGCTAGTAAAAGTTGGTTCATGAGATTTAAGGAAATAAGCCAACTCTGTAACATAAAAGTGCAAGGTGAAGCAGCAAGTGCTGATGTAGAAGCGGCAGCAAGTTATGCAGAAGATCTAGCTGAGATAATTCATGAAGGTGGCTTCACTAAACAACAGATTTTCAATGTAGATGAAACAGCCTTCTATTGGAAGAAGATGTCATCCAGGACTTTCATAGCTAGAGAGGAGAAGTCAATTCTGGCTTTAAAACTTCAAAGGACAGGCTGGCTTTCTTGTTAGGGGCTAATGCAGCCAGTGACTTTAGGTTGAAGCCAATTCTCATTTCCCATTCCAAAAATCCTACAGCCCGTACAGAATTATGCTGAATCTACTCTGCCTGTGCTCTATAAATAGAACAACCACCCTGGGAGACAGCACATCTGTTTACAACATACTTTGCTGAATATTTTAAGCCCACTGTTGAGACCTACTGCTCAGAAAAAGATTCCTTTCAAAATATTACTGCTCTTGCACAATGCACTTGGTCACCCAGGAGCTCTAATGGAGATGTACAACAAGATTCATGTTGTTTCCATGCTAGCTAACACAACATCTGCAGGCCATGGATCAAGGAGTCATTTTGACTTTCAAGTCTTATTCTTTAAGAAATACATTTCATAAGCCTATAGCTGCCATAGATGGTGACTTCTCTGATGGATCTGGGCAAAGTAAATTGAAATCCTTCTGGAAAAGACTCACCATTCTAGGTGCCATTAAGAACATTTGTGATTCATGGGAAGAGGTCAAAATATCAATATTAACAGGAGTTTGAAAGAAGTTGATTCCAACCCTCATGGATGACTTTGATGGGTTCAAGACTTCAGTGGAGGAAGTAACTGCAGATGCGGTGGATGTAGCGAGAGAACTAGAATTAGAAGTGGAGCCTGAAGATGTGACTGAATTGCTGCAATCTCAGGATAAAACTTTTAACAGATAAGGAGTTGCTTCTTATGAATGAGCAAAGAAAGTGGTTTCTGGAGATGGAATCTATTCCTGGTGAAGATGCTGTGAAGATCGTTGAAATGACAGCAAAGGATTCAGAATATTACATAAATTTAGTTGATAAAGCAGTGGCAGGGTTTGAGAGGATTGACTCCAAGTCTTCCAGGATGGACGGAGTGGAGAAGAAATGAACTCAGCAGAACAAGGAAGGGTGGGCATTTAGGACAAATGGACCAGAGTGTACAAAGACACAGGGGAGATCTGAGGTGGGGGGAGGGAAGAAACCAGGCAAGGGAAACATTCTGGAGAAGGACACAGATGGAGATTTTGCTGGAGAAGGGCTAACTCAGAAGGAATGATGGCAGAGACCCAGAATTATGGGAAATCCCCAAGTCCAGTTTAGTTCCTAATCTGTTCAAGTCTGGATTCTATAACCAGCCTGTGGAGCCAAAGAATCATAAACTGTTAGGGTCTGAATGTCCCTGAGAAATACAGAAACTAAGACCAGAGAAGGAAAGGGGTTTGCCCAAAGATGTACGGCTGGTTAATGACCAAGCCATTAGAACCCAGAACTATGACTCCTTAAGACATGAGTGGCCTGGCCTGCAACCATCTAGAGAAATCTGTATCAGAATTTAGCCTTCCTGCAGAAGGATGCAGTGTGGCTCTGAAAGGGTAAAGGAAAGAGATCCCGCACATGTATTACAGATGTTTTTTCGTGGAAATGCTGTTTCATGGGCTGATTTCCTTTGTGAATAAATGCCAGACTGAATGCAAAGGGAATTCCTAACTCTAAGGAGGGCTCAGCCATCAGCCAGCCCACCCTGCTTCACAAGGGAGGCTCTTTCAGGGAGCTGCCATGGCTTATTACACTAAAGAGTGGCGGTCTTCTTCTGTATCCAGGCAGCCCAGTGCCTCTTCTTCTTCTGCCTCCTAATGAGTAAACAGTTTGGCCCTGGAACTGGAACGCAGAAACAGGCAGGGGTGGCGCTGGGGCTGCCCGTGACATCGTTCTCATTCTTGGTGGGGGTGGGAAAAGAGATAGTCCAACCCCGCGCTTCTCAGACCCATGGGTGTGTGCAGTCACGTGGGGATCCTGTTAAATTGCAAAGTCTGGTGGTGCAGGGCCGGGAGGAGCCTGAGATCCTGCGTTTCTAAGCGGCTCCTGGGTGGTGCTGATGCAATGGCCTCTGACTGCACTTTGAATAACAAGGTTCTAGAGAAGCTTTGAGACCTGTATGTTAAGGCCCCAGGAGAGGGGAAGTTGGGGTCACTGCAGGCAATTGACTACAGGAAGCAAAATTTTGTATCTTTCTCCCCAAGTCTAACCTGTCAAGGGGCCTGAAATTCTACCATTAGAGTCACCTCTTTAGGGTTCATGTGGTAAATAAATTCAACTTTTTATTTTGGGAGGTAATTCATACACAGTCCTTAATGCCTTGACTCTGTTTTATCCAGCGACTCACTTTCAGCTCTCAAGAGAAAGCAGGCACAGAAGAAAGGGGACGTGGGACTGGTGTGCTCTGATGGGATGGGCAGGTGGGGTAAGGCAGGCTTCCAGGCTGGGCACACCAAGGCCAGATCTGGTTGGGTTTTCCCGGCCACCAGGCCCAGAACAGGGCTGAAACACAGCTTCACTCACTCTGTTATTTTTCCTAGAGCTGGGTCCATAAGCAATTTCTGGAGGCCCTACTCTCACAGACCCATCTTCTTAATAGGAGAGGTCTCTTTTTTGGACGTCTCTGAGCCTAGATCATTTTCTGTCTCTAGAACTTGGCCTTTTCTGCCTTCAGGAGCAAAGGGAGAAGACCCAGGATTTCTTGCCTTTTCCCACTAGAATGTGAGAGCCCTGTGAGGCCAGTGTGCACCTCTGTATTGTCTCTACTGTACTTTCAGCACCTGGAGTGGAGCCTCACACAAATAGAGACCTAGAAACGTTCATTGAGTGAATCAGCGTTTGCCTGCCAAGGTCTCTCTCCATCAGCTTTCCTTAAGGGGAAAGCAACTACGATGGGTGATTGACTGAACTGATTGAATCCTAGGACTTGAGAATTTGGAAGAAAATAACTCCTGTCCCTAAGTCTCTAAGACACTTGATCCTAGAACTCAAAGACCTCATTTTAAGAATGAGGAAACTGAAGCCCAGCATGGCTGTGGCAGAAACGGATAGACCCCCAGGTCTCTGGCTCCCAGTTCAGGGTATTGTCTACTTCAATTTATGTAGACAGGCATTCATTAACTGCTATTTATTGAGCAACTACTGTATTCCAGGAACTGTTCTAGACACTAAGGATCCAGAATAAACCAGAAGACAAAGCCCCTGATCTCACAGAGCTTAAATTCCAGAGAAGAAAACAGAAATAAACACATAAATCAGTAAATAATTTCAGAAAGGGATAGCAGCTATGAAGGAAAGAAAACAGGCTAATGGGGTATGAAGTGTGTACAGTGTGCAGTGGGGGCAGGGAAGGGGGGAGGAAAAGGTGACTTAGCTGAAGCTTTTACCTAGGAATTATGCCCAGGGAGATGAACAGACACAACCCCTACCACTAGGTTCTGATTCATTGCTCCCACATTCTGTTCTGTATCTTCTCTACATTCTCCTTCCTGTCCCTTCCTCACACTGCTCTGAAGTCACCCTCAGGCCTATTGTCCCAGTCATCCTCCAACTACCTATGACTGTCTCCGCAGCCTCCAGGCCAAGGATGACCTCAGCTCCCAAAGGTGTCTCCATGGTCATACCTCCTTCAAGGCCAGAACTGGAAAAGACTGTGATATTCCGCTTTAAGTCCAAACTCCCCATTTTATAGGAGAGGTGCCTGAAGCCCAGAGAGGGCAAGTGACTTACCCAAAGTCACACAGTAATTGGCAGAATTCCTACCTTCTCGTTTCCCCCTGCATTTTCTCCTTTGTTCCCTGCCAACCCTCCAGGAGTCACCAGGGGTCTCAAGGAATGTTCAGCAAGCTCTCATCCTTGGTCCCCTTCACCCAGCCCCCAAGGAGACCAGAGACATGGAGCTGAGTGCAGTCCCTCTGCCATCTTGTGGCTGCTCTTGAGAACATCACCTGCCCTGCCACTTTGGAAAAGCTGCCACAGAATTCTCACCCCGATCTTGACTCCCCTCCCTGTACCCGTAACTTCTGACAAAATAGCTCCCCCCATGCAGATATTCAGCTCTAAGAAAGAAGCCGGGGCTTAGGGTCAGGCCCACCCCTTAGCTCTCCGGATGGACCATAACAAAGACCCTTCTCCCATCCGTGCTGCTTCCTCTTCTGTAAAATGAGGGCAATAATCTCTTCCCACCTACCTCACAGAGCAGTTGTACGGTGGGAACACATCGTAGATGTGCAAGTGCTCTGAGAGGTTGAAGGTTGTCATCACTTGCCCAACGCCCCCTCTCTGTCATTTAGCAGACATCCTCACCTGCCCGGAAGTCGCCCAGAATCAGTGGCCGTGAGAAGTGGACTTCCCTGACACAATCACCTATAAGCACAGAAGACTCGTTTACAGAATACAAGGTGTCTTTGCTGCTTGCAATGGGATTACTCCTTCCCATGGCCGCCTGTCTGGCCTCTGTCAGGATGTCTGTCTGTGATGCAGGGAAGGGACAGTATCTGAGTACTTCTTGCAGCGCCCAGTGCCAGGTTCTGTGGGGTAAGAGGTGTCCCCAGGCTTGCCAGGTTCTGTCTGCGCTCTGCCCATATCCCTTGACTTTACCCCATTAGCGTATCCTTTGTCTGAGGGCTTTTCTGCCTGCCGGAGTCCACTTTGCCACCTGTTGGCAGGTCAGAAATTTCTGGGAATAAACACCACCCAGGAGCAGCGGTCAGCCCATGACTAAGGGGAATTGGTAGCTAAGTACCCTAGCTCCCTCACCCCCCAGGTAGGGTAACTCTGAGGCTCTAGTTCCCAGAGCCACCCATAGGAGTAAGTCCCACTCACCCCTTGGGGTTGCTGACTTGATAACAGCCCCCTTATTGGTACTTCCTTACCCTCTTCCTGGAGTTTCCTTCACGAATAAATAAATTATTTGCACTCAAATCCTCATCTCAGCAGTGGATTTGGGGGGAGCTCAAACTGAGACACCAGGATAATCCCAAACATCCTTCTTTGTCTCACTCCCCGAGGGCGTGTGCAGCGTACTTTGGGTGCGGTGAGGAGCCAGGACAGGGTCATGATATGGCTGTTTGAAAAGGGTCTGGCTGGCTGCCAGCCAAAGCCTGGACTGCAGGGGAGCCTAGGAGCTGCAAGGGGACTTGTCCAGAGACCATTGCAACTGTTCACAGGAGAGAAAACAATGATTGAGACTAGGGTGAAGGAAATGCATGGAGATGAAAAGAAATTAAAAGACGGATTTCACCAATAAATCAATATGCCCATAGACAACAGCCAAGTAAGTGGTGAGAGGTGGGAGTTAAAGTATTTTGTAAGTGAAACCTAACAGTAACCCACTAGCTAAGGATAAATAGATAGACCAAAAATATAAACGTTCCTCGATCCTAAAAGGTATAAAGGTATGTCTAATTCTTCACCCCCCTGCAAAGGTGAGAACAACTTAAAATGAGGACACTGAAGGACATTCTCTACCTTTCTCTCCACACACACCTATTTATGGAAAATACAAAGGACACAGGAACACATGTATGTGTATGACTGAATCACTTTGCTGTACGCATGGAACTAACACAACATTCTTTTTTTTTTTTTTTTAAGCTTGGGATGGGACCCAAGCATGAGTATTTTTCTTTTCTTTTTTTTTTAAATTAATTAATTAATTAATTTATTTATTTATTTTTGGCTGTGTTGGGTCTTAGTTTCTGTGCGAGGGCTTTCTCTACTTGCGGCAAGCGGGGGTCACTCCTCATCGCGGTGCACGGACCTCTCACTGCCGCGGCCTCTCTTGTTGCGGAGCACAGGCTCCAGACGCGTAGGCTCAGCAGTTGTGGCTCACGGGCCCAGTTGCTCCGCGGCATGTGGGATCCTCCCAGACCAGGGCTCGAACCCGTGTCCCCTGCATCGGCAGGCAGACTCTCAACCGCTGCGCCACCAGGGAAGCCCCCCACGTTGATTTTTAAGTGAGATGAGGACAGGATGTGGCTCGTCTACGCAGAGGAAGGTTGGCCTCATCCACCGCCCCACGTACCCAATCCTAAAAATGTGTCTGCTTCTCCATCAGAAAGAAAGCCTAGGAAGGTGAAAAGGAGATTTATAATTCCTTGTCATTCTCTTTGCAGGCGTTATAGCATGGATTTTCTGTGAAAATACCTACAGGGAACACAAGAGATTAGAAATGGAGGGAGTCTTCTGGGTGCCGTGCCAAAGGCCTGACGTGTGAGCAGTGAGGGTTAGGTCTCCTGCACTCTCAGGAAAAGAGAGAGTTTAGTCCCCATTCACCCAGGGCCTGTCGAGTGCCTAGCACTGTGCTCCAGATTGCTGAGAAATAATATTTTAAATTTGCAAACATTGTCCATGTCTGTCTTAATCAGTTTGGGCTGCTATAACACGATACTGTAACCTGGGTGGCTTAACAACAAACATTCGTTGCTCACAGTTCTGGAGGCTGCAAGACTGAGATCAGGGTACCAGCATGGACAGGTTCTGGTGAGGGCTCCCTTCCTGGTTTACAGACAGCATCCTTCCTGTATCCTCACAGGGTGGAGAGAGGGAACTCTAGTTTCTTCATCTTCTTAAAAGGGCACTAATCCCATCATGGAGACTCCACTCATGACCTCATCTAAGCCTAATCCTCTCCCAAAGACCCCAATTCCAAATACCATCACACTGGGGATTAGGGCTTCAGCATATGAACTTTGGGGAGACACAGACATTCAGTCTATAGCAATACCCTTAAGGCCATTACAATTTAACTCAAAACACTGAAAAATAACATGGTTCCCAGACCCCCGTTTTTTCAAACATATGACAGTTCATTCGCTCACAGTCAAGAGTTTCTGTGGCTCTGGGGACCTACACTCCAGGAAGAGGCGGAAGGGAGTGACCAGAGGGTCATAGAGCCCCGGGTACTGTCCATGGAAAGGTGGTTGTCACCTCGTGTTTATGTGATAAGTTGGGGAGGAAAGGGTATAGTTAGGCAGGAATGGGAAATGATTCCTTGCTCAGGATCACAGAGTTAACTGGTCAGAGCAGAGCCCAGGAAAGGTCTCCGTCCAGGGCTCAGGCAAACCCTCCGGACACGGACTGCCCCACCACCCATTGGCTCTGGGGGCAGGAGTTGGGAACTTGGAGTTGAGAGCCAGTTTTCTCAGCTGTAAAATGGCTCAGAGGGGTTTTGTTGAGGTTACTGTTTTGTAAACTGCTGTACACTATATATGTGTGACCCATATATTTAGAAAAGACAAATTAAATCCTCATTATAGATATACATCACTGAGATTTTAAATTACATGTATTAGCAATAATAACAGGATTAAGCCCATAGAATCCCAGAGCTAGAAGCGTTCTCCCATGCAGGCTTACTTATCTGGTGTTGGCATCCCCTGGTCCCTATCTGTGCCAAGTGGTATTAATTGCATTACCAATGATGAACACATTCAATTTCAGAATCCTCCCAGAAAGGAGAGCTACTCAAGAGGGGAATTCTCATGTCTGTATTCCAACTAGTCCAGCACTCAAAGACACAAGCTCCAGGGCTGTAGGACCCATGGTTGGAGATGGACAGTCCATCACCCTGAAACACAGAACTCTAGAGACCAAAGGGAAACCCGAGCTGCTGGAGCTCAAACTGGGGCTCCAGCTGAAGTCTCCTGGTTGTCCATCTTCCTCCTCTCAAGCTGGTTCTATTCTACTTGGCTCTGAGAAAAAAAGGAAGGGGGGAGGGACAGAGGACAGCTGACATCCTCTGTGGCCCCAGATGAATACTTGGTTCTAGCTTTTACCAACAGAGGATCTCAGAAAGCTCCAGACCTCCTTGCTATAGAGCCCAGGCTGGCCATGAGACATCAGTACTATGGCACCCAGCACCCAGCACCCATTGTCATCTTGGCAATCTCATCATCCTCTACCTGATGACCCTTTCCCCCAGGGCTGGCACAACAACCGTACGACCCTACATCCATGACCCCAAATTTCCACAGCACCAGGTGTTCTGGTGTGTGGGTTCATTCTGTGTAAGGATGAGATTTCTCCCTGTATTAAAACTGAAATACTCTTAGGGGGGTGCTCCCACTAGACCACAGGTACCGAGAGCAAGGCTCTCTGCTCATGAGGGCAGACTGCTGTCAGCAACTCAGACAGAGGGTGGAGGGCTAGGGCGTAGCACCCAGGGGCCAGCTCGAAGAAGGCCAGAACCCTCCCTTCCCTACCTGCCCCTGAAACCCAGCTTCTCTCCACCGCACGCCCTTATCTTTTGAGTTCACAGCACCAAGTCCCAATGATAACATACAAAACACCATTATTAAATGCTTTCAAGGAATCTGGTGGTGTGGCCAGACTCTTCAGGTCAAAACAGAACTTCCAAGGTCTGCTAAAGGTTACAGCCAAGGCTGAGGGGTTCCCGCCACTTGAAAGTGTTGGCTTCAGTGTTGATGGTAAACGGAAAAATTTTTAGGTCACAGCTGAGATTTGGGACAAGGGTTGAAAGCAAAGGCATCAGGGTAGGTGGGAATCTGTGCCAGGTATGAGAAAGTCAGGCGAAGGGCACCACTCAGACTTCTATTCCAAAAGAAATTATAAACAGAATTGTTTTAAATTTAATTTTATTTATTTTTTTATAGAGCAGGTTCTTATTAGTTATCCATTTTTTTACATATTAGTGTATATGTGTCAATCCCAATCTCCCAATTCATCAGAATTTTTAAAGATGTCTTAAATGTGTGGGTGGGCTTCCTCTACCTCCTAGCCCACATCTGCGTCCCTGGAGGGCTGTCCTTGTTTCTACAACAGACCCATAAGGCAAAAAGTGGATACAGAAGAATACATAAAATAACCTTCTAACATCTCTGGAGAACTCAAATCATCATTCTCATTCTTGCGAAGGCACCAACAGACACCCCCTCTCACTTGAGGAAAGAAAACCGAGGCTAAACTTTTCCAGATTTGCACAGGACCTCAGCAGCAGAGCTACTATGGTCAAAACAGGTGTTCTAACCTCCTACCTGGAGCAGCTGCGCTCCCCGTGCCCTCTCTTATGTAACACCAAACACTGCTGCTTCAAAGGAGAAATTAGAAGTGAGGCTGAAAAACAAAGCAACAGAAACAACAACCAGGAGTGAGACATAAAAACAAAGAAGCAGGGCATGCCAAGGCTTAAAAGACTGACCAGCATTCGAGCATGGCCAGCCAGGCACAGGACCTACCTTGGCAGCCCAGAAGGTCTTCACTGACTCTGTGCTATGGGGCAGCTGGCTGGAATCAACCCACTGTCTACTGGTAGAGAAGTGAGGAGCGGGAAGAAAAGAAGTGTTCAGCCAGAAGCAAGTGGGAGCCTGCAGAGGCCTGTAGGCAGCCCCTTCTGCAGGCTGGTCCTTGGCCCACTATCCTCACCAAGGGTGAAGGAGGGCACTGCAGGGACCACGTACCTGGAGATCCAGGGAGACTTGGGCCACCTGTCGGGGGTATAAATCACTGTGAACCTAGCAGTGTAAAGGAAGAGAAGCCGGTCCACCATAAGGAGAACCAGGGCAAGATGGTGGCCACTTTTCGATGGCTTACGGGCTTACACTACTGTGAGGTGGGAGATGTGAAGGCTGACCCACAATACACACTGAAAACTACACAGGCCGTGCCAAGACCAGGCTCCAGTGGCTTCTGCCACTGGTACCAGTGGTCCAGGCTCCTTACCACAGGGCTGAGACATTCAAGTGGCCCTGGTGACACAGGGCATGTGGACAAAGTGGAGGCCATGCTCTCCTAGAAGAACCAAGTCACTGTACTGACTACCACTGCCAAGGTCTAATGCTTTAGTGTTGACCCAGCAAAGTGAGGTCTGTCAAACCAGACAATACACTTTAAGTAAACCAAGGCAGCGCAAAAACATTTTAATAGCTTCTGGGGTAGGCCCTGGAGGCTCAGGCCATGCGAAGGGTCCCAGGTACTGGTGTGGCCCCAGGGGCCTGTGGGCACTGGGGCCAGGGCAGCCAGGATACTCTGAGATTTTCAGAGACAATGCAGTGACTACTTCGTAAGGGCGTTTGTGTCTGACACCAGCAGTCCTGGCCCCTTGCTGAGGGCTGTCATTTGTGTGGCCCAGAGACGGACATGGAGGAAATGTGGAGCCCGACTCAGAGTTGACAGATAGAATACAAGATGCCAAATTTGAATTTGAGATAAACAACAAAGAATGACGTAGAACATACTTATAATAAAAGATTATTTGGTGTTTATCTGAAATGCAAATTAAACTGAGCATCCTGCGCTTTTATTTGCTAAACCTGACAATCTAGATCCTAGCAGCACAGACACTGTGGGGCTGGCACCAGAAGCCCTGCCAAGCTGGAATCCCCAGGTGTGGCCACGGCGATGTGGGAAAAGTACCAAGGCATCACAGGGACGCTCCTCTCCTGCAGCCTTGCCCAAATGAGGCACATGTGGGTTTTACATTGTCTGGCAGCCGAATTTTAAAAAGCAAAAAGAAACAGGGGAAATTAATTGTAATATGTTTTATTTAGCCTAGTATATCCAAAATATTGTCCTGTCAACATGTAATCAATATAACAATATTAATGAGATGTTTTACATTCTCCTTTTAGGACTAAGGCTGTGAAAGCTGGTGTGTAAATTAACAGTCCTTCTCAATCTGAACCAGGCTCCCTTCAAGTGCTCAATGGCCACTCACATTGCAGTGAAGCTCCAATGGCTTTGGGGGCTGGCAGCAGCCATCCGGGCCCCTTGCCAAGAGTCCCAGGCATTGGTGTGATTCTGTGATGTGAGGGAGGTGGGGTGAGCAGGGGGTCAGGCAGCCTGTCCATTCTAAAAAGAACCAAGGCAATGTGGGGACCACTTTCTTACAACTCCCGGGCTTTCACCACAGGCCCAGGCCCCCTGCCAAGGGTCTGAGATGGTGGAGTTGGGAATGGGGCCTGGGCAGTCAAATAATATCTGTGACAAAAGCCAAGTAATGCAGTAACTATTCTTTAAATGCTTCAGTGGGTGCCCCAGAAATTAGGCTCCGGGCCACAGAGCTGAGGCCCTGATGTGTCCTGGTGATGTAGGGAGTGGTAACCATCGAACCCATATGGTCTGAGAAGAACCAAGGCACATGGTGAGGTCTGGGGCTGGCACCAGAGATGCAGGCCTCCTGCCAAGGGCCTTAGACATTGGTGTTGCCCATGTGACATGAAGAAAGGGGACAAGTGGGCAGCAATTCACTCTCAGAAGTAAATCCAAGGCGATGTGGTCTGGTGGGTAGAACTGGGCAGCTGCTGTAGTCAGTTCCACTCTCTGCCCAGTGACACCCAGAGCCCCTCCCACCAGAACCACCAGGCCCCTCCTGCTTGGACCTGTGTGTCTCCTCCTGAGAAGGTCTCCAGTGGATGACAACTGGGCACAGAGCATGCCCACCTACACCATGGCCCACCCCAGGCAGACAAGGCAGGGTGAGGTGGTCATTTTTCCTTGTTATGTGAATTCCTACAAAATTTCCTCTATTTTGCCTCTAGTCCTCGAAGCCTAAAATGTTTGCCAAGCCCCGCTCTATCCAATGACTTTCAGGGGTCAGGAGTTGTCCAGAGGTCAAGGTCCCTGCCAGGGACCCAGGCTCCAGGGTGGCTCCTGTGATATGAGAAGAGGAGACCAGGCAGCCAACACGCTAAGAGGAACCAAGGCAGCATGTGCCAACCTCTAATGCTTTCTGGGGCTGGCAGTAGAAGCTGGCTTTCCTGCCAACATTTGACCCACAGGATGTGGCGGGGGAGGGGAGGGGGATGTGGGGGGAAGTGGTCTCAGCCCCAGGTGACAATGTAGCTCCTGATGATCTGCCACTGAAGGGCAAGGAAGGACCCTTCCCGAGGGCAGCCTCCTTCTCCTGGTTGTTTCCAGAAGGTGAGTGGGGTAGGGCAGGCGGGATGATTTCATTCTCTGGTCATTGTAAAATAACATGTGTGCATAAGGGGCCCACACTGACCATAGCCACGTAAGTGTGGAGTCATAATATCACCCATGTTGTATTTGTCTGTAAAGTCAGTGAGTGGAGGACAGCAGAGTAGCCCCTGCCCTTGTCACATTGTTCTGAGATAGAAGGAAACCGTGGATGTGAGTTCTAAAGAGGAGCCTGGGACCAAAGTTGGCCTGAAGGAAGGGCTCTTCTTCTTGTAGACAAGGAGGAGGGTGAAGGGGAGTTCACAGACCTCCAAGTTGGAGGGCCAGGAAATTAAGGTTGTTAACTGGGAAACTTAAAACCACTGCCTTGGAGAGGTCTGAGTTTATTTGAACTAGCTCTGTCTGCAGAGTTGGATTGAATTGAGGGTAGAGAAATGTGGGTGGGGAGATTCTGGGCTTGAAGACAGTTGATGCAGGTGTGGGGAAAGAAGGGCAAGGAATAGGTTAGTAGGCCAACCATAAGTGCCCAAAGCAAATTTGTAGCTCAACATAATGGCTGGAGCCTCGTGACAGAGGGTTTAAAAAGATCAGACACTAGCATTAAAATTGGGGTCCTCAGGCTAAAAGAAGATGAATGTGTAATGCTCAGAAATGTTAGATGTTGGGGTCCCCAGCCAGGGAGGTATCCAGAGGTTGATGGTTGTCTTTGATGGTCAGGTTTGGCCAATCAGGGGCCAAATCTCTAAAAGGGTGAGAGAATTTCCATGGTGTCAAAAGTGAAATGGCTGAGGGAGGTGAGTGGTAGGTACAAGAGGAGGAAGGACCTCCTGCAGCTGGAAGGATACTTTGGAAAGGGCTGAGTTGCAGTGAGGGTAAATCAGAGGCCAGGAGTGGCTCAGTTTGGAGTTGAGATTCAGTAGAAGGAGAAGGATTTGGGGTCAGAGGAGGAGCTCGGGGTTTGCAGTCTTGGAGGTGTGGAGGGAACATGTCAATGTCCAAGTCATTATGGCCTGGAATGTGGCAGCAAGGAAGGCCGTTGAAGAGCCAGGGCACCAGGAAGCCAGGATACTGGAAAAGTCATCAACAAGGATATGGAAGTGATTATGGATGTCTCCCTGGCAGGATGGAGAGATCCCAGGACAGGTTCTAAGCTTTTTGCAAGATGAGAGCTTCTTTCAAAGCATACAGGTGACGGTAATGCATGGAAGCTGGCAACAAGGGCTGTGAAGTATGCATTGGACTCATAGGATTGTGTGGAGCAATTTTCCGTTCTCCCTGTGGAGGAGACAGAGGAAGCAATGGAAAGACGAGGGAGGTTTCTGGTATGTGAGGTGATGATGGGTGTGATCTAGAAAAGCCTTGGTGAGCAAGGGAGTCCGGCATCAAGAGAGTTTATAAGAATGCAGGAGTCCTTTCGCTTAATGCTTGCTAGTCACACCTGCTCTCTTACCCTTGACCATGGAAATATTAATCAGAGAGGTGGCCTGGGTCCCATGGTGGAAAATGGGGCCAAAGGTCATGGATGCATCTATTGTTGCTGAGTAGAAATTATTGGGCCAGAAGTCAAAGAGGAGGAAATAAGGATTAATTATGCTATGTAGATATATTTCTTTAAGTACTGCAAAGTCTGATACCCCTACATGCATCTCTAGGTTTGGGGTAAAATACCCAGTGGTTTCAGGTTGCTGTAGACAAACCGTTCTGTGAACTTGAACTCCTTTGGAACACTAATGGCACCAAACCTAGTGCTTCAAACAACCATGAAATTCTCACAGCTGATGACCACAATTACCCTTTTTCTTTTTTAAACATGAAATTTTTTGAGCGCAGCATCTGCTTTGTGTATAAGACCTCCTTAACATCTGGGTTCCCACTGCTTTTTTCAGGACTGTTGCCTCTTCAATTTGGAAGCCATGCAATCTCTAAGAATCTGTTCATGGTTGTCATATGTGCTCCATCAAAGTTTGTTTGTGATTTATTGTCCAAGTTTATAAGTTTGTTTTTATTAAAGCTCTCAGAGATAGCGTGAGTTCCTTCTGTGAGTAAAAACTTTCTACCCAGAGGGATCACTGGCTATTTCACATTTATGCATGTGAAAAAGTACTGCTGTTAAATCTGCATCTTACAGCCATTACAAGAGGCTCCTAAGACGTTCTTGGTTCAAAACTTCCTATATTGTGAGTATCTGGTTTTCCTTTCTGGGTTAAATCACAGAACGATCTGGCTGCAGCAAAATGAAGAGCAAATCTCCCACAGCACCATTCTCCTCCAAGGAACGATCCGCCCTGGTTGTTGGTTAATAAAGTGTATTTTCTTTTATCTTGGAAGCTTTTCTCCAGTACAGATTAATGCGTCCATTTCCCCTGTGTCTCAAATATTTAACTTCAGCTATCCCAAGATAGTAATTCATTAAGCTTTGGAATGGATACCCAAGTAATCGAAGATAGTCTAAACGTTCTTCAAAGCTGTGATCTAAAGTTGCTGTGCCTTCAATGCAGGGAATGTTATAATGTAATGATTCAGCTAATGGCAAATTTTTCAGGTCAGGCAGAATTTGAGCACTCTAGAGCATTACTTACTGTGAGGGGTCTGAGGCACAGGCTAAGTAGCTCACGTGATGATGCTTGTAAGCTCCATACACATATGCATACATCGAAGTCTTATAGCTACACTTGGCAGTAAATGACCTACAGACACATCAAATACAATGGTTAAGGAAACAGTATATAGCGAAATTGTGTTAAGATATAGACGCCCTTCAGTCAAGGTCTAGTCGGGAAAAGAGACTCAGCAGCAAGTTTGTTAACAGAAAGAATTTAATATAAAGAATTGGTTAACAGATACTAGGGAGTTCCGAGAGACTATGGCGAGGCTGGTTCTGGGGGTATGGAAAGAACTGGAACCAAGGACTGCCGGTTGGGATGAACAACAGTGGTCGGAATGACAGTCATAGGAACCAGATCCAAAATATTGAACAAGCCCCTGGCACAGTGCCAGCCTTCCGGTCTCCCTCTAGTGCCCCCTAGTGGCAGAACCTAAGAAAGAACCAGCTGGCAAAGGAGAAGTGCTGTTTGTAGGGTTCCCAGCACAGTATCACACAGCAGGGTGTGGGAAGTTTGGTCAGGAAGTTAGAACCAGAGCTTAAGAACCCAAACAAGATGTGCTTTCACCTTATGCTCCATCTAAATGCAGGCGAGAGAAGTGAAGTAGTACGTTAGGTTACTCTGTTCTGCTTACCACCGTTACTTACCCTAGGAGCGCTCTTAAATCAAGGGATTAAATTTGTTTTGCCCACCGAGTGTTCCAATGTCAGATTTTTTTTTATTGTTCCTTCAGTCATATGCCAAAAGTCTTACTACAAATTGAAACTTTCTGAGCCTTAAATCAATACAGTAAAATAATTGTTCTGGGTGTAGGGAAAGAATTCTCAGACTGGGTTCATTCTAACATTCTACACAAAGCCTAACCTTGTTTTTTTGGATAGGTAGTCCTACATTTGGAAATGACAGCTAGCAGGACCCAGGTACTGACAGGAATTTAGCAATTTAGCCCTTTAGAATTATCTTTTCTGCCACCTCCCAGCACTTGACTGCTTATCTAAAAGAAGACAAAATAATAGGCTCTTCTGTTTCCAGTACCTATAATGTGCATTTCCAGGTTTGTTTTGGAGTACAGCTGTGAAATCTTTCAGCACTGACATAATTCTCTTCCTATCCAATTGTGAAGTGTTCTTTAAGCAATGTAATTGTTCCCCACTGCAATTCTTACCGCCGGTGTGTCAGCATGTCAATCACTTACTCTTCTCCCAGTTCCGATTGTTCCCTGCTGTGTTAACATCCCGAGTGAGTCTTTCCAGCTGTTGAAAGATGTCAGCATATTTATGTGAACTACTTCATGTTTGCTAGGGAAAATTCCTGAAGACCAGTATAGACCAGATATGACTGGGCTTGCATTTAAATTTTCTTTGGGGTCAGTAATAGAATTAAGCATTGCAAACGACATATGTGAGTACATAGTGTCATTTTATCTCAACTGGGCTTTGATCATATCCATTCCTGACAGTAATCATATAAATCAAAATCGCTTCTCAAAATAAGAAACTCTATTTTATGAGAGTGTTCTCTAAGAAATCTGAAGATATCATTTACTGCAATTTTTCTGGCTAGCACAAATCACTGAACTTTTTTGATATTTCAAATTTCTCTTTGTCTTGAGTTTACATGCCCATTTCTCTAAGATTCCTAAAGGTACCCATAATCTGAGTATAACACATTTTTCCTTCGCTGACAAGGAGTTTCTTCAAGAATCTTGACTGGAATTGTTAAATCTCCAGTCAAAAATTTTGATTGAATTATGTCCCCAAAAGATATGCTGAAGTTCTAACAACTGATACCTGTGAATGTGACCTTATTTGGAAATAGTGTCTTTGTAGATATAACTAAGATGTAAGTTAAGAATAGGTTATACTGGAGCAGGGTGGGCCCTTAATCCAATATGACTGGTGTCCTTATAAGAAGAAGAAAAGAGACACAGAGGGAGGAAAGCCATGTAAAGTCAGAGGCAGAGATTGGCTACAAGCTAAGGAATGTCAGGGGCTTCCAGAAGCTGGAAGAGCCGAGAAGGGGCCTTCCTCCCCTGGAGGCTTGAGAGAGAGCACAGCCCTGTCAGCACCTTGACTTTGGACTTCTGGCCTCCAGAACTGTGAGAGGACATATTTCTCTTGTTTTAAGCCACTTAGTTTAGGGTACTTTGTTACAGCAGCCCTAGGAATCTAATGCACCTCCCCAGTCTACCAACTAGAATAACAATAGCGAAACAGGTTTCTTTACTTCGTTTCAACAGCCCTGCCTCTGTTTTTTCTAAATTAGCACCTTCAGTGTGCGTGTGGGATCTTTCCTGTCTTTGCTTGGGCTGGACACAGGGGCAGAGGAGTCTTAGATTAACTCCTCAAAGAACACTCCGGGTTGATGCTTGTGGTTCATATCTTCACATACACCTGCTGATAATCGTGGGGCATCCTGGGAGCTGGTGCGGAATCGGATCTTTCTTCACTGGTGTTGCACTGGGGATGTTGTTCATACACACTGCTGCTATTAGAGATCGAAGCCCAGAAGCAAATTGATGGAATGCCCAGCATCTTCACCCAATCCAATAAGCTTGTTTCCCAGTCCCTTTGGATTTATGATCTTGTGTTTCAATTCTCCACAAGCATGCTATATTCCATAGCAGGCAGAGTTATAGTGTTACTATAGCATACCTCTCTCTGATGTAAGTGCAGAGGTGCTTTTAACTTTCAAAGAGCACCGTCCCCAGTCCTGCCCCCTCTTAGGTGTGCCCCCTACTTTCCCCTAATTATGGTTACTCTGGTTATCTATCCCACTTTTAGTGTTCTAGGGGCCTCTTACCAGATAATTCCTTATCCTTGTACCTATATCAGAAGTTCTATCTTAGAATATCATAATGCTGACTATATCTGTGAGTTCAGTTAAGTTATACCGAACGTAACCATTGTAATTTAATATCCAAACCAGGACACTATTTTTGGAGTAAAAGGAGATGTTAAAAATAGTTAAAATTCTATAACTTTTTGAAACATGTATTGACCAATGTTGACCTTTGGTAGCCCTAATCTGGTTCTATTTAAACATTTTTTAATGATATTTTTTCTAAAAAAAAAATTCTCTTATGTGAAAGCAGAATAAAACTTTATATTGACAATTAAACATTTTAAAATAACAAGGAGAATCATTGTCATTGGCATATATTCAGTTATTAACCAACTTCTTAACCATTTTCTGTCACTGTATTTTTCTGAAAATTTTATTTATTTCAATATGATATTATTTCCAATAGTTAGCTTGCAACCCAAAGTTGCATATTATGAAAATAAACTTGGAATGGATAGGTCAATTGACTCTTCTGTTGGTCATAATAGTCTTAATTGTGAAAATAAACTTTTTATAGGTGCTGAAGTACCAGGTAAGGTCAGAGCACACCTGCTAAATGTAGGATATTTTAAATTTTATTTTTTGAAATTAAAATGCATAAATACCAACCCAAATATTTTAAAATGTACTCTATTATTTTTATCTCTATCCAGTACCTGTCTTCAACAAATATTTTTCCAAGACAAAATTGGTTAAATAAATTGTCTCTGATGCTTTTGAATGTTTCACTAAATTTAAATGCTTCAAAACTGTAGGTCTTACCAATTTCAGTACCTGATATAGGATATAAATGTGTCCATTTAAAAACAGGAGTTTCATCCAATGATTCTTCAAACAAGTTCACATATTCCCAGTCACAATTATAGAACTTATTTTTTTAAATTAATAAATGTTATATTTTAGAGCAGTTTTAAGTTCACAGCAAAACTGAGCAGAAAGTACCAAGAGTTCTCATATATACCCTGTCATATTGATGATTTTTAGAGGTAAAATCAGGATTTTTCATCCTCCACTAATAACAGTTTAGACTGGATACTTCCTTGCTGGAGCAGGGCGGGAACTGCTCTATGAATTGTAGAATGTTTAGCAGTACCTCTGGCTCTCTCTTTTTTTTTTTCTCCCAGTTTTATTGAGACATAATTGACATACAGCACTGTATAAGTTTAAGATGTACAGCATAATGATTTGAGTTATATACATCATGAAATGATTATCACAATAAGTTTAGTGAACATCCATAATCTCATATAGGTACAAAATTAAAGAAATAGAAAATTTTTTTGTCTTGTGATGAGAACTCTTAGGATTTATTCTCATCACAGACAGCAGTGTTAATTATATTTATCATGTTGTACATTACACCCTTAGTATTTATTTATCTTATAACTGGAGACAATTGTAGAACTTTAAAATTAAATCTTGAAAAAGAAATGAAATACATATACATTGGAATGGAAAAAATAAAATCATTTCTATTTGCAGGTGACATGATTGTCTATATAGACAATACAAAGGAAGTTTAAAAAAATTCCTAGAATAATTGAGTTTGACAAGGTTGCAGGTTACAAGGAGGGCACACAAAAATCAATTGCATTTTTATTTACAAACAACAAGCATGTGGAAACCAAAATTTAAAAACACAATGCCATATATAATTGCTCCAAAGAAAATTGAATATTTAGGTATAAATCCAACAAAACAGGTATAGGATTTGTATGCTGAAAAATTACAAAATGCAAATGATAAAAATCAAAGACCTAAATAAATGGAGAGAGATACTCTATTTGTGGATTGGAAGATTCAACATGGTAAAGATGTCAGTTTTCTCCAAATGGATCTATAGGTTTAATACAATTCCTATCAAATTCCCAGCAAGGTGTTTTGTAAACATACACGAGCTTATTCTAAAATTTACATGGAAAGGAAAGGACCTAGAATAGCTAAAACAATTTTTTTTGTTTTAATAAGTACCTGATTTTTTTTTTTTTTTTTTTTTTTAATTTTTGGCTGTGTTGGGTCTTCGTTTCTGGACGAGGGCTTTCTCTAGTTGCGGCAAGCGGGGGCCACTCTTCATCGCGGTGCGCAGGCCTCTCACTATCGCGGCCTCTCTTGTTGCGGAGCACAGGCTCCAGACGCGCAGGCTCAGTAGTTGTGGCTCACGGGCCCATTTGCTCCGCGGCATGTGGGATCTTCCCAGACCAGGACTCGAACCCGTGTCCCCTGCATTGGCAGGCAGACTCTCAACCACTGCACCACCAGGAAGCCCTAAAACAATTTTGAAAAAACAAAATAACTGGGAGGAATCACTCTACCTGATGGCAAGGCTTACTATACAGCTGCAGTAATCAAGATAATGTGGTTTTGGTGGTTTCTAGACACATGGACCAATGAAACAGAACAGAGAACTTAGAAATAGGTCCACACAAATATGCCCAACTGATTTTTGACAAGGTGCAAAAGCAATTTAATAAAAGAGGATGCCCTTTTCAATAAATGGTGTTGCAGCAACTGACATTCACAGGCAAAAATAAAATGAACATTGACCTAAACTTCACGCCTTATACAGAAATTAACTCAAAATGTATCATGACCTTAATGTAAAACATAAAACCATAAAACTTTTAGAAAAAAAATGAGAAATCTTTGAGACCTAGGGGTAGATGAAAAGTTCTCAGACTTGACACCAAAAGCATGAATCATAAAAGGAAAAAAATGATAAACTGTACCACAACAAAATTAAAAACCTTTACTCTGCCAAAGACCCTCTTTAGAGGATGAAAAGATGAGCTACAGACCAGGAGAAAATATGTGCAAGCCACATATTCAACGAAGTTGTTGTATGTAAAATGTATAAGTAACTCTCAGTACTCAACAGTAGAAGAAAAACGTCAGTCCAGTTAGAAAATGGGCAACATACATGAACAGACATTTCACTGAAGAGGATACACAGATGGTAAATAAGCACATGAAGAGACATACAACATCATCAGCCCTTAGATGCATACAAATTAAACCACAATGAGATATCACTACACACCTATCAGAATGACTAAAATTAAAAATAGTAATACCACCAAATGCTGGATACATTTGGATGAAGAGAAACTAGATTTTCATATATTTCTGGAAGGGCTGTAAAATGGTACAGCCACTGTAGAAATTAGCTGGACAATGTCTTTTTTTTTTTTTTTTTTTTTTTTTTTTTTAATTAAGGAAGGATTTAAGCAGCAAACTTTTTTTTTTTAATTTATTTATTTATTTTTGGCTGTGTTGGGTCTCCGTTGCTGTGCGAGGGCTCTCTCCAGTTGCGGCGAGCTGGGGCCACTCTTCATCGCGGTGCGCGGGCCTCTCACTATCGCGGCCTCTCTTGTTGCGGAGCACAGGCTCCAGACGCGCAGGCTCAGTAGTTGTGGCTCACGGGCCTAGTTGCTCTGCGGCATGTGGGATCTTCCCAGACCAGGGCTCGAACCCGTGTCCCCTGCATTGGCAGGCAGATTCTCAACCACTGCGCCACCAGGGAAGCCCTGGACAATGTCTTTTAAAGCTAAAATGCAGTTACTGTATCACCCAATCATTGTTATCTTGGGAATTTATCTCAAAGAAATGAAAATTAAGTTCACACAAAAACCTGTTCACAAATGTTCGTAGCAGTTTTATTCAAATTTGCCGATACTGAAAACAATCCAGATGTCCTTTAATGGGTAAAGAGTCAGTGCAGTACAGTCGGTACTACTAGAGTCGTCCCTCGGTATCCGAGAGGCATTGGTTCTAGAACCACCCCCCAGCTTGGAATACCAAAATCAGAGGATGTCTCATATAAAATGTCTCATATAAAATGGCATATATAGTATCTGCCTATAACCTATGCACATCCTCCCGTATATTTTAAATCGTCTCTAGATTATTTATAATGCTTAATGCAAAGTAAATGCTATATAAATAGTTGTTGGTGTGTGGCAAATTCAAGTTTTGCTTTCTGAAACTTTCTGGAATTTTTTTCTTTTCTAATATTTTTGACTTGAGGATGCAGAACCTTTGGATACAGAGGGCTGACTGCACTCAGTAATAAAAAAGGAGCAAACCATTGATACACTCAAGAACTTAAATAAGTCTCAAGGGAATTATACTGAGTGAAAAAAGTCAATTTCAAAAGATTGCACAGTGTAAAATGGTTAATAATATTCTAGAATATTCTTGAAATAACAAAATTATAGTGCTTACTAGAGGTTAAGAATGGGGGTGAGAGAGCCGGTGTGGTTGCAAAGAAGTGACACAAGGCAGCCTTGTGGTGATGGAATAGTTCTGTATCTTGACTATGATGGTTGTTCCATGAAGCTACACACGTAATAAAGTTGCATAAAACTACGCACGTGCCTAAATGAACACATGTAAGACTAGAGAAATATGAATAAGCTCTGTAGACTGTACCAATGTCAATTTCCTAGTTTTGATGGTGTACTGTGGTTATGTAAGATGTTACCACTGAGAATCAATTAGGAATTTTTTGATTAACATATATACACTACTATATATAAAATAGATAACCAACAAGGACCTCCTGTATAGCACAGGAAAGTCTACTCAATATTCTGTAATAAACTATATGGGAAAAGAATCTGAAAAAGAATAGATATATGTATATGTATAACTGAATCACTTTGCTGTACATCTGAAACTAACACAGCATTGTAAGTCAACTATACTCCAATATAAAATAAAATTTTTTAAAATGTAAAACAAAAAAGATGCTACCATTGAAGGAGGATAGGTGTATGGAACATCTCTGCCCATTTGTTGCAACTTCCTGTGACTCTATAATCATTTCAAAATTAAAAAGTTAAAGAATTAAATCTTGTGCACTGAGTTCTTGTTCCCACCAGCAATGTATGTGTTGATTCTGTTTCTCCACATCCTCACCAGCATTTGGTGCTGTCACTATCTTTTATTATAGCCATTCTGATAGGCTCAGTTCTTCTCTCACTTTTGTAGGAATAAATTTCAATGTCTTCCTGTTTACAAGCCTTATTTTATTATTTTTGAGTTTTTTTTTAACATCTTTATGGGAGTATAATTGCTTTACAATGGTGTGTTAGTTTCTGCTTTATAACAAAGTGAATTAGCTATACATATACATATATCCCCATATCTCCTCCCTCTTGCATCTCCCTCCCACCCTCCCTATCCCACCCCTCTAGGTGGTCACAAAGCACCGAGCTGATCTCCCTGTGCTTTGTGACAAGGCTTATTTTAAATTGTCACTTTTTTCCCCTGAAAACTGAGGTATTTTGGCACCCTATTGAATACATTGATTAATGTTCCCCAAATGATTTTTAAAATAACCAAAATGTAGAGAGCTTGATTACAAAAATTCAATACTGCCTTAGGACACTTAGGCTGATCTATAGATTACTCTTCAAAGGTTCACGCTTTTTAAAAGGCCAGTTGACAGGGCAGCAAAGAGAAACTATATTGCCATGCTGAAATATTTTATTATGTGCAACCAAAGCTTCATCACAAAGTTTAAGTCAGTTAACTCTGGCTGAGTGACCATAAATTGAAAATTCTGAAAATCGTAATGTCCATGTCAATTGGTAGGATGTCACATCTTGTTTGGACTCTGGGTGTACCCAGATCTTGAGGCCTGATGGAGGAAGATCAAGATTTATTTCTGGTCCCCCAAATCAGTGGTTGTTTCTGAATCCACATCATATACCAAAGGTCACTGGGGTGACCTCAAGAGGTGTCATTAAAGAAATAGACTAGCATTATTAGACAAAAATTTCTCAAGATGCCAGTCTTCAGAAAATGTCAGTGCACGCAACTAAAGAACCATGTTGACCTAATGAAAGATCTGCATTTGTGTGTTTACAGTGTAAATGGGTTCTGTCTACAATGATTAAAAAGAAGGAAGATGACGTGGTGTCTGTCGTCACCTCTATACATTGTTGACAAAATTGGAACATTTGAAAATTTGGAACATTGTCTGCCTGGTTAACTGAATATGGCAGCTGTGGTCACTTTCCCCCAATCTCACTAGGGAGGTTGATGAGGGAACATGATGTATTCATGAGGCTGATGTAAAGTGCATCTTTTCAACTAAGAAGGTTAAATTTGCCACAGAAACTGCCCAAGCTCAGGTAGCAAAACATATGTAAGAGGACTACTTACTACCCCTCCTCCCTGGAATCTGACAGTGTCACCAGTGTCACCAGCCTCCACATAGATGACTAAAGCAGTTAAGGATTGTTCTTGGGAAAGGTTTGGAGGAACTTTAAGGTATCTGTCAACAGAAAACAGCTTGATGAAAATGATCTCTAGTAACTAGAGATGTCACAAACCTTGAACCTAGTACCATAGAGGTGGGAGAACTATGCTTATTATTTTGAAGATGATGGACATCAGCTAGTAGTCCTGGAACCTCCCATAAAACCACCTTCTAAAACATCAAACGACCTGAGAATGGAACTGTATGTGAGCCTGTTGGAGGATGTTTTTCCTTAGAGAAAGAGGCAGGTAAAAACTCCAGATGGATTCAGCTGCGGTGCTGGGGATGTCCCTGCTATCAAAATTCAAAACTAAAAAGAGCAACACATTTAAACAAATAAGATGAAGAATGGGTGATTTACACAAATACTCACACTTAGTTCTCAAACACTTCAAGGTTGAAGAATTAGCTCATGTAATATTGAAGCCAAGGTCATAGAATACCTTTGGCCAGAATGGTTTGTGCTGTGCCAACAAGATCATAATTCATTTTCATAATTATTATTTCTTTCATGAATAAATATTTGTCTGGCCTTCCCACTTTAGGCAGTGCTTGGTACAACCAGTAAATACTATAGCCCTGTTGGAGACACATTGATCTCTGAATCACCAACAAGCTCTAATTTCTGTTTTAAACCTACCCTTGAGCCACCCACCCCCTCAATTTAAGTTGTTTAATAGGCTCCAATGACCAAGAATGCAGAATCTGACATTTTCCAAGAAGTGGCAGATAAATGAGGATTTAATTCAACTCCACATTTCCATACCTGGAAGCAACCTCCTTTGGTTTAAGATCTACAAAATTATAGTAATTCTTACAGTTATTATTACAGAGTTATTAGTGAACACACTGTTTTTAAGAAAAGAAGAGCATGTTTTTTCAGACTACCTGTCTCTGACCCTCTGTGAGTCAGATACTCCCATTTACTTCCACCTGGACGTCTGTCTTGCTGGACCCAGCTCCCTTGGATGGGTTCCTGCTCTGAATCCTAGACCATTCTGGCTTCCAGATTTCCTTTCAGAAATGCTTTCTTCATATCAAAACCACAGTGAGATATCACCTCACATCCATCACAATGGCCACCATCAAAAAGTCTACAAATAACAAATGTTGGCAAGGATGTGGAGAAAAGGGAACTCTTGTACACTGTTGGTGGGAATGTAAAGTGGTGCATCTGCTGTGCAAAACAGTATAGAGGTTTCTCAAAAAACTAAAAACAGAACTACCATATAATCCAGCAATTCTACTTCTGGGTATATATCTGAAGAAACCAAATCACCAATTCGAAAAGGCACATGCACCCCAGTGTTCATAGCAGCATTATTTACAGTTGCCAAGACATGAAAACAATCTGTGTCCATCAACAGATGACTGGATAAGGAAGCTGTAGTGTATATAAACAATGTAATACTACTCAGTCATTTTAAAAAAAGAATGAAATCTTGCTATTTGCAGCAGCATGGATGGACTTGGAGGACATTATGCTAAGTGAAATAAGTCAGACAGAGAAAGATAAATGCTGTATGATATCACTTACATGTGGAATCTAAAAAATACAACAAACTAGTAAATATAACATAAAAGAAGCAGATACAGAGAACAAACTAGTGGTTACCAGCTTGGCGGGAGGGACAATATAAGGGTGGGGGAGTGGGAGGTACAAACTACAGGGTGTAAGATAGGCTCAGAATGTATCGTACAACACAGAGAATATAGCCAATATTTTATAATAATTGTAAATGGAAAAAATTTTTTTAATTTAAAAAAAGTATAAAAATAAGGAATTCCCTGGCGGTCCAGTGGTTAGGACTTGGCGCTTCCACTGCTGGGGGCCTGGGTTCAATCCCTGGTCGGGGAACTAAGATCCCACAAGCCGCAGGGCATGGCCAAAAAGATAAATTAAAAAAAATAAAAATTGTATAAAAATAAAAATTTTTTTTAAAGAAATTCTTTTTTTTGTGCAAGACAATGTCTTCAAGACTATTTCTTTCTGACTATTTCTTTCTTCAAGACTAATTTCCTTTATTTTTTTTTTTTAGTTATGCCCTGGAGTCTAGAATACTCTCTTCTTTTCCCTAAGGTGACTTCTTAGGTTTTGGATAGATCTGTAAGAGTTAACCTACCTAATATATTTCTTGAAAAATTTGCATTCCAGATAGAACCAATTTCCATTCTGGGGTATACCTTCCCAGAAATAATAATAAAAAGCGAGGAACTCAATTGTACAGCTATCTCGTTTGTCAAGTCTCACTCAACCAGCACAAACCTCTTCTGTTAAAATATCCGTGTGAGTGCTTAAGCAGTACACGAGTGTGTGCTGGTTTCTAGTGCTATTGTTGCAACATTCTGCTTCAGGCTTCAGGGTCAGCCCCTGACCCATGCTGCCCATGCTCACATTTAGCCAAACACATATCTCTGTACTCCTGCCATAGATTAAAGCATCACCTTTCCCAACCTGTCTAGCTCAAGCCTTTGTGTGTGTGTGTGTGTGTTTAAATCTCTAGTCTTGATCTTGTCTGTATTCACTCTTCCCTATCTTTCCTACCTAGTATCTTCAGTGGAAAGATTCCCGGGGACTCTTATGAGCCAGTTTCTGTTTTTAGTAGTCCATTTTTAAAAATCTAAAATAGCAAAGATCTCCTATGTGGCTATACGAGTTGGAAAGCATGATTAGTCAGGAGGCCTGATATGACCAGCCTGTTTAGGTCAGGCAACTGGGGAAGAAGGGGACCCTCTCTAAAAGTCTGTATGGGGAAAAGGACATCTCCTATGAACACTTTGTGTGGGCTGGTTCTTGGTCCTCTGTACCACCTTCATCCTTTCTAACCTTTTTGCTGAGTCCCTTCTGGCTGTATTCTAGGGAAAAAAATCTCAACAATGAACTGCTGAACAGGACAGGGTTATGATAGTGACCATGGAGTGATAGTGATAGTGACATGGAAAAGGGGACATCATTATCGTGGGACCGGCCATGGTAAGATTTTAGCCTTGGGAAAGATATTAGTAAATTGTACTCTCTGAAATGGGTATTCTTACTCATTTTTGAAAAGGTCATCCCGAGACACATGATGATATGGGATTTGCTTTTAAATAATCCAGTGAAGGATAGTAGAAACAAGATTGGATACAGGTTAATAATAAAACTTTCTACTTTTGTAATATGATTAAGAGTTTTCATAATAAAAATATTTTAAGTATCCTCAGGGGACACCACCTAGGAGATGTTTTATAAGTGGGCTCCTGATAATATAGGAACTGCCAAAATCCTAGGAAGGAGCCTAAGTCTCCTTAGAGGAAAACTGTTGATGTAACATATAGCTTTTAAAGTAAATGTTATAATCTTGTTGGCTATTGCCAGTATGCTCCAAAGGAGTGTACTAATGACAGACATTTGAGGGAACTGATAAAAGATTACTAAAATACTATTGAATGTGCTTTTGGTTAGGGGTGTACTTGCTTGTATATGCACAGAATGTTTCTGGAAGGATTCACTAAAAAATTGATGATGTTTGCTTCTAGACAGAGGAGCCGGGTGCCTTGAGGAAAGGGATGGAGAGGGTACATTAAAAAACAAACTAAAACTTAAGTGACTAAAGAATAAACAAAATTATATTGTCCCTGAAAGATTAGATTTGTTACCACCTCTGAAACTGTCCCAGGTGAAAGTGACCTGGCCAGTCAACCTAAAGCCAGATTAATTCAAGATTGCATGCCTAGTCCCATTGGCTAGCAGTTGAGAGACAGATCATTTGACAGACTCAACTGAATGAATCAGTATATTAGGTCAGAGCTCAAGCAACACCATTGAAACTCTTTATTCCCAGCCTTGGCTCACCATGGAGACAACAGCTGTGCTCACATCCCTAAAATGCTGCAGGAATATGTCCATAACACATGGAAAAGTACAAGATTCTCAAAGCACATCTATACCCCACAATCAGACTTCTTAGAAAAATGACTTATTAGTGATGTAGAAGATACACAAGCTGTACCAACCGAGTCTGGAACCCAGGTGTCCCTGCAGTGAAGACAGATACAAGAACTACAACTTGAATGATGTCACTTCTTAAATGAGAGTGCTATTGCATTTGTTTGTGGTTTCACCATTAAACTTTTCTTACACCCGAAAATGTGGATTCCTCTGCAATAGTTGAACATGGCCCAGCATCTGTTATAGAGCTCCCGATCTTTTCTTTCTTTTTTATTTTTTTTACATCTGTATTGGAGTATAATTGCTTTACAATGTTGTGTTAGTTTCTGCTGCACAACAAAGCAAATCAGCTATATGTGAGCTCCTGATCTTTTCAATATAAGGAGACCAATATTCCTCTGAAAGAACAAGCTGACATAGTTTTTGCTAGATATTGCCACGACATCCTTGTTTCAAAAGAAAACAGAGGAATTGAAAGACAGGAAAGTCTGCTTAAGATTTTTGGCCTTAAGACATGCATGTTGAAGTTCATCATCCCAATTTAAGGAGCATTTTACTGCTATGTGGATGGAAGCTTTAGAATTGCTCCTGATGTTGGAGCAACTGCATACCAATTGAGTATTTGGGTTAAACAAGTCCGTTATCTTCTGCAGACAAAATAACGGTGAGGCACATTTACATACTGAGAGGAAGGATCCGAAGTCCTCTGCCGTTTATGAATGGTCTTTGAAAGCAAATGTAATACCAATTTCCAGACAATGTTTAAGGGGCATACTCATGTCTCTGCTAAAGCATTACTAAAAGTATATAGACAGTTGGACTGAGTCAGAGACGTAGCTACAATTTCTAGTCAGAATATCACATGCCATCCTTCCGGGTCTCTGTTCTGAAGATGGGAGCCACATCCTATATTAATTCTTTCTGTTTGGTCATTCTGCTCAGTTTTCTGTGGACTGCTCTTGAGGATGTGAGAATTCTTAGATGTGTGATGAAATGTGCCACCATGTGTTAGACTGTATGATAAAGTTGGTCATGGACTTCCTCCATACCAGAGCATTCTGGGATGCCAACAATCAGCAAAAGATTGACAACTTGATATCAACACATTTGGTGAGGAAGGCAAGTTGGCAATGTCTATCAAAATTACAAGCATGGAAATGCAATTCCACTTCTGAAAATTTATCTTAAAGACATGTATGTTCCAAAATGATGCAGGTAAGAGGCAATTTATCACAGTTTTGTTTCTAATAGCAACAAAAAAAAAAAATTAAAACAATGCTATGTATAGGGGACTGGTTAAAATGTGGTACATCCATACAGTGAAATACTATACAGTCATAAAAGAAGGAGGAATTCCTTTAAGCACTTTGAAATCATGAAGATACAGTAAGTAGAGGATAAAAGTTAGAGTGGTAGTTAACCTTTCATCTGTAAAATAACTATTATTTTGTAAAAAGGGGGTGGGTGGATAAGAATATGTTTTATATTTGCTCCCAACCTTCCACATCTGTACAAAAGATCCTGTTAATGCTAGTGTCCTCTGGGATGGAAACTCAATGTCAGCAAGATTTTCCACTGTACACTTTCAATTTTTCAATCATGAATTGTCCATTTGAAATTTTGAAATTTTAATCATGAATTATTCATTCCAAAGGAACTATTTTAAGTCAGACTTTGAAATGTCTAGAACAGCACCTAATACCTAGTTAGCACACTTTTCATTGAATGATAATTACCTGGATGTGCAATTGAACAGGAACTTGGCATTTCTGCTTACAACATTATGGCTATTAAAGATTTTTTTCCTACTCAGAAGTTAACAAAGGAATTGAAGAACATTTTTTTAACCAGCCTCCCCCCTTCACCCTGTGTCTTTTATGAATATTCTGAAGACTGCTGAAAAGTAAGTGTTGAGTGTAGGAGAAGCTCTGTGTCCTTGTACTTCCTGGGATTAAGTAGAAGTGCCAGGAGCACTAAGCAGTCGCCTGGAGCGATTTTACTTATGTTTATTTCTACCCACTGGGTTCTGGATTTTGTATTTAAGCATTTTTCCTTTCGACATTTTTCTGGTTTCTATTGACTCTAAAACTACAAAAAAGAAGTCAGATATTTTTGAAACCCAAATTACTGGGCACAATTTGAACACTTAGAAAGTCTTAATGATGAATTAAGTTATTTGGTGATATTTATTGAAAAGAAATAATGAGAAATAAATCCACTTATAAGTGATTTTCATGATTCTCTGATTAAATGAGAACAATATATAAACAAAGCTCCTTGAATCTGGGATCAATATGGATAGCTCTTGGTTTAGCATTTAAGCATATCTCCTTAAGAAATAAATAAAGGGGTTTAATCTTGGAGGAGGGGGTGAAAAGAACTGTGTTCGCTGTAAGACAGTGACGTTTTGCTTTCTGCGATGGGCATTGTTCTTATTCTTACAGCCCTGTTCTGCCTACCTCACAGGATTGGTTGGGAATCAAATGATTGCGGCATGTGTGAGCATTCTTCATAAACTCTGGAGTGTGTTTCATGTACAAGTGCTGAATTTGCCCAATCTCACAAAATTTTGAGATCAGAAAGGGTAGACATGCTGAAAATGCTGTAAAGGAGTTGATGTTTCAGAGTTGTGATGCCTCCAAGTAATATACTGGATATTTCTGGGGGAACTCCTAAGATGCTAGTGTTTTAACCCTATTCTTGGGAGTTGGAATTTCATTATTGAGCCTTGAAAAATGCCTTGTTTCAAACTGGCTTCGGCTGCTTCGTGGCTTCAATGCCCTGGTGCTCTGCTGGCAGACTTTTAAGTTTGGTCCTCCAGGCTCAGTGCAAGCTCATTTCCTATGCTTAGAGAGAGGAGGGACTCAGCATCGCAAGTTGAGTCCTAAGCTTTTATTGAGGTGAGGAAATGAAGATCTTGAATACCAGTTACTGAGCTGAGTCTAACTTGCAATGAGATTGTGGACAAGAGTCCACCTGCTGGTAAAAGAAGACCAAGTCACCCAGGGGTGACTTGGATGGGCTGCTCCACTGCCCAGTTTGGGCAAAAATAAAGCTGAACATACATGTGTCCCTCCTTCCTCTGCCCAGGAGTGCCGTGCTAGGCTCTGAGGGTTGGAGGGTGATTGGCAACAGAATTCCAGTGCACAGACAAGCTTTGAGGTATAAGAGTAAACAAACAAACAAACAAACAAACAAAATAAAAGCCCTAGACTGAATTAGGATATCAGAGAGGTACCTTGGCATATGATGAGCTTGACTTCTAAGAAGCTATTTTAGTGGAAATATGCCATGAATGGTTCAAATGGAACACTGGCATGAATCAGCCTTCAGTGCAATAAAGATTCCAAAGGTCAGCCTTTGTGGACCCACTGTGAATTCGTTTTTCCCTTCTCTCCAAGAACACTCTGACACGGTCAGAGTGAATGCAGTGGTTGAAGTGGAAAGAAACCTTTGTCTACACTGTCCCAAATCCTCATGAATAGTTTCTTCGTGTGATCAATTTTGACCTTGGTCATTTAATTAAGCTATTGACTCTACCCTGGTTACTTAGTGCACATGGGTTGGAAGACTCAAGTGCACATGGGTCTAGGCAAGCATTCTGTTACCTTGTATAACATGGCATACATGTAAAAGTTTCCAGGATATTTGTTAGAAATAAATGAGACTGCCTTGTAGGAGGCTGCCACTTTCAGTGTTCCATTCTTAGACCAAGTAGGGCCCTGATAAGAAGATTCATTCCAGAAGTGACTGGGTTCTGATCTGCACCTGGTGTTCCTGGGCTCCTGTCTGCCTCAGGCCCATCCCCAGTCCAGCTTTGGCACTTTGCACTCCCAGTATGTTCTCTCCAGCCAGCAATGTTGGCTTTTCTTCACCATCGAACTCACAGCTGAGACTCCAAGCCCAGCCTTCTTAACTCTGGCTTCAGATCAGGGCTGTCTCTGGGAGAGCGACCAAAGATGCCCAGCAAACAAGACCTGGTGCTACCAAGAGAAACTTCTCTACCACCTTTCTGCTTCTGATTTCCCAAATGGTGAAGCAGAGACCAAAGAGAGACAGAAAAGACATTGAGTTTAGAAGCTAAGGACCAAATGATGGCTTCACTGGTACCTTGGTGCAGGGTTATAATTTGTTAACTGGAAGGGGTAGCTGCAAATATTAAGACTTGAGGAAACGTGTTATGGGAACTGACGCTCCCTAGGAAACTGACACAGCAGTAGTGGGTGTGGGGACCTAGCCTAGAGGTAGAGCAAATCCTAGCATCTTGAGTCTGTTGTCTGAGATATGGACAAAGTGGTTTTTAAACTCTTTGTTTTCAAATAATCATAGATCCATAGGAAGTTGCAAAGACAGTACAGAGTACCGTGTACCCTTCTCCCAGTTTCCCCTAATGGTTAAATCTTAATGTTACTATAATACAGTATCAAAACCAGGAAACATTGGAACAATGTGGATATAGTTGTATGCCATTTTATCACACGTGTAGATTTGTGTAACCGTCACCTCAGTCAAGATACAGAACTATTCCACTGCCACAAAACTCTCCCCCATGCTCTCCATGCCATAGTTACACCCCCTCACACACCACAATTACCACATCCCTAACCCTTGGCAACCACTAATTTGTTCTCCATCTCTATAATTTTGTCATTCTGAAAATGTTATATAAATGAAATAGTATAGTATGTGACCTTTTGAGGTTGGTTTTTTATATATTGCTGAATTCTATTTGCTGATAGTTTGTTAAGAATGTTTGCATCTACATTCATGAGGGATTCTGGTCTTTAGTTTTCTTTTTTTGTACTATCGTTGTCTGGTGTTAGTATCAAGGTAATACAGGCGTACTTTGGAGATATTGTGGGTTTGGTTCCAGACCACTGCAACAAAGCAAATATCACAATAAAGAGAGTCACACAATTATTTTGGTTTCCCAGTGCATATAAATGTTATGTTTACACTATTAAATGTGCAATAGCATTATGCCTTAAAAAAACAATGTGCATACCTTAATTTTAAAATACTTTATTGCTAAAAAATGCTAACCATCATTTGAGCCTTCAGTGACTTATAATCTTTTTGCTGGTGGAGGGTTTGAAATATTGCGAGAATTACCAAAATGTGACCCAGAGACACGAAGTGAGCAAATGCTTTTGGAAAAATGGTGCTGATAGACTTGCTCAACGCAGGTTGCCACAAACCCTTCAATCTGTGAAAAATGCAATATATGTAAAGAGCAATAAAACGAAGTTTAATGAAACAAGGTTTGCCTGCATTGGCTTCTAAAATGAATTAAAAAGTGTTCCCTTCTCTTCTATTTTCTGGAAAAGATTGTTGTAGAATTGGTATTAATTCTTCTTTAAATGTTTGGTAGAATTCGCCACTAAAACCATCTGGGCCTGGAGAGTTCTTTTTCAGGAGTTTTTAACTTACAATTTTAATTTCCTTTACAGTGATAGGGCTACTCAAATGAACTCTTTTATATTGGGTAAGTTGTGGTAGTTTGTTCTTTGCGAGGAATTGGTCCATTTCACCTAAATTGTCAAATTTACGTGTGTAGAATTGTGTGTAGTGTCCTCATATTATCCTTTTGATGTCTGTGAGATCAGTGGTGATATCTACTGTTTCATTCCTGATGTTAGAAATTTGAGTTTTCTCTCTTTTTTTCTTTGTTAATTTTGCTAGAAGTTTGTCAATTTTATTAATCTTTAAAAACAACAACTTTTCTGTTACTGGTTTTCTCTATTGCTTTTCTGTTTCCAATTGCATTGTTTTCTGCTCTTATCTTTATTATTTCTACTGGCATTGTGTTTATTTTGTTCTTTTTCTAGGTTCTTAAGGTAAGAGCTTAGATTATTGATTTGAGACTTTTCCTCTTTTCTAATATAAACTTGAAGTTCTATAAATTTATTTTTCAATACTGCTTTAGTGGATATAAATATAATATATGTTTGATAGCATATTATTTTTTAATATATGTATTTTTTATATATATGTATATACTTTGCCTTGTGTTTTCCTCTTTGAACCATGGATTACTTAGCTGCTCCAAGTGTTTAGAGATTTTCATTTCATCTTTCTGCTTTGACTTCTAGTTTCAAGAACACTCTCTGCATGATTTCAATTTTTTTAAAAATTTTGAGGTCATTTCTGTGGCCCAGAATATGGCCTATCTCGCTCAGTCTGTGTTCCATGGGCACTTAAGAATGGGTACTTTGCTCTTGTTGGGTCGAGTGCTCTATAAACGTCTATTAGATTCTGCCTGTTGATAGTGCTGTTGATTTCTTCCATACCCTTGTTGATATAGTTGATATAGTTTTCTGTCTGATTGTTCTATCACATGTTGAGACATGAGAGTGCTGAAATCTCCAACTATAATTGTGGATTTGTCTATTTCTCCTCTTTTTCTTCACCTCTTAGTTTTCACTTCACATATTTTTCAGCTCTGTCCCTTGGTCCATTCACATTTAGAGTTGCAATGTTTTTTTCGTGGGTTGATCCTTTTATCATCCTGTCATGACCCTGTCTGTCCCTGGTAATTTTCCTTGTGCTAAAGTCTAGTTTTTCTGATAATAATATAGCTACTCTTGCTTTAATTTGGTTAACATTTGCATGGTATATCTTTTTCAATCCTTTTATTTTCAACTTACCTATACTATTACTTTTGAAGTGACTTTCTTGTAGACAGCATGTAGTTGGATCATGTATTTTTATCCACTTGGACAATCTGTTTTCTCAGCACTTGAAAAATGTTGTACCACTTCCTTAGAGCCTCTGATGAGAAATATGTTATCATTCAAATTGTTTTTATTCTGTAGGTAAGGTATCATTTTTCCCTTGATGCTTTCAAGATTTCTTCTTTGCGAGTTTTCAGAAGTTTGATTATGATGTGTCTTAGTAAGGATTCTTTAGGATGACCCTGTTTGGGGCTGCTCAGTTTCCTGAATCTGTGTGCTTATGATTTTACCAAATTGGGGAAATTTTCAACCATTATTTCTTTAGATTTTTTTTAGCCCTACTCTTAGGAGACTTAAGTTAAAGTTGACACTATCACCTTGAAAAAACAACTTAACCCTCCTTAGGTCTGTTTTATTCATCCTTAAAATGTATTCGTTGGTGAATTAGTTCCTAAGGTTTCTTCCAGCTGTTTCAGTATATAATTACTCTTAAACGTATCTTCCCCACCATCACTGCAGAGCACATGCACGCTTCCACAGGCAGCTGCTCACCAGCTACTTTGTCCTACAGAAGTCTTTAAAGGAGGATTTGGCAACTTGCTTCTATGAGACATTTAAAACCTCACTCATCAGTTTTTGGAAATCTTGCTCATTTAAATTGTCACAGCTTAAGAGCCCTGGGATTTAAGCCTTGGAAAGGGTAAGGCTTGTCAGCAGAATTTCAGTGTTAATTTGTAAAGAGATGAAGGATATTAAAACTTTCTCCTCTGCAGACGGCAGTAGAGAGACTGCAGATGAGGAATCCAAGAGTGGTAGCAGAGGGAAAGCCATCGACAAATGTCAAAAACTCTCGAGGCCCTGTTTTTTCCCCTGTCCGGTCAGGGTCTCCTGCCTTAGTAGGATAAGAAGGACATGAATTTGAGAGAGGGAAGATCATAGCTGGTAGAGGCAAGGTTAGAAGGACCAGACACAACAACAGGATCTGAATGTAAACAAGTTGGAAACAGCCACGATTTATAAATATCAAAGAGACATCTACCCTCAAGATACAAATGCATTCCAGAAAAGCTTTTCCCATATTTTTTATCTATGCTCTTTACCACCTAAGCTACCAGAGATGATACCATTCGTTAAAGTATTTCCAGGAAATGCTTGTTCAAACATAAATTCCTCTGTATTCAGTGACTGGACAAATTGTTCGAATGTGTTAGAAGGAAGTAGCTTTTTAAAATTATTTATGCTTCCCAGCCACCAATTTTTTAAAAAAAATAACAGCTAGGGGAGGTTTTCTTCTCCCCCAGGCAGTCATTGAGAATCCCTGCATGTGATGAGGATTATTTCTGATGGGCTTTTTGCATATACAACCTAGATGGAGGCAGAAGAGGTGGAGCCATTATGAGATGGACCATATGAAATACAAGATCCACAAAAGATGGTTGGATAATTGAGATAATGGAATTCTGCCTCTGGAGAGCTCTTCCGGCTAGAAAAGGAGGACTGAAAAGTGTCTGTGGACAGGATGTGGGGACAGATTGTCTAGTTCCAGATCTTTTGTTTTCAATATCCCCCTCTCAAAATACTTTCCAGGGAATATTTTGATGCTGTCCTGGGTCACAAAGGAGGCTTTGTGACTCAAGGGATTACAGTATCTGTAGAACAGACAGTATTTTAAGTATTTTATTAACATTTTTTCAAGTGCAAATAAACATGTTCTATTCTCCTAGAGCATCAGAATTGAAGTCTGACCAATAGGGTCATTTACATGGATCGTTCTCATGTCCCTTTTCATTTCCTTTCAACTTTCCTTCATTTCACAACTGAAAGTCCACACTACCAGGCTTGCTGGGGAATACACGAGAAGAGTAAGCCCACAAGCCTCGTGGGAATGGTGAACAGCAGAAGGAAATAGCAACAGTGCCATTTATAGCTGTGCAATGCACTGCTATAACAGGTGCTTAAAACCCTTTGAGTCCCAAAGCCCTGAGATCATGAAAGAGGAGACCACAGAGAAATAATAGTGTGTTCTATGTGTATGATTCTATGGGACCAAAGTTTGCAGAAAAGAAGTGTGGTTAAAGAGATCAAATGAAGCAGAATGGACATTAGGTACCAGAAAGAAAACGTATTAATTTTTTACCATAAGGAGATCATTGGTGACCTTAGCAAGAACAGTTTTAGCGGAGTTAAAAGGGACCAGGAGCTTGGTTATACCGAGATACAAGACTCAAGTGGAAGCTTAGAAGTGAAGACCAAGTCTGAGATTGAAAAATGCCTATTGCAGTAGGGAGAGGATCAAGGGTGGTTTTAGTGGGAGTCGTGAGAAAAATGGGCAGCGTTCACAGGCTGAGGGTGGGAACATTTGAAGCTGTCAAGGAAGCATGGTTAATGCATCAAGATCCCAGAGGAGGAGAAGGAAGGGTTCAGGTGAAGGATTGGCTTTAAGTCCTAAAGGAAGGAGGATGAGATGCTCTGGGTGGTGGAGCTGGGAGAGAGCTGACCACTGTGGTGCCCTTGGCACCTCCATCAGAGCACAGCCCACTCTGGGCTTGGAGGGCACCGAGATGTTTGCTCAGAGCTTTCCATGAAAGTGTGGAATGTAGGAGACTTTGACAATGGGGTGAGGGTTTTGGAAAGCAGGTGATAGGAGCCAAGGCAGTAAGTATCTGAGAGGGAAAAAAAAGCATGTAGTAAAGGGATGAACTGCTACATTTTTGTGTGGAAATTGATGGTCATTAAAATAAAATCAGAAGTCACAGATCTGCAAAAGTCAACTTTGGCACTAGTCTCTCTGGTGGCAGAACTTCTTAGGTAGCAGCGCTTCGTGGATTTATTGAGGTGGTCATGTGGGCCGTTGTCTGGCTGAGTTAAAAGCAGATATCTTGGGTGTGCAAAGCAACGGAAAGGGCTCTGATCTCTCAGCGGAGAGACATCTCGAGGTGTACGAAGTGGTGAAGGCCCTGGTCTGGTCCCAGCAGGGACTGTCTTGCAGTGAACAGACACACCAGAGATTATAATAGGTCGGAGAAAGGTGAGGTGAAGGTCAGGGAAGTTTGGGAAGGGGTGAGGGAGGAGTCAGAATTAGATGTATGTTGAAAGGATAAGGTGGCTTTGGAGGAAAGGCTTTGGACATAAATATGGTGGGTGGGGAGGGACAGTCGCGGAGCCCACACTCTATAGAGGGTACCTGTAGGAGAAAGGGTGTTGCAGTCCAGGAGACCATATCATTTGTGAATCTCACGTCTTCTGTGCCTCCTCATGGTCAGCCATTTCCACTTCCTGCTCAGCTGTGAACTTCTCATCTTGCTTGTTTCTGTCTACATGCCCCAGCATGGTCTCTGAGGTCTCTTGAGCTGTCCCTTTCCAAATGGCTCTGCTTCCCAACAGCCTCCTTCTTGTAGCAATATACCAGTACAACCTGGAGGCAGTGATAATCTCCACATCGCCTAACCTGGTTTGGCATTACGGCCACTTGGTGCACCTTCTCTTTTGTTCTCCACCTTCCCAGAAAAACCCCGTTCCGTGATCACTGAGTCACAGTATATTAGTTGAGAGCTTGCATTGTGATAGCTGCAAAACATCGGTTCTAGACGATTTTGGCTACTTAGTAACTAAGTAGGATGAGTTATTTAAATTGCCAGTCTTTGGTTAAGTATGTAGTCGAGTATGTGGGATAGCATCTGACCCTCACAGTAAGTGCCCAGCCAATGTTAGCTACCTTTATTACTAATGTGTCTTTTGTCAGAGTCTAGCTCCAGGCAATCAGGAAGAACTGAAAGTTAACCAGGGTTCCAATTATCATAGTGAGAGACCAAGTTAGCCAGCTGTATGCTTAACAGACAGATCTCTTCTCAATATCCATTGCTTGCATTCCAGACCTTTACCAGAGTCCTAGGACTCAAATGTTCTCCCCAGAGCCATAGGGAATGGGCATCATTGTGGGAGAAAGATGGGGCACTCCAGTCGGTACTTACACTTACTGTACATACCTTGAAGGATAGAAAAGACATTCTAAATATTCATTCTTCCAGAATCCCTGAATCTAGCTAGAATGCCAGAAAACTACAATCTGGAATGGCATTATTTTAGCTTCACATGAAGATGCTTTTTCAAAACTAATTTGTCATTACATCCTAATCCCTTTAAAATTGAGGTTAGGTATAAGAACCATATTTACAAATGTCTTGACATTAGTCATTTTTGTCCCATGTAAAGAGAGCCACAAGTGGTTTTAGAGTTATTGCTATCTTTCCTGGTACACTAATGTGCTTCTAGCTGTCCAATAATCAGAGGGAAGGAGGAAGAAAATAAGATTTATTGAGCCACTTAATAAAGTCACTTCTGAAACCACTTTATGATGCTTGGCATAATGTAGGCACCTCTTAATAATAAGTTTCTTGCTTTCTCCTTTCTCTTATCTCCCTCCACCCCTACTTTCTCCCAGTGTATAAATCTTAGAGGGACCAGGGTCATTATTTAAGATTATATCTGTAATGGGTGAAGATTTGGTCAGAAAAGGGATTGGGAAGAAAAAGAATTGAGGGGATTTGGAATGAATCAGGGGCTAAGGTCCTGTGGTCACCCCAGCTCTCTCACTTCTGATTGAGCCCTGGGGAACTTGGGCTGTGGGATTGAAATGGTCCCTCTACCACTTGATATTTCTTCTTTCCATCTGCATGTCATGGAGACCCCTTCAGAAAGCTATGGGTTAAATTCCCATGGCAACAACTTTCCCTGACTCCCTACCCGGTATGACACAAGTTTACAAACTCTTATTGTTAATCATCAAAAAGTTTATGTAAAGCAGTGGACCTCAAGCTTGAGTATGCATCATAATCACTTGCAGGTCTTGATAAAGCACAGATCCCACCCCAAGAGTTATGGATTCAGTCGGTTTGAGGTAAAGCCTGAAAATTTGTATTTCTAACATGTTCCCAGGTGACACTGATGCTGTTGGTCTGGGAACCATAGCCTGTATGGTTTGGTTAACAGCTTAAGACTACACAGTTGCAAATCACAGGCTCTTAACCCTAATTCATCTTCACTCCTAAGCCTGAAGCTGGGCTGCTCCATGCACACTGGCCCCTGGCTCTCTGGCTGTGCCCCCAACTTCTTTTGCAGTCCATAACCCATCTTGTAGCACCCATCCTCTCTTGACTGCAAAACTTGCTACCTATCTTCATTTGCTCAGACTGCTATAACAAAGTACCACAGATGGGGTGACTTGAACAATAGAAATTTATTTCCTCACAATTCTGGAGGCTAGAAGTCCAAGATCAAGATGTTGGCAGGATTGGTTTCTTCTAAGCCTCTCTCCTTGGCTTGTAGATGCCACCTTCTCCCTATGTCTTCACATGGTCGTCCTCTGTGTGTGTCTGTGTCCTAATCTCCTCTTCTTACGAGGATACCAGTCATATCGGGTTAGGGGCCACCCTAATGACCTCATTTTAACTTAATTAAAGACCCTATTTCCAAATACAGTTAAAGACCCTGTTTCCAAATGTGGTCCCATTCTGAGGTGCTAGGGTTAGGACCGCAACATATAAATTTGGGAGGACTCAGTTCAGCCCACAGCAACATTTCACCCTCTTCCTCAGTGGGGAACAGGCTGTTTTCCATGCCTCCTGCTATCCACCCCTTCCATTCTTCTTGCTGCCTTATTCTCCCTCTGCCTGGCTTCCTGAGGGGACCGACAGCCTCGCAGATGATAACCTGGAGGCTAATTTTGTAGCAGGGACCAGCATGGCATCGGTTTGGTGATGTACACACCAGCACTGATCTCTGCGAGGGCTCTGCAGCCAACACCAGAGACTAGCGGGGCCCAGTCACTCGGGAAGAAGACAACAAATGGCTTGTGGAGGATCAGCCGGCTCTGTGCTGGGTCACCATCCCTGAAATCTCCGTGTCACAGACAGCAGGCTTCCCTGCACTCTGAGGGCACCTGCCAGCCCACCTCCACGTCCCCCCCAGAAGTAGTACTGGAAGAAACTAGAGTAGGAAACGCAGAAGGTCCTGTTTGCCTGGAGCCCATCCTCTTTCTTGCTGTAATGCAAACAGCTCCAAAAATTTGCTAGCATTCTGTGGTTTATGGAGGAGAAAATCACTCTCCCTATTTACGGCAGTAATTCCTGACACTTTTTACACTTTACAAAGGTTTCCTCTGGATTATCTCACTTGATCAGGAAGCCAGTCCCATGAGGTCAGCCTGCCTGGCATAATCACCCTCATTTTAGAGTGTAAGAAACAAGAGTCAATAAATGAAGCAAGGACCTAGGTTGTGATCTGCCCCAATGTGAGGCCTGCCCTCTCCATGATATTCTATGTACTTTTTTTTCTTTTTTTCTTCTCCCTTCTCCCATCCCCAAAATGTGATCATTCACATAACCTCTTTGTGTTTTTTACTAGATTCACCCAAGCACTCCTCGCTGATTGACGAGATCCCTGTAAGGTGAGGTCCTGATTTGATCCTAGTACTGAATAAGAGATGGCATTCCTGTGGGTTTGGTATGCTAAATTTTTTCCCTTATATTCATTAAAATAGTTATTAAGTCCTTGAATTAAATTATTATTTTAGGATACACTCTCTTCCCATTGCTGTGATTTCTCTGTGGGGCTGCAGGGGCATCTTGACAGCATTGTTTTTTAAACTCTTGGCTGTGATCCACAGTAAGAAATAAATCACCTCGCGACACAGTACTCACATACATACATGTATATAAAACAAAAAACCAGGTTCATAAGATAATACTTAACCTGGGTGTGACATACACTATTTTCTAGTCTATTTTGCAATGTTTGTTGTGATCCACTAAATTGCTTTTATGACCCAGTAATAAGTTTCTACCTGCAATCAGGAAAATAATCCTTTACAGAATGATCTGGCCAAACTTCAAAAGCCTGGTTTTCTGTTTTGTTCGCACCTCCAGCCGGAAGGGAGCTCCTGGCGCCCTCCTGTTACACGTGTCCCGAGGAGGCTGTAGCCTCCAGAGGAGGAGGGGCTTCCTGAACACTGAGATCCTTGGAGCCCCAAGGTTGCTGGAGTCAAGGTGGAATTAAGCATCTCCACCGCACCACCCCCTGAAAGAGCAGCGCAGAGTGGAGATCCTCCCAGATGCTCTCCCGCACGCCACAGTGGGGTGATTTGGAGAGCCCACCCTCCTTACTTCCTTTTGTCACCCTTTTGACCCCATCTGAACCAAAAGCAAGCTTTGGTGCCTACAGAGTGGACGTTTGCCTGTGCAGTATTTTTACAGGGATATTTTTTTTTTAATTTATTTATTTATTTTTGGCTGTGTTGGGTCTTCGTTTCTTTGCGAGGGCTTTCTCTAGTTGTGGCAAGCGGGGGCCACTCTTCATCGCGGTGCGCGGGCCTCTCACTATCGTGGCCTCTCTTGTTGCGGAGCACAGGCTCCAGACGCGTAGGCTCAGCAGTTGTGGCTCACGGGCCCAGTTGCTCCGCGGCGTGTGGGATCCTCCCAGACCAGGGCTCGAACCCGTGTTCCCTGCATCGGCAGGCAGACTCTCAACCACTGCGCCACCAGGGAAGCCCTACAGGGATATTTTAAAGCCCTGCTTTAAAGATCTCTCCACAAATGCCAAGATGCCACATTAGAATTGTACTCCTGTGGTTTAAGCATTAACCTTCGTAAGATTCTTCTTTATATATACAAGTGTGACCAAATTGGGTCTCTGAGGCCCTTCCCTTCCAGTCTGGCCTTACCTGTAAGTTCCAGAAGTGGATTCTCCTTTTAAGGGGAAGCCTAGAGCAGCAGTTGTTACCGTTCCTTGAGATGTGGGCCTCTTTGTCACGGTGGGTGAGGCCCATGGACCTGCCTCAGAATAATGTCTTTAAATGCATGAAGTAAAATGTATAGGATCACCAAGGAAGCTAGTTATTTATATGCATGTCTTTAAATTTGTAATATAGTAATACATGTGTTTAACCCATTAAACAAAATCTAGAGGCATGTCTAATAATCATTTAGAATAATGACAAGTATAAACACTATTTCAAGGTATCTGCGAAAATTGTCACGTGATGAAAAAAGCTGATTTCCATTGGTAAAAAAGTCTAAGGCACCACTAACACTGCTGAGGTTTGTCTATGTTCCTAATTGAAGTAAATGCTGGATTACAGTTAGAAGTTGGTGAAATTAAAGATGTGACTTTTTCCCCACCCGAAGTCAGGGATCCCTTGAATTCTATCCATGGACCCCACTTCAAGAGCTCCTGGTCTGGAGAGCTGTCTACTACCTTTAGCATTTCCATTCCTGTCTCATCCTTCCAGATTCTAAGCTGGATGTGCTAAGCCCAGTTCCGTGAATTTTGCACATCCTGCATCCCGGCCCACCTATGACCAGCCCCATTGGAGGGGTCCAGCATCTGGGGGATGGCCTCAGTGACAATGCTCACCAAGTTCCCGGGGACCTTGTTTCAGAGGGCAGCCTGACTTTGACTCCAAGCAGCTCCTAAATCAATTATTCTTCCCCTGGATTTTTCCGGAGACTGTAATTATGTTGGTGTATTAATAACATGAAGGAGAACCCATTCCTATTTAAAGCAGAGCCTTGTTCATTCTCTGACCCTGTCTATGAATAATATCTTGTATCACAGACCTTGGCTCCAAAAGATGGATTTTTATTCGGCAAGCGGGAGTCTACCAAGCTCACTGCAGGAAACAGTTAACAGCAGGGCCCAGACCAAGGAGGGACCAGCTCCTGTCCCAGATGGTGCAAACAAGAATGCCTTTTCGCATCAATGCCTTTTGCATCATCACTTAGTGACGTATCATAGTGTAAAAGACAACATGGCTTGGAGAAACTATGGCAAATAAGAGTGTGCATGCCCTGTTTCAGAGCAATCAATTTCAACTGTTTTTAAAGTATGTATTCATGATATAACAAAAAAGAAGCAGACTCACAGATATAGAGAACAAACTAGTGTTCACCAGTGGGGAAAGGGAAAGGGGGAGGGGGAGTATAGGGGTAAGGGGTTAAGAGGTACTAAGTATAATGTATTAAATAAGCTACAAGGATACATTGTACAACACAGGGAATATAGCCAATGTTTTATAATAATTATACATGGAGTACAACCTTTAAAAATTGTGAATCACTATATTGTACACCCGTAAGATGTTATGGAAAAACCCAAACAAATTTTTTGGCCAACTCAATAATACTGTGCAACTAAACTTCAATTAAAAAATCTTTGCTAAAAAATACATACATGTATAAACTAAAAATTTTACAACCAAATAAATTAACAAAGTATGTATTCATGGGCTGCTGGACTGCAGATTTGAACATCCAACACCAGCTCTGAAGCCACCGTGCAGAGTCCTTTCAAAAGACCCTCAGCACCACCTTCACAGCCTCCTGAGTTGCAAGGGGATGCCTGAACAGGTCACTTTAGGGGCAAGAAGAGACATGGATTTGCCTTGGTTTCGAGGAGTGGTTAGGAATTAAGCACAGACAATAATAAGAATCATAACAATTTAATATCCCGGTGAAAGAGTTTTTTAAAAAAGAAATAATTTTTAGCAAGGTAACTATGACAAAATACTTACCTTGAGGGAGAAAAATTAGGATTAATATAGATAGCTCAGAGAAATCCTGGCAATGACTTAAGGAAAATTAGAGATCTTGGGGGACTCTCCCTAACCTTTTGGGATAAGTAAAGACGGTGACTCCTATATCCTGTACACTCCATTTGTGTTGCCCCTGTGAAGAGAAGCTCTTGGGCTGAGGAGTTTGGAGTTTTGCCCAAAGGACCAGGTTTTCTGGCTTGGGTTCCTTCTCCAGTTCTTTTGACACAAAGCCCCACACCTGCTTCTGGGTCTGATCCATGAGAGGGACTGGAGGCCTCTGAGAAAATGGGTTGGGGTTAAGGATGACAGTTAACATGTGGGAGGGGCCTGGGGAACATTCTGGAAGAGGAAGAACATGTGGGGAAGTTAAGCAGGAAATGCTCCACGGTGTAGATGGGATATAAAGGGCAATCGGGTGTGAGAAACCACGCTGAGCTGATCTGCTTTTTCCCACCAAGCCCAAGTGGCTAAGGGACATGAAGTTGTCCAGTCTGACTGAATGCCACCATCCCTCTCTCCCTCTCCCGAGTCAAGCTGGCCCAGGCATGTGGACAAGATGACAGAATGCAATCACCACTCTTTGCAACAAGCAGGCTGGGTCGAGTTACTATGGCAACAGCAAGACTACGTGAAATCCATGGGGGCTATGCGGATGTGGAGGACAGAAGTCCTCCCCACCCGAGGGAGAGAGGGTGATGGTTGTACTGAAAACTGGCTGGCAGGGGTTGCAGAGAAGAAAGACCTGGGGCAGCCACCTCACACGTACGTACAGGGAGTGAGCTGTGGCCCTCACGATTCATGTCCGTGAACAGATGTACCTTTTTCATGGAGGGATTGTTTGATACCTCATCCCATTTAACCACAAAAGGATTTCTCTAGCCATCTGCGAGGCCAGACACCTCATACCAGCATGTGAGTAAAAGGAGGAGCAGCTAGGACCAGGGCTCTCGACAGGACCACCATTGTCTTTTTCTCTCCTTCTGGGACACAATGTGCCAAACCCAGCCAGAGGCCAGTCTTAGAAACCTACTGATCTGAGAAATGTCCTGTCACCCTCCTTGGTACCTCAGATGTGAGGGTTTGGGGTAGGAGTGGTCATCAGATTGTTCCTCTACTTTTTTCTTCTTATGGAGTCAACTCATAATCTTTCAAAATGATTCATGTTCTTATTCTACAAAAATGTGGAGCATGTGCCCCTTCCTCAGGAAGGGACAGTGGTGCGTGGTAAACGTAGTGATTGATGAACATGGCTCCCTGGTCACCTTGGGAGGGCCTCCCAGAAGGTCTGCCTTGGTGGGTCACCAAGCTCGAGGGCCTGGTCCTCAGATTCTCAGGTTCAGGAACTCAATACAGTCACCCTCTGACAGTTGCATGGTAGTCACAGGCAGAGAAGCTGACCAGAGACCATGTGACAGTGTATTAAAATAATTGCCCAAGTGGCAATGTGGGATGACAGAAAGGTATATTTTGAACCCAGACACCTTGCATGGTGGGCACGAGGATTAAATGACCTGACATATATGCATGTAAGTGCTTAGAACAGAACAGAACACTGTAGAAGTCTTGTTATATTATGATTAAACCTGTACAGTAGTACAGGTTGTGCACTGCACAACTTCCAAAGCTACCATTCACAAAGACTCCAGGGTGAATGGTGTCCCCAGAGTTGTGCAGTGTGCCATCTACATGATTGTACATGGTAGCCCTGAAATATTAATCCTCACCATGCAGGGTTATTATAAAAATTATAGTTAGATGCGTGTGAAGTACCTTTTACATAGAAGGCACTGTAACTCATAGCTGCTGTTATTATTTATACTGGGAGATTTATCTGGCAGTTTAGCAGTGATATTTGCACAGGTGCTTCTTCCTGTTGGGCAGGTTTGCATAGAGACTAAATTTGATTAAAAAGCTCTTGAGGAATTTTGAATAAGTGAAAGGAAGTTGAATGTCATCTCAAGGTTATTTTCATTCCATAGGTATAGAGGGGTCCAGATTCCAAGGACATCACTCTTTGGGTACTGGGACTCATCATTTGGAAAGGGAACCTTCCACTCTGGGCCACAGAAACACTGATGATTCTTTACGCTTCAGCTCTACTCTTTTTTTTTGTTTTTGTTTGTTTGTTTGTTTGTTTTTTGGTCTCTATCATTTGCCCGGAACCTCTCTCTCTACATTACCTCTTGGGCCTGCTACAGTTAGTTAGATAACTGCATCTCTTCCATTAGTTAATCTTTAAATTGGTCTCTTCCTAATGAAATTTTAGGGAAGCCCCATAGGCTCCTTGATGAAATTTGGAAGGCCCCTTAGTCTCGTCAGCCACATTTTTTAGAAATTATTGACTTCAAGCAACATTACAGCCAGAATAATCCACTGGGTATGAAAGTCAAACACCCCATCTCTCTGAGTTCCTTCTCAAGTGATGTTAGACATTTTCCCCATGTTCTAACCAACATGTGCATCCTCTTTTCTGTTCTGCCTTTTCCATGCAGTGTTATTTCATAAACAAAACCTCAATATTAACCATGTTTTAATAGCAAGTTAGTCCAACAAAACAACACTTAGCCCAGTGTGCTATGTCCCTCCAGTGGAGCGTTGGAAGCAGCTTAAAAGCCCAACCAGCAGATATGATGTATGTAAGACATGAGGCCTATGAGGGCACTGGGAGGAACATGAAATAACCACAGAAATGAAATAAACCGTACAATATCAGATGTGCAAGTATCTTGGGGGACTGTCTGGTCCAATCCTTTCATTGTACAATTGTGAAAATTGAGGCCCAGAGAGGGACCACGACATGCCTGAGGCTACGTAATTAATTCACCTCCTCCTTTAGTCAGGGACCAGCTCTGGCAAAGGAGGCGTTTCCTCCGGCCTTTGGGGATCAGGGAAGAAGGGCTCACACAGCGACAGTGATGGATTGCTGCCATGCAGACATCCCCTAGCAGCTCACAGAAGGTCAGATCAGAGGCATCCATCCCCAGGTTCTGTGCTGAAAGCATCCCACAGAGGGGAAGGAAGGGGCCTCGTCCCAGCAAACATGTGGCATTCATCCACTCCCACCCAGAACTGGGAGGTGTGAAAAGACATCCCAAAAGGGAGAACTCAAAAGAGACAGGCAGCTAGGCACTCCTACACGGCTGGCTTCACTACAAAACAGAACCAACCTGGGGGCGATGCCCAGGTAGGAGGAGCCCTGGAAAAGTCACAAACAGCAGCTTCTACATGATTCCCCACCCTCTGTGGAGTCAGCAAGACTGATGTGCAACAGGATGGTGGGACTGCGAATCGCACACTCTCCTAGATGCCAGCATGTATTACCTGAGTGGCTCTATCTAGCTGTATGGTCTTAGGCAAATTGCCTTCCATGCCTCTATTTCTTCATCTGTAAAATGGGCCTAATAATAGGACCTACATCATGGGAGGCTGTGTGGGTGACATGACACTTGGCCCCCAGCCCCAGGAGAGGTAATTAGGGAAATAGTATTGGGCCTGGAGCTGGCCGTTAAGACTATGAGCTTCCCATTTTGCTATTCTTATGAGGGATAGGATAGAGTTCATTGGCCACTCCTGGGCGTCTGTGGATATATGAGTGTTGTGTGTGTGTGTGTGTGTGTGTGTGTGTCTGGTATGCTCAGTGTTTGGCACACTGTGGTCTCGGTAAACACGTAGATATTTGCTGAGCAAGTGTACCAATCACTCAACGTTCAGCCAGCTTGCATACTGTGTGTGTGCCACTTCCCTTCTAAGGGCACATCCCCTCCCTGCTCCTACTTTCTTGTCAAGAGGAACCAGCTAGAGCCTGTACTCTACCAGTGTGTAAGCAGGCTGTGTTAGGAAACTATGTACCTACTACCTCAGGGGGGTGTGTGTGTCTGTGTGTCTGTGTGTCACATGAATGGGTGTCCGTGTGTGTGAGTATATTTTCACCTGAAGTCAAAACCTACTGCCAGATGTCAGCCCACCTGCCTTAGGAAATAACCCCAGGCTGGGACCCCTGTGCACCCCTCTCATCCCCACACCTCCTGGGCTTAGCAATGTCCCCGCCTGGTTTTGGGCTGCACAACTTTGTCCCTTTCCTCTTCTTCCCAGGACAACCCCCTGCAGCCATATCACACTGAACCAGCCCCAGGGACCTGTAAGAACCTTCCTCACATCGTGTGGTGTGGGCCATCTCCATGCTCAGACCCGGGCCCTCCCCACTGGGACACAGCTCAGTGGAGCTCTACAGGAAAGCAAAGACTATCCCTCCCCAAGTATGCCGTGGCACGTGCAAGTATGTGCATATGTGTGTGTGTGTGTGCAGGCCCGTGTGTACTGCCAACACCTGGATTGGTCTCAGGCCGCAGTCAGTGTCTTATGATTATGCCCCAGTGTGATTAATCCAGGATTCCTTTCTGGTGACTGAATCAGTGACCCACTGACCAGCCCACCTGTCTTTGGGAGTATCTACTGAGCAAAGACAGATAACAAAGCACCTTGTAGGGCTTAGAATTCGGGTGGGTGCTGCAGTGTTAGTGCAAGTCCCAAACTCAGAGGAACTTACCAAAAGGCAGACGTCAGCCAGGTGAGGGAGTTACCCAGGCTGGGGGCAGCCAGGGAAGCCTGCATGAGGAAGGCGGAAGTCTTCCAGGACCCGGAGAGTGAGGCAGATTGGTCCTCTTGAAGATGGGCAAAGGCTTTCCAACGGGGAACCAAGCAGGACACCAGGAGGAGGCTGGTATAATCTAACCAATATCTGCAAGCCAACTTAAACGTTACTGAGCACTGTTATTGAGCAAGCAACGCGGGTCCACGTGCGTCCGTACAGCACTTCCAGGAAGCGCACATTCACACACCCACTCGGTGTCCGTGGAGCATCAGATGCGGGCCAGGCACCATGCCAGGCCCAGGAGGGTACAGACAAGGAGAGGACCTTTCACAGATGGGGAAGCTGAGGCCTGAGAGTCTGGCTGTGCATGGTCAGGATCTAAGTAGTCAGGCCTGGAACCCAGGTCAGACTGACTCCAGATGCTATATCCTCAGCATGAAGCGATTATGGAGGGGGGGTGGGGTGAGCCAGGAGGTTGGGGTGCTGGGCTGCCTAGGGGCGTCCTGTAGAGGAGACAGAGAAAATGACAACCTGGGTTAGGACCTGTGGTTTTCCTGAAACGTGTCTCAGAGCTTCCGAGAGATACTGAAACATCGGGGTGAGCAGGAGGGGGGCATGCAGGTGGGTGTCACTGTGGCTGGTGGGCATGGCCGTCTGTCTCCTGACTGCAGACGCCATCTCCAAGGCACCTGGAATCAGTCGGTGAAAGCTGCCCTGGGCCTGAATGCATGAATACATTTATAGGTCATCTCTGTCCTCCAAGTGCCCGTTAATGGCCCCAAAAACCACACGTCTCATTATGGCCAGCAAGGCTTCCCAGCTCTAAAACCCCTTTTGATTTTAAAAACAAAGTCTTAAAATCGTTTTTTTGATGAGAAAAGTATTCATGCTGACATTTCAAAGTGGCGATAGAGGAGGACGGAATTCCCGGTGTTCCCCCCAGCCATGCAGGTGAGGTTGGGGCACGTGAGACTCCAGCAAGAAACGGACTTGCCCACTCCTGTTCCTCGAGATTGCCGTGAGAATCCTTGGTTATCTTAGTCTATCACTGTGCTCCCTCCCCACCGGCAACTGATATTGTCTCTAAAATCACTGTTTTGACAAATCTCACGGAGCCCACAGGCTGCTTAAAGATCTGGGCCATCTCTGGGCTTTAAACCTGGGTGGGGCTATCATTTTCACTTTGCTGCTGTTGGCCCCCAAGTTTCCATCTCCGCCCTGCTCCTCTATCCAAGTTTGCGTTTCCAGCAGCCCTCTGGACAGTTTGACATGATTGCCGCACGGTCTCTTAAGCTTAATTAGCACCCCTCCAAACCTGTGATCGCTCCTGTGGTTCCCTCCCTGCCTCTCATTTATTGAGCGCCCACCTCCTGCAGGCCTGCGGGGTGCTGGGGAGGCGGCTGGGGAAGGACATGGGGAGCCCCTGCCTTAATGGAGTCTAACATCCTCCCATTACTGTCCTTCCAGGTAACTCTGGCAAAAACAACAAGGAATCATGTTAAATGTTCCTCTCCATAGCCCCCTCTCCCCCAGGTATCAAGTGCTCTCAATGTTAGCTCCATGACTGTCCAATCTGTCCCGTCCTCTTCTCTACCCCATCCTGATTCAGACCCTCGTTGTCACTGGAGTGGATTAGTGAGCCCTTGCTGAACTTCCTGGCTCTGGAGCATCTTCCCCCAGGTTTTGGAGGCCCCTGGTATTATTCTAAATTCCACGGGGGCCACTGTCTTCAGAATAAAGACCAGACTCCTTCCCCTGACATCAGGGCCTGGTGCCTTAGTGCTCTGACCCTGGAGCCCACACCCTTTACCACGCTCCCCCAGGGGCCCAGGAGGTCATGAGTGGGAGTTCAGCTGTGAGGTTGCTGTGTCCCTCTCGGCCTCCAGCACAAAGCCAGGTGCGTGGGGCAGGTTGCCAGTGTTGATCATTAATGACTGACGGATCCATTGGCTACAGAGTTGAAGGGAGGTAGAGGAAAGAAAAGAGAGGAAGACCTGCTGAGTAGACAAAGAGAGGAGATTCCACGGTCCCCTTAAATCAAGTACTTTCCTTCCTACCAACCCCCAGCTGTCTCCACTGAAATGGGACACTCTTTTTCCTCCTGTATTCATTTCCTAGGGCTGTTGTTACAAAGTGCCACACACTGGGTGGTTTAAAACGAGAAAAGTGTATTCGCTCACAGTTCTGGAGGCCAGAAGTCCGAAATTAAGATACTGGCAGGGTCACGCTCCCTCTGAAACCTATGAGAAGTATCCTTCCTGCCTCTTCCAGCTTCTGGGGGTTCCAGGTGTTCCTTGGCTTGTGGCAGCATCACTCCAAACTGTGCCTCCGTCTTCAAGTGACCTTCTCCCCCTTGTCTCTCTGTCTTCTCTTCTGATAAGGTCACTGGTCGCATTGGATCAGGGCCCACCCTAATGCTCTCATCTTAACTTTATTACATCTGCAAAGACCCTATTTCCAATAAAGTCACATTCACAGGTCCCCAGCGGGTATGACTTAATATATCTTTTGGGGGGACTTAATTCAACCCATAAAATCACCTATTCATCAGATGGTAACACGTAAGAATGTAGGTCCTTAATAGCACCAAAGACCTTGTAATCATCCACTACCAAGATAAAAACCCCTGGGTTTGTGACAGGCTCGAAGAAGTACTGCTTTCTGAGTCGACATTGTCACATGATGAATCCCTAGTTCTTCAAGATGTTTAACTTATGTCATTTTGAGACACACGAATTGACAGCTGGGGGTGAAGACAGACAGTGAACAAGAGAAGAGCGCGTGAAGGAGCCTCAGGGCTGGGGGTGCAGCTGTGGGGAGTCACGGCTGTGACAGCTGCTTATGAGACCTTCCCAGGTGTTCTGTGCCACGTGGTCCCCCCCAAGGTTCTTCCCCCCCTTTTCCCTGACCACGTCCAGTGTGGGATTGGCTGATGTTGACCCTCTTCAAGCAGGGAAACCGTGTTTTTCAAAATGAGACTTGCCCACCCAGCGTTATCTGTCGCTTCCCCATGGACTGCCTCAGTTTACCCTTCCATTAAATTAGGAAACTAATAACACATAAATTTAAAGGTGAATATGTGCCTCCCCGGTCATGACCCTGGGTGTCTCCAGGTGTGTCTGGGGAGTCCTGGCTGCCCTCTGAACACCCAGGTAAGTCTAGCTGCAGCGGAGAACTTAAAGGGCTTTGCTTCTCTGTCTGAGGATCCTGGCTGCTATGTCTGGGCTTCTGCACAGCGTCTAGAAAACTCACTGCCTTCTCATTGGATATGAGGGAAAGACTGTGGATGGAATGTCAACTATATAATAGGAACATTGCTGGAAAATGTTGTTAAATAACAATAAACCTGTGAGGTGGCTATTACTATTAAATCCATTTTACAGATGAGGAAACTGAGGCCAGGGCATCAAGGTACCTCACCTACCTTGACATGGCTTATAAGTGGTGGAGTTGGGTCAGTCATGCAGGCTTCTGGCCCTTGTGAACCTGGTGCTGTGTCTGGGTCCAAGTGCCAGCCTTCATCGCCAGCCTGAGCAGCGTTGCTACATCCAGTCCTCACTCTTGGGGTACTGGAGGTGGTGGCAGCAGGAGCACTGTTCCCGGTTTCTCTGTCTCTGCCATTTCAGGTGAACCGGTTTAACCAGTGCTCAGCAGGCCAGCAGGAAATAGCTCTTGGCCATTCTCCAAGAGCTGTTTGTGATTTATGTATCACACAGGGTGCTGAAGCCACAGGGCCACACTTCCCCCAGCTCTCTCTTCATGTCTCCTTTGCTGCCCCAACTGGGATTCTGGGACCAGAGCAAACACGGGTTTGCTCAGTCTCGGGCTTAGGAAGACAGTGAAGGTGGGAGTTATCTCCAGCCCCTGGCTTCCACAGGCCTCCCCCAGCCCCTCCCCAAGCCTTCATGTGACCAGACAGAGCTTGGGATGCAGCAAGGAAGGCCCAGCACAGACTGGAGGGGAGCACCAGCCCTGGGCTTGGCTGACACCCACTCAGGGCCGGGGGCTTGTGGACCAAGGGCAGGAGTGAGGGTGGAAGGAAGGAGAACAGTCCCTCCAGAGAGCTGCCCTGCAAGTGGGGGGGGGGGTCCCGCCTCATCTGCTGGTCACCCTTCACCCCTCCCTTCCTCGCTCTTCCTCGCTTCTTTCTCCTTTACTCTCTCCATCCCTGTATCCACTCTTCTTTCCTCATCTTGCCATAATTTCTATCTCTGCCAAGAAGGCTTGGCCCCTGTCTTTTTGTCTCTTTATCTCTCTCCCTCACTTGCTTTCTTCCTAAACAAATCCCAGCACCCCTGGGCTCTAGGACTGGGTTGTGAACTAGAACATCCCTCCCACCTACCTCAAGCAGGATCAGTCCAGGGTCAAGTCAAATCAGGAGCCCTTGGTGCATGCTCACCACAGGAGACCTGGCTCTGCTCTGTTTCTGCATCTAACACTGGGGACATGCCTTGGGGACATTTCTTCCTTTTCTACTTCCTATGTACTGGACTAGATGCTCTTATGTCATCTCCCAGCACCAACACTCTGTCATTCTAGGGAAATGGGCTTAAGGGAGAGGAAGAGGTTCCAGGTTGCAAGTCCACAGACCCCTCTTCTCTCCTTCTGCCTCTTGGGGGTTCCTGGCAGAGGTTCCAAGCGCTCCAAGCACTGCAGCCTGTAGGAGGCTCTCTTAGTGTCTCACGTTTGACGTCCCGTTTTTGTGGCTCCGTAGCCCACTTTCTTTGGGCAGAACTTCACTGATAGGCATGACCAGCTATGCACGTGTTCTTGCAAGAATCTGCCTGTGGCCCCAGCAAAGCATTTGTGCTGTCCCCCATTCTCAAGCCCAGCACCCCTGGATGGCAGGGGGCCTGAGTGGGGACCTTGCTGAGGGTTGGTGAGGCGGGGCAGGACTGAGGGACGGGACACCTGGAGGCAGAGACATGAGATGGAAGCTCTTTTCTACGAGACACTCTTGCCTGGAGCCTGGAATACAGGAGGACTCTCAGCTTTGGAATTTCTCTGGGGAATGGAGCCCAACCCACCTATTTAAAGAAAATGAGCTCCAGAAAGGAAAATGAAGCCCAGAGAGATTTTTTTTGCCCGGTACATAGTATAAATCTCGACTGGCTCCAAAGCAAGGAGGAGAAATCTCATCCATAACCTTGATGAAGTGGAAACTTAATAAAGCCCAGACCAGCCCAGTGAGGGCTCAATTAGTGGCAGGAAGAGAGCATTGCTCCCTCCTTTCTCTTTGGGCTGTGGGAACTAGGGAGCTTGGCCTTCCCCCCCCGCCCCCCGCAAAGAAAGTCCTGGCTCAAGTTTAACCATTCAACTGGCTGCCTCTAACTCAAGGACTGTCTTCGAACACATCAGAGATAGGAAGTGTCTTCTTTCTCTCTCTCTCCCTCTCTCCCTCCTTCCTTCCTCCCTTGCTTGCCATGCTTGCTTGTGTGCGTGTGTGCATGTGTATTATCAGTCACAGCGCACTCACCATCAGCCCATGCAGGGCCTCTCTCTTGTCCACACTCCTCACTCCCACTGCCCCCCATCCTTCATAGGCCATCACTTCATCCTTTGAGGTATACCCTGGAGTTGTATTTGTGTGGTTATGTCATTTTAATTTTCACACAGGTGGTTGCATTATAGACTCTGTTCTTTGTCTTATTGGGGTCTCAGGTGTGTCTCCACCACTGAGTTTCTGTGACCAACCAGATCTGGGACCCAGGTTGCTGACCAGCAGTGCTGGAGACACCAGCTGTATGGACAGACTCTTCAAAGTGCTGAAACTTTATTTTTAATAGCCCAAAACGGGAAACACCATCAGTGGTAGAATGAGTAAACTTATTGTAGTACATTTAGGTAATGGAATACTGCATAGTAACGGAAAAGAACAACCACAAAAAGAGCATCATAAACAAATTTCATATGCAACATGTTGAGTGAAAGAAACCAGAAATAAAAGAGTTCATTCCATCTCTATGAAGTTTAAAATCCTGAATAGAGAAACCCATAGAGTCAGAAAGTAGCTTAATGGTTGCCAGGGGGCAAAGGGCAGGGAAGAGCAAACAGGGAATGACTGTTAATTGGCCCAGGGTTTCTTTCTGGAGTGATGAAAATGTTCTGAATTAGATAGTGGTAATGGCTGCACAGTGGCACAACAATATACTTAAAACTACTGAAACTTTAAAACTGAATTTGTGGAATGTGAATTATCTCAATAAAGCTGTTATAAAAAATTCATTGAGATGTACACTTAAGATTTTGCATGTTACCATATATAAGTTATACATCACTAAATAAATTTACCCAAAAGCAGAAGTTTAAAAAAATCAGTGCTAAGAGTTAAAAAAGTGAAACACAAGTCCATAATACTGTACTCTGTGTATAAAATCATATGCATACAAAGCAACATTGCATTTCTATAAGGATTCACGCTAACCCAAGGAAACTAGATTGTCCCTCAGGGAATCCTAATTTCTGCTTCTGACTTGAGTTCTCCTCTAAACCTTAGACATGGGGTGCTGGGCCCAATTCCTACCCAGACCCCACTGAACTCATTTCCCTGGGCTGAATCCAGGTCCCTGAAGTCCTTTCCACTGTCTGTGAACAAGGTTCCCGGGGCAACCAATGCCCCACTTGCCTTCTGAATTGAATCTTTTCTTGGAATATTTTTTACTAACTCCAAATATCCTGGTACATGTGATTGTCCAAACTTTCCATGAGATCTACATGCCCTGTGGGCATGTTAACCAGGACCATCTGGCCTCCAGGGCAACCCTCTGTGCTGGGTCAGTTTCCCAAGCCCACTCCCAGCCTAAGGAGTGTGTCTCCACCCTCCTGGCTAGCTGAGAGATACTCAGGATCCAGCGTAATTGATACCCTAGTCTGCTGGTGCCCAGGCACAGATGCCCAGGGAGCAGGAGGGCTGTGTGCATGGCCTCACTGTACTGATAGAAGGAACACCTTGTCACACAGTGCTGTAGACTATGTCTGGGGCATTTGGAATGGCAGACACTGGCATTTGTCTTATCAAATGAATGGACTGGCAATGAGCAATCCCCTTGATGGTCCAGATATTGATTTATCTCGAGCCTCCCTCAAGAGGCTCTTTACTACAGTGTAGACCTCACTGAAGAGACTTGTACAATTACTGTATGTGTTGATTGAGCCTCTTAGTTGCAGACAACAGAGTCCTTTCTAGGTAGTTTAAACAGAGAGCAGTTTAGTAAGGATATGGAAAGCTCACAAAATCATCAGGAGTGCTTAAGAAACAGTCTTATACTCAGCTGCTGGAAACAAATCCTGGGACAAACCTTAGACCTGGCCTGCTAAGGGGATCTATGTCTCTGTAACAGTTGGCAAGCTGCCATCACCTTGACCACAAAACCACACCAGCAAAATGGGTGTCCCCCCGCATCTCTCATTTAACTCAGTCCCCAATCAAAGCTGCCATTGCACCTAATTAGCACTCATATTGGAGTTAGAAATAGGGTAACCAGCCATCATAGTTTGCCTGGCACTGGGGGTTTTCCAAAATGCAGGCCTTTCAGTACTAAAATCAGAAAAGTCCCAGGCAAACCAGAATGTGTTGGTCACTGTAGGTAGGAAATGTGGTGCTTTTGGATTCTACACTGGGAATCTGTCAAAACATGAAGAGGAGGTCAGGTGATTTGGGGCAGCCACAATGACAGATCATGTCTAAACTGCATGATAAAAATAATACGTTAAAATCAACAGATACTGAGTATTTACTCTAGGCATGTGCATGTAAATGCTTTATCATTACTATTGTTATTATTTTACTATCATTATCTCACTTAATCTTCCCCACAAACGCATGAAAGCATATTATTTGTCCAATGTTGTTGTAGGTCCTGCTCTCATGTATCTTACATTGTTGTGGGGATACAGACAAGAAACAAAGAAAAATACACACTCAGGGGTGTGTTAAAGTGTAACAAAGAGACAGGGTGCTAGAGAGAGTTATGGGGCAGAGGTGGCTACTTTAGTTAGGGTGATCCGAGTTCAGGGAAGGCATTTCTGAGGAGGTGACATTTGAGCTGAGACTTGAGAGACGACAGGGAGCCAGACACACAGCGATCTAGGGAAAGGATGTTCTAGCCAGAGGACAGCAAGTGCAAAAGCCTCGCGGTGAGAATGAAGCTTTGCCCCCTCAGGGAACAAAAGAGAGCTCAGTGTGGCTGCAACAGAGCAAGGGAGAACAGAGGGTGGTATAAAAAGAGATTCGGATCTGGTAGAGGATGGTAAAGAGTGTGGATTTCATTTTAAGATCAATGGGAAACTAGTGGAGTGTTTTAAGCAGAGGAGTGGAATGATCTGATTTTCATTTTGTATCCAAGGTCACAAAGCTGGTGAATGAGAAATGAAATTTGAAGTCAGATACTTATCACTACAGAGCCCTGTTCTCAATGACGGTGTGAGCTGACTCCATCCAGGACTAATTAGGAAGTGACCCTGTCTATTTCTCTTCACCCATGTTTATTCTATGTGTCTACACATGTCTGTGTTGCTTCTACAGCACTGGTTCTCAACTGGGGTGATTTTTGCTCCCCAGGGACATTAGGCAATGCTTGGAGATATTTTTAGTTGTTACAGCTTGGGGTGCGGTTGCTGCTGGCATCCAGTGGGTAGAGGCCAGAGATGCTGGTAAACATCCTTTTTTTTTTTTTTTATTTAAGTAAAATTGCTTTACAATGTGTGTTAGTTTCTGCTGTACAATGAAGTGAATCAGCTATATGTATACCTATATCCCCTCCCTCTTGGACCTTCCTCCCACCCCACCCCCCATCCCACCCATCTAGGTCATCACAGAGCACCGAGCTGAGCTCCCTGTTCTATTGGCAGGTTCTCACTAGCTCTCTATTTTACACCCGGTAGTGTATTTATGTCAAACCTAATCTCCCAATTCATCCCACCCTCCCCTTCCCCCACTGTGTCCATATGTCCGTTCTCTATGTTTATGTCTCTATTCCTGCCCAATGAATAGGTTCATCTGTACCATTTTTCTAGATTCCACATATATGTGTTAATATACGATATTTGTTTTTCTCTTTCTGGCTTACTTCACTCTGTATGACAGTCTCTAGATCCACCCACGTCTCAACAAATGACCCAATTTCATTCCTTTTTACGGCTGAATAATATTCCATTGTATATATGTACCACATCTTCTTTATCCATTCATCTATCGCTGGACATTTAGGTTGTTTCCATGTCCTGGCTATTGTAAATAGTGCTGCAATGAACATTGGGGTACATGTGTCCTTTTGAATTATGGTTTTCTCAGGGTATATGCCCAGTAGTGGGATTGCTGGGTCATATGGTGGTTCTACTTTTAGTTTTTTAAGGAACCTCCATACTATTCTCCATAGTGGCTGTATCAATTTACATTCCCACCAACAGTGCAAGAAGGTTCCCTTTTCTCCACACCCTCTCCAGCATTTATTGTTTGTAGATTTTTGATGATGGCCATTCTGACCAGTGTGAAGTGATACCTCATTGCAGTTTTGATTTGCATTTCTCTAATAATTAGTGACGTTGAGCATCTTTTCATGTGTCTCTTGGCCATCTGTATGTCTTCTTTGGTGAAATGTCTATTTAGGTCTTCCACCCATTTTTTGATTGGGTTGTTTTTTTTTGATACTGAGCTCCATGAACTGCTTGTATATTTTGGAGATTAATCCTTTGTCCGTTGCTTCTTTTGCAAATATTTTCTCCCATTCTGAGGGTTGTCTTTTTGTCTTGTTTATGGTTTCCTTTGCTGTGCAAAAGCTTTGAAGTTTCATTAGGTCCCATTTGTTTATTTTTGTTTTTATTTTCTAGGAGGTGGATCAGAAAAGATCTTGCTGTGGTTTATGTCAAAGAGTGTTTTTCCTATGTTTTCCTCTAAGAGTTTTATAGTGTCCAGTCTTACATGTAGGTGCTTAATCCATTTGGAGTTTATTTTTGTGTGTAGTGTTATGTAGTGTTCTAATTTCATTCTTTTACATGTAGCTGTCCAGTTTTCCCAGCACCACTTATTGAAGAGACTGTCTTTTCTCCATTGTATACTCTTGCCTCCTTTATCATAGATTAGTTGACCATAGGTGCGTGGGTTTATCTCTGGGCTTTCTATCCTGGTCCATTGATCTATATTTCTGTTTTTGTGCCAGTACCATACTGTCTTTTTATAATTTTTTTTTTAAACTTTGGGTTTATTTATTTATTTATTTACTTATTTATTTATGGCTGTGTTGGGTCTTCGTTTCTGTGCAAGGGCTTCCTCTAGTTGCGGCAAATGGGGGCCACTCTTCATTGCGGTGCGTGGGCCTCTCACTATCACGGCCTCTCTTGTTGCGGAGCACAGGCTCCAGACGCGCAGGCTCAGTAACTGTGGCTCACGGGCCTAGTTGCTCCATGGCATGTGGGATCCTCCCAGACCAGGGCTCGAACCCGAGTCCCCTGCATTGGCAGGCAGATTCTCAACCACTGCACCACCAGGGAAGCCCCCATACTGTCTTGATTACGGTACCTTTGTAATATAGTTTGAAGTCGGGGAGCCTGATTCCTCCAGCTCCATTTTTCTTTCTCAAGATTGCTTTGACTATTCGGGGTCTTTTTTGTTTCCAATCAGACTGTAAAAGTTTTTGTTCTAATTCTGTGAAGAATGTCATTGGTAATTTGATAGGGATTGCATTGAATCTGTAGATTGCTTTGGGTAATATAGCCATTTTCACAATATTGATTCTTCCAGTCCAAGAACATGGTATATTTCTCCATCTGTTTATGTCATCTTTGATTTCTTTCATCAGTGTTTTATAGTTTTCTGAGTACAATTCTTTTGCCTCCTTAGGTAGGTTTATTCCTAGGTATTTTATTCTTTTTGCTGCAATGGTAAATGGGATTGTTTCCTTAATTTCTCTTTCTGATTTTTTTTTTTGTTAGTGTATAGGAATGCCAGAGATTTCTGTGCATTAATTTTGTATCCTGCAACCTCACCAAATTCATTGATTAGTTCTAGTAGTTTTCTAGTGGCATCTTTAGGATTTTCTATGTATAGTATCATGTCATCTGCAAACAGTGACAGTTTTACTTCTTTTCCAATTTGGATTCCTTTTATTTCTTTTTCTTCTCTGGTTACAATGGCTAGGACTTCCAAAACTATGTTGAATAAGAGTGGTAAGAGTGAACATCTTTGCCTTGTTCCTGATCTTAGTGGAAATGTTTTCAGTTTTTCACCATTGAGTATGATGTTTGCTGTGGGTTTTTCATATATGGCCTGTATTATGTTGAGGTAGGTTCCCTCTATGCCCATTTTCTGAAGAGTTTTTATCATAAATGGGTGTTGAATTTTGTCAAAAGCTTTTTCTGCATCTATTAGATGATCATATGGTTTTTATTCCTTAATTTGTTAATATAGTGTATCACATTGATTGATTTGCATATATTGAAGAATCCTTGCATCCCTGGGTTAAATCTCACTTGATCATGGTGTATGATCCTTTTAATGTGTTGTTGGATTCTGTTTGCTAGTATTTTGTTCAGGATTTTTGCATCTATATTCATCAGTGATATTGGTTTGTAATTTTCTTTTTTTGTTATGTCTTTTTCTGGTTTTGGTATCAGGGTGGCTTTGTAGAATGAATTTGGGAGTGTTCCTCCCTCTGCAATTTTTTAGAAGAGTTTGAAAAGGATAGGTGTTAGCTGTTCTCTAGATGTTTGATAGAATTCATCTGTGAAGCCATCTGGTCCTGTACTTTTGTGTGTTGGAAGATTTTTAAATACAGTTTCAATTTCATTACTTGTGATAGGTCTGTTTATATTTTCTAATTCTTCCTGGTTCAGTCTTGGAAAATTGTACCTTTCCAAGAATTTGCCCATTTCTTCCAGGTTGTCCATTTGATTGGCATATAGTTGCTTTTATAACCTTTTGTCCATTTCTTCCAGGTTGTCCATTTGATTGGCATATAGTTGCTTTTATAATCCTTTGTATTTCTGTGGTGTCAGTTGTGATTTCTCCTTTTTTATTTCTAATTTTATTGATTTGTGTCCTCTCCCTTTTTTTCTTGATGAGTCTGGCTAAAGGTTTATCACTTTTGTTTATCTTCTCAAAGAACCAACTTTTAGTTTTATTGGTCTTTGCTATTGTTTTCGTCATTTCTATTTCATTTATTTCTGCTCTGATCTTTATGATTTCTTTCTTTCTACTGACTTTGGGTTTTCTTTGTTCTTCTTTCTCCAGTTGCTTTAGGTGTAAGGTTAGATGGTTTATTTGAGATTTTTCTTGTTTCTTGAGGTGAGATTGAATTGCTATAAACTTCCCTCTTAGAACTGCTTTTGCTGGGTCCCATAGATTTTGAGTCATTGTGTTTTCATTGTCATTTATTTCTATGTATTTTTAAATTTCTTCTTTAATTTCTTCAGCCATCTCTTAGTTATTTAGTAGCACACTGTCTAACCTCCATATATTTGTGCTTTTTACAGGTAAATGTGTTTTTTATAGGCAATGCTTGGATATATTTTTAGTTGTTACAACTTGGGGTGGGGCTGCTGCTGGCATCCAGTGGGCAGAGGCCAGAGATGCTGGTAAACATCCTGCAATGCACACGACAGCCCCTCAACAAAGAATTATGCAAAATGTCAATATTACTCTATAGTGACTAGCACAGTCATTTCATTTTCTCTTGAGTGTGGTGACCGGTCAACTCAAATGAAATCTGAGGCTCCTTCCAGTTCTCTTAATATGTGTTCTCTTCTTCGGAGACAGTTCTTCAAAGCAGGCAGCATGCCTTGTGCTGTTTCCCAGTTCCCAAGCAGCCAGACAGGGGACAGTACACCAAGCAGTTCCCGCTGATAGAGAGGAGTCCACGAGCTCTCCTCCCAACGCTCAGGTCTGGCCATTGGAGCTGGGAATGTTGGTGGGTGACTCTCTGCCCCTTACGCTCTGCACAGCTGTATTCGCATATGGTGCGTCTGCTCCTGTGGTCTGCTCCCTGCAGTGACATCTGAACACATCATCCCTGCTGCACACCCGTGTACCCTTTCCAATGCCTGCGTAGTCACTGTTCCCACATGCTCCAGGAGGCCACAGGAGCAGACCACGAACCACGCGGTGCATGTGGCTATGGAGACGCCCCACTCACACTACCCAGATGGACAAGGCTTTGGAGACACTTGGTGCACGCGATGCACTCCCACTTACCAACGCCGTAGGTGGCACGTCATCTGAGCCACCCACTATACTAAGCACTTTAATACATCATCTTTTTATTTGGTTTCCTTCCAAAGCAAACCTGGAAGCCAAATTTGGGAGCCAAAATTTAGGAGCAAGTAGTTTGGTTGGTAAGTGGTCCAACAATGACTATACAGGAATGGGGAACTAAGACAGCAAAGGGAGAGGAGCCCATGGAGCGTGTTCATGACGGAGTTACTGCTCCAGGCAGCTGGGGCTGGTGCCCACAGGGGCCTCTGCGAGACCACGTGCAATGAGCCTCAGGGCTGTCCCCCACCCTGAGGAGAGGAAGCTGGGATGTTTAGCCACCAGTTTCTGTCCCTCATTGCGGGGTGTTCACAGGACATCAGCTCCTTGCATGTCCCGCCTCCTGCAGCCCAGACACTGCCAGCCCCAAGAGAGCACTGTCAGGCAGAGAGACACCGAAAGCAGGGGACAGGTAGGGGCACCACATGCAGGTAACCTCCAGGTAGGCTGAGGGGAGGTAGGCAGCATACCAAGAGCATCTGCCGCATCTCCCAATCCACTAAGGAAGGTATTAGGATGACTCCATTTTAAATGAAGCAATAGGGGTTGGAAGAGGTTACATTAACTTGCCTAAGGCCACCGGTCAATGAAGTGTGGAACCAGGATTCAAACCCATGCCTATCTGAGGGCAAAGCCCACATTCTTACCCATTGTATTAGCTTCCTGGGGCCGCCATCACAAAGTACCACAGACTAGATGGCTTAAACAACAGAAATGTATTGCCTCACAGTTCTGGAAGCTAGAAGTCTGAGATCAAGGTGTCAGCAGGGTTGATTCCTTCTGGAAGGCTCTGAAGGAGAGTCTTCCATGCCTCTCTCCTAGCTTCTGGTGATTTCTGGCAATCTTTGGGGTTCCTTAGCTTGTAGATGCCTCACCCTCATCTCTGCTTTCATCTTCACATGGCATTCTCCCTGTGCGCCTGTCTCTGTGTCCAAATGTCTCCTTTTTTTTTTTTTCCAGCCATGCTGCGCGGCTTGCAGGATCTTAGTTCCCCGACCAGGAATCGAATCCGTGCTCCCTGCAGTGGAAGCATGGAGTCCTAACCACTGGACCACCAGGGAATTCCCCAAATATCCCCTTTTCATAAAGACATCAGTCATATCGGATTGGGGTCCACTCCCATGACCTCATCTTAACTAACTACATTGCAATAACCCTATTTCCAAATAAGATCACATTCACAGGTACTGGGGATTACAACTTTAAAATATGAATTAAACCATGAATTTTGAGGGAACACAGTTCATCCCATAACACCACCATGCTTGCTGCTGTCCCTCCATTCTCCACGGGCCCTTATTCTGCACGTCCTTTTTTCATCCTTTGAGCTTGTCCACTGCATCCTGGACAGAGCACCCTTTAGCTTATGTCCCCAGCTGCTCTTGGTGGCCCTACCCATCAGCAGTGGGTGTGACTAGGTCACAGCCAGAGGGCAGAGGACTGAGAGGGGTGGAAGAAATCTGGGAGAAGGGCTCAGTGAAAGGGCTTGGGCCCGAGGTCTACCTCGCTGTCACCTTAATCACCGAGATTCAATCATCAGATACAATAAAGAGAAGTATTATGGAAATAAAACAGTGCCAAAAATCTTTCTAAAATTGCAAGTGCGTGCAATGAGCAGTCTGGGTTTATGAAGAACAAATTATGCCAGACACACTTGATTGTGCCTTTGAGGGAACTAAGAAATTAAGGGACGGGAAGGATGGGAGAGATGCAATACATCTTGATTTTAATACAGCAATTGATACATTGTTTTGTGGAATTGTCCCTGCAAAATTAATTCAAATTGGCTTGGGGAGGAGAATTGTCCCTGGGGTTGAAAACCAGTGGAAGCATAAACAAACAAATAATGATTAAAGGAGAAAACCAAAGACCACAGCCCAGAGGTAGGGAAAGGAGGGGGGTGATGGGAGATGCGGAAGGCCTGACTTTTCTGTCAGACTCAGAAGTGCATGGAGGTGCAGGAACAGAGCTGGGTGTCTGTTTCGGGAGGCGAAGGGTTTGACCAGGAGCCTGACAGGCAGTGGGGTCCACCCTGGCTTTCCACCTCTTGCGTCACATCGCCTACCCAAAGAGATTGGGAAACTGGAGGCTGTACCCTGAAGAAACCCACAACCTGGATGGGGTAAACTTATTAAAAAACAAATACGTTATACAGTTGACTTCAGGAGCAAAGCCAGGTACTAAGTCTTGAGCTAAGTTTTTGCTTTTACAAATGCAGAGCAATTGAAGCGCAGTCACCCATTCTTCAGAACCGTAGAAGCCTGACTTGGGCTCAGAGTGTTGGAGCTGGGAGGGGCCTTGGTGAAGGGGCCCCTCCCTGCACAGATGGGGAGACTCAGACCCACAGAGAGAGAAGAATGCAGCCTGTTAGAAATGCAGATTCCTGGGCCCAGGACTCAGAGGTTCTGACTTTCGTGGAGCTGGGATAAGGCCCAGGAACCATCATTTCTAACAGGTTGACCAGAGGCGATTCTGGCCTATGGAGAATCTCTGGCCCACAGTCACACCTGCTCCTTCCTTCCGTAACTTTTTATTTCTTCCCTTCCTTCCCTTTTCTTTCTCTTCCTTCCTTCCTTCCTTTCTTCCTTCCTTCCCACCAGAACATGTTGTTGTGTGCCTCCCTTAAGGAAGGTATCATCCCAGGTTCCAGGGATGCAGAGGTGAAGATGACTACCATCTTTGAGATGTGGACGGTTAGAATACTGAGTGGGAGAGCTTATAGGAAGCGTGTGGGACGGAGGTCATGTTCAAAGACACTATGCAAACACCACCCACAAAATCCAGACAGTTGGAAACTATAGGATAAAGACCTGGTTTCCTCAATAAATACACTGCCAGGGGCAAAAATAAGAGGGAGGGAGATGCTACAGATTAAAGTGGACTGAAGGAACATATCAATCACTTGCAATGTGAGACCTCATCTGGATCCTGATCTGCACAAACTGACTGTTAAAAAGAGCATTTATGAGATAATCAGAAAAATGTGAACATCTGTGGCTATTCGATAATTTTAAGCAATTTTAAGTTACTTACATTGTGCTTATTTTTTTAAACAGTCCTTATCTTTTAGACATAGATACTGAAATGTTCATGAATGAGCTGATAACTTCAGACTAACCCAGTGTGTGTGTGTGTGTGTGTGCGTGTGTGTGTGTGCGCGCATGTGTGTGTGAGAGAGAGAGAGACAAGGTTGTCCGTGAGTTGACAATTGTTGAAGCTGATCATGGGTATGTAGGAGTTCATTACACTATTCTCTCTATTTTGTATATGTCTGAAATCTTCATAATAGAAGTGAAAGAAAGAAAGAGAGAAAGAAAGAGAGAAAGAAAGAAAGAAAGAAAGAAAGAAAGAAAGAAAGAAAGAAAGAAAGAAAGAAAGAAAGAAAGAAAGAAAGAAAGAAAGAAAGAAAGAAAGAAAGAAAGAAAGAAAGAAAGAAAGAAAGAAGGAAAGAAAGAAGGAAAGAAAGAGAAAGAAGGAAGGAAGGAAGGGGTGGAGGGAGGGAGGGAGGGAGGAAGGAAATGCAGGTGACAAGTAAGTAGTGGATGAAATCATAGACTGATGACCAGACAGGATGCTTCAGGGAGGGTGTCCTGCTCTGGTGGCCAGGCTCAGCTCAGAAAAAGATAAGTACTGGCCAGGCCAGGAAGCAAGGAAAGGGAAGGTGGGATCCCTCCTTGTAGAGGAGGCCAAGAGAGAGAAACAGAGACCTGATCGTCCAGAGCTGGCAGTGTTGTTCTCAGGAGCCCGGGATGCTGGGGGGTGAGGGGAGAAACCAAAGAATCTCAGACAAGGGAGGCGTGGAGAGACGGAGACACACATTTTGCTCAGCTCCCTTGGGCTTCTCTGTGGAGATTGGACCGGGATGGGGAGACCAAATGAGCGAAAACAAGTTACAGCCATTGCAAGGGTTCAGGTGGGAGTGAGAAGCGTCTGAACTAAAGCACGGCAGTGGGAAGGGGTCTCTGGAGAGATTTAGGACATAGAATCCACAGGGCTTAGGGTCGGGTTGAAGGGAGGTGTTCGGGGTGACTCCTGTGTTTCCTGTTGGTAATATCATCTCTCGGCCATGATGGGGCACACAGGCAGAGGACCAGGAGGATGAGAGTGGAGCGATTCATCTGGACACCTTGCGTTGTGGGACAGCCATGGCAAGATGTTTCACAAGTAGTTGGCTGTGCAAGACTGCAGCTCCAAGGAGGGGTTTAAACCAGAGGATGGACAAGATCACCCTGAGGAAAAGGAGAAGAGGAGAGGGGAGGAGGAGGGGAGAGGAGGGAAGGGAAGAGAAGGAAGCTGAGGTCAGTGTCTTGGCAAACCACTGATATCTAAGGGAGCTGCTGGCACAAAGAGCCTGCACGCGATCCCGGTCTCCTGCCTGTACTGCACCAGCTGCCCTCCTACAACTTCTCCACTCAAGTTTCCAGGTTTGCTGGGTTAACGTTGACTGTCGCAGTTCCCTCCCTCACCATTCCTGCCAAGCGACTCCTGCACCTGTCTGTGGACCCGCTCTTGCTCAGGATGCTGAGGGATGCCTCCATGACCAAAGCCCTTTTTTCTTGCTGTCAGCTCTGCGGTCCTCTCCCATGTATGGTTTCTCTGCTCCAGCCTTCCACACGCTCTAGAGTTCACCAGACCTGGGGTGAAGTCCTGGCTCAGCCGCCAGGTTTTTGTATAAACTTGGACATTTATTTCACCTCTCTAAGCCCTTCTCACCTGTAAAATGGGGGTGAGAATCATACGAACCTCATAAGTACCATACTGCATGGATAGCGCCTAGCTGGATGCTTTACAAATGTGGTTTTCCTTGTTATTATTATCCTCCGTGTTCTCACAGACCTGTCTCCCGGACACCTGAGCAGCCCCTGTTCTTCCCCAGGAGCACCTGCAGACAGCACCTGGCCCCTCTTTTCCTGAGTGCTGAGCACCTGGCTGGCCCTCCCCTCTCATGGTGACATTCCCCTATCTCTTGGGCATCTCTTGGCAACTCGCAGGTCTGGCTCCCCTGCCTAATTCTGAATGTTGGCCTCCTCCTTGCCCCAAACCAACACCTTCTGAGAACCGTGGTCCAACAGGACCTAAAGAGTGTCCAGTGATCTCAAGGCCCTTCATATACTTGTCAAAAAATTGACAGAACACAGCAATGTTTGTGATACTGATTTTCCCACCTTTCAGCTATTAAAGTGCTTGAGAGATAAAGGAAGACTTTGCAGAGATACTACCCCCTCTAACCCCCTCATGAACATAGCAGTGATCCCAAAGCGGGATTGGGCTGACCCCTGGGGATGGGGCTGCCTGGCCAGAGCAAGCAAAGCCACACTTCCCATTCTCTTGGCAAAAACAAGATAAGAAAAGCCATTGGGTTCATGAAAATAGCCTCCCTCTCCTCCAAGCTATCCCTAGACATTATGGAGACAGCCACTTTCTAAAGCATTTATTCAAGAGCCATTTACAGGGAGCCCACCACAAGGCAGGCACTAAATGCTGAAATTTAATTTATTTCCTGTATTAAATCTCAGGAAAGATTGGGAAGACTTGTCAGCGAGGCCTCCAGGTAAAATTTCTGTGCCTTTACAGAATAACATGTGCATTGTTTGGTGTGCTATTTATTGCTCCTGTTGCTTCCTTGGAGGGGAAAAATCAGATCTCGGCCTCTTGGGGCAATGAAAAACTGAGGGGAAGGGCTGCATATTTTAGTGATTAGCTTGAAGGGGCATGACACATCTTTTTTTCCGAAGCCAGCTCAATTCACTGCAATGGTTCATTTAAAGTGGTATTTGCGGGGAGAGGGTTGTGGCTGTTTTTAAAGATCAGCTTGAAGTCCGGGATTGACTGGATCATCTGGAAGATTTTTTTCACCCCCAAACTCACAACTATTTAGGCTTCCTCTGCTCCGGGCAGCATCCCATAGAGTCCTATGACAGAGACTTGTTCTGGTTTTGCTGTTTTACATTCTAACTGCTGGAGAAGCGTCATTTCCCTGCAAAACCTTAAAATGCATATGGTAAACAGTAAACAGCTTACTTCTAAAAGCATTGTTTACCCTTGAGAATTTGGGTTCTTCTGTGCGTTGATCTCTCTGTGTTGGAGAGCGTGTTTGTGCTGTAGGTATTCCTGTTAGAGCAGTGCGGTGGCTTCTGTTTATATTGGAATGTTTTTGTGTCAAACTGGAGGGTTCTTGGGATCCAGGGACTCGATCTCCTGCTGTTCTGGTTAAGCCCCTGGGGGTGTGAGACAATTGTGACTTGACAAGGAGCAGCCCACAAGGTGAGAGGTGGGGGGAATACACAAAGTAAAGACATTATAGTTCGTTTCATGCAGGGAGAGGGAGGAATAAAAGAGCAGGGGAAATCACAGTAATATAATTTTTTAAAAATCCTTGTCAGGCAACCCTTCAGGCAGGAGAAAGGTGTTGAGAAATCAAGCAAACAGTGACAGCATGCCACAACTCCCAAAAGGCCGGATGTCGCTTGTGTAAGCAGCCTGAGAAAGAGAAAGGTTGCATTTGGACGAAAATTAAATAGAAACTGGATCACGGTTTGTGAGAAGAAATGAAAATCCACCTTTGATCCAGGTCTCTGTTTTGCTGAGGAGCTCACAAAATGCACAGACCCTTTTACTGAAACAAAGAGAATGGTTCTGATAGCTCCTGCCACCTTCACCAGCCCTGCCCAGTGTGGGGAGGCCGGCAGCCTGTACGGCATCGGGCTCCCACCTGGCCACCAGTGCAGTCAACTTTGCAGCCATGGCACATAATGCACCTGGGGTGAGTTTCAAAGATGCCCACGTTCACTGAGCAGCCCCCTCCCCTGAGCCCCTCACCAATCTGGCAAATGGAAAACTTTGGATGTTGCTGCCATACAGACTTGTGTTCAAATCCCAGCTCTCCTACTTTGCAGTTGAATAGCCTTTGACAAATTAGTTAATGGTTCTCTCTCTCTGTTTCTGCCTCTGTTAATTCACGTGATTGTTTAAGGATTAAAGGAAGTGGTGGATATTAAATGACTGCCCTTCTGTGAAGATTAACTCATTTCCTTCTTTCTTGGTCCTCAGATTTGTAAGGCCCCTGTCCTGCCCTAAGGCCTGGGTTCTCCACCCCTTGTCCCAATAGCCCTCTTACTCCCTGTTCTGGACAGGGCTTCCCCTCAAGACTAGGTCTCTGCTCCCACCCCAGACCTCTGTGAAGCTTGCCTCCCCCTCACTGCCCCCATCACACCCTTGTTCTGAGCCAGACTGGCAGCTGGGAGGCCAGGCCACCAGCCCCACCCTTCCCCCCTGCCCCAGGCCAGCCTGACCTCCCCAGAGGCTAAGATGCTGCGCTCGCCTCACCGGGCCCAGAGGGAGGAGCTCGCTGGGAAGGGTGAGCTGAGAACTCCCTGCAGACCAGTCACAAGCCCTGGTTCAAATCTTGCCTTTGCTCCTTCACAGCGGGGTGAATCTGAAACCCAATTTTCTCTGCACTTCTCCTTATGGGAGATATCAATAAATCCGTGTCCTCCTCATTGTTTAAGGCAGTTTGACTCAGAGTTTCTGTAACTTGCAGCCAAACGAATACATGACCTAAGATCCATCACACACAAGAGGGTAGCACTCGAAGTTCTGAAGTTCTCGTCACCTCAGGGAGACATCTTTTTCCTCAGGGCACATTTTTGTGTCTGTGAACACTTCTTCCCTGTGGGGTTTACTCTGGCCCCCCCTCCCCATCCCTCCCTCTTGGTTTTTCGCGGCACTTGCTCCCCACCAGCCTCTGCTATTATGCTGGCCTTTGCACTCCAGCCCCTTTTCCACCAAGGCCAAAACCAGGGTAGCTCAACAGAGACTTGAAAAGGCTTTGATAGCGGGATCGGGAGATAATGAATGCTTCCTGGGGCTCTGGATGAGACCGAGGACTCATTCCCATTTGAGAGAGCCATCACTCAGACTCAGGAGCTGTCTAGCCCTGAGCTGGGAGGGGGTGTGGTTGGGAGGGAGCACTCAAGGACTTCTTGCTAATTGCTGCTGTCAGCCTCTCCCAGGGGGCACAAGAGACACCTTCAGGGGTCAGGGAGTCAAGCCAACCACTTGCCCATCTACAGAAAGGCCCCAGGCTCCCAGCAGCCTTGTCGCCTTCCTCCAGCTGCAATGCTGTTTCAGGCTGTGGCTCTGGCTCTCCAGGTGGCTCAGCCAGCAACGAGCAGGCACCTGCTCTGTGCAGGCCCTGGGCCAGACTTGCCCTTGGGGGCACCTGACAGCCTTGCACCCCCCTGTTTCCAAAGTACACCTGCAGCACCAACTGTGAACCCCACTCAGCAGGAGAAACAAAACAGGCCTGTGGACCTGAGCCTTCCTGCTCTTAAGGAAATAAAGAGCAGAGTATCAAAACTGGAAGAGAATCTGAGGACCGTCTGCTTTGGGGTTTCTCAAATGTTAGTGGGAGAAGCCCTTCTTCAAGTGAAATCTTAATCATTATTCAATACGGGGCATGAAACAGACAAAGGAGGGCTGCCCTGGTTGAAGCAGGGGAGGTGCTAGGCCCTCTCTGGGCTTCATCCCACTCAGAAGCCCCACAGGTGTTTACAGACCCCAGCAAAGAGCTCTCGGCCAGGTGATGGTCATGGTTTCATTCCTCTCTCATTCCACGTAGAATCCAAATGTCATTTGCATTCCCCAGGGTATTCCAAACATAGTGTAAAAACTACTGATCTTGTCCAGCTCTTTGAGGGTTTGTGGAGGAGAAAATTGAAACCCAGGAGGTGAAGTGACACCCCCGGGACCCCAGCCCGGGCTCCCCGTTCAGTCTTTCTCCACAATATGTTGCCACCAGCTGAAAGGTGCTCCAGGCCTCCCCAGTTTTGTCCCTAGCACATCCCATCTGGTTCCTTTCTGACTCTTCAGGATCCTGGAAAGCAAGTCGCTTTACATTCAACCAGGCCGTGAGCAGGGGTGTGGGGTGAGAGACCACTGAGCCGGGGCTGGGAGGGGAGACCGGATCTCTGACTCGGGACACTGACTGTCTAGGACAATGAAGGCTCGGATGTCAGTCTAATTACAGGCCTGTCATTATTCATTAGTTCTTCGGAGGGACTGGCAAGGGTGGAAAGGAAAGAAGCATGAAGGGAAAGTGGGGAAATGAGAAGGAACTCAGCTAGGAGAGCCCTGGGGAGAGCTGGAGAGTGGGCCAGGCTGACCTGGGCACCCCATGTCCCTCCTTCCCCACCTTTCACCCATGACCCCAGCTCCCTGCTCAGCGCCCAGAGGACAGTCGGACAAACACCCACTGCCCCAGTCCTCCATCCTGCCGCAACCTTGTGCTCCTGGGCACTGCGGGCTGCTTCTCCACTCCCCTCAGACTACCACGATTCACTCATTCACATGTTCATTCATTCAACAAATATTCATTAACTACCTACTATGTGCCGGGATTTTTCTAGACACTGAGGACATAATGGTGACAGGTCTGATCTTAGGTGGAGTGCTCAGAGAAAGTCTGAGGAGGTGACATTTGAGCGGGAACCTGAATGAAGTAGAGGGAGGGGGAATCTAGGCCCTCAGAACTGCAGGTGCAAAGGGCCTGGGGCAGGGCTGCAGTGTGCCTGATATGCCAAGGGAGACCCAGTGGTGGAGCAGAATGAGGAAGGGGCTAATGGTGGGGAATGAGGTCAAAGTAATATTCAGGGAACAGGTTGTGAGGTACGAGGGTGGGAACAGGGAGGCGGGCTGGGAGGCTAGTCCCATGATCCCGGTGTGTGATGATGGTAGCTGAGATTAGGGTGGTGAGAAGTGTTCAGAGTCTTTCATTTAAAGAGTTTATATTTTATATATTCTGACCTAAGCTCTCATCATCTCCCTTGGTGACTGCTCCCCATCCAGGTTTTGTCTGTCCCAGTTCACAGACTAATGAAGAGTTTCTTTAGTGCCATCTGCGTGTGAGAAGGTCTCTCACCATCACACTCCCCTTGCTTCTCCCAGGTGCTTATCCAGGTAGGTGGGAGGCCCAGCGGTCTGACCCAGGGTGGGCTTCCAGGAGCTGAGAAGAGGGCGGGCGTGGGCAAAGGAGGGATCAGGTCAATGTCCATGGGGATGGGTAGGCAAGAGTAGCCACATAGATGACACAGGATGCCTAGGACACAGAGGGACCACAGCCAGGGTGGCAAGAAGTGGGTGAGTGGGAGAGGAGGGTCAGACCATCCCACACCCTCATCTCCCTCCTCAACCCCAATCGGCTACGGAAGCTGGCACGGCCCTTTCGTTGTGGCAAAAGCTTGGAAATTTTATGATCAGGAACTCTGAGTCCCCAGGGGGCGGTGCTGGACCAATCATGTCACACTCTCTCAATCAAACACCTCTCTCATACACCAGACAGCAGGATCAGGGTTGCCAGAGCATCCTCGGGACAGAAGTGAGTGAGGCTGTGTGCTCCTCTCCTCCCCTTTCTTTTCACATTTAGCCAGAATGACCCTTTCAAAAAGTAACCAGAGACCTTGTCAACATATGGGCTGCCATTATAGAAGAAAGACATCACAGTTTACCGATGATAGTGAAGAGCGGGAGATAATTGTATGGCATTGAACTAGATGCTGTATTAAATAGATTGTGGGTTTTTTTTTTACAATTATATGTTTTTCTAAAGGAGTGAGCAGGATATGGATCATGGCAAGGTTGCTGAAATGCCAGTGGGCAGCCCCGCTTGTGGGTTAGGTGTAGCCGCTAAGCCCAGCTTGGGGATTCAGACCCTTGGTGTGTGTCTGTCCCCTCACCTGGACGTAAAACTCCCAAGCTCCCACTGTGTCATCGTTTCTCTGTCCACATTCCTGACGTCGCTGATGCTATTTCAGCGTCTGCTAAATGGACGCAGGAATAAGTGGAGACACAAGAGGATGGCTGCCCTGTCCCCCGCCCAGCACGGTGCCCAGGACACAGGGGAAGTAACTGAGGATCGTCACAATGATGACACTGTGTCCATCCTAGGTCCCACTCCCACCAAGGGTCTACTCTCTGCTTCCTCGGGTGAGAGCTTACTGACCAATGGCCAGGAGAAGGAAGCCTGGGGGTTGGGGGCGTTATACCCCTTCAAGGCAACACACTGATGCTCTTTGATGGGTACCTTCTGAAGACGAGCTTTGCTGAGGGCTTGGTTGGGGACAGTGTGAGCACTTTTCAAATCTCAGGATAACTGCCCACTTGGCTTACTGAGCACAGGCCTGGCCCCCCTCCAGGAGGGAGCTCCTGCCCAGACAATCTGAGCTGCAGCCCTTTGGGCGAGGGACCAGTGAGAAGCAGGCTGTGGCGCTCCTCTGTTCCAGTAACAATGGCAACGTCTCCCGGGCCTTCCAGGGCGCATGACACTGTCTCCCACTTCCTCTCTGACCTCACCGCACCCCTGGAGGGAGACAGTCAGCGTGGAATGCCACTTCACCCTCAGAGATTCAGAGAGGGTCAGCTGACCTGCCCACCCATGGTTTTGTAGGAAGTAAGAGCCAAGACTGGGTGTGAGCCCTGACTTCCCAATTCCAAATTCTTGGTTCCCTCCACGACACCACTGAGTTCCCTCTGAGAGTGCGAAGTTCAGAGCAGCAGGGGGCCTGAGCGATCATTTATTCTGAGCCCATCGCTTCACAGCCGAGGCCCAGGAAGGAAGATGTGAATGGGGTCCCCTCCCCCCGGGGCCCGGCCCTACGCACGTACCAGGCCATCTAGCCCTGTTTCCCTGGGGTGGTCCATCTTCTTGACATCCTGTCTCGCCATCACCATTTTACTCTCCAGACTGTATTTCCTCTCTACCGCAAGACAGCTATGGCAGTTTATAGCTGTTTACCAGCAGTCAGGTAGAGGATGATCTAAGTGGAATATAAACTATCGAATTAAATTCCCCTCTTCAAATGCCACACAGATCCACTCTACCTGAGAATTTCAGTCAGCACTGGTGACTTCTTCCTGCTCTTTAATGGAATGCAACAGACACGTTCTCTGCCTGCCATTGGAGCTGGGCTGCTGCTGTGGCAGATGCAGTTAGAGGGGAAAGGGATGTCTGCGTAGACGGGTATAACAATAAGTCACCTGAAAGTGCGGCTCTCTTGAGCTCCAGGCAATGCCATTAAATAAGCCGGGAAACAGCTTCATTTCCTGGAGCTTGAGTATTAGACAGAGGCACGCAGCGGGGAAGGTAGGGGGTGGGAGGATTAGGGTGGGGTTCTGTCCTTCAGACACTTTCTAGGGACTCAAGGAAACAGTGGGAGTGGGGGAGGAATGATAGGGGAGAAGAGACAACCGGCCAGCACCAAAACCTGAGTAAGGCTCATACCCAAACAAACTGCCAGCCAACCACCACCCACTAATATCAAGCCAAAAGGGGTGGGACATGGGCCCTCAGTCCTGGTCCCACCATTTATTAGCCATGCCATCTTACGCAGGTCACTTTTCTGAGCCTTCATTTCCGTTCTCTGTGAAATTGCTTCCCTGCCTGCAGTATGGGATGTGAAAGCTTTCTGAGAATTGTTGAGTGCTATACAGTCGTGAGCTACAAATATATTGGGGAGAGGAAGGGAAGGAGGAACTCCCTGAGAGATTTTCCTCCAGACCCCCCAGGCTCTAGGATCGACTTAGGTCCAGGTGGGACAAGAGGGGCCAAAGCCATCTGTGTCCTGGAAGGAGCGCTTGGCCAGGAAGCCATCCCAGAAGTGCCCTCTGAGAGGCAGCAGAGGAGGTGCTGTGGAGCCCTGATACCCTGGAGACTCAGGGCACCTCCCAGCCCCAAGATCCCTGGGTACAGACGGGGGAGGAGGGCCAAGGGCTGAGGCTGTTATGACACCGCTTTAGAGATGGAGAGGTAAGTGCCGGAGTTTCACAGGCCTGCTGGGGCTTCTGTTCGCTGCTGGTAACCACTACCTTGGGGTGGGGTCCTGGGCCCTTCCCTTCCCCCTGAGCTTGGGCCTCTTTCTTTCAGCCCTGGGACAGAAGACAAGATCCTTCCAAGTCCTCCTTTCCTCACAACTATTCCCTCCTCAGAGTGGGCTTCTTTGTCTGGTCAAGATACACTTTTAAGCCCCTCTACTTGAGGGCAATAGAATCCACCTTACTTAGGATGTAAGGAAAAACAAGTCAAAAATAGTAATTGTGCACCTACTATGTGCCAGGTGCTGTGCCAGCTGGTTTACATACACTGATCTCATTTACTCCACATAATCACCAGTTGAAGTGGGTTAGCCCCATTTTACGGATGAGGGAACTGAGGCACAGAGAGGTTAAGTAACTTTTATAAGATCACACAGGTGGTAAAGTGACAGGGCAGGGATCAGAACCTGAAATTCCCTGACTCTAGTATCCATGTTCTTTCCACCATGGCAACCACCTGAAAGCAGGAGGATGCTCAAGGAAGCAGACTTCAGAAAGACTGGAAATGGCAAAGATACAGAACAGTTATAAAACCTAGACTTGGAGTGTGTTCGTACTGGTTTCTTCACCCATTCTGGATCTCTCCGTAATAACAAGCCTCCTGAAGTCAGCCTGTTTTTTGTTGAGAGTCTGTTTGCTGGCTTCTTTGTAAAATTGTTTCCCTGCCCACGTGATCTGTTTATCTTTTATATCCTAGGCCTAACTTGCTCCCTTGGCTCTTGGCAACCCTATGCTGCTTTAAGTATTTTTTTCCACTAGCAAAATTATGTTCCCGTTTTCATTCGAACTGTGATGTTTGAGCTCTAGTCATGTGCCAGGGGCCGAATGAGGGCCTGGGGTCCATACCAGGCACCACTTACCGAGCACTCACTGCTGGACAGGGTCCGTATATGCTGCCTGTGAGCACACAGTATGCCGTTGACCCCGCCCCACATGCTTAGGGTAGATATTAGAGCCTCTGTCTCATAGACAAGGTAGCTGAGGCGCAGAGTCACCGAGTAAGCTGCCCATCGCTCAGCCTCAGGTCCGTGTGGTTCCAAAGCCTGTGATGTTAACCCCACCTATGGGGTACCAACAGGAAGATAACCTCCTTCCCCATCCTCTCCACTCTGGATGCCTGACTCTTTTAATTTAATATAGAGAAGATAGTTGGCACTGGCACTCTGATGGGACAGAAGAGAAATATTAATATGCCTTCAACATGAATTGGGTTCCGTGACCTCTCTTGGGTCTTGGGACGTTCTAGTGTGTCCCTTCCTCCTTCCGCATGTTCCTCTCAATCTCCTTCTCAAGCTCTTGGTCTCCAGTGGTCCCTAAATGTTGGGGTTCAACAAGGCTCCATCTTCAGCCCACTTCTCTTGCCACTCTATATCAGGGCTTGCAAATTTGAGTAATCCAGGGTGTGTGCAGAAATCCACACAGCAGGCTGCGTGTTAAACCGTCTCTGCAAGTGTGACAACCAAGGAAAACCCCTGCCTGGCTACAGGCCTTGAACCCTCACCTGGCCCAACAAAGTCCCCAAACAAAACAGAACGCTGGCAATCCACAGATGCTCAGACCTGCAGCTCTGCCCCTGGCTTGTATTTCTGTTTTCCTGGGACAATTTTGTCTCTCTCAAGTATTTCTCTACTTCCTCTGTGTTGGTCACTCCTGAATCTGCCGTCTTCAGCCTAGGTCTCTCTCCTGAGCTTCAGACCTTGTGCATTGGAGGGTCTGCTAACATCTCCAGCTGCCCCCAGACCCAAATGGCCAAACTTGAATGCACCACCCCCTTTTTCTCTGCATCCTCCTGCCTGTATTCTCTCTCTCACTCTCTCTCTCCCCCCATCTCTCTCTCTCTTTTCCACTCACCCAAGCCACAATCTTAAGGTCTTACTGCGTTGTCCTCTCGCCCTCCCCATCTAATGACCGCCTCCTGCTCATTGACCATCCTTCCCTCCTCTCCCACCTCTGATAGCTTCCCTAGTTCAGGCTGTTACCCTGCCCTACCTATGGTCTATATGGCCATAGCCTCCTACCTAGGGCCCAATCCCCTCCCATCCATCCTCCCCATCTCAGCCTGAGTCATGGACCAAAGTCATGGACCAAAACTACAAAACCAGGGCTACTTCCAGCTTACAAGCCATAGCCTGTAGGAAGACTGAATCTCCTTATCTCAGCATTCAGGGCCCTCCCCAGCCTGGCAGCACATGCTCTGGAGCCAACCCCGGCCCCACTTCATTCTCTGAGCACAATAAATTGTACTTGTCCTGCAGATACCATGGAGTATCACATTTGAGCATTGCTAAGCCCGTTATTCCTTCTGCCTGGAAAACCTTCCTTTCCCACCCCACCCCAACCCCACCTTTGCCTGAGTAACTGCTACCCATCCTGAAATTGTCCATCAGCGCCACCTCCTCTGAGAAGCACTCCTTGACGTCCCCAGAGTCTGGACCCAGACACCCTCCTCAGGGCCCCCACTATCCTGTACCTGGCATCATTCACAGGATTTTTTAACATTGCCTGTTTACTGTCTGCAACCCCATGTGGCAGAAACTTGAGTTGTCTATCAAACATCTGTTACCCCTTTTCTTGATTTTATCAAGCAGGGAAGCGCTCAGCCCTGGGGAGGTTTGTTGTATTAATAGTTAACTTACTGTGAGTCAAATACTGTGCTAAGCACTTTTTACATTAACCTATAAGGTGTCATTGTCACCATTTTACAGATGGGAAAACTGAGGAGGAGCAGTTAAGCACCTTGTCCTAGGTTATGTAACTAAGAATTGGTGGAGTCAGGATTTGAACTCCGGCCATCTGGCTCCAGAGTCTGTGTTCTTAATGGAGATGCTATACCGCCTTTCCTGTGAATGGCGCATCATAATTGGCTCACGGCGGTCATTTGTAGCATCACATTCCCATTAGCCTGTGATTGGTCTAGGAATGGGCGTGTGGTCAGGGTATGGCCAATGGGACATAAAAAGAAGTCAGCTGGACACTTTTAGGAAAGATATTCTTTCCTGATAAAAAAAGAGGGGTGAAGCTGTTCTTAATATTTCTCATGAATACTATTGTCTTCTGTACCACTTACTTTTAGCCCAAATGAAACAGGCCCAAAGAAATTAAAATACGCAGAATTTTAAGATAGTCCAGAAGGAAGGCATCAATGTCAACCAGTGACTTCCTGAGAAACTTTTCTGTTCCTTCATTCTTTTTGGCATTGAGTAATATTCTGTTGTCCAAATGTGCCACAGTTTATTTATCCTTTCATTTACTGAAGATTTTGCTGCTTCCTAGTTTTTAGCAATTATGAATAAAGCTGCTCTAAACATCCAAAAAAAAAAAAAGAGAGAGGTGAAGGCCCCCGACCTGCCTTCCGTCTTTGGACATTAGGATGCTGTCAGGGGGCTGGGCAGCCATCCCCATCTGATGGGAGACATCACTGACACATCAGGAATAGCAGAGCATGAGGATGGCAAAAGCCTGGGTTCTTGGTGACATTGCTGCGCTGATGAGCTGGCAGCTTCTGGACACCCCAGCCCTGGATTTTTTCTTATTTCATGAGATAATGAATGTCTGTATTGTTTAAGCCACGAGCAGGTGAGCATTCTATTACCTCCAGTCCGTCCCATACACTCTAATGCCTAGAACACTGCCCACACATGACAAGCCCTCCATAAAGGGCCGTTTAATTAGTGAAATGCAAAAAAAAAAAAAAAAAAAAGTGAGCATATGTGAGGAAACAGGCTAAACTCAAGGTACTGTTGAATATAGAGAAAGATGAATTTTTCTGAGGCTGTTTTCTCACAGAAGGAGTTGGGCTCAGTGGGTTCAGATGGGTTGCCACTTACTCCATTGTGAGTGCAAGAAAAGATGAAGGTCCAGATACATGGGACGGACAGTAAACATCATGGGAGAGAGACCCCAGGAATCCCTCACAACTGTTCACTGCTTATCCTTGGCAAGCTGGCAGAGCTTGTCCGGGGGCAACAAATTTGGTGAGAAGTTTCAGAGAAACACATCCAAACGGAAGAGGGAATGGTACGGTACTCACCCCGGAGCCAGTCTGTAAAACAGAGAGCTGCAAAGACCTCTTCCGTCTTGGCCTTTGATTTAAATCAATAAAATCAGGAAGCATCTGGATGACTCTCTTGGTTCACTGTGGAGTCCTGACGGCCACCCAGGGGCCTTCCCGTTTATTCACTACCAGCAGCTGGCAGTAACTCAGCAGACACGGGGCACAGCCTTGCTCTTTCTGTTGGATCCACCAATCCAATTAGACCAACGGGGATCACTGATCCACCACCCAGTGTCGCTCATGGACCCCAAGGGAGTCGGGATGGTACCTTCTAATGCACCCCAATATTGCAGACCAGCCCTCAGCCAAATTACAAGGTCTCCTGAGATTTATCTCTGTGTCCCTCCTGCCCTCTCCAGCACCATTCCTGGCTGTCTTTTGTGGGGCCCTATATGAAATTGTACATTAGCTCCATGTTCACTCTAATTTTCTGCATTAAAAGTCTGCACTCAGAAAAAGTCTTAACATCAGTCAGTGGCATGCTAGTGTGAATTAAAGTCTTTCTCAGGGCTATTTGCTAACTAAATCTCATTGCCTCTAAGGCACCCTTGATGTATTCATCTTGCAAGCTTTGTGTCAGGTCTTAACCATTGTTTTGCACTGTTTCTCTTTTAGTATTATTTCATTTTCATTGATTTCTAGTTCCCCAACTAGACCATAAGTACCTCAAAGACAAAGCCGACATCTTCTACCCATACTTGGGATTCAATTATTTGTTCATTCATTTATTCAACAAACAACTATTGGGTGTATCCTAGGTACTGGGCTCTGTGCTAGGTCTGAGGTTTCCAACATGAATAAAGCAGAGTCCCTACTTTCAAGCTCTTACAGTCAGTCTATGCGGGGCAGACAAACTGTAGGAGCAGACAGTTAGGTCTCCTCCTCCCGGATGTCCAGGAGTCCAATCCTCCTTATTGCTTCCACTTTTATCCTTGCCGCATCCATCCCCCACCAGCCCATGTTTGAACAAGTCTGAGTTAAGTCTGTTTCTTGCAATCTAGAGAAACCAATTACAACATCCCCTAGGGCAAGAAACGTTTGAACTGCCTCTTAAAGGATCAGTGTAAGGGAAATGAGGGCATGGGGAGGATATTCCTGGCAGAGGGAACAGCACAGATAGGAGCACAAGGCCAAGAACAGCTTGTTGTGGGCAATGCCAAACACATGTGCGTTCACTTCTATTTTGGGGGCCTTCATTGTGGAATGGAAGGATTTGTCCACAGGAAAGCAATCCCAGACATCACAAGCCTGATAGAGGAGGTATTTTGGGACATGCGTAGGGGAGAAAGTCCCTTCCCTGGAGCCTGCAAAAACACACTGGGTAGGCAGCTGTCTCCAAAGACCAATGCTGAAGGCCGATCCTGCTGATTCATAGCAGCTCGTTTGATGGCCAAGGATGCTTAGTTAGAGGGAGCAGCCTATCTGTGGCAGCCAAAGTCCTGCAAGAGAAAATAGTTCTCGAAGGGGGAATGGCCAAGCTGAAAGGGACCCTAAGAGATTGTTGCACTCAGCTGATTCCAAGGGCCTCACATCAAGATGGGAGGAATGTGACACCAGAACCCAGCCTTCCATCCCCTGAGAAATACCATTTCCCCCGTAATTTGGTGTTTACACATCAGAGGAATTCAGACTCCCAAAGCTCAGGAGTGTAGGCGTTTGGGGAGTATTAATAAGATAAGCTAGGTTTGAGCCACGCTAGCTTCCCAGAAAAGGCTGGCTCCAGCATACAGAGCCAAGTGACACAGGCTCTAAAATAATCCCAAGCAGCTAAACAAGGCAATGTTATCCCCCTTCCCCTGCCAGGGCTCCACTAGGCTGCCAGCTAGCCCTTCCTCTCCCAAGCACACCTTCTGGGGTGACTACATCTTGATAAGAGGCTGGTAAGAGTCTACTTAATTCCACAGAAAATTGGAACTAATTGAAGACCTACCATGTAAAGCCCTGCTATTGGAGAAGTGTGAAGAGCTCAGATTTTCTTACTTGGGACCCATCCCAACCGTCCAATGCCAGAGGATCAGATGTGTTTAACAAGGACATCCTTCCCCCATAAGGACATTCACCCCAAGCTCTGGCTTCCCTCCAGCCCCAGGGATTGTCTTTCCATGACCTAAAATGACATCCTGCTTGCCTTTCATCCATCTGAAGCCACAGACCTCGTTAGCATTTTTTTTTAATATAAATTTATTTATTTATTTTTGGCTGCACTGGGTCTTCGTTGCCGCGTGGGGGGCTTTCTCTAGTTGCGGTGAACGGGGGCTGCTCATTATGGTGGCTTCTCTTGTTGAAAAGAATGGGCTCTAGGCGCATGGGCTTCAGTAGTTGTGGCTCACGGGCTCAGTAGTTGTGGCTCACGGGCTCAGTAGTTGTGGCTCACGGGCTCAGTAGTTGTGGTGCATGGACTTAGTTGCTCTGCAGCATGTGGGATCTTCCTGGACCAGTGCTCGAAACTGTGTCCCCTGCATTGGCAGGCGGATTCTCAACCACTGAGCCACCAGGGCAGCCCCTCATTACTTTTTAAAAAGCGGTGCCCATTTGCTTCCCTCCAGCTTTAAAGATGGCTACTTAAGGGCAGAATATGCCCATTCATATGCAAGTTCAATGAGGGTGAGCCCTATCTTGTTCATTGTTTAACTTCCAGAACCTAGGACAGTGCCCAGCACATAGTTCAATAAATGTTTGTTGAATGAGTGAAAGAATTTGTTTACTGCCTTCCCCCCTAGACTGTAACCTTGTTGTTCATTGTGTCCTCTTTGTTCAGAGCAGTACATGGCACATAGTAGTCACTCAATAAACATTTGTTAAATAAATGAATAAGCATGCAGATTACTGATTTTTCTGACAAATAATTTTTCTTACAGTGTCACCAGCATTCATTCAATGAATTATTGAGCCGCTTCCACATGTCAAGCCCTGAGCCAGGCTTGAAGATCCAAAGATGCCCAAGACAGGGCCCCTGCCTCTAGGTATTCACCATCTAGTGGAGGAGATAAATATGTAAACAAATAAAGTAGAAGCCTTCCAATCTGGCAGGACTGGGAGTCACCCTTTGTCAACAAATTGAAAATGTCAAGTGGAGAATTATGTTTTAAAAAATGATACCATGCTGGACGTCTTCCATTTGACCCCCAATCCACTGTCCTTCATTCCCCATCTGCTCCCCACCCTGGGAGTTTTACCTGCATAGACTATACCAATGGACTCCTTTGCCTTCTTTCTCCCTATTGGGTTTGGCCATAGGAGACACTGGCAGGAGATTGGAGGGAGAGAGAAATTAGAAACCAGGGTATTATTCCCTAGCTCCCTCTCTTAACCCCAAACCCAGCTGCTGTCCAGAGGAACCCTGGGTTCCCCCAACCTGTGGCCCTCTCCCTTGTGGTTTCCCTAATTTCTGCTCACAGTTTTATAGACAGCCCTTTTATTAAAATCTCTTCAAAGTATCTCATTTGAACATACCAATTTTTTCCTGCTGAAACCAACTAACACACTTCCTTTTTTATCTTAAAACGTACAAATGTACTAATTCTCCTCTTATTCAATGCAGAAGCCAAGCCCTTTTCTCAGAGTGTGGGTCTGCTGGCTGAAGTTCCACATCATCTTTCATGTATAAACAACATCCATCACATAGAGACTAAGATTTTGCCATTTTCTTTCTCTTTCAATTGGAGCAAGAATTTAAGGACCCTTGTTAAAGCAATCCAAGTGCAGAATCCTTCCAGATTTTTACAGGTCTTTTTCTAATCTATAGTTGTTTCACCCACACCTAATTTTCCAGCAGTTTGTTTTCATGACTCACCTGTAGGGAGCCTTGTTTTCCCTTTTAAAACCTCAACATTTATTTCTTTTTTTTTTTTTTTTTTTTTTGATCAAACTACATTCACTGGCTCCTACTCTGTCTCAGGCCTTGGGCTGGAACTCAAGCCACAAAGATGGGTCTCTGCCCTCGAATTCAGTCTTGGGTGGACACAGATGTGACCAGATAACAGCATTTCATTAACATCAGCTCATTCAAACCCCTTCAAACATCAGCTTCTTCATATCTTTCTGAAGCTTTCAACATAGACTCTCCCTCCTCTCACACATGTATTTCATTGGTTCGCGTCACACTTGATTAATTCCTGTAACTACTGTAACAAGTAGAATTAGCCTAAGTGGGTTTGGGAGCAAACACAACCAGCTCCTGGTAAGTGTGTAAATCAATAGGCAGAACTAGAGGGTAGCCTCGCAGGCAGATGGGCTCAGGGGCCCTCAGGCACTGATTAGTGTGTGTCACAGAGGGCAGGAAAGTCAACCTTAGTCCAGCAGAGATGGTTAAGAGAGGCATCCCTATAATTAATGTATAGAGTGAGAACTATTTGCAGTATAAACGTTAGCTTTTTTTTCTTCTCTATCATGCAAGTGCCTGACTTAAGCTTTGATTGCCTTCAAAGAGGCATCCACTTCAAAGATGATGATCTCAAATAAACACAGAGGCAGCATCACAACTAGAAAAAGAGCCAGGCCACCTCCCCGCACCGAGACATTTGTTTGTTTTCTAGATCTTGGTTGATTTTGATGACTGACCATTTGGGCCACTTGTTTTTCCTCTTCCCACGCTTTAAATTCTGCTCTTAGGTTTTAAATTCACCAACAAAGAGTGAGCCTGCAAAGCCCTAGCCCCTCAACCCTCAACCCCAATATATGCCGAACCTCAGGCCCCATGTGTGTGCTCTCTGCCCCACTTCTTGCGACCTCACTGTGTGGCCCCAGGTGTGCTGTGCAATTTCCAGGTCCTATAAGTAATAAACCCTTATTTTTTCAAAGTTTCCTGATGGTTATTGCTGAAGAGCATCTTGCAATCATAATAAGAACCAGAAGGACTGGTCCAACCACAACATGGATTCTTGATAGGCTGAGACCAGCACAAAGCAGCATTTCAGTGGCAGCACAGACAAAGCAATAACATGGAGACTTGGGGAGGAAGAGTCGCAAAGAAGATGTGGTAGGAGTTGGCCTTAAGTTTAGCAGACAAGAGAAGGACAGTGAGGAGGAAAGGCCAAGCTCAGGGAAGAGCATATAGAAAGGCACTGAGTGTGAAAAGGCATGTGGATGATGTGCACACCTATGGCCCTCCTGCCGGTACATGTGCCCCAGGAGACCTGGACAAAATGTTCATGGTGGCCTTGTTTGAACAGGAAATAAAACCAACCAACTGAAGCAACAGCAGGACACTATCCTTAAAAATATGGTGTAATTATACCCTCGAATACTATACAAGAGTGAAAATGAATGAATTATAGCTACATATATTATGGATGAATCTTAGGAATATAAAGTTGATCAAGAGAATAGCAGAAGAATTTGTACAGTATGACTTTACTTATAAGACATTCATAAAAATGTGCAAAACAATGTATTTTATTGTTGTGGATGGAAGGAAAATGGTAAAGAGTGAGGAAGCCAGTGTGGCTGGACCAGAGAGAATGGCAGTGAGAGAGAATGGCAGTGAGAGCTTTAGGGGCTGATGGGGCAAGTGTGATGGGGCCCACCAGCCTCTAAAGGCCTTGGGTTTTCTTCTGAGTGGGGTAGGGAATCATTGCAGAATTTTGAGCAGAGGAGTGAAAGGTGTAACACATGCATGCATTCATTCATTCATTTATTCAACAAGTTGATCTACCCTCCACCCTGCACCTTATGCCGGTTCTGTGGAAGGGCCACGGTGCAGTCCCTGAGGCTGTGAAGACCCAGGACTGCAGTGTGATGGATGCAAAAGAGAGGTGGGCATCCAGCGCCCTGGGGCACAGAAGAGGGGTGACCAGTTCAGTCTGAGGAGCCCCAGGAAAGTTTGCTAGAGAAGAAATCATTTGATCTGAGATTTGAGGGAGGCATAGGATTATGCTTGATGAAGGAGAACATTCCAGGCAGAGAACGCCTTGTGCAGTAAGGGGCTTGAGAAAAGTCACAGTACACGATACACTTGGATGATACAACACAGAACAGTCTGATCTGATGCAGGATGAGCCAACAAGACGTGTGTGTGTATGTGTGTCTATGTGTGTGATCTCCCTGAGCCTCTCCACACCCCTGGGCATGAGGATACACAGAGAAAATCTTCGCAGGCTGAACCCTGAGGTCGGCAAGCATCGAGTCTGTGGTTCCTAACCGGAGAGCAATCTACCCTTCTGACCATATCCAGCTGGAAAATGCCAAACAGAAATACTGGGCTCAGAGGTAGACCCAGCCGTACTTGATTATAGGTTCACTCCGAAATACCTTGAACTGAGGGAAAGAAGACAAGCAACCTCTGCTCTTAAAATACTGTTGTGATGCTTCAGGGCCTGGATCTGAAGAAACAGCTTCCTGCTTTGAAGGAATGACGTTCCCCAGCATCACCTCCCAGGCAGAACTCTGACACCAGAGCAGTCTTTTTCTGCATTCTCCCACCTTCCGCTTCTTGGGATCCCCCTCCGAAATGGTAGCTAAATAGAGATTCAAACGGTTATGCCCCAGCAGTCCAGATGAAAGACAAATACATTTCAGAAAGACTTGTGGAAGACGTGATGGAAGAGACCCATCTATGCTGGACCTGGGTGGGCAAAAGGATCTTAGGTATAGTCTAGGAAGAGGACAGGTGGGGACAGGGAGATGACACGAATGAGTGTTAGAAAAGGAGGACAGAAAAGAAATGGCCCGAGGATGGCAAACAGGGAGGCATTTAGTGGGAGAGAAGGCCAAATAGACAGAACTCCCAGACAGAATGAGCCGATTTCCGGAGGTGGTATATTTGTTTCCTAGAGCTGCCATAGTAAAGTGTCACAAACTGGTTGGCTTAAAACAATAAAAGTGAATTCTCTCATAGTTCTGGAGCCCAGAAGCCTGAATTCAAGGTGTTGGCAGGGCCACGCTCTCTCTGAAGACTTAGGGGAGGATGCATCCTTGCTCCTTTCAATTCCTAGTGGGTGCTGGCAGCCCTTAGTGTCCCTGAGCTTGTAGACACTCCAAACTCTGCCCTTGTCATCACATGGCAAACCTCTCATATGTCAACATTTCCCTCTTCTTATAAGGACACCAGTCATTGGATTTAGGGCCCACCTTAATCCAGTATGACCTCATCTTAACTACATTTGCAGAGATCCTATTTCCAAATAAAGTCACATTCACAGATACTGGAGGTTAGGACTTCAACATATCTTTTTGGGGGGATACAGTTCAGCTCAAAACCGATGGTAAATAAGATGGAGACCACAGAGATTTCCTTTCAGAAGAATTCTGGGGCTGCTTCCAAGCTCAGAGGAAAGAAAGGGATGTGCAAGGCCCTCCAGTGTCATGGCAGGGGAATCATGCCAAGTGTCTGCCATGCCTGGTTTAGTCTTGGGACACAAGTAACGGGAAGTGATGGGATGAAATGTGAATTTCATCAAAGGGTAAATCCTGTCCCTTTGGGGACTATTCTTCTGCTGTTCCCAGCTCCAAAAAATCTTCAGCTACCCTCCAACTCAGCCTGCCTTCTCCAGGGCACCCCACCCTGTGCATCTTTTTTCTCCTCCTCCCTCAACCGCCCTCACTTGTCCCATGTGATGTCCCCTCAGGCTTAACTCCCTGTCTAATAGACTAATTGTTGCCAATGGCACAATCGGTTTCATGCCTCGCCTCTGCAACTGGCAATTAGCCTCTTAATAGGAGCTTCCTGGAGATACAATTCCTTGACACAGAGGCGAGATGGAGCCCCCTGGGACGTTACCATGTTCCTTCCTTCAATCACTGAGCGGCTGTGAGAAGTGGGCCCTGGTCCTCAGAGGAAGCCTGTCCTTTAGGGATTGGCTTCCAAACTCGATGTTGACCGGCTGACCTGGAAAAGTTGTGTAACCTACTCTTGAAAATGGAAAGAATGAGGTGGCCCAGGAATTACCAGGATTCAGCTGCAGCCACCAACTCTGCTCAGTTGCTTTGCGATATAGGGTCTCTCATGGGCTCTTGTGTCTGCAAACTCACTCTAATAACTACCCGTGTGGCCAACAGCAGGCCCCTCGTCCTCTCTGGAACTCGGTCTCTCCTTCCTTTCAATGGGGGAATAAACAGAACATCACAAGGTCTCTTTTGACTGTGACACTTATTAGTGGTTTTTACAAGCTGGTTTGACTCAAATTATATTTTTCAAAATCCAGTCTGTGCTTGAACACTTCAACTATTTTATTACTAGGTCTACAGTACATAACACAGTAATTGTGTAATTAAGAGATAATGTTGATGCTGTAGAACAATGTTGACAAGATAATAGCGTTCTGACACCACATAAATGCCAAAGCAAGGGAACACATTTCCTGGTGGAAAAACAGAAAAACAAGTGGCAAACAGCCCAAAGACTCTTTGTGGTCCAAGTTGGTTCATTTGCTTCACAGCCCAGTTTCCACCAGGACATTTGAGTGCTGGCCCACATCATGCCCCCAGGTCCCTACTGTGTGACACGCCCCCCCCCCCAAGCATGTGGGTCAAGACTGAAGAAGGCAGGGTCATCTGCAGAAGCTGGTCCTCATCACTCCACGTGCAGACGCTCGGAAATGTAGTCACATGACTTCCAGTTCTGGTGAGACTCGAGGTCCTTGCATTCAAACACTAGGAAGTGCCCCACCATTGCCAGATGAAGAGGTTGAGATGCAGATTCAGGAAGATCTTCTCTTGGTAACTTCTGAGCTGGTTCACGGAAGGAGGATGGGAACCCTGGAGGCTTTTCCCAGTTTGCCACTTTTCCTTACTCTAGCCCGAATGCCTTACTTAGATCTGGTTTCTCAAGGGAGCAGGGAGCTGGAGGCAGAGGAGGGACAAGACACATGACCTTGAGACCCAGAAGTGGCTCCCCAGAGCAGATGGAAGGGATCAGGCATTGGACTGCCTACAAGGGTGAAGTTGGGGGGGATGGAAGCACGAAGGTTGTGAGTAAGGAGGAGGGCTTGTCTACAACACCTTACAACGTTGGGAAAGGGCTGCATGACCTTGAAGTTGAGGAGAGGTAAGAATAGAGCCAGCAGGGAAGTGCTGGTTCATGGGAGGGAAAAGGTTAGGCTGTTCTCCACAGGAAGGGCAACATGGGTGAAATAAGGAGCACTGGCTTTGGAGCCAGAAGAACCGAATTCAAGCCAGTAAATTGCTAGGTGACTGATAAATCACTGATTTCTCCTCCCTGGGCTACAATTTCCTCACTCCCTAAATGAGGCTGATGAAACTGATCTGTAACACCCAAACACTCTGAACAGAGGCAAACTTCTATTTCCAACTAGCTTCCTGGGTGACGGAGATGATCAGAGGGGCTAGGCGCTCTGTGTAGCTTCCCCCCATGCTCACATCCACAGAGCTTATGAAACTGTCAGGTGGATTCACATGATTTTGATAAATTCCTGAATGCCAGGGTTATGATGGAATCCTAAATACAGTTATGGGGTTGAGGCACCCCTGACCCATGAGAGTAATGTCAGGTGGAAGTACCATCCCTTCACTTCCCTGTTGGACACAGAGCCCAGGAGCCAGTGGACCACAAGTGCAAAGAGGTGTGAACCCCATTCTCCCGCATCTCCTCGCCTTTGTACATGCCGGTCCCTCTGCCTGGAACCCTCTTCCCCTCCAGCTGAATGCTTTCCAATTCAACCAGTGGTTTACCAATTAGGGAAGCTTTGTTGATTCCCCTCAGCAGAGTTAATTACTTTCCTTGTCACATTGAATTATTTATATTCTGACCTGTCGAGATTATTTGTTTTCAAATTCATCTCTCTGGTTAGACTTCTTGAGGGCAGAAACTGTCTCTTCACCTCTCTAAATTGTGAGTGTCTGCACAGTGTAGGAGCTTAGCAAACTACTGTTTGTTTTGTTTTTTAACTTGAATTTTCCGTGTGTTACAACTATTTACATAGCATTTACACTGTATTTATTTCTTTATTTATTATTTATGGCTGTGTTGGGTCTTCGTTTCTGTGCGAGGGCTTTCTCTAGTTGCGGCAAGCGGGGGCCGCTCTTCATCGCGGTGCGCGGGCCTCTCACTATCGCGGCCTCTCTTGTTGCGGAGCACAGGCTCCAGACGCGCAGGCTCAGTAGTTGTGGCTCACGGGCCTAGTTGCTCCGCGGCATGTGGGATCTTCCCAGACCAGGGCTCGAACCTGTGTCCCCTGCATTGGCAGGCAGATTCTCAACCACTGCGCCACCAGGGAAGCCCGTAAACTACTGTTGAATGAAAGGAAGGGAAAGATAAGGAAGAAAGGAAGGAAGGAGTGAGGGAGGGAGGGAAGGTGAAAGGAAGGGAAAACAGCAATAAAAGAAGGACAAGGGATGCTACTATTTTCCTGTGTCTGTTCATAGGGATGTAGTTTTGATTAGTTGCAATCACTGTGTGATCCAATCTTTTATCCTGTTTTTCCATTTCATATTAATCTATAAGCATTTTCCATTTTGCTACACAATCCTCATAATTATCACTTTAATGGCTGCTTAATATCCCATCAGGTTGATGTGCCATAACTTACTTAACCACGTCCCTCTTTAGAACATAGCCTTTTAAAACATTAAACAGAACGCTTGACAAGGTTTTAAAATAGACGGGGAAGGTGGTTTCTTGGCAACGCATGTGGCATTTCTGAGGTGCGCGTGCCTGACCAGGGCTTGGAGAAGCAGGGATGGGAGCTGGGGCTTGACTCTGAGTGGGTGAGAGCAGGGAAGGAGAAGGCGAGTGGGGGGGGGTTCTGCTCCCAGGCCCCGATCTCCCTCGGCTGCCAATCTGTGCCTTAGCTCTGCCTTTGATGAAGGAAAAGCAGTCACTGACCATGCTTGGGAAACTATAGTAGTAGTAGTAGTAGTAGTAGTAGTAGTAGTAGTAGTAGTAGTAGTAGTAGTAGTAGTGGTAGCAGTAGTAATGGCTAACATAGATTGAGCTCTGCAGCAAAAACTTTATAATATTTCTCACTTAATCTTCACAACCAGCCAATAAAGTATGTTCCATTATTTGATTCTACATTTTACAGCGAAAGCAACTGAGACCCAGAGGTCACAGAGCCGGTGGGTGGTGGTCCTGATGCCAGACAGTCTGGCTTCAGAGTCCCTCCCAGTCCTGACTTCCTCTCCTCCCCTCATCTGTGGCTTCTGTCACTCAACGATCCCCACTCCCCAAGCCCTCTCTACCCAGCCTGGTCAGACTTGTCCTTACCAGGTTGGGTCTGGAGCCCTGGGGGACTTCAAAACTTTAGGCAGCAACCTGGACAAGGATGAAAGGGACCCACCAAGCCCACTGTTTGTGGGTGACTTACAACTGGTGACAGGGAACATGTGTTGGTGACAGGCACTGACTCTGGCCTCCAGCAGATAGTAAATAGCACAGAAACATTTAGATCTGGGTTTGCATCCTGGGCTCTGGTATTCAGCAGCTCTGTAGCCCTGGGCCACTTATATCTCTCAAAGACCCAATTGTCTAGTCTGTAAAACGGGGATAATAATACCTACCTCCCAAGGCTTCTGTACAGATGCAAGAGGATGACGGGTAACACATGCACCGTGCTCAATAAGGGGTAGCTGTTTCTATTATCCCAACAGACCAGATGGGAGCCAGGGAAGAAAAATGTAGACACCAAGGGAAAATAGAAGGGTTTCGTTTTCCATCGGCTCCAAGGGCATGCCTAGTAGGATGATGATGGTGATGGTGACTGATGGTGATGGTGATGGTGGGCATGCTGATGATGGCATTGATGGAGCATTTACTGTGTGCCAGGCGCTGTGCTGTGCACTTTACATGGGTTAACTCATTCTACCTTAAAGCATCCCTATGAGGTAGGAACAATTATTATTCCCATTTTATAGAGGAGGAAACTGAGACACAGCAAGGATTTCGTGGCTGCCTGTGGTGTTCCTATGGTCTGGCTGGGTGGACACCAGCAGAGCATCTAGCATAAGCCCATTCTGCTCTGTGCTGGGCAGAGCCCCTTGGAGGATCACTTTCAGTTCTAGGAGCCCTGGGGGTAGAAAGAGGAAGGGAGAGCTTCTGACTGGGCAGGTCTGGAAAAGAACAACCATGATGAGTCCTTCTTCGAAGGGACTTCCAAAAATGTCCAATGAAGACTCTGAGAGGCTCAGGGTTGTCCCATCAGAGAAGAGGGATCTGGAGAGGGGCTGAATGCCCTCCTCAAGCATTGGGGCTCCATCTTTGCTGCTGGTGCTGTGCCTGAGCCTTATTACTCTCCCAAAAGTCTGCTCCTTACCCAGCCCACAACAGGCAATCAGTAAAAGTGTGCTGAGTGAATGAATGTGAAGGACGAGAGTCTGTGAGGTCCCAAGGGGCAGTGTTGTACCAAGTATAGAAGCTACAGGGAAAGATATCAACTCCTCATCAGGAGGACATGTCCATTTGAGTCTCGAGGATGGGTTGCTTCTGTTGATAGGTAGTGAATCTACTGTCTCTGGAATCATTCCAGGAGAACTTGGAACTACCACACCACCCAGAGGCTGGCCACAAATGGAAGGCTGAACCACACGACCTTCAGGGCCCCTCCAGTCCTGGGCTTCTGTGCTCATGTCTCCACAGTCTCCTCTTAAAACTTTCTTCTTCATTTCCCATTCTGGAGCTGGAAAGGAACTGAGACGCTGATAAGCCACTTTCTTTGTAGGAGATAATAACAGAAAATTAGCTCCGTGTGTTTACCAGTGAACTCTTAAAGACTGATAATGCCTGAGCTTAATCCAGAGTGATACATCTTAAAAGTTGACATAATCCCTGGAGTATACCTTGTATTGCGGCAGAGATAACGTTTAGCCCCAACTGGCCTTGGACATCTTGTTAAGACCTGAAGACTTCCATTGTAGGGACCAGATTACCTGTGGACATCAGATCGGAGTTCAGCTCAGGAGGAGATCTCTGATAAGGGGGAGACCGCTGACCCCTCACAGACCCACATGGGGGCCCGGCCTTCCCCCTGTTTGGAAACTCACAGTCACGAACCACTCTGGAAACAAAACATTCCTGCCCCCCAGGCCCCCCTCCCCACGTGCCAGGAGGTTGCAGCCGTGATCTCAGCACAGGTGAGGCTGAGTCATTCCTTGCCGGCTTCTGATTTGGCCTCAGTCTCTGTCCTTATAGTGGAAACAAGGGAGAAATGCAAGGGGTATGTTGTCCTGTGTCAGAAGCGCACCATGCCAGACAGCTTTCCTGCTTCTGTGCTGTTCTGACCCCCCGTGTTCATTTTCTATGCTGCAAATGACCACAAATGTAGAGGCTTAAAACAGCACCCATTCATTATCTCACAGTTTCTGTAGGTCAAAATTCTGATGACTTGGCTGGGTTCTCTGCTTAGGGTCTCACAGAGCCAAAATCAAGGTGCTGGCGAGGTTGGCTTCTTATCTGAAGCTCAGAGGAAGCTGTATCACCCAGATCACCAGACAACAAACTTCCACGTGAAGGTGCCCTCCAGAATCCGCCCAGCCTCCTGCAAGCTCCTCACCTGGGTCCCCAACACCCTTTCCCAGGGCCTCCTGGTGATATTTCCACCATGGGCCGGGGGCCTGACCACACAGACCCTGGAGCGGTTTGGCCTGCATCTGGTTATCTCCCACCCTGGGTGTGCCTGACCCGCAGGATGGTGCCTCTTGGAGCCTGTGCTCACCTAGCAGCAGAGCATGTGGCCAACTCACCAGTCTTCCATAGTGTTCTGCACTCACCCAATGCCGTGGTTCATCCTCAGTTTTCACCTGCAGAAACTCTGAGAAGCTTCCACTAGACCTTCCTCTGCAGTGGAGGAAGGCTGTACCTGCTCCACCTTCCCCATCCCAATCTCCACGCTTCAGCATCCACAGAGAGACTCTAAGACACATCCGTGTAGTCTTTGCTACACTGCGAGCAGCCTGAGAGCAGAGACAGGGCCCTTTTCCTCTCTGCGTCTTGAGCACCAGGTCCAGTGCCCGGTGTGGGGTAGGAACTCGGAGATTCTGATCAAGTACATGAACCATTCACCTGCAGGATGCAGGAGGGGAAACGGTGGTTCCTAGAAGCCGCCTCTGGACCAGGCTGCCAGAATTTGGTAGACCAGTCAGATTCAGTGACACACAGGGTGCCTCCTTCCATTTCTCCATTTCTACAAAAAGCAATGGCAGCTGAAAAGGATAAGGAAAAGCCATGATTCTAATATTTCACATCCCAGTTCAAAGTGGTGGTGAATTCGTGACTTGCTCCCTTCTTTCCTGTTGAGTCTTTATTAAGAGCCCATATCATGGAAGCCAACAAGACTTATGGTAGAGGAGTTGGAAATTATAAAATTTTGAAGCAGCAGGAGTCTAGCTAACCCTGCCCCTGAGTTCTCTTGGATTGGCTCAGAACCTGGGATGGGAGGGCAGTGATGGAGCCATGACCTGGGACCTTGATGTTCCTGAGTGGGGAGAGAAATGCCACACACTACCTCATGTGTCATCCTTTCAACATCAAGGGGAAGAAAACCTTTATCCCTCCCTAATTAAGTCCAATTTATAGGGAAGCTGCAGGCAGACAAGCCCGTCTTAACTGAATGCACCACTGCTGGTGCCCCTGTGAGAGGGGGTGTCAGCAGCTGGTGGGCTCGTTTCGGCCACTCACAGCTGCTTCAGCAGCAGGGTGAGTAGAAAGGGTTCTTTAGCTTGCTCTCTCTGGCTTCCTCACAAAACATCTCTTGAAATGCTCCAGGAATCAGACTAGAATTTATCATACATTCGGGGTAAATAAGTCAACCCAGTGAGAAGATTTGCTGCAACCGCTGAGAGTTATAATCGCACTAGAAATGGCCTCACAGATACAATGGTACAAAACCTGAAGTTTTATAGAGAAAAAACGTAGGTGAACATATTTACTCAGACCGTGCACGCAAGCTGGAAGATTTGGATGCCTTAAACACCTCACTTGTCCTCGTAGACTTTCTCGCGATTTTTATTTGTTGCCTGTGTCATTGTCTACTTCAGGCCTCACTCCCCCTCTGGCTACGAGCTCCATGAGGGCAGGATGGTTTCTGTCTTTTCAACATTGACTCCACCAGCAAGCTTAGTCCCTTACACAGGAGGCATTTATTAACTAATTGTTGAATAAATAAATAAGTGGATAAAGTTTCTTTTAAAGCAGAATGGAAAACCAGAGATCAACTGAGCAGTAACTGATAATGTTTGGAATGGTGGAAAACTATCAGTTGCACTTAGATGGGTATTTGTGTTTCTCTAACTCTTGCTCACAGCTATATCACAAATGTTAGTGAATAGGTAGTATTTTTAATCCAAGAATTGATTTCTACAGAAAAAAATACAATAGCTTATAATCAATTGCTATTAGAGCTGAGATGTTGCTAAGCCTTCTGGGAACCCTGATCACGGGGCCAGGTGAGCACGATCCAGTCCCATAGGCATGGTGCCCAAGGCAAGTGGCAGCAAAAGTCAAGCCAACATAGTCTAGCCCTCCAGGCATAGGAAGACCCATCCAGGTTTTGCCAACATGGTCTACCCTCCAGGCATGGGAAAACTCATCCAGGTTTTTGGAAGCAGCACCGGCCGCAAGGGAGCTGGCATTTGCTGAAATAGGAATACACTCCCACGAGAGGAGCCTGGTAGCGAGCCTCTTCATTCCTGACTTGTCTGTGAACTGACCCGTGACCTTCTCAGCCTGGCTGGAGAATGTTACTTTGCAGCCTCAAGAAGGCAGTCCTTCCCATCTGATTCAAAAGACATCAAGGGCATTGTCCCCTTTCCCTTTTCTAACTTCTCTTCAAAGAACTTTGAGGGAACTGGAATTTTCAATAGAAGTGGGTGACAGCCAATGCCCAGCCACTTCAAAGACCATAATGATGCACATTCATCTCACTTCCTGACCCTCTTGACAGAGCCAACTAAGTTACTTAATATTCTAGTGTCCTGAATCCCTTGCTCAGAGAATCTCATTGGTTTATATAAAGGGAAACTGAAGCCATACACTAGGCTTCACGAGAAATTGCTAGAGTTCATGAGTTAGATTCGAAGCAGGACACCCACGACCAATACTCCCTCCTCCAACAAATTAAAAACCAACACCGCCCCATGAAAATGAGCTTCCCTGATTCTTCTCACCCGACACAGAGTGTCAAAAGCATGGCCCTTCACCCTTTCCTCCTCTACTTCCTTACGCCGTGTCCATGATAAATTAAGTCCTCTCAGCCTAGTTAGAATCTCCCTTTCAGGCGTGTCACCCACCCCACGAGAAGGTGGTGTAGTACAAGGATTGAGAGTGTACCCTCCAGAGTCAGACTGCCAGAATACACTTCTTAGCAGCTGATTGACCTGCAGCTAATTATTTAACCTCTCTCAGCCTCAGTCTCCTCATCTGTAAAATGAGAATAAAAATAGTTGCATCATCACAAGGTTGCTATGGTGATCAGAAGACACAATCCTTAGTAAGCCCTCAATAATTGTTAACTATTATTAATTCCAAAATGACCTGGCCAAAACCTAATTCTTTCTGTTTACAAACATGCCCGTTTTTTTTCTGCTTCTATGCCTCTAATTCCACCATTTTTTCCACCTTTTCTTCTTCTTTCAGCTCCTTCACAGAACAGATTAAATGCTTCCTTTGCCAGGATACCCAAGCTGGTTTCCCCAGATGGAAGTTTGCCTCCCTCCTTGGAACCCCCCTCTGTGCTGTGTCTTTTCTTCTCTTGGTGCAGAAGAGCCTGGCTTAGGAGTCAGCTTGCCGGCCTTGGGATTCTGGTTCCATTTCTGCCCAGCCATGGGGTGTTGGCAAGTTTCCACATCTGTGTAATGGGTATAAGATCAGTAACCACAGGAAGGATTAAATGAGTCACTTAGCAGAGTTGCCTGGTACGTAAAAAAGATATTCTCTGTTCGTATTGGTCTTATCACCATGTCATTGTTTCCCATCTCATTTACAGGTGTCTCTGTGCAGCAGGTAATTATGTCTGTCCTGCAGGAAGTCTCGCAGGTGTCACTAAGGTGACCGTACATCTAGGTTTGCCCATTATCCCAGTATAGATATTAATAGTGACCTTTTTCACCCTAAAAAGTGCCACAGTTTGGCTGTAAAATGATCCATGCTCTTACCCACTTGGTGAATGTGTGTTGAGTAAGTACACGAAGGTAGGAAAGAGGTTTGTTGATCCAGGTTCCATGGCTCTGTTATTCCCCTCACTGCAAACTCGAGGCTGACCTGAAGACTGCTCCTTCACATTCTTCCTGCCCGTGACCTCCAGGCACCCTGATTCTTTGGACCGTTCCCCTCCATCAGCGTGTCCTGATTAGTCAGTCTCCCTTCCTCGGCACCCCCTCCCCCCTCTTGTCATCTGCACACTTGAAAGCCCATAGAAACTCACACTAAGATAATAATATGTGATCATAGTTTAATGTGATGGGTGGAAAGAGTCTTTAGTTTAACATGAAACAGTGCTTTAATTCCAAAAGATGAAAATTCTGGCATCAGAGATAGGCTGCTGTAGGGATGGTCATTTGCCAGGGAGAACCACCATAAGACACCCTTTTAATGGATTTGCATTTATTTTCTGAGATGAGAGGTAGATGTCTATCCCGGGCAACCCCGTGCCCCTCCTTAGGCCATCGCTGATGGCGGTGGGGTCTTGTAGCCTCATGACATGGTCGTGGAGGAACTCCACTCTGAAGTGCAAGATGATGACCCAGGGAAAAAGGACTTGCCGGGGCACATTCCAGGAGCAGTGACAAATGAAACTCAAGCGTGGGGGTCAGGGATGGAAGAGGGAGCTCTCAGGGAAGTAGGGGCTCCCAGGTGCACACCTGCAGATGGAAGGGTAACACGGGGAGAGGGTAAAGACCTGTTCCACTATGATCCCGACTCCTGGTGTAATCCTCATCAGTCGGGAGTAAGATGAATTTCCAAACACTAACGGCAGAATTAAATGTACACATCCTCTGCTTTTGCAAACTTCTTCTTCTTTTTTTTTTTTTTTTTTTTTTTTTTTTGCCTGCGCAGCTTGTGGGATCTCAGTTCCCCGACCAGGGATTGAACCCCGGGCCACGGCAGTGAAAATCCAGAATCCTAACCACTAGGCCACCAGGGAACTCCCAGCAAACTTCATATTGAGTGCCAACTATGTACAAAGCACTGGGTGAGGTTCTAGAGTGGGAGAGGGTGATGGACATTAGTGTGGCAAAAAAATATGGCCCCTTTCTCCAAGGAATTAGCTGTATAGATAGAGCAGAAACAAGTAAAACAAAACAAGGGTCTGTTGGTATTATACAGGGAATGAGTATGGAACTAGCAAGCACCAAGATTCCAAGTCGCCTGATGAAGGACTGGGAAGGACTTTAGGTATTGTCCCAGGGTTCTCAGTGCTGGTAGGAAGTGACATCCTCCCAGTTTAGGAGGCAGGAGAGCAAGCCCAGTGGATGGGACTTCTGTAAACCTCATTCTAAAAACAGGAATGAGCACAGAGTATGGTTCAGGGTTGACTCTACCCCAACTTTCCTAGGAAAGAAAGGGAGAGGCTATGAAGATTAAATCTACCATCAGTTTTAGAGGAGGCAAACCCTGTTCCAGAATTAACAGAGCAATTAACCTGCAAAGCTGCAGAAACACACACAACCTGGCAACGTTCAAAACATGTGATTTGGGGCTTCCCTGGTGGCGCAGTGGTTGAGAGTCTGCCTGCCAATGCAAGGGACACAGGTTCGAGCCCTGGTCTGGGGGGATCCCACATGCCGCGGAGCGACTGGACCTGTGAGCCGCAAGTACTGAGCCTGCGCGTCTGGAGCCTGTGCTCCGCAACAGGAAAGGCTGCGATAGTGGGAGGCCTGCGCACCGCGATGAGGGGTGGCCCCCACTTGCCGCAACTGGAGAAAGCCCTCGCACAGAAACGAAGACCCAACACAGCCAAAAATAAAAATAAATTAATTAATTAATTTTAAAAAAAAAAAAGAAAGAAAGAAAATGTGGGCTGGAGACACTGGAAAAGTTTAAAAAAAAAAATGTGATTTATCCAATTAAACATTTTAAGCCACTGTCAGCCACAAAGGGTTAGTATATTAGTAACCCAAAATGTCTCTACTTCCTAGGCCCTTAGGTTATTTAATCTTACTTCCCGGATACACGTGCTTATATAATTATATCATCCAAAGCATACTATGTGATATTATTATATGGAATTGTATTTAACTCTTTATTTCTATTCTATGGCCCATATACTGCTCATAGGTTACATAAGGTGCTTGGAGATGGTGTTCCAGCTTTTAATAAAGCCTCCTTCCTTTCCTTCTCACTCATACACTCTTTAAGCGCATGACACAAGCCCTCTTGTCCATGAAGTTTTCCTTGACCAACCCAGTCCACAGTGACTCCCGCCAAGATCCTAACCCCACATCACTCCTGACAGCTGCCTCACGTTTGTCTTGCACCTAGTAGAGCATAAACTCTTTGAGGGGAAGGATCAAGTCTTCTATTTCTGTTTATCACTTATGGCACCTGGCAGAATGCTTGGCGCCTGAAGGATCCTCAATCCATAATAGAGGCTAACCCACTGGGGCCAGCACAGCAGCCTGCAGCTTTGCAAAGACACAAGGTTGACAACTAAGCACGCTTCTCCCGCCAGCCCAACCCAATCAAATCTGTGCACAAAGAATGGTGTTTGAGTCTGTGTCATTTAAGAACTTACAGGTGGCAGAAAACCCAATTCAAATGTCTTAAACAGAAGACAGAATTAATTCACTCAGATAACCACAAAACCCAGGGATAGTCTGGCTTCAGGGATATTTGGATTCAGAGCTCCAATTGTGTCATTAGAACCAGTTCTCCCCAATCTCAACTCCATCTTCCCACATCCTGGCTTTGCTTCTACTCTCCTCCTGGTGACAAGATGGCCATGGTGGCAGCCTCAGACCTAATGATGTCTAAGCCAAAGGAAAAGAGTATCACCATCTACCCTAAAGTGTCTCATGGGATCTCATCAGCTCTGATTTGCTCACATGCCGATCCCTAGATCCATCATGAGGGCCATGGGAATGCAGTGCGCTGGGTGGCTTAAGCCTAGATCCTGTGCTCCACTCCTACAGCCCAGGAATTTGTGCTTTTATCAAGCTATCCAGATTGCTCTAGTGTACATTAAAGCCTGAGAACCACTGGTCTAGGGTCTGGCCACATGAGTAGCTACCCAAGAGGGTGGAGGTGGGAAGCACAGACAGCATATTGTCTGTATTGTCTGACATCTATAGAGCTATGGAGTTGCTTAAGACAGTGTCAGGACTTGGGTGGGGCAGTGGGCAGTGAAAGACTATCAGCCAGAGGTCCTGCCTATCAAAGAATAACTTTCATTTAACAAGACTCAAAGATGCTTTGAGACTTTGGTCTCCCGTTTATATCTATCTGACTCGAAGTCGTGGACTTGGGAAATTTCAGCTTGGAAAAGACCTTAAGCGTCCTTTAATCCAGACCCAATCGCCATTTGATCCCCAAGCCCCCTGAACATTATGCCTTACCACCCAGCCACTGCATAAATGCTTCCCCCGACAGAGCAGCCCTCACTCCTCAAAGCAGCCAAACCATCTTCTAATGCTCCAGGTGCTTAAAATTTCTTAGTCGGTTTGGCAGAAATCTATCTCTTTGTAAATTTCTTCCATCAGTCTTGGTTGTATCTCTTTCGATGATACAGGACATTTCAATTCCCTGTTCCAAAAGGTAGCCCCTTTGCACATGGTATTTGAAGAGAAGTTAACACCTGCTCTGTTTCCTCTAGCCTCCAGGATAAATAGCCCTGACTCTGTCCGTCCTGCCCCAGATGACGTGGACTCTCACTCCCTTACTCTCCTGGCTGCCTTCCCTCCGGAAGGTACCCTGGTTGGTCTGTGTCCCACCCCCCCCCCTTAAAGTATAATGCTTGGAACTCAACGGTCCAATGATGATTTGATGAGAGAAGAATAGTACTATTGTTTCCTTCTAGACACTACATTTTCATTACCCTGTCTTAACATTGCTGTAGCTTTTCTAGAACCACCTCTCAGTGTTCTAAGACTCGGCGCTCCCAATGCAGGGGGCCCAGGTTCGATCCCTGGTCAGGGAACTGGATCCCACATGCATGCTGTAAATGAGAGTTCTCATGCCACAACTAAGGAGCCTGCCTGCCGCAACTAAGTCCTGGCACACCAAATAAATAAATAAATATTTTAAAAATAAATAAATAACATCTCAGGATTTAAAAAATAAAATTCAGCCAACGTCAAGCACTTACCATGTACTAATATGGAAAACATGAAGACGAATAAAGGGGGGCAAATTGCTTGCTTTTGGTGGGGCTCACGTTCTGGCCAAGGAAATGGAACTCAACCACCAACCTTAGCAGCAGGTGGCAGATGCCATGGTGATGGTATGCAGAAGCTGTCCTGTGTCTCTGCCCAGGGACTTTGGGGTCTTACCCATGAGCTGACAACAGAGCTGGATTTGAAAGGATGTGATTTGTGCAGTCAGCAAAGGAGAAGCCAGCCATTCTAGGCAGCAGGAACAGCACACAAAGGTCCTGAGTGGTGGGAATCTAGAGAGAGTGGTGAGGGAGTGAGGCTGGAAAGTTAGGTTCCAGCTAGATTGTGAGGGCCTGGAATGCTCTACCAAGTCTGAATTTTATCCTGTGGTCACTGGAAAGAGGGTAAAGATTCTTGAAGAGGAATTGACAAATGGAGACGGTGGAAGCCAGGAGACCCGATAAGAGATAACTTATAGTTAACTGAAGAGTGGCATCTAGAATAGGTATCAATTTCCTGCAGATCAGTGAGATAAAAACAGAATAGGAAAATAGCCAAGGATATGAACAAGCAAGTTGTAGACTGGAAAACATGAGTGGCCCCTAAATATATGCAAACCTCATTAACAATCAAGGAAATTAAAATTAAGACCACAATGTGCTGTCTTTTCACAATTATCAGATTGCTAAGAGTCTGACAATACCAAGCATACACAAAATACTATAGGCCTGCTTTGGAAAGCAATTTGTCAATATCTAATAAACTTGCGGTGTGTACACCTTTGCATCCAGGACTCCACTTTCCAATACCGGCCCCAAAGAAACTCTCCCTTGGGTTCACAGAGACGCATACAAAGATGTTTATTACAGAATTGTTTATAAAAGAAATAATAATAATAATAGCTGTTTGGGATGAACTGCGTCCCGCACTCCAAGGTCTGTAATTAAGCCCTAATCCTCCAGTACCTCAGAATGTAGCTGTATTTGGAGATGGAGTCTTTAAAGAGGCAATTAAGTTACAGTGACGTCAGGACGGTGGACCCTTATCCACTGTGACTGGTGTCCTTATAAGAAGAGGAGGTAAGGACACAGACAGGCACAGATGGAAGGCCATGTGAAGACACAGGGAGGAGATGGCAGCTGAAAGCCAAGGAGAGAGGCCTCAGAAAAACCCAACGTTGCCGACGCCTTAATCTTAGACTTCTAGCCTCCAGGACTGCAAGGAAATAAATTTCTACTATTTAAGCCACCCAGTCTGTGGTATGTATTATATGCATATAATGTATACAGGTATATAATGTATATGTATATGTATATTTACATATATGTTAAATTGTGGTGGTAAACACATGTTTCGTTTTTCTCTGTATTTTCTTGTAGTTTAAAATATTTTCATCATTTTAAAAAAATCGTTTGAAGAGAATTTTAAAAAATTCTAAGAGTCTGGGAGAGAAACGATGAAGACCTGAACTAAGGTAGCAGCTCAGGGAGAAACTCAGCAACCTCACACTTTCAGGGACTATTTTTTTGTCTGCTCTTGTTATATATTCCTTTTCTTCCAGGAGATATTGTAGTTGTCTTGTTCCAAAATGGCTGTACTAGCAGCTTTCTTCCCAGTACAAGTCCCAGGAGCTGAAGTTTCCTGAGACTCGGTTCATGTACCCCTTTTAAGTTCTTCCAGCTCAGGGAAATGGAAACCTTTTCTAGGTGTACTTCTAGCTAAAGCCTTTGCCCAAGTGGTCCTTTCTTTAATAATAACATAGCGTGTCCAGACTGTGGCCTCGGTGTTGAGTTTTTAGGTATCTAGACACTACACGTATACATCCATTTTGCCCAAAATGCCATGGCACAAGGTCCAGGGACAGACATGAAAAGGCCCAGGTGTATTTCTGGTGGCCTCTAACCAGATCCCTTTCCCTGGCTGATTTGCCCAGCCCTGAGGCTGTTTCCCCTTCAGTGAAGCCACAGTTTTGGACTAGATCTTGTCCATCCTCTGCTCCTCCCATCTGCTGGGTGGTGGAAGCACAGGTCTCACACAGGCCTGGCAGCCACCAAGGCAGGCTAGGCCCTCCCTCTGCAGAGTTGCCCATAAAGTTGTTAAATACTATTTATCTTGTCCTGAAGAGGCAGGTGTGATGCTCACTTTAGAATCTTAGCATATCAATCAACACCTCCAATGGAGGAATTGTGAGATTCACAGCCAGGAAGTCAACCCAGCCTTTACTTCTCAAAGCTTGTTGTGGCTACAAGGACTGTGCAATTTACTTGCAAAGTAAAGTGTTCAGCTCAGTGTGGATCTATATTTGGTTCCAGCTTGAAAATTTTTATCACTAAAATCCTAAATCCAGAGAGTCCGGCACCTTGGGTTCTGTTTCTGAGGCTAAAGTAGGATGTGTCAGAGGTAATCAACCAACCAGTCAATCAATATTTGTTGACTCCTTGTCCTGTGCCATCAGCTAAATTGTGAACTGGGCAGAATTTGCTTTTGGTGGTCCTGCTCTCCCATCCCCCCCACCCCTGCACCACCTTCTGGGCCCCCTGCCTTGTTCCAATACCTAGCACCCTCCTTCTCCCTCCTTTGCCTGATCCAAACTGTCTCAGGAAAGAATCCAGCTCAGTCATTGAGCTCTTGAGCTCACGCTGTTTAAAGGACAGCTTTGTCTCTTCCTGGGGGACATACAGGCGTCAGGGAAAAGCACAGGGCCAAGTGTAAGTTTTCTAATCTGCCTTCTTTCCTCCACTCTTCCACCGAATGGCTCTCCATCCATAATGTAGTGGGAATGAATTCTGGCACCAACACTTTCTAGCTTGAGGCAGTTTGCCCAAATCTCTGAGCCTCAGTGTCCTCATCCATAAAATGGGCAAACAGTGCCTACCTTTCCAGGCACTTTCCAAGATTAATGTATTCATGTACTGTAAGCCCCTAGGGCACTTGGAGGATGCTCAGTAACAACAGCTCTCATTACAGTCATGGGCTTAGTGGTGGGCAGGGCGCCTCTCCAGGGTCTCCCACTCACATCACTTAAAGCACTGGGTTATGCACTGGGAGTTTCAGAGGAAGAAGCCCCAATTCATGATCCTGAGGGCTTCTGGTCTCTGGGGGAGCTAATGCCACATTAGAGAAACAGTGACTAACGGCCAGTGGCACCAAGGGTAAGCTAATCCCCAAGGATCACAGAACTAGAGATTAGAACTCCAGGAGGTCTGGGACGATTAGCTGTGGAATGAACCCCAAACTGGGGCTCTGAGACTGGGAGCTTCCAATCCCAGCTCTTCATCTAACTGCCAGGGGGCCTCTGGGCCTCCATTTCCCCATATATAAAACAAGAGACTTGGACTAGATTAATTTCTAAGGTCCATTTCTGGTCTTACATTCTAAATTATTTTTAATTCTCTCACTTCAAACAACTGCCAGCCTTTCCACCTTTCTTCTTTCCATGAACTTTTTTTAATATAATAAACAAACTAAAGATTTCTGCCCACACAGAGTATACACTTAACGGGGAGGGGGGCAGACAATAAAGAGAAGCAAGATATACAGGTTGCCAGGCGGTTAGAAGCTCTATGGAGAAACGTCAGGTAGAGGATAGGGGATGAGGATTAAGAGGGATGGAATTTTAACTGAGAAAGGCCTTCCCAAGTGGCAACAAACGAGTGAGGGCCAAGAGGAGGAGTGAGAAACAGAGGCGGCAGGAGGTGCAGGGACCCCAGGTCAGGGACCCAGTGGACGGTGGGCCTTAGAAATGTGGACAGTTCATCTGCAGTAACAGGAGAGCAGGAGGAGAGCTGAAGCACGGATGCAGGTGGGCAGGTAGATACAGTGGGAACACGTGAAAGCTCCTCTTCCCATGATTTCTGTGTTCACAGTAAAATAACAGGCAAGGTCATCAGCTGAGTGTGAGGATGGGGATGGAGATGTTAGCATCTGGAGGAGAGGGGAGAAGCTATGAAATATTTACGTAGTAGAGGGGAAACAAGAATGGACAAGAGAAATGTATAATCTTTTCTGTGCCATGAGGAACTGGTTCATGTGTCCTTGCTGGGGTACAGTGTAACATTTTTTTTCCCATTCATACATTCATTTGACAAAATGTGAGTGAGGGCTAGGCAGTGCCAGACCAAGAAGCCTTTAAGTAGGGTCACCATACCTCACTAATGGCCCAGAGTTTCCCTGAGACAAAGATTTGAATGCAAATAGTTGATTTGGGCGGTGAAGGTAGGGGGGTGGGGAAATGACACAGGAAGGGAAGAAGTCAATCCAGGGTCTATTAACGAGCAGATTACCACTTCGGGGAGCCCCACTAGGGGCCTCTGGGTGACTGTGTAAAGGAGAGCCGTCCCAACGGAGGAAGCTGGGTCTCCACACGCCAAGTCCTCTCCATCACTGGCTGTGGGCTGCTCCTGGGTTGTAGGTAAACTCTGGCCTTTCCCGCCTGCTCCAGTGAACAGAGAAAGGCCTCAGGCTTGCAGTCAGAAAATGTCAGCATGTGTAAGAACAGTGAGTGTCAAGAAAATATGAGCAGGCGTCGGCAACGCCTATACCACTCTTGGAAGCATCTGGGTTTAGATGAAAGATCTATGTCACCTTAAGTATAAGACACAGTCCTTCCTTTCAAAGAAAGAATTTATTGGAGGAGGCTAAGAATAGGCTCAAACCTGAAAGAAATAAAAAAGAAAAGATATCTAAGAGAAGAAACAGGAAGCACAGGCTAAATACCAAGTGAGTCTAGTCTTCACAGGGTCACAGGAGGAAGAGACCTAGGCTGGGATGGAAGGTTTTGCAGAGGAGGGGGTGCCCAACTGGGTGGCAACTGGATGAACAGGAAAAGCAACAGAGGGCCTGGATGCGGACCTGCTTTACTGGGATAGGTATATTCTGCCTTCGTGGCCAAAGTTGACACAAAGACAGGTGGCTGCTGCTGAGTCGGGGACCCCAAGGTGTGGCAGAGAAAGACTGATGATTGTCCAGAGCCACCTCTGGCCACCTGCGGCCTGCAGGTGCAAGACTGCCTTGATTTGCAGCCTTGGCTGCTGTTTGGGAAGCAGTCATGGTTCAGAGGCTCTGCTTCAGTGAAACGTAAAACAAAGAAGGAGATTCTCACGGGTTGTTATAATGCAGTCTCAAAAAGATATCTCTGATATCCAACCTTCCTTCACAGGGCACCTGCTGAAGACAGAGCCATGATTCACCACAGTAAATGTGTCCCACATCTTCCTTCCTGCAGCGCCACCGAAGATTGAAAAGTTCGGCCTGCAGTTCATCCGCCCCTGGTCCCCAAACTCTGGTTGGGGTGGGGGACACTGAGCATCTGGATTGCTTCTTCTGATGAGGATGAATTAATTACTACAAAAGCACACAATCACAGACAGCCACTTGGGTTTAGATGTTCTAATGAGGGTGATGATTGGATGATGCTGAGTCAGGTCAGCATGGCCCGGGGCCTGATTGCTGTTCACTCTGCCTGGAGACCAGGACCCGTGGTGCCTCTCAGGTTAACCCCCTCCATTCTTGAGCACCTCTTTCTCCCATCCCCACACCCTGAGTTACAAACTCTCGCCCCGTTTCCACCATCAGCCTCACGGTCCAACCCCTCTCCCCAAAATTAACAGAGGAACCAGGAACCTATATCCCTGCTTCCAAACTCATCTTCCTGCCCTATAGCTGACAAGCTGATCATCCTCAAACACAGCTGTGTTCATTTTGCCCCTAGGGCTCAGGAATATTCAGTAGCTCCTTATGACCTATAGAATAAAATCCACATTCGAATGGAAGACCCCCATCAACCATCTCCGGCCCCCTTGCCTTCCACCATGTCAGCTCCTTACTTCCCATCAAGGCTTGTCTGCATTAACCAAATTCCTCCCTTCGAGCCTTGCCATTTCTGGTCCAGATCATCACTTTTCCACTCTCCCCACCTCAAAGAAGACCGTCCTCTCATCAGCAAATCCATTCCCATGGCTGAAACAAAAGTACCAACTCTGAACCTTCCCAAAGACCAAATATCGCTGTGATGAGTGATCAGTATGTCCTTCAGGTCAAGACTGAATAAACAAATGAAGGAGCCCATCCTGGTCAGCCCCCTCTGAGTTTGATAATCCTCCCTGATATGGTGGAGGCTTGGCAAGAGCAGGTATAACTTCCGGTTTGAATCATTTGCCCAAATTGGTGGTAATTTGTGATTTTGCGGAGCAGATTTTAACATCCTGTGGTGAGGTCGGTGTTTTGGAATTGAATGTCTTTCCTGCAGAGAGAATCTGGCAGACCGTCCAACACTCAAATTTAAACTCAGTTTTTATTTCACTCTGCTCATCTGCCACGTATGCAGTGATAATCAGGAAGTGTTGTTAAGAAAATGTTATTTCCTACTGAAAATGACCACTTTTCCCCACCAAGGGAAACAGAACACCTTAACGATGGTGCAAACGGCAGTCCCTTTGCAGGGTTGGTGGTGTCGGCCTCCTCCCCAACTTGACTGAAAGCTCTCTGCCTGCTTGGTTCACTCCTGGGTTCTCGGGGCCTAACACGTGGCAGGAGCTCAATAATCAACAAAATCAGATACAAAAGCAAATATTTCAAATAAGAAAAGAAATCGTAACAAATGACAACTTCTAAAGAGCTGACAGATACTACCAATGTCACACAATCCAGAAAAATACATTTGTATGCATTAAATTATTTAATTATTATTATTGATTATAATAATCATTTAATAAAATAATTTAATTATTCTTATTAACCAAAGAAATTTTCATACCCCTCTGATACTAAACTTTTTTTTTTTAATTGTGAACAAAACAGCTCTTTTAATGTTGAGATGATTCAGTTTTCTAAAGTAATCAAAGACAACATGAAGCACAGGAAATTATTTTGATAAAATACAAAATCTTTGCTTTCTAGGAAGATTAATTAAAAGGTAAAGAAAATCCTTTTGTAATCTCTTATCAGGAGCTGACCAATAGTTCGAGAAAACTTGCCTTTCAGCAGATGAAGGAAAATTAAGTTTTAGTATTACATACATACACAATTGATATTAACACTTATTTAAAACAACTATAACAAATTCATCCAGTTTTAGTCAGCTAAAATTACACAAGGTTAAATTATACAAGGTAAGATTCTCTATCTCTCTTCCCAACTCTCTATATCCATTTACATCTATTTAATTTGCTTGTTCTTTTTTTTTTTCTTTTTAAGGTGCTTTATTTTTTTTATTTTTTTTTATTTTTGAATTTTATTTAATTTATTTTTTCAATACAGCAGGTTCTTATTAGTCATCAATTTTATACACATCAGTGTATACACGTCAATCCCAATCTCCCAATTCATCAGACCACCACCCCCACCTCCCCATGGCTTTCCCCCCTTGGTGTCCATACGTTTGTTCTCTACATCTGTGTCTCAATTTCTGCCCTGCAAACCGGTTCATCTGTACCATTTTTCTAGGTTCCACATATATGAGTTAATATACAATATTTGTTTTTCTCTTTCTGACTTACTTCACTCTGTATGACAGTCTCTAGATCCACCCACGTCTCAACAAATGACCCAATTTCGTTCCTTTTTATGGCTGAGTAATATTCCATTGTATATATGTACCACATCTTTATCCATTTGTCTGTCGATGGGCATTTAGGTTGCTTCCATGACCTGGCTATTCTAAATAGTGCTGCAGTGAACATTGGGATGCATGTGTCTTTTTGAATTATGGTTTTCTCTGGGTATATGCCCAGTAGTGGGATTGCTGGATCATATGGTAATTCTATTTTTAGTTTTTTAAGGAACCTCCATACTATTCTCCATAGTGGCTGTATCAATTTACATTCCCACCAACAGTGCAAGAGGGTTCCCTTTTCTCCACACCCTCTCCAGCATTTGTTGTTTATAGATTTTCTGATGATGCCCATTCTAACTGGTGTGAGGTGATACCTCATTGTAGTTTTGGTTTGCATTTCTCTAATAATTAGTAATGTTGAGCAGCTTTTCATGTGCTTCTTGGCCATCTGTATGTCTTCTTTGGAGAAATGTCTATTGAGGTCTTCTGCCCATTTTTGGATTGGGTTGTTTGTTTCTTTAATATTGAGCTGCATGAGCTGTTTATATATTTTGGAGATTAATCCTTTGTCCGTTGATTCATTTGCAAATATTTTCTCCCATTCCGAGGGTTGTCTTTTCGTCTTGTTTATGGTTTCCTTTGCTGTGCAAAAGCTTTGAAGTTTCTTCAGGTCCTATTTGTTTATTTTTGTTTTTATTTCCATTACTCTAGGAGGTGGATCAAAAAAGATCTTGCTGTGATTTATGTCAAAGAGGGTTCTTCCTATGTTTTCCTCTAAGAGTTTTATAGTGTCCGGTCTTACATTTAGGACTCTAATCCATTTTGAGTTTATTTTTGTGTATGGTGTTAGGGAGTGTTCTAATTTCATTCTTTTACATGTAGCTGTCCAATTTTCCCAGCACCACTTATTGAAGAGACTGTCTTTTCTCCATTGTATATCCTTGCCTCCTTTGTCATAGATTAGTCGACCGTAGGTGCATGGGTTTATCTCTGGGCTTTCTATCTTGTTCCATTGATCTATGTTTCTGTTTTTGTGCCAGTACCATATTGTCTTGATTACTGTAGCTTTGTAGTATAGTCTGAAGTCAGGGAGTCTGATTCCTCCTGCTCTGTTTTGTTCCCTCAAGACTGCTTTGGCTATTTGGGGTCTTTTGTGTCTCCATACAAATTTTAAGATTTTTTGTTCTAGTTCTGTGAACAATGCCATTGGTAATTAGATAGGGATTGCATTGAATCTGTAGATTGCTTTGGGTAGTATAGTCATTTTCACAATATTGATTCTTCCAATCCAAGAACATGGTATATCTCTCCATCTGTTGGTATCATCTTTAATTTCTTTCATCAGTGTCTTACAGTTTTCTGCATACAGGTCTTTTGTCTCCCTAGGTAGGTTTATTCCTAGGTATTTTATTCTTTTTGTTGCCATGGTAAATGGGAGTGTTTCCTTAATTTCTCTTTCAGATTTTTCATCATTAGTGTATAGGAATGCAAGAGATTTCTGTGCATTAATTTTGTATCCTGCAACTTTACCAAATTCATTGATCAGCTCTAGTAGTTTTCTGGTGACATCTTTAAGATTCTCTATGTGTAGGATCATGTCATCTGCAAACAGTGACAGTTTTACTTCTTCTTTTGCAATCTGTATTCCTTTTATTTCTTTTTCTTCTCTGATTGCCATGGCTAGGACTTCCAAAACTATGTTGAATAATAGTGGTGAGAGTGGACATCCTTGTCTTGTTCCTGATCTTAGAGGATATGCTTTCAGTTTTTCACCATTGAGGATGATGTTTGCTGTGGGTTTGTTGTATATGGCCTTTATTATGTTGAGGTAGGTTCTCTCTATGCCCACTTTCTGGAGAGTTTTTATCATAAATGGGTGTTGAATTTTATCAAAAGCTTTTTCTGCATCTATTGAGATGATCATATGGTTTTTATTCTTCAATTTGTTAATATGGTGTATCACATTGATTGATTTGCGTATATTGAAGAATCCTTGCATCCCTGGGATAAATCCCACTTAATCATGGTGTATGATCCTTTTAATGTGTTCTTGGATTCTGTTTGCTAGTATTTTGTTGAGGATTTTTGCATCTATATTCATCAGTGATATTGGTCTGTAATCTTTTTTTGTAGTATCTTTGTCTGGTTTTGGTATCAGGGTGATGGTGGCCTCGTAGAAAGAGTTTGGGAGTGTTCCTTCCTCTGCAAATTTTGGAAGAGTTTGAGAAGGATGGGTGTTAGCTCTACTCTAAATGTTTGATAGAATTCACCTGTGAAGCCATCTGGTCCTGGACTTTTGTTTGTTGGAAGATTTTTAATCACAGTTTCAATTTCATTACTTCTGATTTTTCTGTTTCTTCCTGGTTCAGTCTTGGAAGCTTATACCTTTCTAAGAATTTTTCCATTTCTTCCATGTTGTGCATTTTATTGGCATAGAGTTGCTTGTAGTAGTCTCTTAGGATGCTTTGTATTTCTGTGGTGTCTGTTGTAACTTCTCCTTTTTCATTTCTAATTTTATTGATTTGAGTCCTCTCCCTCTTTTTCTTGATGAGTCTGGCTAATGGTTTATCAGTTTTGTTTATCTTCTCAAAGAACCAGCTTTTAGTTTTATTGATCTTTGCTATTGTTTTCTTTGTTTCTATTTAATTTATTTCTGCTCTGATCTTTCTGATTTCTTTCCTTCTGCTAACTTTGGGTTTTGTTTGTTCTTCTTTCTCTAGTTCCTTTAGGTGTAAGGTTAGATTGTTTACTTGAGATTTTTCTTGTTTCTTGAGGTAGGCTTGTATAGCTATAAACTTCCCTCTTAGAACTGCTTTTGCTGTATCCCATAGGTTTTGGATCGTTGTGTTTTCATTGTCATTTGTCTCTAGGTATTTTTTGATTTCCTCTTTGATTTCTTCAGTGATCTCTTGGTTATTTAGTAATGTATTGTTTAGCCTCCATGTGTTTGTGTTTTTTACGTTTTTTTCCCTGTAATTCATTTCTAATCTCATAGCATTGTGGTCAGAAAAGATGCTTGATATGATTTCAGTTTTCTTAAATTTACTGAGGCTTGATTTGTGACCCAGGATGTGATCTATCCTGGAGAATGTTCCGTGCGCACTTGAGAAGAAAGTGTAACCTGCTGTTTTTGGATGGAATGTCCTATAAATATCACTTAAACCTACCTGGTCTATTGTGTCATTTAAAGCTTCTGTTTCCTTATTTATTTTCATTTTGGATGATCTGTCCATTGGTGTAAGTGAGGTGTTAAAGTCCCCCACTATTATTTTGTTACTGTCGATTTCCTCTTTTATAGCTGTTAGCAGTTGCCTTATGTATTGAGGTGCTCCTATGTTGGGTGCATATGTATTTATAATTGTTATATCTTCTTCTTGGATTGATCCCTTAATCCTTGTCTCTTGTAACATTATTTTAAAGTCTATTTTATCTGATATGAATATAGCTACTCCCGCTTTCTTTTGATTTCCATTTGCATGGAATATCTTTTTCCATCCCCTCACTTTCAGTCTGTAAGTGTCCCTAGGTCTGAAGTGGGTCTCTTGTAAACAGCATATAGATGGGTCTTGTTTTTGTATCCATTCATTGAGCCTGTGTCTTTTGGTTGGAGCATTTAATCCATTCACTTTTAAGGTGATTATCGATATGTATGTTCCTATGACCATTTTCTTAATTGTTTTGGGTTTGTTTTTGTAGATCTTTTTCTTCTCTTGTGTTTCCCACTTAGAGAAGTTCCTTTAGCATTTGTTGTAGAGCTGGTTTGGTGGTGCTGAATTCTCTTAGCTTTTGCTTGTCTGTAAAGCTTTTGATTTCTCCATCAAATCTGAATGAGTTCCTTGTCGGGTACAGTAATCTTGGTTGTAGGTTCTTCCCTTTCATCACTTTAAGTATATCATGCCACTCCCTTCTGGCTTGTAGAGTTTCTGCTGAGAAATCAGCTGTTAACCTTATGGGAGTTCCCTCATATGTTATTTTTCATTTTTCCCTTGCTGCTTTCAATAATTTTTCTTTGTCTTTAATTTTTACCAATTTGATTACTATGTGCCTCAGCGTGTTTCTCCTTGGGTTTATCCTGTATGGGACTCGCTGCACTTCCTGGACTTGGGTGGCTATTTCCTTTCCCATGTTAGGGAAGTTTTCGACTATAATCACTTCAATATTTTCTCGCGTCCTTTCTCTTTCTCTTCCTCTTCTCCTTCTGGGACCCCTATAATGAGAATGTTGTTGTGTTTAATGTTGTCCCAGAGGTCTCTTAGGCTGTCTTCATTTCTTTTCATTCTTTTTTCTTTATTCTGTTCCACAGCAGTGAATTCCACCATTCTGTCTTCCAGGTCACTTATCCGTTCTTCTGCCTCAGTTATTCTGCTATTGATTCCTTCTAGTGTAGTTTTCATTTCAGTTATTGTATTGTTCATCTCTGTTTGTTTGTTCTTTAATTCTTCTAGGTCTTTGTTAAACATTTCTTGCATCTTCTCAATCTTTGCCTCCATTCTTTTTCCGAGGTCCTGGGTCATCTTCACTATCATTATTCTGAATTCTTTTTCTGGAAGGTTGCCTATCTCCACTTCATTTAGTTGTTTTTTCTGGGGTTTTATCTTGTTCCTTCATCTGGTACATAGCCCTGTGCCGTTTCATCTTGTCTATCTTTCTGTGAATGTGGTTTTTGTTCCACAGGCTGCAGGATTGTAGTTCTTCTTGCTTCTGCTCTCTGCTCTCTGGTGGATGAGGCTATCTAAGAGGCTAGATGGGAGGGACTGGTGGTGGGTAGAGCTGACTGTTGCTCTGGTGGGCAGAGCTCAGTAAAACTTTAATCCGCTTGACTGCTGATGGGTGGGGCTGGGTTCCCTCCCTGTTGGTTGTTTGGCCTGAGGCAACCCAACACTGGAGCCTACCTGGGCTCTTTGGTGGGGCTAATGACAGACTCTGGGAGGGCTCACGCCAAGGAGTACTTCCCAGAACTTCTGCTGCCAGTGTCCTTGTCCCCATGGTGAGCCACAGCCACCCCCCCCCCACCTCTGCAGGAGACCATCCAACACTAGCAGGTAGGTCTGGTTCAGTCTCCCCTGGGGTCACTGCTCCTTCCCCTGGGTCCCAATGCACAGACTACTTTGTGTGTGCCATCCAAGAGTGGAGTCTCTGTTTCCCACAGTCCTGTCGAAGTCCTGCAATCAAATCCTACTAGCCTTCAAAGTCTGATTCTCTAGGAATTCCTCCTCCCGTTACCAGACCCACAGGTTGGAAAGCCTGACGTGGGGCTCAGAACCTTCACTCCAGTGGGTGGACTTCTGTGGTATAAGTGTTCTCCAGTCTGTGAGTCGCCCACCCAGCAGTTATGGGATTTGATTTTACTGTGATTGCGCCCCTCCTACTGTCTCATTGTGGCTTCTCCTTTGTCTTTGGATGTGGGGTATCTTTTTTGTGAGTTCCAGTGTCTTCCTGTCGATGATTGTCCAGCAGCTAGTTGTGATTCTGATGTTCTCACAAGAGAGAGAGAGAGCACGTCCTTCTCCTCCATCATCTTGGTTCAGGCTCCGATACTAAACTTTTAAGGACTAATAATTTTATGCATTTGATGAGTGGAAGAATTTCCATAGACCAACTTCTGGCTCCATGTTTCAAACCTGATTTTCCTCCACTCCCCACACACTTCTGGTGCTGGTTGCCATGGGCTCTCTTCATGCAGTGACCTGACTTTGGCCTACACCTTTGTGTCCCATTACAAGGTGAATGGACACAGAGGGCAGTAGTAGCATCCCTGGAAGCCATTCCTCCACTGGGGTGACTAGCAAAATTTAATTATAGGTGGGAGTGACCACAAACCATACATGTATCCCACTGAACCCCAACTATCTACATTGTCAACTCAAATGCCCTTTATCCAGGTCTAAGAATGCTGTGTGGCCACCCGAAGGCCATATGACATGATGGAAAGTGTGCTGGCAGGGAAGCTGCCGTGAAGAGTCAGCAATCGTAACCCTGGCAGTTTAAACATCATTTGCACATTTTACAGAAACGTGTGACCACGTGGAGACATCACAGGCGGTCCTGCCAGGGCTCTGCAAGGGCCAGTGTTGCTGAGGGCCCTGAATAAGCCTCACCAGCTTCACAGGAAATCTTCACCTTCTTTGCCCTCCCCTACCTCAGGAAGGAGAATGACCAACTGAGATAACACAGAAGCAAACCACTTTAAATGTGTGTGTATTAGTTTGCTGGGACTGCTGTAACAAAGTGCCATAGACTGGGTGGCTTAAACAATAGCAATGTATTGTCTCACTGTTCTGGAGGCTGGAATTCCAAGATCAAGGTGCCAGTAAGGTTGGTTCCTTCTGAGGGCTGTGAGGAAGGGATCTGATCCAGGCCTCTCTCCTTGGCTTGTAGTTGACAGCTTCTCTGTGTCTCCTTATATCATCTTCCCTCTATGCATGCTTCTCTCTATGTCCAAATTGTCCCCTCTTCATAAGGGCACCAATCATACTGGATTAGGGCTCACCCTAATGACCTCATTTTAACTTGATCACCTCTGAAAAGACCCCATCTCCAAATAAGGCCACATTCTGGGCATTAGGACTCCCAGCACATCATTCTGAGGGGACACATTTCAACTTGTAACAGTATAAAATACAAATTGGTATGTGCATCTCTGCAGAAAATTGAAAGAAAGGGAGAGAAACCCAGAGAGACTCAGAGAGAGGAAGGGAGCTGTTACCTTGTTTACACTTTGCATTTAGAAAAATTACCTCATTAGCTGTCTGTCTGCATCCAGGCCCAGCTGCAACCACTAAATCAATCACTTGGGGATCCGTTTGGCTTTCTTGGACACCATAAATGGCATGTTTTTGAATCTGCTTTGATTTCGGTGGCTGTCTCAAATGTCAAAAATGACGGAGGGGATAGAAAGGCTGAAGTCTGAGGACAGAGAAGATGGGGCCTCATCTGGCTGAAGGATGAAACTGAGAAGCAGGTCAAGCATCCCAGAGAGGATGGGACAGGGAATAAGGACAGGTGCCCAGTCCTGGAGTAGCCTGTGATAGTCGCCCACTTTGCACTTGAAAGAGTTAGGGACAAGCAAGCCCTACTTATACAGAAGGCAATAAACCTAGGGAACTTCTCAGCCCAAGAAGTGATGTAAGATGAAAATACAAATTCAAGACAAAGTTACTTAAATTATTGGATAACACCATCTTCTCCAATTCATTTCTGGGAGTCCTGAGAGGTGCCTCATAGGTCCTTAGAGCAGCTGGACGTTGGAGAAGCTCTGCCCTTGCAGGAGGTGCACACAGCCCTTCGTAGATACCATTCATGGACTTGGAACTCCAGTTCCTGCTTCCTGAGGACTCAGGAACAACCATCATGGGGAAAAAGCAGAGGTTAGCTGTCACAGCCCTGTCCTATGTCCTTCTCCCAGCAACCAAAAGCTCCCAGAGCTACTGGTTCTTGCAAACTGAGCCCTGAAGGGAGCCCCAGGCCCTGATTCAGCTGTACCCTGAGTTCCAGCCTAGGCTGAGCTGGAGACCCGACAATGACAAAGAGGAATGTGGTTAAGTAAGTGCTATGTGAATGTAAGCCCTGGTAGCAGTAGAATCAAAAGGCACATTGGAAAAAGATGGAGACCAGGCTTGCAACTCCAAACAATCATTACAGCAAAACTCTGGAGAATCTGCCATGTCTACTGGATAGACACATAGCCTGCTTAGGCCAGGTTTGTTACTAACGGTACAGTGTGACCCATTGGTGAATCATAAAATCAGTTTAATGAGTTACTATCAGCCTCTGAAAAAAATAAAACAGTATAGAAAATTCAAAGTGCAACATACATCAACGGTAGAGTCTGATGAAACTTCTGTTTCCTTTACAGATACATATGTGTGTGTAGGAACAGAATGTGAACATATTTCTTACCATGACTTGAGGCAGGAAAGGCTGAAATGCACTGAACCAGACCATAGCCCCTAGAATAGTTAAACCTATACGTCCATGTGCAGCAGAACTGGCTGGGGACCTCGTTAAAATTCAGATTTCCAGGTACCACTCTCCAGGGATCTTTTTTGAGCCCATATCACTTAGTTGGGCCTGGGAATCTGCATTTAACAGGCTCCCCTGGTGGTCCTGATATTTTTGTTCTGTGGAATATGATGCAGGGATTGTTGTATTTGGGGGGAAAACAAGTAAGTGGCAGGACTGTGTTATAAGAAGCTTTAATGACATAGGAAGATGCTTGCTTCATCTTAACCCAGAGTCTTGAGAAATAGAAGGCGTAGGATGGGTATATGGGGCAGGGGTTGGGAGAGTGATATCCATCCTCCCTTTGTAGTGAAAAATTTAGTATCTTGGGTACCAGTAGACCATGCTTTGTTGTAAACTGTGCTTGCAGGATTCAGAGCCAGGCATACAAAAGGGCTAAATAATTGCCTGAGTAAAATTACCTACCGAATAGAATTGTCTACCTGGAGACCCAGATGGCTTTAGGGGCAGCCCTTTGTGAGACACAGCCCTGGACTGGGTGACATCTTGAGATTACCTCTCATCTCTTATATGTCACAGATGCTAAGAGCAACAGGATAGAGGGAGAGGTTGGAAAACAGATTGTCTCAAACACATCTGCCATTGATTAGAGCAGCACTTTTCAAACTGTGGATCATGACTCATTAGTAAGTCATGAAATCAATTCACCATCTTGAAAAATAAGATAGAATTGAATACAATAGAAACTACCACAGTGCACTGCGTGTAGTTAGAATGTTATCTATGGCTGCATAACAAACCTAACCCAAAACTTGGCAGGCTTGAAACAACAACATTTACTTGTTCATAATTCCGGAATTTGGGCAGGGCTCGGTGAAGACAGCTCTTCTCTGCTCCATGGGCACCAGCTGTGGTGGCTCAGTTGGGGCTGGAGGACCCACTTTCAAGATGCATCATTTACATTGTTGGCAAGTTGAGGCTGGCTATTGGCTGGGAGCTCAGATTGGGTGTCAGCTAGGGCCTCAGGGCTCCAACCAGTGGCCTCTCTATATGGCTAATTTGGGCAGCCACAGTATGATTTCTGGGTTCCAAAGCAGTACATCACAAGAGCAAAATTCCAAGAGGACAGGCCCCATTGTGCAAGAGCTTAGCAAGCCTCCCCTTGCATCACTTTTGCTAATGTCTTGCTAGATGAAGCCAGTCACTGTGGGAGGGACACGAATACTGGTAAATGTGGCTCATGGGGGACCGTAAGGTAAGCATTAGTCCCTGAAAAAAAAAAAAGGTTTTTTCCAGTTATATATGTGTGTAAGTAGTGAGTAGCAATGGAAAATATATTCCTAATAGTTAGTCACAGTTTGAGAAACACAGTAACAGAGAGCCTTGGGAAACGAGTAGAAGACAAACTTACTTTATCCCAATTGGTTTCTATTTCCTGCCAATTGGTTTCTATTTCCCAGATACTTCTCTGTATATTTACCCCTGTCTGTCTTTGTTTCTTTCTCTTTTATTTCTCCTTCTCCCCTTATCTCTTTCCTTCCCAGCCTTAGTATCTCTGCCACTGAATCATTTTTTTACACCTTATCTTTCACATTCAAACATCTTCACTTTTAAACACATGCATACATAGCCTTAGTATAAACTGGGGTCCCATGTAACCCATTTTCTGCACAGCATCACATACAAATGAGCACAGTTCAGTAGCCAAAAGTAATTTTACATTTGTGTCAATTTTCCCTGCATCTCTTTAAGAATAGCAAGAGAGATCCAATTTAAATCCAGAGGCAAACTCTGTGAAATCCCTCTCTCTCTCTTCTCCCAGTTCCCACCCGGCAGCTGCTCTGGGGTCTCCCACTTGCCAAACCCACAAAACTTTCAACACTCAGCCCAGAAGGCATTCCGCAACCACCTCCCCTCCACTTACTCCCTCTTCTGAATGTAACTCAGCTTAGCCTCTGGTTCCAACACTCTCTTCCGAGTACCTTGATTCTGTGTCACAAAGGATTGAAAACCTAGATTGAAAAAACTGAACACAGAGAGAGGAGTCAAGACAGAATCTGAAAGGACCAAAAAAAATTCTCTTTAAAAGAGTTACAACTACCTGAATAGTTATAAATTTCACCCCAGTTACACACACAAAATATGTGTAACTGTGTCTTAGAGTCCTGAATGGGGAGTCAGGAGAAATTGATTTTAGTTTTGGCTCTGCTGCTAATTAAATGCACAACCTTTGAAAAATCATTCAGCTTCTCAGCCCCAAGCTTCCTGATCTACATGATAAGTAATAATACCAATTTCTGAGGGTTGTTGTGAGGCCTAGATGAACATCTTTGTGGAATGTGCCTGGAACACAGCAGGCAAGCAAAAATGTTAATTCCCCTTGTGATTCCTCATCTGTAAAATGGGGTGATGATCTATGCCTTGCTCACCTCCCAGGATCTCTCTAAGGATCAAAGTAGAAAATGCATGTGCAAACTTTTCTCCTAGCTGTTTTATTGGATATGTACAAGAAGGAAAATATAAAATCTTTTAAAATGCTTTAGATTTTTGAAAACTGTAGACTTTATTTTCACTATGGGAAATATATTGCAACTTTTGAAATGAAATAATATCCATTTAAGTATGTTTTAAAGACTAAAATTCATAGAAAATCTTGACAAAAAAAAAAAAGAAAATGCATGTGGAAGCCCTTTATAAACTACAAAGCACTGTGCTAATAATATATAGTATTTCTCATACTTTATTGAACCCAGCAATCTCATCCCAGTCATATTTGTGCACAATGCCTTGTTCATTATAAGGCTCATAAAGAGCTAACATTTTTGTGTGCAACTATAATAAGAATGTGAGGAAGCTTCCCTTCTCCACTCCATCCCTCTCCCCAACCCAACGCACGTTTTGCAGTCAAGAGAATCCTGACTCCAAGTTTGAAGAAGAGGATTTTGTGGCTGGGAGAGGGGCTCAGTGGTTCTCAAAATGTGGTTCCTGGACCAGCAGCATCAGCATCACCTAGAAAGTGTAAGATGCAAATGTTAGGCCCCACCTCAGACCTATGGACTCAGAAATTCAGAGCCCAGCGATTTATGTTTTAACAAGCCCTCCGGATGATTCTGACGCACATTCAATTTTAAGCATAATAAAGTCAGAGTAATGGCAGCAGGGGGAATGTGAATCTCCCATGTAGATCTGATCATGGTTTTTGGCAGAGAAATCAGCCCTTGTGGTGCAAGATGATCTACGTGTATTTAGACACTTGAGGACAAGAAAAAAATTCCAACTATAGCACAATATGAAGGATAGCCAGAAGGGGTTCCTTCCTGTCTGCCATGGGCCAAGTGTTTGTGTCTCCCCAGAACTCATATGTTGAAATCTTAACCCCTAATGTGATGGTTTTAGGAGGTGAGGCCTTTGGGAGGTAATTAGGTCATGAGGGTGGGGCCCTACTGAATGGAATTTGTGCCCTCAGGAGAAGAGGCAAAAGAGCTTGCTTCTCTTCTCTCTGCTCTGCTCTCTGCCATGTGAGGATACATTTAGAAGAGAACCATCTGAAACCAAGAAGAGAGTCCCCACCAGACACCAGATTTACTGGCACCTTGATCTTGAACTTTCCAGCCTCCAGTACCTGTTGTTTAAGCCACCCAGTCTACAGTGTATTTGTTATAGCAGCCCAAACTGACAGAGACACTCTTTTTCTTTGGGGCTCATTGCTCTCCCCACTTTCCTTGGCTGGGGAGAAACCAACTGTTGCCTAAAAAATGTCAAGAAGTGAAGGAACAACTTTGATTCACAAATCAAGACAGATGGTGAATATATGCCAGGCAGAAGTGGGGTCAGAAATAGGGTGAGGCATCTAGGGCACAAAATTTTAAAAGGCACTCACTTTGAGGTCACAGAAGTGCAGACTCATCAGAAAACGGAACTTCTGCTTAGAAGGGTAGAGGGCCCTAAAACCTGGGAGGTTGACCCTGGGGAAGAGTGGTTGCATGAGGAAAGAAGGGGGCATATTTATGGGACACTCAGAAAACCTAGGGAATGTTCATCATGGGTTGTCCCAAAAGAATGGGCACCAAGGCTCCCCCTGCATGGTTCAGGGAGATAAGTCCACTAGATCATAGGGCCAATACCGTTTCCCCTGTGTGCTTGCATTCATCATTAGATCCCTTGAGTAAAGAGCAGATAGTTCTTCTCTGAGTGTGTGTCTGTGGATGTGTTTCATTTCAGCCCAGGCCATCATGGCAGCAGGCTCGGTCCCTGGGTCACAGGTGGGCAGTAGAGACACCTTCCTTGTGACAAAACAGTCCATACTGCTGTGACCCCCCCAGAGTCATCAATCGGTGCTGAAACCCTCAACTTCCCACCAACCCTACAACCACACCCTATGGGTCAGAAGACAAGGAGGATAGCACTCTTTATGCAATAATAATAATAGTTATGATAATAAAACAACTCTAAAGATTGCCACTTAAGTGCTTATTAAGTGCCCAGTTCTAGGTGTATGTTCTAGGAATTTTACACATGTTATATTATAGTCATCCACCCAGTGGTATTACCACCTTCATGGGAGGAACCTGAGGCAGGTCACTGCATTGCTCAATCCAAGAGCGCCATGGGACAGGCTGCAGAGTCTGTAATTGTGCAGTGCCCAGCCTGGGGGCCCTGTGTGGTCTCCCTGAGGCTGAGACTCAGAGAGCTTAAGTGACTTGCCCAAGGTTACAGAGCCAGTCGGTGACAGAGCACCAACTGCATCTGCTACAGAGCCGTGCAAAAGAGAGGCCACCCAACTCTTTGGGTGGGGTGGGGCTTGGGAAGGAAGGGGGAGGAGCCACCAGCTCTCTGAGGATGGGTGAGTCGGGAGGAAGAAGATGCAGTGGGTTTTGCAGTGGCTTTGTACAGAGAGGTAAGAAGCAGCAGGCAGCCTGCAGCTCTCAGGTGGAAGCTGGGGAGGGGAGTGGAGGGTCCACCCTGGCCACTTCCACCCACAGCAGGCCGAAAACCGTGGGGAACAAGGGAGGAGTTTCAAGCAGGACAGCGACATTACTGACTTTTTATTAGTCAGGGTTTTCCACAGAAACAGAACAAATTACATATATATATATATTATATATATATAATATATATATATTATATATATATACTATATATAATATATATATACAGTATATATATATATTTAGAACGTGATTCATTATAAGGAATTGACTCACATGATCACAGAAGTCCCACGGTCTGCCATCTGCAAGCTGGAGACCCAGGAAGGAAAGCCGGTGGTATAGTTTGAAGGCCTGAGAGCCAGGGAGCCTATGGTAGAGACTCCAGGCTGAGTCTGAAGCCCTGAGAACAAGGGCATGAAGGGCAGGAGAAGATGGATGTCCCAGCTCAGCAGTCAGCCAGAGAGATAATTCAATCTTCCTCCACCTTTTTGTTCTATTCAGGCCCCGGATGTATTTGTTGGACAGTGCCCACCCAGTGGGAAGAGTCATCTGCTTTACTCATTCCCCATTACAAATGCTAATCTCTTCCAGAAACGCCCTCAGAGACACACCCAGAAATAACATTTCACCAGCCATCTGGGCATCCCTTCCTTGGCCCTGTCAAGTTGACGCGTAAAATTAACCATCCCAGATTATTATTTGGAAACGCCATTCTGGCTGCTGTGTGGAGGACGGATTAGGGGTGGATGGCCATTAAGGGCTCTGCAGTTATCCAGCTCAGCCAGCCCAGCCAGAGCAAGGGGAGAGGAGGCCAGACCCACCTTGTCCCCAGACATGCGCTACTATAATGGGGAGACACTTCCTGTCCTGCACAAACTACTTCACTCCCAGTTCAGCCCCTCAACTGGCAAGTTCAGCCTTCATTCAGACCCTCAGGCAGCCCCCGTGACAGCGTCCAAGAGAAAGGGGTGCACATGGGAGGGTAGGACATGGACTTGGGATGGACACAGGTGGCACAGCTGCCCTGGTGTCAGAGTCACAGAAAGAGGGGCCACCCAGCGGAGGAGGCAGGTGAGGGGCACAGACCCCCGGCTGTGGGAAGGGTGGTCAGAACACCTGAAATGGCTGGGGGCCACAGTTCTGGGAGAGGGCTGGGGAATTGAGGTTGCGTTTTGCATTCTTGTTGCCATTGTTACATTGGCTCATACTCCTGGGTCCTTACTCATTAGGTTAGTGGGTCCTTACACACACACACACACACACACATGTGCGTGCACGCGACTGCCTGGGGCATAAAGAAGGCTATTATAGGCACTTAAAATTTCAACTCCAGGGTTAGAGCAAAGTAGATAGAGGCCAGTGGGCACAGACTTCAGGGGTGCCTATTGGATTGTAGGAATCCCAGCTTCTATCCATTCCAACAGATGATCAGGGCAAATACAGCTCTCACCCTGGCCACATTTTCTTCCCAGTAAATGATCCCTCAGCTGAGAAAGCCAGAAGCTCCATCCTGACACGGCTGACAAAGGCTGGGGATGTCCCAGGTCTTAGAACAGCTTCTCAGAGGGATCTCTTCATGATGCCAGAGATCAAGGGCAGGAACAGGACCTTGGAAATCACTCAGTGTGGCTTCTCCCTGATACTGAGGACCAGAGAAGTTGAATGGCTCCCTCGCAATCACATCCTATCATACGTGTATTTATCCTTCCACAAACACCTACTGAACACCTACCACCTGCCAAGCTTTGTTGTGATGGTGGGGATATAAGTGAACAAGAACGGTCCCTGCTCTCAAGGAGCTTCAGTTCTAGTTAGTTATAACCAAGTAAAGTACATGGATGCCAGGTGGCAATAAGTGCCAGAGAGAAAAACAAAGCAGAAGAGAGGGATAGAGAGTGCTTTGGAGGTGAGGACAATTTTAAGCAGGAAAACATTTGAGTAGAGACCTGAAGGAGGTGAGGGAGCCTCTTCTGGGGGAAGAATGTTCCAGGCAGAGGGGACCATAAGTGCAAAGTCCCTAAGGCAGGGGCACGGCTGAATGTTTGAAGAGAAGCAAGGAGGACAGTATAGCTAGAATAGAGTTAATCAAGAGGGGAACAGGAGCAGTTGAAGTCAGAGGTACAGAGAGGTTTGGGGGCAGTTCTGACAGGGCCTGGAGGCCATCGTAAGGCCATTGTAAGGATGTGGCCTTTACTCGAGTGGGATGGGAGCCACTGGAGGGCTCCGGACAGGGAAAGACCTGCTCTGACTTGGGTTTTCATTGGCTGCTGTGTTGTGAGTAGACAGAAGGGTAGCAAGGGTGAGACTGGGGGACCAGTGTAAGAGATTTTGCTACTGCACAAATCTAGGCCAGAAAGAATGATGGCTCAGAAGAGAGGCAGCAGTGGAGGTGGGAGATGTAATCAGACAGAGATTGGAGGGTTAAGGCAATAGTATCTACTGAAAGATGGGATGGGAGTGTGAGAGGAAGAGGGGAATCAAAATGACCCTAAGGGTTTTGTCTGAAGCTACTAGAAGACGGAGCTGCCATTAACCATGATGGAGGAGACTGAGGGAGAGCAGGTTTTGGTCTGAGCGTGTCATGCAAGGTGCCCTTAGACATCAGGTGACAGTGGACAGGAGGTAGAAGATACAGGAGTCAGTGTAGAGATGAGGTCACGAGGCAGAGCCAGGCCTTGAAGCCCAGAATTCACAGACCACACTGCCTCTGAGGGAAGTGCCAATTCCCCAAGCTCCAAAATGAAAACTCCATCATTTAGAAATCGTAACTGAATACAATATTAAGCTTTCAAATAGGTTTCGAAAATTCTAATAAATGCTAGTTTATCTGGCATCTTTCGAACCAGAAATTCTCTTAGCTAAGACTTTCCTATTTATTCCCTCAAGAATGAACAAAAAGAAAGAAAGAAAGAAAAGTCTATCATTTGAGAAAAGCTGGGCTGGTGATGAAGAAGCTCCAAGCAGTCCTTGGGGCAAGACTGCACAGAGGGATCACAGCCACAGAAGAGCTAGCACACTAGAGCACTGACATTCAACTTGAGCCCATGCTGTGTCCAGAAAAAAGTGAACGTAAATTCCTCCCCAAGGTGCATCCATCCTCGAAGACCCCCAGGAGCTCACAGGAGAACTTGCTTTGCAATGAGAGATAGGGGTTTGCTTAAGCCTCGCTCAGACAGCAGGACGAGCACATTCGACTAATATTCTCTAGATCCACAAATCCCAAAGGCCCGAGCTACAGAGAGGACAGACTAGCTAAGGAGGAAAGCTGCCTGCTGGTATTTGCAAAGCATCACCCAATCCATTAGCAGGTACACAAGGGCCGCTGGGTTGAGAGGGAAGAATATTTTAAGGGAGGTCTTAGTGGGATTCCCCAGAAGCAGACACTGAGATAAGGATGTGGCTGGAAGTAGTTTATTTGGGAAGCGAGCCCAGGAAGCAGCACCAGGAGAGTGGGGAGGTAAGACAGGGAAGGAATGTCTTAATGAGCTCGGTTCCAATGGATACCCTCCAGGACACTGCATAGAACATGTCACAGGGCTGTCCCACCTGAGAGGCAAGGAACTGGGCTATTTATCCTCTAACTCTCATTTGTTATTGGTTGAGAGCTCTTGCCATAGAGTTTTAACACCCCAACACTTCTGGTCTGTCCCCTACCTGAGTCGCCTACTCTCCAGCAACCAGAGAATTCCCTGGAGCAGAGAGCATCAGTGTTTGCAGTAGGAAGCTGTAGGTGTGAGCTGAAACCAGAGTACCAGGGTGAGTGGGCACCACGGTGGGTTCCACGGGGACTGCCTGGGCTCTCCATCCTTAGTTCAGACTCCGAGAACCGTCTTCATTCCAGAAAACAGGACTGAGATGAATGATTCTTCTCATTCCTGTAAGAAGAGCTAGAAAACAGAGAGAACAGAGTCTCACTGGTCCCGACAGAGGGAAGGCACGCTTGGGGCCTCTCAGATTGGAGATCAGGGCCGTGGCAATGCCCAAACAGAGTCAGAATTTTGCAGTGTGTTGGGGAGAGGCAACCCTCCCCCGGAAATAGATTGAGATCCAGTTCTCTGGGCTCTTAGTGGAGTGTTTTAAGAAAGCACATAAGCAGTGGCTGAGGCACAGGAAGGAGGGTTCTGGAGCACAGAGCTGCAAGCCAGACCATGGAGTTAGCATTCTAGCGTTCTAGTTAAGGATTAGCCCCGTTCCTTAGTGTAGGGACCTGGAGACTGACATCACACCCTCTGTATCCTTGTCAGTTTATCCTATGTGCATGTGTACTATACATCTGCCTGCATCCTTGAGAAAATACAGGCATTCACATCAACAAATCATTCTGTCATCTTCATAAAGTCCCAAGTTTAAGAGCCCACCCTAAGTATCGTCATTCACAGACCTCTGGATGGATAGATCCTATATGACTATTGGACCCCATTTTCTCTTGCCCATATTGGATACAACTAGATAAACAGCACCCATCCCTCCCTCCCCAAAATTCAATCTGAATGAGCAGTCCCTTATGAAACAGCTCAAACTTGTACGGCTGACCATTTGTCAGGAAACTGTTACTTGTAAGGTGGTTACAAAATAAATGAGAGAGGATCCCTGCCTTTCAAGAGCTTCCAGGTCCTGCAAATAAATACCTGCTCTGTAGTCAGGTACGTGCTGAAATAGTTCCATAAATAGAATGTCAGAACGGCAGTGGCTCCACACACAGGCCAGAGCTTTGGGGACTGGATTTTTAGACCCCAGGAGCTCCCTCCATCAGAGCCCTGCTCCTCCCATCCTGTTCAGATCAGCCTCCCAGGTGCTCATACACTGACCATTTTTCAGCCATCAGTATCGGCCACCTCATTCAACTTGCATTTGCAGCCTATCTTTGCATGGTTTTGTGGGGTTTTTTGTTTTTCTGACCACACTGCGAGGTGTAAAATAGGCTTTGGAATTGTATGGCCCGGGTCTGACCCAAGTACCTCTACCTGTAACAGGCTGTGTGACCTTCAGACAGCTGCTTAACCCCTCTGACCTGGTCATTAGAAAAATGGAGATGATAATAATAACCTTAGGGTGAACCCTATGAAAGAGCCTTTTTGTAGGTTAAAAATGGTTGAATATTGGCACTTTCATATTAGGTTCCACCTAATACCTACCTTGTAGGACTGTAGGAACAGTTTAGTGAGAAGAGTTTATGTATCACTGTTGTGGCCCCATATCTAACTAGCTTAGGACCACAGAGGAAGGTCACCTTCCCCTTAGTACCCAAATCACTACTCCTCTCAAATACCTGCAGGATGAGGGTCCAAAGTCTGTTCTTCTATAGGACTCCCAGTAGTTTCTGGAAATTCTTGTGACCTCTTGTTCCCTCCACCGTGTTCCCTCCATAGTGAAGGTTGATGTTAATTGCACATTTACTCTCTGCCAGGTATTGTGCCCAGCACTTTGCACGTATACACCCATCTAGCCCTCCTCTCCACCCATGTGAGCTAGGTACTGCTACCATCATCCCCCTTCACAGATAGGGAAACTGAAATGTGGAGAAGCAAAGTGTTTTGCCAAGGTCACACAAGCGGGAAGTGGGAGAGTCAAAACCCAGCCATCAGCTCCAGCCACCTTCCTTCACCTGCTGGGGTCCTGCCACTGCTGCCATCAGGAACTGTTCCATGCCAGCATCCTGCAGGCGGCCCTCTCCATGAACCTATGGGTTCCGGGCAGGGGCACTGGCCTTTCTATTTCTCCAAAGTACTGAGATCAGGCAAATTTGTTAGCAGACTGATTAAAGGGAAAGAAAGAGAACAAAATCAAGCAGAATTAAGAATGAGAAAGGAGACATAAACCTAGATGCACTAGGGATTAAAAGATTACAAAGGAATTCTACATCAACTCAGCAGAAACAAAATAGGAAATCTAGAAGTGGATATTTACCTAGAAAAATACAAATTACCTGAATTGACTCAAGGAGAAGTAGAAAATGAGAAGGCCAGTTACCACAGAAGAGACTAGAAAGGTGATTAAAGATCTACCATTATAAAAGGCACCAGGAACAGACGGTTTCACAGCTGAGTTCTATGCAACCTTTAAAGAACAAATAATTCCAATGTTATTTAAACTCTTCCGGATCATAGGAAAAGATAAAGCACTGCAATTCACTTTATGAAGCCCACTTCGCCTTAGTACAAAAACCTGATGCAGAGTGCTTCGAAAAAGGAAACTCTAGACCAATTATTCTTCTGAATAGAAACGTAAAAATTTGAAATAAAACACTAGTAGATGAAATCTGGCAAAATGTCATTATGATCAAGTGGGATTTATCCTAGTAACACAGATTTATAACAGGAAATCAATTAACATAATTCATTACACTAACAAATCCAAGGGGAAAATATGATATCAATAAATGATGAAAGTGTTTGATGAAATATAAACTCCAAGTAAAATCAAAATAGAAGAAATTCATTCATTCTTTCAATAAGTATATACTGAGCGCCTACTATGCATCTAACTGGGTTCCAAGGATTGTAGCCGTGACCATATCAGACAAAAATTCCCTGCCATCAGGGAGCTCATAGTCTAGTAAGAGAGACAGGCAACATACAGGATGCATAAGGAAAGAATATATGACGTTAGGGATATATGCTAAATAGAAAAATTATAGCAGGGGTAGGAAGTTAGACTGCCAGACAGGACGGTCAGGGAAAATGTTACTAAGAAATGACAGCTGAAAAAAGAGCCAGGAAGGACATTCTAGGCACAGGGAACAGCAGTGTGACAACCATGGGGCGGGCACATGTGTCCTGGAGAAACAGCTCAAGAAGGCCAGTGTTCCATGGAGTGATGGAAGATAAGACGTTTATTATCCAGTTGCTGCAACCAGATTAGAGGTGTCCAGCAAAGCTTCATTGAACACCTGTGGCCTAACAAGGACAACACAGGAGGTGACTTAGGCTGCTGCCCTAGATTGCTACTCTTGCGCTCACAGGCCTGGCCCTCAGCTCAGGGCTTCTGCCCACCCTTGGCAGGCACCATATGGTGGGCCAGCTGAGCACCCTTGCATCAGAATCACTGGACCCCACCCTCCCCTGAGTTCCCAATAGAACCTTCAGACCCAGTGAAAGCTGAGATGATGTCATTTTTCAAGGGAAACCCCACACCTGAACCCACAGGGCTGGGCTGACTCCCAAGACCAGACAAAGCCTTCACAATAGCTGATAGACCCTCTCCCACAATCCGGATTATTCAGCCTGAAACCACACTATGTCAGGGACTCCAAAGGTCTGTGTAATTAGAGAAACACATTTTCTAATTCCTCAAGGACACAGACTGGTGAAACACATCAAAATTCCATGACTAGACAGAACACACCCTCTGTCTGTTGAAAGAATGGATGTCCAAACTTGGGTGACATCACCATTTTCTCCAGGAACAATGGCTGGGTGCTTGGTCTACATTTCTTTACCCAATGGCCCAGCCTGCTGGTTCTCCTAAAACAAGGGAAGCAGGTCTGTTGAACCCTCCTTGGGGAATGACTAGGGGTAACATTTCCTGGAAAAAGCTGGGAATAGACACAATATAGAATATACAAACACATCACCCTTGGGTCAGGGGGCACTTGAGTTCTCTAGAGGTTAGTACCTATGACTGTATATTGAGAATGAAAAAGAAAAATAGTTTAGACACCTGGCCTGGCCACTACTAGGTTGGTCCTGGGCCCTAGTTGTTCTTGTTGAAATAAACACCTTCACACAATATCAGTATCAGACAAGGCCTCTCTGTGACCATGATAAACACAAGCATGTTATGCAAAGGATGCGTGGATATCCTTTTCTTTCAGTGGGCAAAAATGACTCCTCTTTCTTTACCACTGACAGCTCTGTCCTTGCTTCGTTCCTGTTGTCTCCTAGATAAGAATGATGATGATACCCAACTGGCAAAATGCTCCTACTTCCTGACAGCACCCACTCAAGAACAACCCTTTGTTCCTCAACCCTCTCTAAAATCATGCAAAACAAGCCCAAACCCTACAACGGCCTCTTACTGAGGCTGCTCCACGGTTGCCCATGGCCCATGCTCTACCTCGTGGCAGCAAGTTCAGAAACTGAACTTTATTTGACTCTGTGAGGGTTCCTGGTGATCTCTGGGCAACAGGCTTTATCAACGTATTTATTGGTATTGAAACATGGATGAGCGAAGTGGAGAAATAAGTGTCAAATGATGAGGTGGGAAGGGGGAGAAACACAAGAAAGCCAAGCCCTGAGTCCTATGGAGACTCAGATGCTTTAAACGTGATACGTGGCTCTTTAAGGTGGGCCCTGCCATGAGCACTATTTCATTTTCTCCTCTTAATAACCCTGGTGGAATATTAACATTCCAGTCCAGAATATGGAGGCTTCTAGCAGCTAGCAAGGAGACAAGGTCCTGGGCTGGGAATGAGCTGGTCTCAGGTGCCTGGATAGACAGAAGGGTCTCCAAAGCTTGTGTCTGGACAGGAGGAGGCTGGCCTCAGTCTCTGCTCTTCCCACCTGTGTTTGCCAGACCCAGGCAGTAGAGAGCCATCCCCTCCTGGATAATCAGATAAGTTGCTTTTCTGCATCTCCGTTTCCTCATCCATAAAATGGGCTCCTCTGGGGAATTTGGCAAGCTAGAATATGCATGCACAAAATACCAGACCCAAAGCAGTTTCTTGATAAGGGTTAATTGCTAACCGTGTGATGAAAATTATGACTGATTCCTACAAGACCACTGAGGGCAGGACAGGGACCTTTATCCCCCCTTCATGGGGGGCAGGGGAGGGGGTGTGGAACCCAGGCACAGGGAGAGGAAATGGTTTTGCCCAGAGTTTCATGAAGAGTGAGGCAGAGCCCAGGTCGTCTGGTTGAGGCCTCCTCTCCCCCCCACCCCTCCCATCAATCCTGGCCCTGGTCCTCATTTGTGTTCTCTGGTGTGTGGAGCTTCCTGTCTGTGTTTGTGAGTTTTCGGCATCTGTAAGTACACACAGCCGTGCAGAACTCGCTGGCACAGACATTTGTCAAAGATGACAAGCCAGTCATCCATGCCACCAGAGACAGTGACGGATGGGCTCTCTGGCGCCGCTGTCCAGGAAGCCGAGGATGGATGGGGTCCTGGCACCCGTTCAGTCCGCCTGTGCAGGGAGCCGCAGACCAGGCAAGCGACAAATTGCTGCCTGCTCGGCGGTTGGGCAAGGAGGTTCAGAGCCTGCCTCGCCTCTCTGCTCCCAGCCAGAAACCCTTCCGGGCCCTCCCTGCTCTCTCCCTGCTCCTCCCGCACCTCGCACGCACAGGCTTGTCAAACCTGACATGCACTTAGGACTTGGGGGTCATAGATAAGGAGGAGGATGCTCATGAGATTTTGGTCCTTTTCATAATAATTATAATAATAGCCTGCACTCATATATGCTGCACTGTCCTAAATCTGAACATTTGTCCTTAGCCATCCCCTAGTGCAGGTATAGGACACTGAGACCAGAAAGGTTAGGAGACTCCTCCAAGGTCACACAGCAAATGGCAGAGGCAGGATATGAATCCAAATAGTCTGGCTCCACCGTCCCCTGCCCCTCGGGACTTCTATTTGAGGGTCTAGGGTGGAGGGGAACTCACTGTGGGCCCAGGACAGACAACAGGAAGAAGAGACAAAGGATCCAGCTTCCCCGCCAGGCTCACCACTAACCTGGTGTGCAGTCAGGAACTGCCATCCTGTCTCAGGTTTCCACCTGCAAAATGAGTAGCTGCCGCTGCTGCTCCTGCAGGGTCTTGTGGAGCCAGAGCAGCTTTGAGGCTGGCCCCTCTCTTCTTCTGGGAACCCCAGGCCCTGGTTCCTCTGCCTCCACACTTTTGCTACTGCCGCCCCATAACTTCCACCCCGATTCCCCCCTTGCAATACCATCTTACAGCTCATTAAACCGTCACCTCTGTGTCCCTGAGGCAAGCTCACAGTCCTCTGAGATTTTGTAGGGATATTTATGGCTAGTGACGGCAAAAGGGAACAGACCACATAAAACAAAAAGAAGAGAAATAGAAGAGGGCTCTAAAAATGTTTCCAAAGTCTTGCTCTAAATCTCCCCATGGGGATTTCATACGCACAGGATGACCAGCTTCCTTCTCCTTCTGGATGAGGTTTAGAAAGACCACAATCTGGGGTCTGGTTCAGACCATCCCTTGCTGTGGGGCCTTGCAGAAGCACCTTCCTTTCTCTGAGCCTTAGTTTCCTCATCTGTAAAATGGGGACAACGATAGTACCTATCTCATTAAAATTATTGCAAGGATTATAACCCCAAAAATACTGAGAACAAAGCCTGATACAGAGTGAGTGCTCAATAAATGCCAACTGTTGTTATTCCCTGGTTTTCAGTTTCCTCAATGGGAAAATGAGGGGGTGGGTCTCACGCTGGATATGGACTTCCAGCTGGAACTTTCTGTGATTTAGTGACATACCTGTGATGCTTCCTATCTCCTCCTACTCACAATTCTACTTGGTGTCTGTTGAGCCCCAGGCAACTGCTTGACATAAATGAGAGGCATTACACTCTTATTCACGGTGGGGAATTGTTCCAACTGCAACTTTGCCATCAAATGAGCCACCTCCATCGGTTGACGCAGCTGGGGAATCTGAGCTATGTGGCCAGGTCCCTGCCGACCACACCCTGCAATGACGGACCACAGGACCTGTCCCAAAGCTGTGGGGAAACAGTCCCCACCATCCCGCCTGTGTAGACCCGGCCCATCAGCACAATGTTTGCAGAAATAAGTAGTTACAGTTTCCCTGGGATTCATGCAGAGGACACCCAAGCTGGGAGAAAATTTCTCTTGCAGTTCAAGCTCTGTAAAAACTTGAAAAGTCATTTTATTTTTCAATCTGTGGGCAGAATGCCACCAAACCAGGAAGCATCATTGAAGGATTTTTTTCCGCTTTTTGGGGGGCATGGGGTGGGGTTTGGTGATGGCTTTTTTTTCTCGCTGATGCTTTTTGGATAAACACATAAATCAGCATCATCTATATTCATTAGATAACGTGGCTTGTTCAATACAAAATTACCCCTGTTTTGCATGATTTCCCCCCCCTTGTGATTAATATAAATGACTGAAGTTAATTATGTTTCTCTTCATGGAAAAATGTATTTGTCAAAGTGCTGAAACATCAATAAAAAATAAGCAGTGTCGTTTGAAGAAGGGCAGGATTGCAAACGAGCAGTCAGGGTGTGGGGAAGGGAACAATCTCGCTGTCTGGGGAGTGTCATTCTGATTGAGTGGGCACACTTTATATTTACTAACAGTGACATAAGCATTTTTCTTAGTTAAGCACTTGTGGGTCTGATGAGGTAGATTGATGTCATCATTATTAACAATAATGACACTTCAGATGTAGAGGAAATGGTTTTCTCCAGGTTCCCAAAGAATGCTGCATGGATTAAGCCTCACCTCTCATTACCAGGGACAGCTAAAGCTGGGTATCTTACCGGCCAGCCCCCCAAAACTGGCCCAGCATGCGGACTTAGAGAGAGAGATAGGGAGGCAAATGCAGATGATTAAAATGAATGAGGGGGAGAGAAATGAAGCAAAGCAAACCGTGAGGCTGGAGTCCCAGAGCAAGAAGGAAGCTTCAGCCCAACCACTTCATTGGGCCAGTGACTAGGCTAAGGTCCAGAGAGGGAAAGGGACTTTGCCAAGGGCACACAGCATGTTAGTCGCAGATCTGAGGCAGAGCCCAGGACCCTTGACACCCGGACTTTTGCCTTTTCCCTATATTCTGCAGCTCCCTGCCCCACCCCCAACTCCACCTCCCCACCAGGGATCAAGGGCAATGGTGCCAGCAGATTGCTGGAGAGTCAGGACTACAGGAAAATCTCTGGGTTACTGACTTTTCTATAGTATTGGAAATGCCTCTACCCCACCCTGCCTGCCTTGGTTTTGGTTTCCTGAAAGCAGATCCAGAGACAAGATCGTGGGTGCTGGAAGTTTATTTGAGAGGTGATCCCAAGACACCAAGTGAGGTGGAGGGGAAATGAGACGAGGAGGGGAAGAAAACCCACAGTGGCTGGGGGCAGGGGCTGCTAACGAGGGGGTTACTGCTGCAGGTACCTGCGCTCATAGCTCATACCCACCAGGAGACACTGTAGAGAACTATGCCTCCCAGTGCTGAACAGGAAGGCAGAAAAATACTCATTCACTCACTCCCAGGGGCTTTCACCTCCAGCCCCGCTGGGTCACTCTGTACCCAGGCTGAGCAAGCTCCCGTGGTACCTGAAAAACCCAGAGAAGTGGACTGAGCGTGTGAGAAGGGAGAGCCAGTGTGCATGGCCACTGTCTACCCCAAATGCAGGTGAAATGTGTTTAACCAAAACAGCAATGGCAGGAGATAGTAACATTTTCAAATTAAGGACACTTTGAACTTTCATGGCATTAACACATAGCACAGGCTGTTTAGACATCAGAAGGTTCAAAGTGGGGCTTCCCTGGTGGCGCAGTGGTTAAGAATCCGCCTGCCAATGCAGGGGACACGGCTTCGAGCCCTGGTCCGGGAAGATCCCACATGCCGCGGAGCAACTAAGCCCATGCACCACAACTACTGAGCGTGCGCTCTAGAGCTTTCGAGCCACAACTACTGAGCCTGTGTGCCACAACTACTGAAGCCCGTGCACCTAGAGCCTGTGCTCCGCAAGAAGAGAAGCCACTGCAATGAGAAGCCCATGCATTGCAACGAAGAGTAGCCCCTGCTCGCCACAACTAGAGAAAGCCCGCGTGCAGCAACGAAGACCCAATGCAGCCAAAAATAAATAAATAAATTGAAAAAAAAAAAGAAGGTTCAAAGAGAGCTCTTAAAAACTTGTTTGTTTTAAATAGATGAGTTGTGCACGTGCACACACACAGACACACGCACAGACACACAGACACACAAACACACACACAGACACACACACACACACCTGAGAGCACTCGGCTCTCACACAGTCCTCTGCCTCTGGTGCTGACTCCTTTATCACCATCCGTCCTTTTCGGTGCCAGAAAGCCTTCGGATGCTGTTGCTGGGGCAACAGGAAATCTTGGGTAAGTGCTGCATCGTTAGCCTGGCCCCAGCCTCCCCTCCTCCTGATTAACCCCAACTGACAGAACATGCCTTTCTCCATCTTCCTCACCTTACTAGATCCCAACTCCCTTTTCACTTTCTAGCTCAGGTTACTTGCTGCCTGCCTCTGGCCATTTTCCAAGTGTGGGAACTCACTCTCCATCCAAATGCACTCCAAGCTCCCCACAGTGGGAGGGACCAGGTCTCTCATTTCTTGTGTCTGAGCCACTTTCTTGTAGCTCTTCATTCCTTGGGTGAGCTCATCCAATTCCATGGGTTAAATCCCACCTGTGTGAGGACAGTTCCCACATTTCTATCTGTAGCCAGAGCCTCTCTGCTGAGCTCCGTCATCACAGAGCCAGCGGCCTGGTTGGCTGACCACGTCTCTCTCAAGCTTCACATGGCCAGAATGCAGCTCTGGTCCTCCGTGTCCTGCTGTATCCCTCAGGTCTTAATTTAGGCATCACTTCCCCAGAATTTTATATATTTTTTATATATATTTTAAGTATCATATTTTATTTGTATAAAGGAGGGGTCCTTTTATATCTACATCAAGGAGTAGTATATATATACTCTCTTTTATAAACACCCCAGATTTTCCTTCATGAACTTTGTCACCCATCATCAGGGTATCTTTTCCATATGGATATTTCATTAACAGTTACCTGTCTTGCTGGAATTTAAGTCCCACTGGGCCTAGATCAGCCCCATTTGCTCACCACTGTCTCCTGAATGCTCAGCACTGGGCCTTGTATACAGTAGACCCTCAGTAAATATTTGCTAAGGGCAGGAATGGCTTCCCCCCAACCCCATCCTGGTGCAGGATCTGTCTGTGCGTACACTCGGCATACAATGTACGGCAAGGGGGCTGCATGGTGACGAAAGCTTGAACGCTTTCTTCGTGTCAGGTTCTGAGTTAAGCCCTTTTCTCACATTACATCGTCTAATTCTTGCTACCACTTGGGAAGGCAGGTTTTATTGCAGCTTCTATTTGAAATTTGACTGGAGGAAAGTCACTTGTCCGAGATCACACACACATCCTGGGCCGGGGGGAGGAGGGGTGGGGGGCTGGGAAGGGAGGGCAGAATGCTAACCAGCCCCTCATTTCACAAAGGACACCCAGGGTGCTAATCCTGAGGGACGCTGAGCAAAAGGCCCCTGGCCTGGTGTCAGAAAACCTGAGGTGAGTCTCAGCCCTGTGTTGCATACGTAGCTTTGGACCTTAAGCCACCTCCCGATTCCTCCAAGCCTCAGCTCGCTCGTCCTTGTCATTCTACTTCCATAACCAGGTGTGAGATGCTACAGGTAAAAGCCCCTGGAACTGCTTAAAGAAGAACAGCTCTACAAACAGGGGCCGATGGCTGCTGCCCTGGGCTGCCTCATCTGAACTTGAACTACCTCCCTACCTTCTGGCAGAATCAGAAAGTAGAGGCTGCAGACCGAATGGGGACACAGAGGTATTCTGTTTGACTTGCAGAGCTCTTACAACACGTTTTCCATTTGTTGTGTGAACATTACGAGGTTCCATCTAAGAGTCCAGATGTTTACCTTCTCTGGAAAAATCGGAAGCTCCTGCCATGTTGGTCCCACGGTTCCGTGCAGCATCCACTGGCATCAGTTGGTTGGAGCTGCCATACTCTCCAGTGTGCCAACCCTGGGAGACTGGGAGTCAGGCGTCAGGTGTTGCCTTGTTCTTCCAACAGTGAGGACACGTGTTTCTGCGTCGGTGTCTGTATCAGAACCAGGAACACCAAGCCTGGACCACAGGACAGCACAGTATGAGATCATATGAGTGAGTGCAGTTCTTGGTGGAAGAGAAGAATAATTGCAGGGGCTTAATATGCTATGTGTGTTTCAAAACAATACAGGCCAAGTAAGGCTCAGCAAAAATGTAACCCCTCCCCCAACACTACCCTTTATGTTACCTCTCCGGCCCTTAGGAGATTTTGTGTTTCAAATGCCTGCTTTGGTTAAACAAGGAGTTTTCTGACCAAAAGTATGCACTTAGTCTACAATACTCTGCCACTGCCTCTTCCCTCTCAACTGATCTATGTGTTCAAGACCTTGCCCAGTGACTACCAGTGGATGGGTCCCAAGACCCTAAACATCTTGACAGAAAGCATCAGATCAATGAACCAGACCCAAGGTGTTCTGTACCCTCCAGTTTCTGAGCTACAGGAGACTCCCCGAAAGAAACTGGGAGATGACAACTAGTAACAGATAATAATTCTGCCAGACTCCTGGGTTGCAGTTATCAGTTTGCAAAGCACTCTCATTCACTCAACATTTACTTGATAAATATATGTTAAAGCTCTATTACAGACCAGGCACGGAGGTAGGCACCGCAGGCATGATGTTATACCAGGTAGTCAAGATCCTGCCCTTAGAAAGCTTCCAGTCTGGCAAGGAAACATTTTTAGAGCCAACATTTCCATAGCATTTTACCATGAACCAGTTGCTGTTCTAGGTGCTTTACCTAGAGTAACTCATTTACTCTTCAGAGTAATTCTATGAGGTAAGTACTGCTTTTATCCCTATTTCACAGATGTGGAAACTGAGGCTACAGAGCTTAAGTACCTTGTTCAAGGTTAGTGGTGGAGCCAGCTGTCTGATTCACAGCAGCATGTTGGTAGAGGTAGCCCTTTGTGACCATAGATTGGGAAGCTGAGACCCTCACTAGTGGAGATTCCCAAGGCCAAGACCACAAGGCTGGATCACCCCACCCCATGGCCCTGGACACTCCTCCCACTCCACTGCAAAACTCAGAGACACCTATTCATAGGAGAAGAAATCACCACACTGGTTGGTCTGGTCTGAGAATGCCAGGGCTGTGCTAGCAGGATTTGTAGGTCCTGAGGCAATTTGCATCTCCTGTTGGAAGTTTTCCTCATCAAAGCAGCAGAAATCAGTGCAATAAATATAGTTAGAATGAAGTGGCCTTCTCACACTCCCCGCGTCTTCCTAAGGAAGAGAATCGTGAGAGACACATATTGGCTCCAGCTCTATCACATCCTTCCCACCTCGCCCAGTCCTCTCACTGGGAATCTTCCCTTGCTCCTGTCAACAGCATTTGAGATGTTTGGGGGCTTTTACTGGATGTTCTTTGTCACTGCATCTGTGAGGATTCCGCACAGCTAAGATTTAAGAGCCAGAAAGAGTTTAACTTCTTCCAAGCATCAAAAGGGGAAAAGCTCTGTCTCATAAGCAATCAAAGAAATGTAAAACAAAGCCATGAGATTTTGGTTCTCATCCATAATATTAACTATGAGTTTGAAATATAATATTCAATGTTAGCAAGGGTGTGGTAAGATAGACACAAATGCATACTTCTTGTTGGAATAAAAGCTGGTGCATCTGTGGAAGGCAGTTGAACAATATGCTCTTTAGCCCAGCCATTCCACACTTATGCTTAGAACAGAGCCTCAGACAGGTGTTTATGGTATAAAGTTGTCCATTTAACGTTTTTTTGTATGCGCCAAAAATGGAAACAACTTCCAGGTCCTTGAAGAGAGGAATTGTTACATAAATTATGGTATAGCCATAGGCTAGAATACATTTTGAAATAGTTGACTGGCGTGGGAAAATGCTCACAATCTGTTACAATTAAAAATCAAAAAAAAAAAAAAAAAATCAGAGCCCAACATCAAGATGTAGTTAGTTTCTAATTATATAGTCTTTACCAATTCATAGAAATATGGCTGGAAAGAAATACCGCAAGTGCTGTCAGTAGTAGTTTCTAGACTAGGCTGGCCAGTAATGTATGTTTCCTTCTTTATTCTTTCCTAGAATTTCCAAATTTCCTCAAATGGTCATGTATTGGGTTTTTTTTTTTCTATTTGCAGTATTACTATAAAAAAAGAAAGCAGTCAAAGACATTAAGTCACCCCGAATCCTTCTATTTATTACCAGCCAAGTCTTCAGAGGCTTGGTTTGTAAAATAAGGACAACTGTACCTAAACTGCTTCACAGAATTGCTGTGAAGATAAAATAAGAAAACATATGTGACATGCTTTGTAAATTGTAAAGCACTGTACAAATGTTAGCTGTTGTTAACACAAAATTAACTCCAACAATGTAAGAGAGAAGAAATCCATAATAAGATACCTCGGGCTTTGACATAGGAATGAGGAAAATACAAGAATGAGCTAAGAATGGAAAGAAGAAAAAGGCCACAGGAATCCTGAATAATGTTCACCAACATCTCTCAGGAAGCCCAGGGAAAAAGTTCAACAAGAAGCCAAAAAAAACCCTTACAAGGCAACCAAATGTTAACAGCACTGCTTGACTAGCAAGCCACATAAGATGTTCTGTCTTCATTTAAAAAAAAAAATGAAAACAGAGAAATGTTCAAATCAGGAGAATTGGGGAGCTCACTCATTGTGACAGGCAGGTGAAAATCAGAATTAACTCAGGTCACAATGTATTGGAAAAGTGTCTTGCAGGATCTGACTTAACTTCAAAAGTAAAAATAAGCACCCCAAGGGAGAAAACTGGAGCGCGGGAGAGGGGACTTAATTATTACAGGGCCAGGGCTGGACTCAGAAATGACAAGGACCCAGAAAAAGGACTCAAGTTCTTTACCTTGTGAAGGAAGACACTTGGGGTCTGCCACTACTGGCCATTCCCTCCTGTATGAAGCACTCTTCTCTTCTAGTTTCTGAGCCCCTTGACATGTCCTGTGGCTCGTTCTCCGACTTTCCTTCCTCTTCCCGACCTCCACACAGCGCCTGCTCCAAGGGTCCTTTATTTCTCTCTGCTCTTTCCTACCCACACTTTCTCCCCATTCCCAGCTAGCACCTACAAATTTCCACCTCCACAGGGTGTCTTTCCTCAACTCTCACTCCATCTCTCCCACTGCCTCGTGGACACGCCCCTGAGTAGAAGCCCCGCTACTCCTTCCTACTAAGCTGGCCTAAAGCCAAATGCAGCTTCTTAAAAACCAAACCAACAAAAATTGTTTCAGTGGGTCCTCATCTGCTATTCCTGATAATAGATCTGCTAGAAACACTGGCTTCCCCTTGTGCTTCTTCCTCTCTTCCCAAACCAACTTATCATGTCTCAAATCCTATTGACACATCCTTTCATATTTTTCTTTTATCCAACCGTTCCCCTGCCCCCACCCAGTCCAGATATTTATAGGCTACTCCAGCAGCCTCCCGACTGGTCTGGTCATCCTTGTATCTCCTCTCCCCCATCCCTTCTAAATGCCACTGTCAAAGAGAGCTTCCCAAGACCACACCCTCTCCTGACTTGGATTCTCCCAACTGAGGTTCTCAATGACTACCTTGTGTCTATTACATAAAGAGCAAATGCTTTGCCTGACATTCAAAGCTCTTGAGCCCTCACGAAGGGCTGGATGAATGGCTTGGCCAAGTCCAGTTGAATGGTTGGGCCAAGATGGTGGCCAAGGTTAGATTTCAAGCATGAAGTTAGGTTACCAGTTGCCAAGAGGTAACTGAGTGTGGGCAGGGTTTTCAATGGTCAAAAAAGGTCAAGACTGAGGAGGGAATGTAATTGCCAACATCTGAGCACAAGGGACAACATCCCAAAGTGGGTCAAGGCAACAGAATCATTCTAGAGATAGAAAGTAGTACAGAGAGGAGAAGCAAGAGACTGGGTCCCAGAAACAAGGACCACATGGGCAGAAGTGCTGGAGTTGGAGCCAAAGAGGCCCTTCGGCATGAGCAGTGAGAAGCGTGTTTGCTCCAAGCCCAAGAGGCTGATGCTGGGCAACATGACGCATCTGAAGCCAGCTTTGCTGGGCACTTGCTCCCCACACAGTGCTTACTCTTCTCCATGCATGTAAGACAAGCTGCAGCCTCTGACAAAGGCAAGAGTGCAGCTCCTTGAAAATTAACCAAAATTAGTTCTTTTGGTATGTTCTCCTCTGTATGAGCCCACCATTCCATGCTCACTGCCCTTCAAAACAACTATGTAGCCCCATCTCTAGTCCTTTCCGTCATTTCCCCAGCCTAGAATGTCCTTGACCCAACCATGTTTAATTCTCATCCAACCTTTCTGGCACAGCTCAAGTCCCATGTCTATACCCAGTTCATGAGAAATTTCCTTCTTTCTGAATTCCATGTAAAAAAGAAACCAGGGGGATAAAGGATTTGTTGGATCTGGATCTGTGCTACTCCTTTGTCAGTGAAACTGCCTTAGGTTGTCAGTGACCTTTGCATGTTTTTGGCTTCCCTTCCGAGGCAGATGCTGTCAGCTTGCTAACTACCACCTATTTCCAACCTTGTCTACCTCTACCACAGAGGCCAGAAAGCCTAAACATTCATGTTCCCAGCCTCTTTTAATGCTAGGATGCCCATGTGACCCTGCTGTAGCCAATGACAGATAATCTCAAGTCTTACGCCATGGGGTTGGTGGGAGTGGGATAGGTAGAGGTAGGGGGTGCTTCTGAAAAGCATTTCTCCCAATAAAAGAGACAGGAAAAGTTGGTATCCTACCCTTCCTTTTTGTTCATGCCTCAAACATTGGCATGATGCTTGGGGCTGCAGCAGCAATTTTGTGACCATGAGGAAACAAGCACAAGGATGAGAAGCCAGTTGCTACAACTGGACCTATAGGGCCTGGTCCCTAAGGACATTGTTAAGCGGCTAAACCAACATCAGCATTCACTCACCTTCAGACTACTTATTATAAAAAAATTTTTTTAATCTTACTTGTTTAATATACTTTTAGTTAATTTTTCTGTTACTTGCATCTAAAAGCATTCCGAACTCAATCATCTTCCTTACCAGACTGAGAGCTTTTTAGTGGCAGGGACCATATCTTCTACATCTTTGCTTTCTCCAGCATGTAATACAGGGCATAGCCTATAATCAACCTTAATAACCATCTGCTAGCAGATGGGAAAGGACCGAGGGAGTTTTCTACCCCTCAAAGTGTCTATTGAAGCAGACAAGACATGGGATGAAATAGATGAAATAGTGGTAAACTAATGAGATGCTCTAGACCTAATTGAAAATTTTGATGTAAATAAATCCTGCCTACAAGATGGCATCCACCCAAGAGCTCTGAAGGGTGTAATTGCAGAAATGTTGGCCAAAATGTGTGACCTATTAATATAAAAGGCCTCAGGTCTCAGAAGCCTGGAGGATGGTTAAAGTCCTTCCCACCTACAAAACTGCCTGCAGAGAAGCCTGAGAACCAGAGAGCAATGGGTCTGCCTTCTGTTCCAAACATGCTGATAGAATCTATAAGCGAGATCACAGGACACCTATAGAACATGAACTTGGTGGAAAGCTGGCAGGGTTCTTCCTAAAGGAGACTCAGAAAAGGCTAATCTGCAAATTCTCTTTTCAAAGGGAGCAGTTAGAGAGGCCTGACGGGAGGGAGAAGGAGGGGACCAGTGGACAGGTCATATGTAGAATTCCAAAAAATCTGTGGTGTGGTTTTAAAACACAGGCTCATAAACATACATCTGCTCTAGGATTGGTGAGACTGTGGCCTCAAAACTGGAGGTAAGATTAAATACGCACATGTCTTAATAGAGACTTGCTAATGGTGGGCTCCCTCAGGAATGTCACTGAGACCAACAGGAAGTGACCAGTTTGGGAACTATTTAGAAGAGGTAGTATTCACCAGCAGCAACCCTTCATCTACATATGACCCCAGCCCAAAGCTCAGAAAACAGGGATAGGGTTGCCAGATAAAACACAGGACTGCCAGTTATATTTGCATTTCAGAGAGACAACAGACAGTTGTGTCCTATAAGTAGATCTCAAGTATAAGTATGCCCCATGCAATAGTGGGGACATACTTACACTACAGAAGTATTCATTGGTTCTCTGAAATGGAACTGATACTGGGTGTTCTGGTTTTCTGTGGGTTTTGTTTGTTTGCTTTGTTGTTTTTTGTGTATCTTTAATTTTGTTTTTTGCTAAGTCTTGTAACCTTAGACAGGGAGATATGGAGGGAAGCTGGAAGAGCCATGTGAGAAGGCCGAGGGGCGGCAGAGAGGGATGTTGGACAGGACACTGGAGGAGGAGGAATCTCACCCAAATCTATGAGACCACGTGCCCTGGGTCCTCAAGACTTTGGGGGGTGGGGCGGGGGGGTGCAGAGAGCAGGGAACAACAGATAAGAGACAACAGTACAGCCTAGCAGCGGAAAGCACCAATTCTGGAACCAGACTGTCTAGGTTCAAATTCCTCGCTCTGGCATTTACCAGCCGGGTATTTTGGAGCAGTTGTTTAACCACTCCGTGCCTCAGTATCCTCATCTGCAAACTAGCATTAAAAGAGAATCCACCTCGTGTGTTACTGAGGATTAAATGGATGGACACATGTAAGGTGCCTAGAACAGTGCCTGGCACATACGAATGTCAGTTGCCATCTTGTGCAGAGGTGAGCCAGATCGGGTCTGCACGTTGGTGTTTACCTTTATCTAGTGGCTTCTCAGAGGCCAGGCTGGCCGGAGCCACTGGGTTTGCCACTTCTCTGTCAGTCGGTGCCTTGTTGGATAGCCACATAGCATGACTGGGGGCTGATTGCCTGGGGCGGAGGAGGTGCAGGAATGTGGCATGGGGTCTCTTGGGGACAACCATTCTCCCCAGCAGTCACACTTCTCCATCCCCAGCACCCCAGGTCCCCTCCCTCTGCCCCTGCCAGTAGCAACAAGAGTCTTCCTTCCCAACATCCGCAATCACCTCTGCATCCCCAAACCCAGCAGCCCACAGCTGGGCGTTTAATCAAGTCGGGCTCCAGAGCCAGCAGCCTCTGTGAAGTACTCTGCTGGGGCAGCACTGGCCTGCCCGGCCTCCCCGGTGTAGACCATGGCCTGACCTTGCTCTTTCCTGGCTCCAGGTTCCTGGCTTGCTGCTGACCACAGGGCAGCACATTCTTTGGCCCCTCCAGACACTGCCTGGCCTCCATGTCTGTCCTGGCTTGACCTTGAATGATTACAAGGTTCTCAACCTTCTGCTTGCCTGTCCCTGTCCTTGGCTCCCCAGTTCGCCCTCTCCTGCCCACTGGACTCACCCAGAGTGGGCTCTGTCTACCATTGAGAAAGAAGAAACTAGTCACTCCTGTGGGGTCAAAGAGGAAGCTCAGTACAGCTACTGAATAGACCCCACCTCCCTTTCTCTGTTTTCTAAGACCTTTTCTTCTGCTCTCCAGAAGTGAGTACTGGCCTGGTGGCCTGTGGATAACACACTTAAAGTTTAAAAATAGACACATTTTAAGAATTCTGTCCAGGCCTGCTACCGGACAAGTAGCGGCTGAGGCCTGGGTGACTTCTGGAGGGTCACAAGTCCACGGGCAGCAAAGTGAGAAGCTAAGTGGTTGATTCCAGATGAGCATCTTGGGGGAAAGTCTAATTTTAAAAGCAAGAAGATGAGAAATTGGAGCCCTCATACCCTGCTGGTAGCATTGTAAAATGGTGCAGCCACTGTGGAAAACAATTTGGTGGTTCCTTAATAAGTTAAATATAGAATTAGCATAGGACTCACCAAGTCCACTCCCAGGTATATACCCAAAGGAATTAAAGACAAGTTTTCAAACAAAAACTTGTACATGAATGTTTACAGCAGCTCTGTTCACAATAGTCAAAACATGGAAACCACCCAAATGTCATCAACTGATGAATGGATAAACAAAATGTGGTGTATCCACACAATGGAATATTATTCGGCCATAAAAAGAGAGGAAGTACTGATCTGTGTTACAACATGGATAAACCTTGAAAACATTATGTGAAATGAAAGGAGCCAGACGCAAAAGGTCACATAGTGTATGACTCCATTTAAATGAAATGTTCGGAATAGACAAATCTATAGAGACAGAAAGTAGATTAGTCACTGCCAGGGGCTAAGACGATGGGGACATTGGTGAGTAACAACTAAGAGGTGTGAAGTTTCCCTTTGGGATAATGAAAATGTTCTAAAATTGATTATGGTGTTAATGCACAACTCTATGAATATACAAAAAGATATTGAATTGTACACTTTAAATGGTGAATTGTGTGGAATGTGAATTATATCTCAATAAAGCTGTTTTTTTAAAAAAGTTGGCAGATTGTCCAATATGGACTTCCAATCTTTGAGACCAGGCTAAGAGAAAGAATCAAAGAATAATTCACTAAGGAAGAAGTGAATTCTATAATACCCCCATCCTAGTGAGTGTGGACTGCTCAAAAGGTGGGTTATGGACCCTTTTCTGTCTCCACTGCCAGATTATCTTCTTCCCTCCACTCCTTGGTGCTACCGCTGCACCCCACACATATCTCTATTTCTCCTTTAATAAAACCAGATTATAATTGCTGGCCCACCTGGCTGCTCCCCTGCTAGACCGTGGGATCTCAGAGGGCTGAGACCATTCCCATTGGTTTTCCTATCCCCAGCGCTTGGCATATAATAGATGCTCAATAAAGAACTGTTGAATTGATATACATTTTATAACTCCTGGTCCCGTTTATGTAAAGATTTTACTATCGCCCAAGAAACTGGTAACACTAATTGTCTTGGGGAGAAGAACCAGGTGGTTGGGGAAAGGGATGGTAGAGACATTTTTCACATGCCCTTTAGTACCTTTTTGTTTTTTGAATGTTATGCATGTCAACACATCACCTATTCCTAACACCTATAATTTGAAAAGAAATTAATTTGATTTTTAAAAATTGTTTTAAAATGCAACATCTTTTAGCAAAGACACAGAATTCAAGCATTTGACAAAATGGAGAAGAGTAGAATATGACAGAGGTCTCAGGTGAGCAGGCTCAGGCAGCAAACCCCTTAGTGGGACGTTCAGGGGAGGGGCTCAAAGCCTCTGGGAGAGAGTAGTGTGAGATTTCTGTTTCCCTTCCCATAACTCTAAGGAGGCAATCGTATCTCTTCATTTCCTCTTGGAAATGACATAAGGTCTCCCTGGGCACTGCCAGTCTCAGCCAGCAGACCACTGTCAGTCCCAGTGTCAACAAAGATTCATCAGGATCATGTGGCATTCACAGACTCACCATCACGCCCTCCTGCCCACTTGGGAGACCCACCAGAGCTGCAGTGGCCAGAAACCAGGAGAGAAGACCTCACCACTGAGCCTATTATTACCCAACCAGTACAGGATGTGAGGTCCAGCCCTCATCGCCCCAGGGGAGCTTGGGACAGAAGCAAACCTCATCCCCCCATGCCCTCCCCACCTTTCCTTGTAGGTTTTGCCCCTCTCTCAGGCCCCCTCCCACACAAGTCTCCTGGACCCTCATGCTGCACCCCCTTAGACCTGGGCAGTGACCCCTGTGGCAGTGAGAAATTAAGAAGCAATGAGACTCTGATATCCTGAAGGACCCCAGCCCTCACAGTGAGCCAGCACCTGGTCAAGGGATGCTTTGAAGGGGCCTGTCAATGTCCCAGCCTCCTTGCCTTCCCAAAAAGTGCTCTTGAGGCAGGTGGGTGTCTCTGAATCATCCATCACCATCTCCCAGCACAGACCTGTGTTAAAAGATAAACTGATATTAAAACTTTAGAAATTTATTTGAGCAAAAATCGATTCAAATAGGGCAACGCCAAACTGGAAGTGGTTAGAAGTACTCTGTCGGGGGAAGCTGGGGGAAAACTCAATTTAGAGAAAAGGTGGAAGAAAAGTAAGGAAATTACTGATAGCCTAGAGCTTAGATCCTAGTTGGCTATTTGTGATTGGCTCTGCCTGAGTTTCACTTTCATAACCCTAAGGTATTTACAGGCTTAGATTTTGGTTTGCTTATGTAGGTGCCAGGGCATTAGAGCCACCTCAGTCTAAGGGCCTCCTTGTTTAATTAACAATTCCCCCCTTTTGGTCATCCTCTCATACATGAAAGATTGACCAAAAATGTGATATTTATGCCACTCTCAGTCACTATGAGAGTTAAATGCTCTTATTTCATTGTGAAACTCATAGGTTATGATGTCAGATCTGTGGAAGAATTGCTTGCGCTGTTTATCCCATTGTTCATCTTGTTTCTGTTTCTCCAAGTGCAGTGAGACCATCTGATGTGCTGCTGATGGCTGCAAACATGCATTTAGGACCTTTGAGAGAACACAGCACACCAGGGAGACTATAATGATGACTATTAGAAGGATAAAACCAAGAAACTGAAGTATACTCCTTAGCCAGGCCCCCAATGAACCAAATCAGTTGGTATCAAATAAATCAAAGGGTGCACCTGATGAGGTATCAACCTGTTTTAGCCAAGTAGCTTGTTTGTTAGTTTCTTGTATTTGAGTGTCTGCAATACCAAGGTGCTGATCCAGGTATAGCAGGAAGTATTTGCTATGACAAGACTCTTCCTTGTTCAGCCAACAAGGAATCTAAAGCACTTCTATGATCTACAACCATCTTAGCAAGAGAGCTTAGGGACTTTTGTTGTGCAGCCATGGCCTTAGCAGTAGACTCAGCAATGGTTGCCAGAGTTAAGGATAAGTTTCCAGTCATATGTTCATCTGTACTAACTCCAAGCCAAGGAAGAAGGGATGGTCCAAATGACACCCATCCAGAGGGGTTATCATCTGCTGATAAACTTCTTATTAATTGATAGTGTACAGCCAAGGGAGTGGACCAATGTTGAGTTTCTCAGGTAGTATGAAGGGACAATGGAACAGTAAATACAGCAAGAGCACATTGTCCTTTCATCCTCCAGCTGTCAAGACAATGAGTTGCCCAAGCATAGGAACCATTGCCAAACCCTCCACATAGAAAGGAGTAGCCAGGAGGTGTACAGAGGGCTCCCTCATAAATATCACATTCATGGACTCATCCATTGGTATAGAATTCTTAGCATCACTCAATCCAAACTCAAATACTGTGTTATTACATATTGAAAAACCACCTAAATATATGAGCCTGACAGCAAGCCTACAAATGGTCTGATTTGCACTGCCTGCTCTGCAGTGTCTTTTATATATATATATTCAGTGGATCTCATTTTCCCATCCCAGGGGTGGGTTAAATTGAGGCAAGGAATGGTGATATGAGGATTTAGTATTTTAACTTTACGAAAGGAAACTATGGAACAATTTAGGCATACTGTGGCATTTGGTCTTCCAGTGAAATTGGAATTACTTATAGGGTGAACTATGAGGTCTCTCCATTCACATACTGATTTTGGTCTAGCATGACAAATCCAGCAGTTAGTTAAGTTTCCTGTGGCAGCTATTGTTTGTAAAATCCTAATTATAGCGTTGTCTTCCCATGCATTAACAGAGAGAAAAAGCAGCTAGCAAATAGGCTAAAGAGGTAAAGATTTCATATTAGAGATGATCTTGATCCATCATCTTGGGAGAACTGTTCACCTCAAGACGTTGCCTGCTTCTGGGGCGGAATCTCCCTGGTCAATCTTAACTTTAGATCTCCAGCAGGTATGCAATTCCAAGAATTTAGAGGAGCCCTTTCAATTGGAAGATATGGACCCAAAGTTCAGGTCCCTAACGTTTTGCTGCCTCCTGGGTAGTGAGGAGAACATGGAATGGTCCCTTCCAATGAGATTTCAGGGATAGCCTTTCTTAGGTGTCATTTCAGAAGACTCACTCTCCAGGTTCTAAGTTGTGGAAGGTTCGACCATCTGCAGGAGGGTCACAGAAAGCTTCCTTTACCTCGTGGAAATACACTTTGGCATAATGCATTAAAGCTTTACAATATTGAGTCATATCAGAACTTATGAGTACAGGAGACACATGTGACTCTATCATCAAAGGCATAGGTCTTCCTGTTACTATTTCGTAAGGTGTTAATTTATGCTTTCTCATAAGTGTTGATCTACGCTTTCCCCTAAGTGGTGATCTAACTGTCATCAAAACCAATGGTAGAACTTTTGGCCTTGGCACTCCTGTTGATTCTGTTAATTTAGATAGCTTTAGTTTTAAGTTACCATTTGTCCATTTGACTTTACCAGATGACTGAGGATGGTAAAGACAATGGTAATGCCATTGTGTCAGCAGCACCTTATTTAATTGCTTAATTATTTGTCCAGTGAAATGAGTTCCCTTATCATTGGAGATTTCTCTGGGGATGTCCCATAAAGGAAATATATTTTCTAAAAGTTCTTTAGCCATGACTGTGGCGTCAGTCTTTCCACACGGGAAGGCTTCAATCCATCCTGAGAACACACAGACAATTACAAGAACGTATTGGTAACCCATTGCAGGAGGAAATTGAATGAAATCTGTTTGTAAGTGTTCAAATGACCCAGTAGGTGGTGGGAATGCTCCATCTAATACCTTAATGGTCTTTCCAGGGTTATGGGTTTGACAAATCAGACATTGGTCATAAACCAATTTTGCAACCTTGAAGCGGTCACCCCACCAATACTTTTTCATAATTTGGATCATTTCATCTGTGCCATGATGCACTGCAGAATATAGAGCTTTTAGTAATCGCATTTTTAAGGACTCAGGAAGAACCAGGTGGCTGTCTGGGCCTTCGGTGTCTTCATTTAATATTAAATTTCCACCCTCACTGGTCTCAATATTGTTGCTCCAGCTAGGATGCCTGGTTTTGTCTTTTATATAAATGATCATAAATAATTTGATTAGAATCAGTCTTATGGAGTTCTTTCAAGTTGCATATTGGAACAGTTTGAGTGCTGGCTGATTTAGCATGAAAGTCTGCTACAGCATTTCCCTGATACTCGGGTTTTGTTTTTCTAGTATGAGCTTCAATTTTAATAATTGCAATTCAGTTAGGCAATAGAATGGCAGAGGGCTATTCATTTACTTGTGGCCCATTTTTGATTTGGGTCCTGTTAGAAGCGAGGAGCCCTCTCTGTTTCCACAACATACCAAAGTCATGGACCCACCCAAAGGCAGATCTGCTATCGGTATAAATGTTTACTGAGTTTCCTTTGGATAGCTGACAAGCCCAAGTGAAGGCAGGTAGTTCTGCTGGTTGAGCAGTCTTAAACTGGGGAAGGAGTCCCCTTTCCAATAGTTCATATTGAGCTGTAACCGCATATCCTGTCTGATATTTCCCTTCTGCATTCTTAGCATCAATTAAGAGTATCAAACCTGGATTTTCTAATAGTGTCTCCTATAAGTCAATGCTGGGGGTCAATAACCATGACACCACGTCTATAAAGTTACAGTGATCTGTACCATCATCAGGCTAGGGCAGCAGGGTTGAGCAAGTTGCAGTGCTTAAGATGAAGGTTAACTGGTGAAAGAAGGATCTCATAAGATGTTAGTCTGTTCGCTGAAAAATGTTGGGTCTGATCAGAATTTAATAGACGCAACAGGATGAGGTACTTGTAAATATAAGTCATATCCTAATAACCAATTCAGCTGAGGCTTCCACCAGTTTAGCTGTTGCAGCTACCGCTTTCAAACAGTTTGGATGTGCTCTGGCTACTGGGTCTAACTGTAAGCTACACTAAGCAATAGGTCTATGCTTTCCTCCACGCTCTTCTGTTACAATTCCTAGAGCCTGGTTACCACGCATGTGGACAAATAAGGTGAAAAGTTGAGTGTATTTTGGGAGCCCTAGGGCTGGAGTTTGTTGCAGGGCTAATTTTACTTGGCTGAAGGCTGGCTCATGATTATCTTCCCAGGGTAAAGACTCTGGAATTGAGTTCCTTGTAAGTTCATACAGGGGAGTTACAATCAGAGAACAATTTGGAACTCAAGATCTACAACATTTTGCAAGTCCGAGATAACTCCTTAATTGTTATCTAGTTGTAGGTCTGTGGAAGTTTTGGATTGTCTTTCTTCTTTCAGGTGAGAGGGAAACGCCTTCTGCAGTCAAATCATGTCCTAAGCGGTGGACATTCTTTTTTGAAAATTAAAGTGTTTCCTTGGAGGCCTTATGGCCTTTACAAGCTAATAGCTAGAATAGATAAATCACATCTACTTCTGAGTCCTACCCTGTAGGGGAACATAGAAATAAGTCATCTACATATTGAATGAGTATAGAGTCCTTAGGGAACTGTAAGTTTGCCAAGTCTTGATGTAAAATCTGTGAAAAATAGGATGGGGCTTCAGTGAACCCTTGTGGCTTTAGAGTCCAGGTATATTGTTGGTTTTTCCAAGTGGAAGTGAATAAATATTGATTCTCCTTGTCAACTGGAATACTAAAGAAAGCAAAGATCCACCACTGTGAGTCATTTTGAGTCTGTAGGTACATCAGATAACAAAGTAGTGGGATTTGGACCTACAGGGAAACTTGGTATCACAATTTTCTTTTTTTCTTTCTTTCTTTTTTTTTTTTTTTTTGGCGGCCCTGCACGGCACGTGGGATCTTAGTTCCCCAGCCAGGGATCGAACCCAAGCCCCCTGCAGTGGAAGCGCAGCATCTTAAACACTGGCCCACCATGGAAGTTCCAGTATCACAATTTTCTTAATTGCACTTAGATCATGGACAAATCTACAACCTCATTCATTTGGTTTTATCATGGGTAAGATCAGAGTGTTATAGGGACTAGTGCATGGAATTATAAGTCCTTGCTTAATTAAGTCAACTAAGTCTTCTACAGTTGGTAGCTTCTGGATAGTGGATTGGTAACTTCTAGCGTAGCTTCTGGTTTTAGTGGATATTGACGCAATTTAGGCTGGGGTTTGAAATGATCTATTTGGATTTTTATGCATTGAGCACTCTTACTTTGCCTATGTCCGATGAGGAAGAAGCCCATAGGCATTCAGGAACCTTGGAGAGATTAGGGCTTTCATGCATTAGAGCCTCAATTTCATCAAGTCCTGTTTGCAGAGAGCAGAGCAGCTCAGGTTCAGGAGGGTCAGGAAATTCTACTCCTGACCTGTTGGCACAGTGGTTGAGAATCCGCCTGCCAATTCAGGGGACATGGGTTCGAGCCCTGGTCTGGGAAGACCCCACGTGCTGGGGAGCAGCTAAGCTCGTGCACCACAACTACTGAGCCTGCGCTCTAGAGCCTGTGAGCCCCAACTACTGAGCCCATGTGCCACAACTACTGAAGCCCGTGCACCTAGAGCCCGTGCTCCGCAACAAGAGAAGCCACCGCAATGAGAAGCCCACGCACCGCAACGAAGAGTAGCCCCTGCTCGCCACCACTAGAGAAAGCCGCGTGCAGCAACGAAGACCCGATGCAGCCAAAAATAAATAAATAAATAAATAAATAAATTTATTAAAAAAAAAAAAACAGGAAATTTAACTCAGATAATTTTCCCTCTGAGTTAAATTTTATATGACTCCTCAATTTAGAAAGCAAACCTCGTCCTCACAGGTTTACTGGGGCAGGGTCACACAGAAGGAAAGTACAGTTTCCCCAAAATGGCCCTCGTGTCATCCTGACTGGTTTAGACACAGGTACACTCAAAATGTCATTAGAACCCCCCCCCCCCCCACTACAGAAACATTCTCTTTACTCTGAGGGATTTGCTGTTTTATGAAAATGGGGCTTAAGGTAGATAAAGTGGCTCCAGTATTCACCAATATGGTACAGGATTCCATTTTTTTTTTAAGTATTCTTTTTTTTATATATAAATTTATTTATTTATTCATTCATTCATTTATTTATTTTTGGCTGTGTTCGGTCTTCGTTGCGGTGCGCGGGCCTCTCACTGCGGTGGCCTCTCTCATTGCAGAGCAGGGGCTCCAGGCACGCAGGCTCAGTAGTTATGGCGCACGGGCTTAGTTGCTCCACGGCGTGTGGGATACTCCCGGACCAGGGCCCGAACCCGCGTCCCCTGCATTGGCAGGAGGATTCTCAACCACTGCGCCACCAGGGAAGTCCCCCTATTATTTTTTATCGTAGTTTCCCTTTGCTCCTTTAGAGATATCATGAGGAGCAATTTACCAGAGGATCCCTGAGTCCCATCAATGCTTCTTATTATTTCAGTAATCAAATTTTTTAAGACTTCCCCCTAGAGACAGTCTGGATTAGTAGGTGGAAGTCTATTAATGTCCCATTCAGCAGGGAGCGTTCCTTTTTTCCAGTGCCCTAGTTGTTTACAGTGAAGGCAGACATTTCGGGGTGCAGGATTCCTGATTGGAGGACCTCTATGTTCTGGGTTGAAAAGTGTACCTGAAGGTCCTCCCAGCTCTTAGAGCTGCTATAACTGCAGAGCCATATGTTTGTTGGCTTTTGAATTTTATCTTGCTCCAAAGTTTTTTCAACATGCTCAGCTAGGGCTATTAATTCAGCAAGATGGGTGGCTTCCCAGCCCTGCTTGTGTCACTTTATCAGGCTCCTTATTTTGGTCCAGAGGCCACTCATGAATAAGGACTTCAGGGCATTTTCTGTGCCCACATCTAATAAAGAAAGCCTAGAATGTTTCACAAAAAAGGTTTCCAATCTCGTCTTAGAGTCTGACTGGTTCGTCCTTTTTTTGTTTGCAAGATTGAAGGATAGACCAGTCAGTCTTTTGAGGAAATACCTTATCAATACTTTCAAGTAGGTGTTGGGCTATTTTTTCTAGTGCATTTTGGGCCATCCTTGGCAGAGCGATTATTATGTGGGTCTTAAATATCACTCCCTGGATCTTCCCATTTGGCTTCAGCCATCGGTTTACAGGCATCACCAGATCCTAATGCCATATGAATAAATTGGGAAAGATCCAGGAGTCCCAGATCATGAGCTCCTATTAGAATTCTAAATTCCTCATAAAATCTTTGCGGATTCTCTTTAGGGTTTGAAAAATACCAGATGGTGGACCTAAGATCAGCCTTTGACCACGGAGAAAAGATGGTTACATCTGATATTCCAGGCTCATCGAAGGGCCTCACTTTAAAAGCCATTTGTTTAACATCTGGCCCATCTTCAGCATGAAAGGCAATTGAGTAAAGGGGTTAGTAGATTCTGAGTATTTTAGGGAGAGGAAGGGAAGGAGCAGTGGAGTGAAGTTGGTCAGTGTACATGTCTTTTTAGATTCACCGTGGTAAGTTTTTCATTTGCCTTTTGTAAAGAATCTTTAAAGAGGCAATTTTTAATTCATTTGGTTTCTTAGAAGCTTTTGCATACCAATAAAAAAAATGCATCCCATTGTTTTGGGGAAATTCAGGATGCTTTTTTTTTCTAGAACACCTGGTAAATAGATAAGCTTATCTAGATTAAAAACTTCCCCACTCTCTAGTAGGTCTGTGTCTTTATTCCTGTCTTACCACTAGGTTCTTCATGACTTTTTTTTTTTTTCCCTTAGATTCCATATATATGTGTTAGCATACTGTATTTGTTTTTCTCTTTCTGACTTACTTCACTCTGTATGACAGACTCTAACTCCATCCACCTCACTACAAATAACTCAATTTTGTTTCTTTTTATGGCTGAGTAATATTCCATTGTATATATGTGCCACATCTTCTTTATCCATTCATCCGATGATGGACACTTAGGTTGCTTCCATGTCCTGACTATTGTAAATAGAGCTGCAATGAACATTTTGGTACATGACTCTTTGGGGAGGGGGAAGGGTAAGCTGTGACAAAGTGAGAGAGTGGCATGGACATATATACACTACCAAACGTAAAATAGACAGCTAGTGGGAAGCAGCCGCATAGTACAGGGAGATCAGCTCGGTGCTTTGTGATCACCTAGAGGGGTGGGATAGGGAGGGTGGGAGGGAGGGAGATGCAAGAGGGAAGAGATATGGGAACATATGTATATGTATAACTGATTCACTTTGTTATAAAGCAGAAACTAACACACCATTGTAAAGCAATTATACTCCAATAAAGATGTTAAAAAAAAAAAAAACTTCCCCACTGTGGCCACTGTAATTCAAGGTTATCTTTGGTGAAGGTGGGCAGGGATAGAAGAAAGAAAGAGAAAGAGGAAGAAAAAAAAGGAAGGAGGGATGGAAGGTGGAGTGAATACAGAAGGTCCCTAGGTCCCAGGCATTTGCTCTCCACTTGGAGAGGCAGCAGCTCTATCTGGTCAGTGCCTTAGAAGTCAGAGGTCAGAGACTGACCCAGGCTGTACAAACTCTCAATAGACTGATGAATGAGTCAGAACATCATTTCATTAGTTCCAGAGAAAACCATAACTTCTGAGAAAACCAGAACCTCATGTCCACTGGTGAGAGGCCAACGTACAAGAGAAATGAATTATTCTCATCAGAAGGCTGCATGGTAAGCAAGGACTTCATGCCTAAGAGCAGCAAGATGATCTTAATGGCTCGTGTCTGTGAGTTATGATTGCCTGATGCTCCCAGCATGTCTCGGGCCCGCCTGTCAAGCAGAGCGGATGTTTCTGTCAGCCAGACGGGCACCCTTGCTCTGAACCACGCTGGAAAAACACTGACAAATCACTGTTCCTTAGGGTCCTCTTCCTCGAGATAATGCACAGACCACCCCCCTTTAGTTAACACATTTGTTTCCCAGACAAGGCACATTGTGATCGATTATATTTCACAATTGGTTAGGTTTCACAATCACAGATGCTAAACTCCATTATGCGTGGATTCTTCTTACTAGTTTTTCTCTCAGAGGACAACCAAGTTGTGAAAAAAAAAAGAAGAGAAAAAAACAAAACACTACTCTGACCTATGGGTTGATTATACCTTATTCTCAGGCCTGTAACTGCTTTTGGCCCCCAGGTAAGCTGTGACTCCCCGTCCCAGGAAAAGGTCTCATTTGTGTCCTCACAGTGTGAATGTACTAGCACTGGTTGGAAGTGGAGAGTAATGGGATGGGGTCGAAACCGTGCCTGGAGTGAACAGGCAGATGCTGATTCCAGTGCAAAAGAATGAACTGTAATTAAAAATATATAAATGACTCCACTTAAGCAAGTCTGATTTAATCTTGGCTGCTCATGAAGGCCATTGATTGTCTGCCTAGCTTAGAGTTTTTCTATGTATAGGACAAGACCCCCTTACCAATGGCAGAATTTTCCAATACCACTGCTAAGAGTAATATTTAAATTTACTGAGCAGCTTCTATATTCTAGATGCTGTGTCAAGCTGTTGCATGCATGTATTTGTTATCCATTTCTGTGTAACAAATTACCCAAGGACTTAGCAACTTAAAACAAAATACATTTATTGTCTCACAGTTTCTGTGGGTCCAGGCACAATTTAGCTGGGTCCACTAGCTCTCATAAGCCCGCAGTCTCATCTCAAGCCTCGACTGGATGGACCTACTTCCAAGCTCACTCACGTGCTTTTCATCAAGACTTACTTCTTCTTGAGCTGTTGGAGCCAGTTCCTCCCGGAGCTCTCACAATTGGGATCTCCACAGTTCTTTACCATGTGGACCTCTCCATAAAGCATCTCATAACATGGCAGCTTGCTTCATCAGAGCAAGCAAGTGAGAGGGCAAGAGAGAGCACTAGCAAGATGGAAGTCACAGACTTTTATAATCGAATCATGGAAGTGAGGTCCTATCACTTTGCCATATTCTATTGGTTAGAATCATGTCACTAGGTCCACACACGCTCAAAAGGAGGGGATACACAAGGGTGAACATCCAGAGGCAGGGATAATTGGGAGCTCTGTCAGAAGCACATGATCTCTTAAAGACATGGTCTCAATACATGATCTCCTATGGTAACCCTATGAGATAGATGCTCTTGTTATTCTCTGCATTTCACAGGTGGCAGAAGCTGAAACTCAGAAAGGTTAAGTAAGCTGTCCAAAGTTATACAGCTCATTGATGGTGGAAGCAGAATTCAAACAAATATATTTCTATAACCAGTCACTGGAATTCAACCTGGTCAGGGAGGTTTCTGGAGTGAAGTGATTTGCTTATAGTGGTCCCAAGATCCTACCCTCCAAAAAGACCAGCCATTCTATCATTGGGTAAAGTTGGTTGCCTCTAATTTGAAGGGAACACAAATATTAGTGGCTATAGCATCAAGACCAAGATCTGAACCTTTCCCATTCTAGGCTTTTTACCCCAGGCTTGCTGCAGAGATAGCTCGTGCTCTTTCACCCCAGCTTTGTCAGCACAAGGCAGCACCTCAGTTTTGGTCACTGCCTGGTTTCCCTAGCCTGTCATTATAGCTTGTGATTGTTTATCAGTTTATTGTCCTTGGCAACCTGCCCAATGACCTGACTTAGCTCAATAATATTTCATAAACATTTATTAAACACTTCTCCGTGCCAAGTATTGAGTGACGCAGAGAAAAATCAGACACTGTGCAATGCATATCCTCAAGAAGTTCACAGAATCTCTTGAATCTAGCACTGCGCTGTTCAGGACAGTAGCTACTGGCCACATATGGCAACTGAGCACTTGAGTTGTGATTAGTCTAAAATAAGATGTGCTGTTACTATAAAATAACAGTGGGTTTCAAATACTTATATGAAAAAAATAAAAATAGCTCATTAATAATTTGTGTATTGATTAAATGTTAGAAGATATTTGGAGTATATTGAATTAAATAGAACATACTATTGAAATTAACTTCACTTCTTTTTACCTTTTTAATGTGGCCATAAGAAAATTAAAAAATGCATATGTGGCTCACTTTTGTGGCTTGTGTTCTGTTTCCATCGGGCAGTGCTGGTCTAGAGATAGCAAGTCAGTTGATAATAATTACCACACATGTAGCATGCTCTATGCATGGTCTACACTGGACACACATCATTTCATTCAATCCTCAGAATAAACTCACGCAGTGGGTATCATTATCCCTTTTACAGCTAAGGCGGTGACCCACAGGACTGAAGCAACTTGCCCGAAGTCTCACGGTAAGTGAGTGAGCAAAGTCCCCGAGAGAGATGAATACATATCTGTACCATTGGTGATGGGGGCTGTAAGGGCAGAACAGGACCAGGTGGGGGCGCCCAAGAGAAAGCACTCACTCCACCTTGGAAGGCCAAGGAGACCCTCCAGATGGAGATGAGCTCTTAGGCTGAGTGAGCCTGGAATAAAGACATCCACGTAACCAACAAGCAGAAGGGGCTTCCCGAGCAGAGCAAGAGCGGGTGTGAAGTTGCAGAAGCATGAAACTGCATGGAGTGTTCAGGAAATGGCAGGGGAGGAGACGGCTTGAGCTCCGGGAGCAAGCAGGGGGAGATAAGTCGGGCGAGATAAGCAGGAGCTTTGCAGGGAGAGAGGCCTGCACTCCATGCACAGGAGTTTGGACTTCATCCTGTGGGTCGGCAGTCTCAACTCTGGCCACACACTGGAAGCACGTTTTAAAGATAACCAATGCTCTCCTGGGTCCAGAAGGAGAGTTCAAACAAGTGGTTCCCTGTTGCCTCTTAATCTCATCCCATTCTTCACCCTGCCTCTGACTTATACTTCCCTGTACTATCCCTGGGCAGTCTACACACTCTTCCTGTTTCCTGGCCTACATGCTTTTCTCCACCCCATTTGTTGTTTTTGCCCCTTTAGCCTTTTACTCATATTCCTCACCAGGCCTGGAATGCACTCTTCCAGCCCTCTCTACTCCTGGGGAAATCCTGTCCCTCCCTCAGGCCCATGTGAAATGACACCACTTTGCAGGAACTTTGTAGGATTCTCTCCCAGCTGGACAGACCCTGTGCCTCCTTTCAACCCCCCAGGGGCTGTGAACCTCTCTTCCAGTTCCCAACTTTCCGGCTTTCTGTTATCGTTCTCCCGGGCTTGTCTGGTCCCTGCTACTAGAATAAAAGCTCACAAAAGCAGGGACCACCTGAGACTCCCTTTTGTCTCCCTTTCAGACCCGAGCACTGTTACTCACTCTGTAACCATCATGGTGGTTTTCCCCCCCTAAATGTATTTGAACACCCCGGCTGCTTTTTCCAGACTAAGGAAGATGAGGTGGCCCTGCTGTGAACTGCACCACCACCCAGCTATTCCATTTTGTTGCTATCTTAGATGCCAGAAGAAGAATGAGGTTTTCATGTCACTGGAACGCATGTCATTTGTTGAATCAGCCAAAGGGCAAATAGGCAACACACAACTCTACAGGGAAAACATGTTTGATTGGGAGGGTGCAAAATCCTATAGTCCTTTGCAGAGCCTCCAAAACAGAGTTCTGAGAATGGATTTCAGCTTTGCCTGGATACCTTGGCCCATGGGGTAGTTAGGTTGGGGCCTGGATCAGGCTGGAGCTCTCGACCCTAATGGGCAGTACAAATATCATTTTCTATGTATTCACAACAATAAAGGGCTGAAATGCCCTGCTTTAGGGATGTCAAATTCCCAGACCCCTAAGGTCTAGTGTCTTGAGAGTTTGATCCTATAAAGGCTTAGACTGTCACAGGGATGAGCACCAAATAAAGAGATTTGTAAACGAAATGAGAGAGGATAAAAAGGAGTCGAGATGGGAATGGGCTGGTTGAAAATTGTGATGAAAGGTTGTGCTGGATTGGGACTCGGTGGCATGGATGAGAGGGGATGAGCATGGAGGCAGGTCCAGCATGAATTGTGCTGAGAACAGGGGGCGATGGGTTAGAGAGAGAGTGGATGGGATTCGTGTGTGCTGAGAACAGGGTGGATGGGGTAGGGAAGCCAGGCTCTTTCCAAAAGCCCATGTGGCTTCCTCGGTGTTTCCTCTCCTCCATCCTCCCAGCATCCATCTGTGGCCAAGCACAAATGAGCCTTATTCCAGATCAATGTTAAAACAACGTGACAAAATCAGTCCTGCCCGGTTGACTCTGTTTAAGGCCATGTTTGTGATGGATCCAGCTCTAGAAAAGCCCATTTATCATGAAGAGTCAATGCTTCATGGCCTACTCTCTATTTTTTTTTTTTTTTTTTTTTTTTGCTTTATTCCCCAGCACTAAATATGACTCCAGGCTCCCTCTACTTTTAAATGCCCAATGTCCTGTTATATTTCCACACACTGAGTTTGTCCCTGCTCTCTCAGCCTTCCTAGGCTGCAAGGAGCCACATGGCTCTTTTTGTCAGTTCTTTTTTTGTTCCTGTTACCATGGGCCCTTCTGCCTTCCCATCTCCCTCTCTCAGCAGCTCAATGTCTTTTCCAATTTAAGCTGAAATCAGACTCCTTCTCCCTTGCCTTTGCTTCCCCACCTCCAGTGGCCTCTCTTGTCATTTATTATTTAACTCAATCACCTTATTATATATGCACAGGAACCATTTCTGAATATGGCTGCTATGAAAAAAATTAGGATCCAAACCAGAAGCAAACTCACCTCTTTTCTCAACCTTCCTCCTAATTCCACTGTCATTCTGCACCAGTCCTGGGCCAAGGCCCCCAGAGGGGCCAACCAGTGAGCATGGATCTGGCAGATAAACCCTCAAGCCCAATTAACAACTACTCAGATTGGACACAATGGAAAATTTCCAGACGGCTACTTACGGATATCCTTCAGTTTATGTAAGCGACGTCTTCCTGAAGGTGGTTATTTGAATGAAATTTCATACCTAATTCCAAATATAATAAGGTAAGTGGAAAGCACACAGGATGATTGGTTCAGGGGCCCAGGTTCTATTCTTTAGTTAATGTGCATCATTATATTACTCCTGGAACTTTAGCCTCTCTAAACCTCAGTTTCCCTATCTGTAAAACAAGGGAGTTAGACCAAGTTCCTCAAGTTTCCATCAGTGTGAAAATTCTGACGGTCATGTCTACCCAGTGATCCACATGATTCAATTGGAGATCCATTCCTATAATTAAAATTCAGCTCACTCGGAATCAGTCGGTAACAAGGAGCGCTTGCTATGCTGCTGTTCCTCATGAGAAGGGACTTTAGATTAACCTGGTGAACCCCTCCCAGTGTATAGATGAAGAAGCCAGAGCCCAGAGAGGAGAAGCAGCTAACCCAAGGTCACACAGCAAGTGAGGGGCAGAGTCAGACAAGAAGTTAGAACTCCTAGCTCCTTGTATGGTGATTTCAGCATGACTGCAAATATTTTGACCCTCTTTCCCTTGAGAGGTGGGTCCATGTCCCCTACTCTTCATCTGGGTGGGCCCTCGATGCATAGGGTGTATGGAAGTGATGCTATGTGACTTCCAAGGCGAGGGCAAAAGAAGACCATGCAGCTTCTGCCTCGCCCTCAGAGACCATCTACTTGCTCTTAGAGCCCTGAGCCTCCAATCCAACAATCTTGAGAACTCCATGCTGAAGAGGCCACATGGAGACATTAGCCAGCCCAGCCCAGCTGCCAGACGTATAAGTGAAGAAACTAGATTCGAAGTGGTCCAGCCCCCCCAGTTGAAGGTACCCCCCACCATTCAAGTCCTCACCCGAGGCTCCAGACACCATGGAGCAAAGAAGAGCCTCCCCCTGCCCTCTTCTGACTCCTGACCCGCAGAACCCAAGAGCACAATAAAGCGGCGGTATTTTATACCCTTAAGCTTTGGGGTGGTTTTTTTACATAGCCATAGGTAACTCCAAGAATCAGTCGGCTCTCACACCGGCTAATAACAGCTTGGGGCTTCCTGCCCCTGAGTGGCCAATGCCAGGAGTTTGGGAGTTCGGGACTCACAGCACACTTGCTGCAGGTGGAGAGAGGTAGCCCCCGCCTCCTCACCCTCCCCACCCCCCATCCTGCCTCCAGTGCAGTCACTCGCATGGGCTTTCACCCCACTCCTCAGGCCAAGATCTCTTCTGTCCTCCAGGAGTCGTTGTTTATATCGTGAATGTCAGACTGAGCACACCGGATAGTAAGTGATTTATTGATGTCTCTTCACTAGACTGTGAGCTCTACAGGGCACGGCTGGGTTCTGTGCATTTCTCCAGCCAGTGCCTCGCAAATACTGGGCACGAAATCAATGTGTGTGGAGTGAAACTGGAGAAGACCACGTGATCAGTCACGCTCGTGACCTCCTCCTCCAGGGAGGGCATGGTCGTTTCCTCTCCAGGCAGGCTCCATCTGCTTCACATCAGCCCAGGAGCAGAAACGGGGAAATGCCTTGCGCTGCAGCAGAGGACAAAGAGAACTCAGCCATCTGGGACTGGGACCAGGGGAGACATCCCGGAGAGCCAGACGCGTGTTTTGTCAGTTGTCGCCTTTAGGAACGTACACGTCCTGAAACCCCGGTTAATTTTCTTGTTCAAACATTGGTTTAACATAGCTGGCTCTGGGAGAGATACTGTCCTTTAGCAGGTTCTGCTATAAACTTTGCAACTCCAAGGTCTGATTCAGTGGCGAGCTGGAAAAGTTCCTGGTTGCTAAGAGACCAGAGAACAAATTACCAGCTCACAAAAGACCCAGCTAAGGCCGGTAAGACAAAACAAAACAAAGTAGGAAATAGACCTCCTCAAATCAAAAATAAGGTAAATATACTGGCTGGGGAAATGTCTGATTGGAAAAGACAATTATAAATATTCTTCACACTGAAATGTAACGATGCGCTGTCGGTAGTTACGCTCTTTGTGTTTTGTCACTTGAAGGAAACAGCAGGGGACCCCCTTTCCAGTCCTGAAATTCTGAATCTTTGAGTCAGAGGGAAAAACAAACTCTCCCAGTTGATAAGGAGGCAAAGAAAAACATGAATAAGGCTGCCTTTTTCATGAGCTCTCCCCACTAGGTGGGTGAACGGGCTGCCTGTGGCCATGGTCCAGAAACATCTCTGCAAGAAAACAAAACCTTCCCCCCGGGAGAGCTTTCTGGTCACTGCTGGTGAAGGGTCCCAGAGCCACGCCACAGGCTGGCCCCTTGGGAGTAGGACAGACACTTGAGGATTCAATCTGGGCGTACATCCAAGGTGAGCATTAGATGGCACTGGCCCAAAGAACAGTGACGAAACACCAAACGGGTCCCAGGTATTTATTTCCTTAAGGTGCTTTTACAGCTATGATTTTTAGTCATTGCTCTTCTGACCAGATGATTTAATAAAATATTAAAATTCTTGGTAATGATGATGAAGAGCAAAAAGCATGCTAATCTCTCTCAGTGAATCACGTCTATAGTGGAAATTCAGCTCCTCAGACAGAAACACTTCCTAAGACCCCACTGCTCTGCTGGACAAATAGTAGGAAAATCCTAGAAGTGGAAATTACCAGCCTCTTGAGAGAGGAGTTTGAAAATCTTAGGTGACCTCAGAAGAGTCACAGTCATCTAGGTTTTGGAGCTCAGAGAAGACATAAAGTGGGCCAAAAAGGTAGGGGATCAGAGAGATAAAAATTAGCAGAAATTTAAGCCAGCCAGTAAATGTATGTCAGGGAGTTCTGGAGAGATATGGCTAATAGCTGTGTGACCAAACAGTTTCTACTTATCAATACTTGTTGGACGACAAAAGGATTTCAGAATATGATGGATCCAACAAGCACGAAATAATCTTTAGGGAGAAAAAATACAATTCCCCACATGGCAGCCTCCTTCAGATCTTTTCTGACAATCTTTTTTGTCAGATTTCAAACGGCATGCAACTGCTGTTTTAGGCAGAATTGGTAGCCTCCCATGAAAGACTGTATTATTGTCCCAAATACTCAGTGCCCCTCCCGGTGGGAGAAATATACACCTCCACTCTGTTGTACATAGACGTGACCATATGACTTGTAGCCCAGGAAATGTGAGCAACAGTCCCACGTGTCAATTTTGGGTAAGTTTTAAGAACTAGTACGTGGCCTTCTAGCTTTGCTTTCCCCTGCTATCATGATGACCATTAATATTCTAGAAAGTGCCTTATCCAACAGCCATGGTCCCCAAGAGGAGAAAACATGGAACAGAGCTGCAACTGGATTGCAGTGGACATGTAGTACTGGTGAGAAATAAGGCTCCATCGTAAGCCGCAGAGTTGTGGTTATTTGTGCTGTGATTCCAGCAAAACCTAGTCTATCTGACTAATGCGTCTCCCATGGGACTAAAATGTGGCAGAGTCTTCCTTACCCAGACTTTCTCACTACAGGGACGCAGTCTTACCAGGAGGAGAAAGTCACTGGGAATTCCCCAGTGGTCCAGTGGTTAAGACTCAGCTTTCATTGCCGAGGGCGTGGGTTTGATGCCTGGTCGGGGAACTAAGATCCCGCAAGCTGCGTGGTGTGGCCAAAAAAAAAAAGTCATTACACTCCTGACAGCCTACTTAGAGTTCAGACATGGTAACCAGCTGATTCTCTTTTCTAGGGAATCAGGGCTGGAGGCTCTGAGACCCTGCTGCTTAGTGTGATTCAGAAACCACACTGTGCCCAGAAAACGGCACAGTGTCTGGAGCCGGGCAGGAAGAACATGAACTTCATGTCTCAAAATGCCAGATTGGAGCAGGCTCACTAGTTCCAGTTTAACCCAAAACTAAACGAAACAACAAAATTAGACCTTCTTGTTCGTCTACCTTTAGGACTCTAGAGGTTCCTGATTTAAAAAAAAAAAAGTCTGGCTCCCAAAGACATAGGAAATAACAAAAGGTTTTATTGAAGAAACTTGCATTCTTTCCCCAAAGCCTCTTCATCCCTCCATAGCCCACAGCATCCCACTCATCAGGGCTGCTCTTCTTGCCCAAGCTCACTCTTCTCTCTCTTTGCCCAGAACTCCAACCTAATGTCTCAAACCCCCAGCATCTATTTTCCCAACTCCTTTCTTGTCATTCTCTTCCATGTGATACTACATTCACATTCTTCCCATCCTCCTCACACATCGTCGCAAGCAGCAGGTGAGGTCGCGGGAACTGGGCTGGTCCAACATACATCCCCCTTTAGAGGGCACCAGAGAGGAAAAGCTCTGAACTCTTCTAGAATTTTGCTCCTAACAAACTTGGTAGGCACAGCAAAATGGGGAAACCCAGGTAGGAAATTTTCCTTAATAGAAGCAGAGAGGGAGTGATGAGAGACGCTTCCTGAGAAACTGTGGAAAGGCAGGGTCTGGAGCAAACCCTAACCCCGGGAGCAGCCGTGGCCACAGCTCTTTATCTGGTTCCTGTGACCACTGGAGAGGGCTGTCCCGAGCCAGGGGTTGGCCTTGGCCTTGTTATGGTTATGCCTTGGCAAGCAGGTCCTGGGAAGGGGGCCCAGCCAAAGAGGAAGTTTGAACGCTTAGTGGGGTGTTGAATGGGAATTTTCCCTCACTAGGAATTTCTGCTAACACCCCAGTGAGGAGTTAGCAGAAGGCAAAAGTGCTCCCACATTCTAAAGAGGAAGTGATCTGATCATACCTGAAGGGTTTATTCAAAGGTGCATCATGCAGCCCTGTCACCTCCACCTCCAGCACCCCAAGAAAAGTTGAGGAGTGTAGAGAGAGTCCCCTGAACTAGGGGCATTTCTAAGAGTAGGGAGTCGTCAGCCTAGTAGTGAGAAAGGCTGGGATGTTTCCCCATCCCTCCCCTCCCCACGAGGCTTCTGCCAGCCTTCAGGAGAGGAAAGGGGGTCCAGGAGAACAGCTCAGAAGCTGGGAGGCCTTCAAAGCAGAGAGAGTGAGTCCAACACCGAAGTGGATGCTGGCTGAGCCACAGAAACCAGTAGACTGACACAGTGTTCCCACTGGACAGGACTTGGGGGGCATCCTTGTCCTTGCCCTCCAGGTTCTGGAACAGGGAGGCTGGCAGCTGCTTTTTGCCCAGAGAGCTATGAAGGGATGGGGGGCGGGGCGGGGCTGGCCAGAGTGGCCTGCGGTGGCAGAGATGCAGAGAGGACATGGGGGCAGCTCTCCTCTGATCATTTGTTGTGGCACCTGGGCCACGTGGCCTCTGCAGAATGTATCCCTCCTCCAGGAGTGTGATGAGTCCTCCACCCAAAGGGGAAGTCCAGAAGGTGGGGAGCAGGGTGGTAAAAAGCAGACTATCCTCCCTCTCCAAGGCAGGTCCCCAGCTCAGGCACGAGCTGAAGGATGGGGAGGGGAGAAGCCTTGAGTTGGGTGTGAGATTGAAGTTTTTATTTAGCCTGGGCTGAAACTTTCAATGCCTGAAGGAAAGTTGAAACAGCCAAAATAAGGCTAGTTATTATAACTGAAGGTGACCAAAAAGCTGTAGCCTCTGCCTGAGACTATATCAAGGGATGAGGAAGGGAACTGCAACAGAAAGCTTGAAAACAGGAGGTGGGGAAGAAAAACAAACAAAAACATGAAGCCATTTCCTAATTGTAACGCATTGAGTCAAATTGGTAAAAAAAAAACAAACAAAAAAAAAACCCACCACCAGGAGGGGAAATGCACCTAAGAGAGAAATGTACACCTTGAGCAATTATTATTGAGGAGAACTGCCATAGGACATGCCATCCTCCATCCCATTAGAGCATGCATTCTCAGGGAGAGTAGAACGACACCCCCAAGGGGGTGAAGATTGGCTCTTAGAAGGGGAGACCCAAAAAACTTAGATATTTTAAAATTTTGTGATTTTCCAAAGGTCAATTCTACCCAGCAAAATACTATTACTTAGTATTTAATTTGTGTAGGATGGGGAGAAATGAACTGAAATAGGGTGGAATTGTTTCCTTAGTGGAGCAATAATGAGGAAAAGTTTTTGAAACATTGCATTTGAGAGATAGACCACATCCCACCTCAATTCAGAGTTGGTGCTTAGACATTTTTCTGACCCCAAGTAGAATTGCTTTCACTGAATTTGCTTTGATACCCTGACTTTTGAGGTCTTCATCCCCTGCTTCATAAGGTGTTCTTTTCGTAAGCACCCAGAGGAGAACTTTCTTTCAGGTCTCATTATAAAGAAAAGCAGTGCTTCTACTGGATAAATGGTTTATATGTCTTTTATGTATACTAAAAAATCTCAAATTAGATCAAGTTTCCCCGTTTGCTTCAGCCACAAGGGAGCTCAGGGGACCTCTTGTAACATCTACAGAACTGGGTGATATGCATGTTTCAGACTTTGTCTTAACTGTGCTGTTAGTATTTTTCTACTTTTAATTCTGCCTCAATTCTATCAGCTATGTTTTAACTCTTTTCCACTTCATGTAATTTTATAATCCCCCTGAAATCCTTTGTGGAATAAGTGGGGTATAAATATAGAAAGAGGAATACTTTTTCCGTCTTCTTCCAAAGTGTTTTCTCCACCCACTGGCATTTTTTTCTTAACTCAAGGTAGAACTGATGTATTCCAGTAAGTTTTATTTTCATCCTAGTTTTCCAGGATATCAAGATCCTCTTGAAAACTGATTCTGTGACCTGATGCATTTTCCAGCCCTCTCAGCTTTGTGTTTTCCACAGTGTCAAGAAGCACACCTTCTATGTTTTCGTCCAAGTCATTGATAACAATGTTGAGTGGACAGAGCTAACGCAGATCCCTGTGGTATGCCACTAGAGTCACCTTTTTCCTTTGATATGGTCGAATCAGTGGATAGTCCATCACATTCCTGACATCTGTCCACTGGAATAGCCAAGAGACTTGATCAAATGCCTCTCTGGACTCCAAAGAATCTCTGCCCACAACATTCCTCAGACCTGTCACTCTTAATGCCTTCCCACAAAAGGAAATAGATGGGTACTGAACGCCAGGAACTCAACTCTCCTGCAGCTGTGCTATTGCCACCTATGCCTTAGGAATTTGACATTGTATCCCAAAAGCGAGAAGCCTAGGCTGCCAGCAGCACCAGTAAAACAATGCCCCACCCAGAGCTTTGTATTTGTTTCTGAGTGGAAGTCTCGTGTAGGTTCTCCTGACTGGTGCAGCCTGAGTCACATGCCTGGCCCCAGCTACAAGGGATGCTAAAAATCCCAGTTCTCTGGGTTCTGCCTTGGGAATTCCAGCAAGCATTAGAACAGTATTCGATAGGTGCCATGTGGTCAGACAACATGACAAATGTCCCTGGAGCCCGAATAGTGGAGCATAGCTGTCGCACAGAGCCCAGGCTCCACCCTGCAGATCTCAGGCTGTGCTCCAAGTTCCCAGGAGAGGGAACCTGATTGGCTGAACCTGGCCGACCTTGGATGGGTGCTCTCCCCAGGCTCGGCTAGTCCAGCCAGGGCTGTGGGGTCAGGCAGTGTGTGAAGGCGGTCAGCGCCCCACCCGCGTCCCCTCAGAACCCTTGTCCAGCTCCTGGCGTGCAGCCACCTGAGTCAGCCAGCACCTGAGGCTCTGTCAGGGGCTGATCTCAAGCTGCCTCATGCCTGGGAATTCACATCCTCCTGGGGCATCTCTTCATCACTCAGTGACAATATGAGGCGTAAACATACTGCTGCCTCCTTCCCAATAAAGACAACTCCAAAGTGAGAGCTACACTGTCCAAAGTTACTCTTGGGACTTGCTGTATACTGCCTTCTCTTCCCCGTCCACTTCCCCACACCCTTACTGATTTTTCCTGGGGACACTTCCTGACACTTTTACACAAACCCTCATCTCAGGGTCTGCTTCTGGGGAACCCAGACTGAGACAGACAAACACGGCTGCCAGAGGTCCACAGTGGTAAGTCAGGCATCACCAAAGAAGGAGCAGTGAGAAAACCTCAAAGCATCCACATTCCCCCTGGTTTGACCCCTTTCCAGACCATCCTGGTCCTGTTCTTTTTTTTTTTGGTCCATGCTGCGTGGTTTGCAGGATCTTAGTTCCCAACCAGGGACTGAACCTGCACCCCCGGCAGTGAAAGCACGGAGTCCTAACCACTGGACCGCCAGGAAATTCCCCCATCCTGGTCCTAAACGTGGGGATATAACCTCCAAGTTTCTTCCCCAGCCCTGCCCTAGTCCAGGAGCAGAGCTGGAACTCAAAACCAACTCTCTTGAGGGAACACACATACCTTCTCATAACCCTGAGGTGAGAACATCCCAGCCCACGTGCTATGACTTCCAGAATCCACTCTTTTCCACTTTTTGAATGTCAAGAGCACGTATGCCCATCTCTTGTCTTTGAGCACAAATCTCCTCCTCTATAATTTATCAAAGATTAACGACAGTGGCTCTGAAATTGCTTGTCAAGTCCCTCCAGGACGGCAGGACATAATTCACCAGGCTCAGAGCCCCGAGTTCATCACAGCTGTTGTGCCTGGCTTTCCAGCCTCCTCACCTGTCCTTGACTTCAATCCCCTCTTTGCAATGCTTTTCCCACCCTTTCCAATTGGAAGACCTCTTTCCCCCCCTGGAGAAAGAGGAGGTAAAATAGTAATTAAGCAGCACTGCCCTCACTTTGTCTTCAGCCCCAAACATTAAATCATTTTCTCTAAGCAACGCCTGCCCTTAATCTTTGCATGCTCAACAGAGATAAATAGGATTCTTCATAGAGTTCATAACTTTTAGCTCATTCAAGACATCAGACTTCCCACCTTGGTTCTTACAGATGGGGATGCACTGCTGGATTCAGCCCTCCCCCTGTGTCATCAGGGGACCCTGTGGGCCCTTTTACACAAACCTAACCTCCATGGCCACTTCTGAATCCCAGGCCACCTGTTTTGGGACCCAGCCTGCTGCTTCTTTTGCTGACAGCTGTTCCTCCTTCTTTATTCCTTGTCATCTCCCTCCTTAAGAGCCTGACTAAAAAGTTCTCAGTCATCTTCCTTGGCCCATACTTCCAATCTTTTTGCTTTTTTTTTTTTTTTTTTATTTCAGCTGCTATAGTGAGTGTAGTAGTGTCTTATCGTGGTTTTTTTTTTTATTTTATTTATTTATTTTTATTTATTTATTTATGGCTGTGTTGGGTCTTCATTTCTGTGCGAGGGCTTTCTCTAGTTGCGGCAAGCGGGGGCCACTCTTCATCGCTGTGCGCGGGCCTCTCACTATCGCGGCCTCTCTTGTTGCGGAGCACAGGCTCCAGACGCGCAGGCTCAGCAATTGTGGCTCACGGGCCTAGTTGCTCCGTGGCATGTGGGATCTTCCCAGACCAGGGCTCGAACCCGTGTCCCCTGCATTGGCAGGCAGATTCTCAACCACTGCGCCACCAGGGAAGCCCAATCTTTTTGCTTTTATTCCTGAGGGCAAAGCTCATGAAATTGCCCCCTTCCATCACTTTGAGAGGAGACCCATGTGACCTGCCCTCAGGAAGCACTCACTTCCTGCAAGGTTGGGCCTCAGGCAATTGTCTTTAGGGGCCTCTGAATGTTTGAGACTCTCTAGCCCGAGTGACCCCCTGGTTCCCAGCTTCTGCCTTATGTGTTCCCCCATTTCCTACTACTATTTTTCCTTCCATTTTTGTACTATTCTCTTTTAACCTAGACCCTAAGAGATTCACCTAGTTCTTTAGCTAAAGTCCCCTTTTCCTCTTCAGCTGGATCATTGCTATTTTAAAACAACAATGCCAGGAAAAGTAAATGAGAATCTAATGAAAATAGTTATCTGCAGGAAGTGGGTAGAAATGTAGTGGAAGTGGTAAGGATGAGACTTCACCGCCTTTACACTTCTTTATGTATTTTTGAGTTTTCAATTATTTAAATGTTTTACATGTTTCAAAAATAAAAACAAAAATCAACAACTAACTCTATATTAAGTCATATAGGGGGCTTCCCTGGTGGCGCAGTGGTTGAGAATCTGCCTGCCGGTGCAGGGGACACGGGTTCGAGCCCTGGTCTGGGAGGGTCCCACATGCCGCAGAGCGGCTGGGCCCGTGAGCCACAACTGCTGAGCCTGCGCGTCTGGAGCCTGTGCTCCGCAACAGGAGGGGCTGCAATGGTGAGAGGCCCGCGCACCGCGATGAAGAGTGGCCCCCACTTGCCGCAACTAAAGAAAGCCCTCGCACAGAAATGAAGACCCAACACTGCCATAAATAAAAATAAATAAATAAGCAAATATGGTTAAGAAAAATGTATTAAGTCATATAGGAACAAAACATAATTCAAGTAATTTTGGACACAGTATTCTGACTATACATCCTTAGTGGGATATATTCTAAAGAGAAAAAGAACTACACAGGAGCCTCAAACCTAGGCTGATTTGGTAGGTTTGTTGTTAGTAGTATTTCTGTGGTAGTAATTCTAAAATGACTTTGTGTGTATTTTAGAATAGAGAAAATTAGTAAAGAAATATATTGATATTGCTGAGAAGCAGGTTCTCACTGTGAGAGAAAGGAAACATCAATATGGAATGCAGGAAGGGGAGGAAGAGCCTGTGGTGTTGGATTTGATTGGAAATATCAAAGTCAATTCAAGATTTGTTTTAGAAAAAAAGAGTATTTCCTAGCACTGAAAAGACCTAGAAATAACAATACCCCCAACAATAATGAGCATACCAAGTCCCCAGATCTTGGTTTTTAAATACCATTCTCCATTAAAAGGAACCAGACAGGGCTCCTTGGAGAAATGACTAATTCAATTCTGCAGCAGAGTACAAGGTGAGCCTAGAATATCAGGTTATACTAAAAATCAAGAAAGTGCTTAAATTCTAATTTAAGGCATGTCACAGGAACACAGGAACCAATCTGAAAGGGGCTCCCATTGGCCAAATTTGGGACAATTTGAGCTTTAATAGTTGTAATGAATTATGACACACTGAATTTTTTTTAAATCCTTGAGTTCATGGTGATATTCAGAAGAGTGGAGAAACTCTACAGAAGAAAGTCTGTTAATGAAGTAGAAGGAATAATCAATTTAGGAAAATTACCATTTACCCTATCCCAGTGTACTAATTTACTCCACTAACGGTCATCAGTGTACTATCTTACAACTGCGTAAGAGGTTGGTAGGATATTCAGACAATCCAAGTACAAGCCCCTCAGATTAATTATTAATTAGAAAGGTACAATGGAGAAATATGATGGACACCACTTGACGAAAGGATCATCTAAGCATGACTAAGAGCAGGCCCAACTGACATGAAACGGCCCCCAATGTGCTACGGTGGGAAGCACACCCCATCCTTGCAGTGTTCTTACCCAAGTTTTCACCTGAATTCAATCAGAGGAAACAGAGAGACCCATACTGAGGGACACTCCACAATAGAAGTTACGTGGATTCTTCAAAAATGTCAATGTCAAGAAGGACCAGAAACTTGGAGGAAACTATTCTCTATTCAAGAATAATAAAAAACCACGATCCTTGTTTTGGCGGGAAAAGGCTATAGAGGACACTCTGGGGACAATAGGGGAAACATGAATATGGATGATATATTAGATAATGTTGTATCAATATTACATTTCTTGGGTGTAATATGGTATTGTGGTTTAGAGTATCTTTAGGAGACATGCGGAAGTATTATGATGTCTACAACTTAAACGATTCAGATTTTTTCAGTACATATATAGGAAGTATATATGTAGATATATGTATATAAAAATATATGTGCATATAAGTGAAAGGTACTAAGTGTTCATTGTACTCGTCTTTCAACTTATCTACAGATTTGAAGTTTTTGAAAGTTACAAGTTGAAGTAGGGGGTGCGTGGGTCCCACATCAAACCGTTTAAATCACAATCTCTAGTTCTGCAGAAGCTTTTACTGTGCGGCCATGGTTGAGGACCTGCTGACCTACATGATTCATGATGGCATCTTTCACCCCCACCATCTGCCCTCAGCCTCCAAGGACTCTAGAAATAAGGTCACAGGGGCATCTCAGTCTCCAGCTGGCCTCTGCAGCTCTGACTCAGAAGCTCAGTCAGAGGAGGAGAGAGTGAGGAAGTAGAACTTCCTTCAACTTTGTTGAAGTTTCCACTTAACACAGGAACCCTGACCACTTTTAGGTCCTTCTGGTTCCCTCTAGCAGGACGGCCTCTCCCGTCTAGGGCCCCCTCCCCAGCACCTCTGTCCTCTGAGGCACTGGCTCACGCTGCCATTCAGCTCTGCCTTTGAGAACCCCTAGGCCAGAGGCCGTGTCTTCCTACGCTGTGCTCCCATGGCCTCCAGCAAGGGCTTTGCCTCCTGGTTACAGCTTCAGCCAACATCTGCCAAGTGGGCTCACTCACACTGTGTCCCCCACAGTCACCCTCAGTGCGAGAGATGAAAAAGCACATGATCTCAAAGAAAGGATTTCCCTTTGCCAAGAAAAGCCCAGAGGCAGAAGATCAAAGAAGAAAAGAGAGGAAGGGGGAAGGAAGACGGTCTTTCACAGAGAGCAGGGTCACATTCACTCACACTGGGCCTTTCTAGGTGCAGGCACTGCAGTCGTGCTGCACCCACCGTATCTCATGAAATCCATCCAACAGCCCAGCCTTATGAGGCAGGTGCTACTGTTGTCCTGATTTTATGCCATGAAATATGAGGCCCAGAAAGGTTGATTAACTTGTCCAGTATCGCACAGCTTGAACCCTAGTAATCTGGGACCAAAGCCCACAGTCTTAACCACCGTGCTGTACCTTACTGCTTATATGGGGGCTCGAAGGAAAGGGAAGGGAAGCAAGAGCTGATATTTATCAAGCACCTCCAAAGATGTTATCTTGTTGAATTCTCTCTGCAGCCCCATGAAGTAGATCTTATCTTCTCCTCTAAACGAAGCTCAGCAAACAGACTCTGAGATAAAGTGATTCTGTTCCATCATGTTGTCCAAGGCTAAAAGGCGCACCATCTGCCTTGTGTTCTGTGTGAATGGCACCCAGAGTCTGTTGAGACCCAGACACCCCTCCAGAGTTATGCAATATAGGACCTGGAGTGACGTGCCCAGGGTTATACTGCCAGGACGTGATGGCCCCAGGATTTGAAACCGGAGACTCTCAAATCAGAGCCCCTTTCCACTGCACTGCCTCCCCGGGAAAGCCCTGCTGCCCCTCAGCCTCCAAGGAGGCCAGACATCTCCTGGCAAGAAACAGAGCCTCCCTTTGTGCAAGGAGAACAGTGCGCGCCCCCCAGGGTGGTGTCAGCGGCCCGAGCTCTTCTACACAGATCTCTGCTACAGAGGCAGGGGCTTCCTGAACTAACACCTGACTGTGTCAGTAGCCCCTCAGCCAAGCTTCTCACAGTGGCAGCTGCTCAGTGTGACTTAAGAGGACAGAAAACACACACACACACACACACACACACACACACACACACAATCAAAAAACGACCTCTCCCCACCCCACTAGCTCATCTCAGCACCTGAAATTCCCCAGGCTTAGGTCCAGTGGAGACCTATGTAGTTGTTATTATTTGTATCCATATAAACATGGCCCCTCTGGGAAGCTGGGGGCTGAGACAAAGAAGAGATCAGTTGTGCTGGGGAAGGGAGAGGGAGGTGGGAAGCTGAGTCTTGCCAGAGAAGAGGCAGCCTTGGGGAGGGTGGGGTGTCTCTTGAAAAGATGGAAACTAAACATGGAAGAGGGGAGGATTCAGAAAGGTCATCCTCTGCTCTCCTGAGTTGTGCTTTGGGGCAGTGATTGAGAGTGAAATCAAACAACCAGGGCTCAAACCCCAGGGGTGTCATTGCTAACTATGTGGTCTTGGGAAATGTACTCAATCCCATTATCTCCATTTAGTTATCCTTAAAACAGGGATAATGACAGTACCGTCTTGCAGTGTTATCTGGAGGCTTCAACGAGGTAATCCATGTAAGGTGTTTAGCACAGTTCCCAGCCCTGAATTAAGGCACAGTAAATGTTTAATATTATTAGTAGTATTTAAATTAAGCCTGTAGCCTACCTCCACCACCAGCGTCTCTAGCCGTGAGCTTCCTCTGGAGTTGGCCAAGGGTCTTAGGGTTCACTGATGCTCTGGGTGTGAATTGTTTGTAAACTGCAACTGCAGAAAAATAAGAAGAAATTTCTATAAATTGATTGTGAAAAGGTCTCAAGATCCATTGTCAAGTGAAAAAAAAAGCGGAGTATGGAAGAATATGGGAAAAGCGAGAAAAGGTAATATACTCCCATATCTAGTTAATATGCTTAGAATAACTCTGGAAGAAAACTCAAGGAATGGTAATATTTTCTCTGAGGAAGTAAACCAAGGGTCCAAAAGACAAGAGAGTCACTGAGTTCCCTTTTATACATTTTGAATTTTAAACTGTTAAAAATATATAGACTTTTGCTTAAGAACACTGGACGTGGAGTCAGACAGACCTGCGTTCAAAACCCAAATCCACTGGTTGTGTGATGTTGGGCAGGTCGCTTCAATCTCTGGGCCTTGGTTTCCCCATATGTAAAGCAAGGGTGAGAATAATACCTATATGGCAGGGTTATTGTTAGCACTCACTGAGAATGTGTTAAAAAAAAAAAAAAAGAAAGCAGTGTGGAAGTGGCTACAACAAAGACGGCTTTCGATCATGTACGGTGAATCTGAATGTACTTCTTCCTATGTGCCTAGGAGAGCATTGCAGGTGAGGTTAGGGACAGGAGACGGAATAAAAGGGATGTAAAAGTAGGAAGTGTCTCTCCTACAAGTAGTGGAGGATGGCAGGTCCCTTCACGCATGTGTCCTGTTCACTGTGCCATGGTTTGCAGTGGGCCATTCCCAACACCAGTCATTGGATCCTCACTAAGGGTCCTGTGACATAAACAAGACAGAGATGCATAGCACCATTTCACAGACGTCACTATCCAAGGAAGCTGCATAAAGAGTTTCACGTTATTAATCAAGCAGACATGGAGGGAGAGGCAGCCTGTCAAAGTGGAGAGTGCATCGGTTCTGGGGAGAAAACAGAACAAGCTCTGGCTGGTCATTGAATCATGCTGAGCCTCAGTTTCTGCATCCACAGAATGGAGATCATCCCAATACCTACTCTGCAGGATGTTAAATGAATTAGAGCTTTAAGCACCATGACAAGGACGTAGTAGGGGTTCAATCAATGGAAGCTACCATTATTTGTGTGGGATTATTATTTGCGAGGTTAGTGTTCATGGGCACCCGAAACGTGCCTGAACAACTCAAAGAATCTTTGTCTTCAAAGAGCTCACAGTCTCATGAGAGTGAGAGAGAGAGATAGATATCCATATGGGTATAGTAATCTCTCTCCAACCAAGTTCCCCTTAAATAAAATCCTGGTTTGCACATGTGTATTTCTATATGTGATGTCTCAGAAGTGCAATGTAAGTTGCTCTCATTGGCCGTAATTTAAAAATCAGGAGGTGAGGGAAGGAGGGGAAAAAGTTGGTAAGGCAGATGCAAAGCAGAGGAGAGGTTTTGCAAAGATACTTGGAAAGATAAAGGAAGATGGGGAAGAGTCAAACAGGGCTTCTGAGGAGCTTCCCTTATGGGGCATCTGTGAGGAGGGGGTAGAGTGGGATGTGTGACAGTGAGGCTGATGCCAGGGACCCTGGCATAGGGTTGTCACAGGCAAGAGTCTTAAGGAGGGGATTTGAGAAGTGTAGCCCCAGTGGGCTGAGTACGTCACATGCATCTTTTTTTTTTTTTTTTTGTCTTATGAACTAAATTATTCTAGAAGCTGAGTCAACAACCCTGAGTCATAAAGTCAAAAGACATTGACAACGGGATACTGATAATAGAAGAACATATACATGTGCTCTGCTGGGAATGATCTCATTTCATCTTTAAGACGATCCAGAGAGCAGGTACTATTTTTATCATCCCCATTCTACAGATGGGGAAACAGGCTCAGGAAGATTGAGTTACCACCCCTGCCCGAGGTCCCACAGCTGCCCAGTGGAGAAGCCAGGATTGGAAGTCACGTCTGTCTGTTGACAAAACTCCTGCTATTCCTCACTGCATTGTAGGTTTTTAACACATTTGTTGCTGCTATGAAGCAAAAGGTATTTAGATGTGGCAGTGGTGGTCTAGGAATCTATACATGTGATAAACTAGCAGAGAATTATGCCCAAAGACATACCCAGAAAATGCGTGATTGCAAAAACTGGTGAAATCTGGGTAAGGTCTGTTATCTAATACATCTGTGGATTGTACTGTGCCAATGTTAGTTTTCTAATTTTAATGATGCCCGATAATTAGTAACATGCCACCATTGCGGGGAGTGGGTGATGACTTTATTGGAGTTTTCTGGACTCTTTATGCAACTTCTGATAAGTCTATAATTTGTTAAAAGTGAAAATCTAAAAAAATATGTATACATATATAGAAACATCCTCTTGAAGATACAGGGCCAGGGGTGGGGGTGGGGAAATTCTAAATAGCTCCTAGCAAGTAAAAAACAGCCCAAGAATATTAAGAGTGCAGTGCTGGCCCTCATTCTAAACGCAAGTATAAAACATGATAGCTTCCCCTTTACTTAGCAGACTCTTTTATTTAAGGGTAATTTTATTTTAGGGTAACCCAAGTTTTTCAGTCTTACCTGTCTACACAGGGACTCACAATTACATACGTTGCCCATGTTTCACCAGTTTTTGCCCCTACTTACTATTACAGAGCTTCTACCCCAAGCCAAATCTCACCCGGTTATTGCTGGGAACCTCTGGAGGTTCTCCCACGAGCCCACCGGTCTTCCACTGTCTTCTGCAGCTCACTCCCATCCCATCTGCAACTGTGCCTCATTGCGGCCCCTCTAGCAGGCATGGAGGTCACCAGGGCCTGGGTTCAAGAAGCTACCTCCTGATATCAGCAAACCCAACTAAGTTCACTGGACTCCCCTGGCCTGAAGCCTCCCAATGTTCCATGTGGTATGAGGGCAGATGCCACTCCAGGGCACACTTGGTCACCTGGGCACTAGCTCAGGGCAGCCCAGGTCCAACAGAGCCCTTGTGAAAACCGCTCCTGAATTCTCCACTCAGAGACTCAGAGATGAATGCAAAGTTCTGAAACCCAAATAGCGTCATAGGCAGAGTTAACATTTACTACGTTCCAGGCCCCATGCCAAGCATTTCATGTGGCTAAACACATCTAATTCTGACAGATAGGTAGGCTGCTGTAACAAGAGATCCAACAATAACCCAGTGGCTTAAAAAAGTTAGAAGTTTATTTCTCTTTCACGTAACATCTGAGGGAGTCTTCCTGGTCAGTGGGATGTTCTACTTCAGGCAGAGAGTCAGTGACCCTGGCTCTTTCCGTCTTGTTTCTCTGCCATCCCTCAAGACATGGTCCTCATCCTCTCAGTGGAAGCTGGCTCATTGCCAGGTCTGTCTGCAGCCAGTGGGGAGGAAAAAGGGGGCGTGGAGGAGGCATGCTGATGACCCTAAGGCACCGGGCCTGGGAGTCTCATGCCCCACCCCACTCACATTCTGCTGGCCTCACCTAACTGCAGGGAGGCTGGGAAATGTGTGCCCAGTGCAATTCTTTGACAGTGAAGAAGAGGGAAATGTGTTCTGAGAGACAGCTGTCAGCCTCCTCTCAGTTACGCTCAGAGATGCTCATATGGATAATGTTCACTCTAGGTAACAGCTATCCAATCTGACAAACTAATTTTAGCCATCGAGGTAGAGCTGGGTCCCCTTCAGATAAAATGTGTGTTTTGCATGTTTTACTAACAAGGATCTAATGCAGATGCAAGACTTAACCCAGAAGTATAGCTCTAACGGGGGTGGGGATGTGGGCAGCCCTTTTTGAGCAGCATTATAACCCAGGTTTTAGAATGAGGAGGCTTGGGCTTGAGTCCAGGGCCTTCACTTAGGAAAAATCACTAAACCTCTCAGCCTTCAGTTCTCTGTAGAAGACAATCCAGGAAGACAATGGATGTCACATGGCCTATTAGGCTGAGAGTTGCTGTCACATGTCTGGGATTATTTTTGGTCTGAGGGCACCTGTGCATTCTATCACCAAAGCTGCCTTTGGAAACCCTGTCCAAGGTCTGGGCTTCAGATGAGTAGATTTCCAAAAGTGAGCCTGGAGGAGCATGGCAGGAACACCTCTGCCTCTATGTGGGTGTGTGGGTGTGTTTGTGCAGGCGCGCATGTGCGCTGCTTCAGCCAGCTGGACAACTAGTCATTTATCCACACGGATGGCTTGATTTTTGAGTGAGTTAACAAGTACTTATTGAACACAGTTTCCTGAAAGCCTGCAGTAAATTGGATGCTATACAGGAACCCTATAAATTTTTACAACCCCGCATTCTTCAAATATTGGAATAGTACAAAAGATAGCTGAGGAGGAAGGGGAAGAAAGAGCAAACTCTACAGAAGGGAGAGCCTTCTTGTTTCCAAGCGCCAGTGAGGGTGTTCACAGTGAGATGAACCAATCCATTGTGCAAGTTACTAAAATATGTAATCTGTCTAGATGAAGCTGATACTCATTACAACAGCTCACGTTTGGTGAGGGCTTATTGAGTGCCAGGCACAAAGCTAAGTGTTTTCTATATGCTATCTCATTTAACCCTGAAAACCCTGCAGACTGGCACTATTACTGTGGCACTGCTGTTAGTCCCATTTCACAGATGAGGAAATGGAATCAGATAGATGTTAATCAACTCACTCAAGGTCACACAGCTAGTAAACAGCAGAGTCAGGCCATATTTCCAGTCTTCCAAGACTTGGCCTCAAGGGAATGGAACCACATTATGCTTTGATAAAAATCTAATAACATTAAAAGTTCATTAAGGGAGAGAAACAAAGGCTGAAGTAAAAAGGTCACCTGATCGTCTCCCCAGGATGGAATGTACCTTAGTCATATCTGACCAGCTTGGCCCAGAAAGAAGAGGGTAGTCATCTGCAGAAAGGACAGCACAGACACACAAAGAAGGAGAGTTTCCAGAAATTGAAACTTCCCAAGGGCTCGAGTTGTGTGCACTGGAAGTGGTCCGCTTCTACCACCTAGCCACAGATGGCCTCTTCAGCCAGAGCTCAAGAGCCCCAACTTTGGGGAAGCCCCGTGGATGGGCACAAGCAAGATGTGAAGGTTTTCCTGGTAGATCTCCAAGATGACCAATGCCACTGGGTCCCCTTCTCTGTCACACACTCTCCTTATGTTTTTCTGGGATTCCCAGGGGCAGGATGGCCAGTTCCTCCCTGGATCAAGTGTTAGACTCTTCCCTATTCCCATCTCTACTCTCTACCCAACTAAGGAATTTTCTACAGTCCCATCTTCACCCACTTCAGCATTTCATAAATATTAGTCGAATTTTTGGAGTGCATCTTTCCTAGTTTATTTGCAAAACAAATCTATTCCCACCTGAGGGTTGATAGCTAGTATAAAGCATATTCCTGTCCTCAGGCTAATGTCTTTATGACATGACACTAACCAGCTAGTATTGATAATAGTTTTTGCTGGCCAGGAGCCATAACATCTCTACCAATAAGAAACTAGCATAGATTAGAACAAAGCCAGTGTGAGAAAGATTACCTGAAGATAAGGAAATAAATGAGGGATTCTAAGCACATAATAAATAGTCAAAAATGTGCTGAGTAGATGAATAAACATACCTGTGTAAGGCTTTAAAAAGGATGAATAAGGATGACAGTTCTCATAAAAGAATATTCCCAGGCTTTTGAATTTCAAAGACCAATAAATTTATTTGTTTTGTTTTTTAAATTGGGAAGAGGAAAATAAACATAGGATCACTACCTTTTTATTTTGACAAATAAGGGCATTTTAATAAAACTATCATCTCCATTACTATTCTTTCATAAGCTAATAGGCCCTTTGACACCAGCAAAGAAGAAAGGGTATGATCACAGAACAAAGGACAGCCTTTCCAGAGAAAGACTCATGGGCACATTGGATAGGGGTCTTAGCTGTACATGATAGATTCTCCCTCGAGCTAGTTTAAGCAGACAGCAATATATTATGGACTCTAGATAGTTCACAGAATCATTGGAAAGGCTAAAGGAATAGACTCTAAGTAGGACTTCCAGTACTGAGTCCCCAAACCACACCACAGAACCACGCCACTGAGAAAGCTGCCATGTCAGGAAGGTGTAGCCACAGCTGCTGGTTCCCGGACCACTTCCATCCACTCCTCAGAACAGGCACCAGCCTCTTGCCCTGTTCAACTCCCCCCATTATTCAATGCCAAGTCAAAGTCCGACCTGAGTTCAGCTGACTGGCAGAACCTAAACACATCTAGATCCCCATCTGCCAGGGAGTCTGGGAAATGTAGGTTTAGTTTTCAGCCTCTGCAGTACAGGAAGGCAAGTGGGGCTGGAGAAGGCATTGAGTAAATCAGTTCACTACTGCTGGCGAGCTTTTGCTGTGTGCTCATGAAACTTGTCCAAGCCTGATCCTGGATTGTGCAGGGATCAGAGGGATGCCCTGAGGGATGTGTGCAGTTGTGCTTTATTGAGAAGATTCTGCAAGTCAGGGAATAAGGCCAACACCTGCTGAGGGCATGACTATTTTCGTGAAGAGAGTTTGCTCCTTGGAACCACAGCATTAACCACACCTTGGCTATAGTGGACATCTATCATATTCACAGCTGTCCATCACCTTTTGAGTAGTTTTTTCCATATTTGGGGATATCTGCAGGTAATGAGTCCCATCTTCCCAGTATTAAAGTCAGAATTCAAATTTCCAGACTCCTTTGCAGCTAGGATTCACCATGTGATCTGGGCTCTGACTCTCTGATGTTCTCCCCCTCCACTTGAGGTTTGATTCAGAAATGGGTAGTATGAAAAGGTGGGCAGTGCCTGGAGCTTCCATTTCGGCCAACATGGATGACAGCAGAGGCCTCAGCTTTCAGAGGTGGTGGTGAGGTCTGGTTCCCAACTCAGAAGTGGCAGAGGTGGTGGCAGGAGGGGCTGCAGTAAAGTTGAGGTCCTGCTCTCCAGAGCCTGGTAGCAGCAGCCACAGTAATACCAGTTTCCCCCCTTGGGCTGACACTACCACACAGTTTAGGGCATCATTCTGGAAATTTTACCTCAGTCCTGTTTCTCAGCCCTCCAAATGATTCTTTATTCTTCAGGGTAAGATCTCCTGTCTGTAATCCCCAGCAAGAGTGGATTCTGTTGTCAGCAACTGAGAACCCACCTGATGTGCTGGGTGAGCCAGGAACACCTGACTCTAAATCCATGCCTCAGTACCACGCTGCCGTCTGAGCCATTCCTGCAGCACAGAGTGTCTGCCTGGGCCTCATCCCCTATTTCCTTCTTAAGTCAGGTGCAGAGAGGGATGGAAGGCAAGTGCTCTTCTCTGACTCCCACCATCCCAGGAGCTTCTAACAGAACAAGAATGCTCTTCTTCATTGAAGTTTTATAACCAACACTTTGTGCAGGGCAGGTGTTCAGCAAATGTTTGATGAATGAATAGGCGAGTATACTATAAAGTTATACCCAGCTGGGTCCATAATCCAGACTTGCACTGTCCATCACGATACCCACTAGCCAGACATGCCTACTGACCACTTAAAATGTGGCTGGTGCCACTGAGGAACTGAATTTTTATTTTATTTCAATTGATTTAAATTTTTTAATTCATACCTCATTTCATTTTTGGAAAACTTTCAGCTTGTTTAACTTGTGTGTGTAAATATACTTTTTCAGCTATAAATTTTATGAAAGCTAAATATAGAGCAAATATTTCCAATGAAAATTTAGCACACTTTTGATACAAATCGAGATGTGCTATAATTGTAAAATACACACCAGATTCCAAATACTTTATGAAAAAAGAATGTAAAATATGCTATTAATAAGTTTTACATTGATTACATGTGGAAATTATAATATTCTGGGTATATTAGGTTAAGCAAAATATATTATTATAACCTGACTTCACTTGTTTCTTTTTACATTTTTTGATGTGACTACTAGAAACTGTAGGCTTCACTATGTGGCTTTCACTGTATTCTGATGGACAGCTTGGATCTGACATTGGCATGAATGTCACTCGCAGGCAGATGAGGTCCCAAGGACATGTGTTACCTCTGGGCACTGGAGCCTCTATCCTTGCAGACCTGGACACGACCTTTACTGTTCATTCTCCTCCCGGCTCTAAACACAACAGGTGGAAGTTTAGGCATGGGCTTCTGCAACATGCGTAAGAGAAGTCACAAATTTGGTGTCTTTAGGGACCAGGGAGGTAACCTACCAGGGAAAGGGCTGGAGGTAGGGCCACAAGCAGTGACCAATTGCTCTATTTAAAGGCAATACACAAAGAAAAATCCCCAAGTGGATGTTCCCTGGATCATCTGTGTGCCATCTCTGCACAGGCCCATGAAATCAAAAGAGGCCCTTGGAGAGCCTTGAACATGGTCCCTTCATCCCAAAGTAGAGATTGAAACCAGAAAGGAAGAGCCAGGCTAATTAGCACTAGAGTCAGGGCTGACCACTAAGTGTCCCAATGCCCCCGGAACACGCCATCTCTTGGCTTTAGGTGCTGGCAAATGTGTGCCAATCAGGTTTGATTTGAGAAAGGAAAGATCCACCTTACAGGCATCAGGGAGCTTGCCACCTACCTCAAGATATCTAAGACTTCCTTTCCCTGCACTGTGAGCCCATTCTGACGGATTAAGGTGGGGGCCAGAAGGTAGTCCCTCCCATCCTAGAACCCCCCTTCCTCCATGGCTTTTTTTTTGGCTGCGTTGGGTCTTCGTTGCTGCGTGCGGGCTTTCTCTAGTTGCAGCGAGCAGGGGCTACTCTTCGTTGCGGTGCGCAGGTTTCTCACTGCGGTGGCTTCTCTGGTTGCAGAGCACAGGCTCTAGGCGCACGGGCTTCAGAAGTTGTGGCACGTGGGCTCAGTAGTTGTGGCGCACAGGCTAGTTGCTCCGCGGCATGTGGGATCTTCCCAGACCGGGGATCGAACCCATGTTCCCTACGTGGGCAGGCAGATTCTTTTCTTTCTTTTTTTTTTATTAATTTATTTTATTTATTTTTGGCTGTGTTGGGTCTTCGTTTCTGTGCGAGGGCTTTCTCCAGCTGTGGCGAGCGGGGGCCACTCTTCATCGCGGTGCGCAGGCCTCTCACTGTCGCAGCCTCTCTCATTGCGGAGCACAGGCTCCAGACGCGCAGGCTCAGTAGTTGTGGCTCACGGGCTTAGTTGCTCCGCGGCATGTGGGAATCTTCCCAGACCAGGGCTCGAACCCGTGTCCCCTGCATTGGCAGGCAGATTCTTAACCACTGTGCCACCAGGGAAGTCCCTCCTTCATGGCTTTTATTCCCAATTCCAAAAGACTTGAAACTCTTAAAGTGATTTGTTCCAGGGTAGGGAGTAACAAAATAAAGATGACTCTCGCTGGCATGGAAAGCAAGGAAGAGACAATAGGAGAAAAGGGGAAAACTGTACCAGACTCCAGGGGAGAAAGATGCTCTTAGTAGTTCAATCCTGAGCCAAATGAAGAGGGAGAAGGCCAAGGTACCAGCCTGGAGTGGCTGGCAGCCCCCGATGCGGTGGGAGGACTAACAGAGAATGGATGGGGTTAGGGGAAGAGGGGGAGGGGGAGAGGGCCCCACCCTGACGGCTTGCTTCTAACAGAAAGGGAAGAGAACCTCCCTGATTTACCACGCTGGAAGCACAATCTACAAAATGCTTCTCTCCAGCCGGCCCCCATCAGTACAATGTTTACCACATAAAACCATTCATACCCACATTCAAATTTATCAGTCTGAGCAAAATACAGCTAGTAACAAAGAAAGGCAGTTTTCATATTTTATTATACAATGTTGTTCATCATAGAAAAAACTTTAATATTTTTTAATTAAATACAGAAGAAATTGTTAGTGTTGCCAGAGAGATCATTTGTCTGCCCTTGAAAAAATTAACAACACCTGTTTGCAAACAAAAGAATTGCTTAAATTGAGTCAAATCCTTTGTTCTCTTTTCAGGACCCAGACTACTGATTTATTTTCTATACAGTGTCTAACACGCAGTAGGTGCTGAATAAAGAGTTGACTGAATGGGATGTTCTTTAATCCCTATCCTCTATTTCCTGACCCTAAAGTGGATCTTGACTCATGGGGTAAAATCCCCACCCATCCATTCCTAGGGTAGACCAGTGTCTTTCAATAGCCTTTGATCCTTAACCGTGGTTTAGAGACACTTACCTGAGGGAAATGACTGAGGATTTCAGAGAAAGAAAGAAACACACAAGGGCAGGTACACTAAGTAGGTATAGACAAAAAGATGCTAAGGCCAGGAGTAAAAGAGAGACAGATTCAGGGATGGAGCCACTGCAGGGGCCAGCGACAGCAAAATGAAGTCAGAGAGACTTAAAACTCACACAGTTCAAGATAAAGAGATTAAAAGGTTGGACAACAATAATAATCTTGAAGTTTCTTTTCAGCTTTGATGTTTTATGACAGAGATAATGGCACAGAGAGAGGAAGACAAGGCAAGGATGGGAGGATAAAGAGACAAAGGAAGTCAAAGGAGACAGGTGGACAGCCAGCTATGACTGTCCATCTTTAGATCTGGCCTTGAACCCTTGTCCTGCTCTCACCTCACACCCAGCACGCTGGGCTCCTGCTCTCACCTCACACCCAGCACCCCACGCTCACCCGGCTCCTACTGTAAGTCCAGTCACATCCCTGCCTTCCCCCACCTTAAGATCTCACTCTTTGTAAATCATCTCTCCTACATCCTCCATGATGCTTTCTCACTGCTCCAGCCCATACTCAGCTCCCTCCCTTCCCAACTCCTAATGCAGGTACAATTCATACCACATCCACATCCCCTAACCACAGGGCATGTGCTGCTGGTTTAGTGTTTGCCCTCAGCTCCTACGAGGGCATCTTGGTTCCCACAGGAGAACTGTGGTTTCCACAAGGCTCCAAACCCGACCTCATATATTCCAGGAGTCCCCATGATACCCAGTCCAGTGCCGGGTATCACTAAGTGCTCAGTGAATACTTGTGGACTAACCAGTCCCCAAGGGGTGCCAACAGGGCAGCCTAACAGTCCATTGGTCTATTAAACAGCTTCCCGGAGGCTGGCCACGCTGGGGCCATCTCCTGGGCTCCTGCGCCCCCTGCCGGCCAGGAAGAGATCTGCACGCAGGACGACGTGGGCCGAAAGGGTGGTCCTGACCCGAGGAGGCGTCCGGACTCGCTGTGGCCCCAGGCACCGTCCAAGGGTCCTGATGAGGTCGGTGGGCACAGCCAGGAACTGCAGCTGTTTTCTTCCTAGGTGTAGGGGCACATCTCAGTGGACAGAGCTCCACCCTGCCCCATAGCGGGGCTCTCAGAGCTTCTCATCCAGCTCCAGGCCCTGGTTCTCCTGGGCGACCCAGCAGACCCGGGCTGGGCTATCGCTTTGCGTCCCCTTCAGGTAGTTCTGGATGACGGAGGCGCAGTCCAGCCGCTCCATGATGGTCATGAGGTAGTGCAGCTCCTGCAGGCTGCCGTTCTGCTCCTCAAACAGCTCCAGGATGGCTGCCGCGGGGCTGCGCTGGCAGGACAGGAACCTGGTGGGGAGGGTGCGGGGAGGAGGTGAGGGGGGGGAGGAGCACTGCAGGGAGATCCACCCCCTCCCCCAGCTCTGGTCCTCATCCTGCTCTTAACTGCCTTCCAGGGCACTCGGGATGGTGGGAGGGCCCAGGACTTGAAATCGGAGATGGCCCTGGCTCAAAGCCTACGCCCCTCTAGGCCTCAGTTTCCTCTTCTTACACGAGGGCTTGGGTGAGCGGACCTCTAAGGTCGCTTCCAGCTCTGATGTTCTGTATTTGCCTTCTCTACCCCCCACCCCCAGCCCAAACACACTCTCCCCCAGCCCCCCATCCCAGGCCCCATCCTACCCACCACTAAGGAAACAGTTGCTTCCAGGTGTGACCCTCCCCTGCTCAAAAACCTTCCAGAGTCTCTTTCACCTACTAACCAAGCCCCCTCCCCTGACTTTCTGGCTTACCCACCACTTGGCCTTGCCCTGTTTTTTCTGACCTTTTCTCCCTGCTCCCATCGTGAAGCTTCCTTCTCACCTTAAACACACCAGACCCACCACCTCCTCTGCTCCTCCCCCCAAACAGGAAGGTGGATCCCCTACTTCCCCAACACCTGTTTCTGAAGCCCTCATTCCCACCTCCCAGGTGGAGGAGACCATTCTGCATCCCTCAGTTCAGACTTCTGGGCATAGCTCCCACAAGTCTTTATTATTCTTTTTTATTTAATTGAGATATATAGTTGACCCTTGAACAACACCACTTTGAACTATGTGGGTCCACTTATATGCAGATTTTTTTCAACAGTAAATACTACAGTGCTACCTGGTCCCTGGTTGGTTGAATCTGTGGAGGCACAACCGTGGATATGGAGGGCCGACTATAAGTTATACTACGATTTTCGACTGCATGGAGGGTCACACCTCTAACTCCCACATTGTTCAGGGGTCAACTGTAATTGACATAAGTCTTCATTATTCTTGCTTCAGCCATTTTGTGTCTCTGTTTTCAACTTGCTATGCAATATGGGATACATACAGTAAGGTCAAAGGAGCACTTGCCTTGATTTTTTTAAGCTCTCTGTATCCCTTACTAGAGGGTGACCTCCTTGGTTCTGGGACCATATCTCATTCATCCTGTATCCCAATGCTTAGCATAGGTTTTCCAGGACTTAGAAGGTACTTGATAAAGGTTTAATAAATGGGTGATTTTAAAATCTACCCTATTTTCCAGATCCAACTCTAGTCCCATCTCCTGGGTGAAGTCTTCCCTGACCACCCGTCATCATCCGGGTGCTGGGGCTTAGCTCAGAATTGGTTTACTGATCTCTCTTGAGACCATGGCTGCGCTGTCCCCACTACTGCTAATGTTTATTGAATTAACCTGTGCCAGGCACTCAGCTACATGCTTTATACACATTATCCTATAGTCTGCCGTTCTGCCCCTCAGGGCACAGCATGTCAAGCACTCAGTATGTACCAATGACTTACATGTTAACCGATCCATTTTTGAATATTTATTGAACCAATATTTATGTATTGAACACCAGCCATGAGCCAGGCATCATTCTAGGTACCAAGAACACAGTGATAAAATAGAAAGATGTGGGCTTCCCTGGTGGCGCAGTGGTTGAGAATCTGCCTGCTAATGCAGGGGACACGGGTTCGAGCCCTGGTCTGGGAAGATCCCACATGCCGCGGAGCAACTGGGCCCGTGAGCCACAATTACTGAGCCTGTGCGTCTGGAGCCTGTTCTCCGCAACAAGAGAGGCCACGATAGTGAGAGGCCCGCGCACCACGATGAAGAGTGGCCCCCGCTTGCTGCAACTAGAGAAAGCCCTCGCGCAGAAACGAAGACCCAACACAGCCAAAAATAAATAAATAAATAAAAATAGAAAGATGTCCAAAGCCTTCCTGTGGAGTCCGTTTCACTTCCCCTGCTCCTCTCCCCTGGCCTTTTCCTCTCTCACCTGCCGTGTCCTCTCCTCTTGTAGCCATGAGAACGAGGACTGCTTGGCCCAAACCAATGAGATCATTGTCAATGAAATCAACCCCGTTCTGAGAAATAGGGTGGGGAGTAGCCGCTCCCTGACTTTTAAGTCACTCTTTTGTGAATGGTCCAGTCTCCAAGGGGTCCTGAGAACACCCACCCCAGTCCACCCTCCCCCCCTGTGCAGACCTCATCCCTCTTACCGGATTTTCATACCACAGAGCCCCAGGTGGGAGGCCAGTCGTCGCCAGTCATTGCCAGTGATGCTGTTTGGCTCCAACAACATCTGCAGCCGCTCGAAGAGCTCTGGGGGCAGCCTGAGGCAGGGGGAAAGGGTGTCCTTGGAGGGGAGGATCAAGAGACCCAGCCTGGTTCCACAGACACCTCAATGCCGTGCTCGCCCTGCAAGCCCAGGGGCAGGAATCCCAAACATCCCCCGGGCAGCAGCTCAAGCAACCACCACCTCACCTGTTGCATGGGGGTGGCTGGGTCACAGGGGGTGGCGCTGTCCAGGATTCCTCCTCCGATGCCTGGAATCTGAGGATTTCCATGTACTTGGTCTCCAAGCCCTGAGCCAACAGAGGGGCAGGGAACACACTTAGGGATCATGAGACATCCCTCTGAACAAGAAGCCGGGGCACCCATCTCCATGCCTCGTGTCTCTCCTTCAGCCTGTCACCGGAGACACTTAACCAGGAGACACAGCCCCACCCCGATCAACACCCTCTACCCTCTGCTTCCCCAGCGCCACAGCCTTCAGCCTTAAGTTTGCTCAGAGCTCTTTGGGACCTGGGACATGAAGACCAAACAAGGTACATCCTAAGACACCAGGAGAAGTCCTGGGTGGGGTCAAGGGCAGGGGAGGTCATCTAATAATAGAGACACTGAACTTGGGCATACGTGCCCCCTTCCTCCATTCCTCCTCTCCTTGGTTCCTCCTCCCCAAGTGATACCCCGAGGGGTATCTGCCTACTCTCCAGTAAGATGCCACATGGTTCCCCAAAGACTCTCCAATCCTGATTTCTTCATGTCTTCCCTCGGGAGAGTGGGATCTCTAACTCCCTTCCCACCTACTCAAGACCCCCTTCCTGGGTCACTCTCCACCTGAAGATACACAGCACCATCTCTCAGATGTAGACAATCTGTCCAGAAAGAAACCACTTCTCTTTGATGCCCAAGTTCCTCCAGGTTGGAAGAAAGGGTTCATGTAGCGTTTGGTTCTTTTACCCTCCTGCTAGATTCATCCAGGGATAGACAGGAGAGTCAAAGATGGAGGGTAACTTGGGGGCCAGGCAGTCCCTGCCCCTGGAAGAATGCCCTCTTCACCGGCTTGATTATGTGATTAGAGCCATACTTCCTAGGCACCAGACCCTCGCCCACTTTGCCCAGGACTCCCCCAGGCCCTGCCCTTCCTCTGCCCCTCAGCTCCAACTCACATCCTGGAAGGTGTGCATGGTGACAATGATCTCATTGGTCAGTGCTGAGCAGTCCTCGTTCTCATTGGCTACAAAGAGGAGACATAGCAGGTGAGAGAGGAAAAGGCCCAGGAGAGGAGAGCAGGAGAGCAAAAGGGACTCCAATGTAAGGCTTTGGAAATCTGAAGCAGCTGCGTAGCTCCCCATCTTTCTCTCTGCAGAGATCTGCTGAGGAGACCTAGCAGGTGAGAGAGGAAAAGGCCCAGGAGAGGAGAGCAGGAGAGCAAAAGGGATTCCAATGTAAGGCTTTGGAAATCTGAAGCAGCTGCGTAGCCCCCCATCTTTCTCTCTGCAGAGATCTGCTGCGGCCCCTAACCTTTAAGAGAGGGTCTGCAGGCATGGCCGAATGAGGAGCTGTATGGCTCCAGGGTGACCAGGAGGGGAGAGGAGAGGGCAGGAGGTAGACACGGGGCTCCTGGGCTACCTGCTTTTCTCCGGAAGCAGAAGGAGCGGAAGGGGCACTTTCCATGCCAGATGTGCAGATGGGGAACCAGCTGGCAACTGCTGTCGTCCACGTTCTCCCAACCTGGGGAGGGGGCAGACAGACAGAGGGCCTCAAGAGGGGAGACTTCCACAAGGGTTTAAGGAGGTCACCCTGTGGCAGGCACTGTGCAGGGTGCTGAGGGGAGGGATGGGGAGGGAGCAAAGGCAGGAGGGTGACTCAAGTGGATGGGAGGCCCCAGAGCTTGGGTGGGGACCCTGGGAGCGGTCTTCCTTCTACCAGCACCCAGACTCCTCCCCCCACCTCTCCACCCTCCCCTTCAACCCCCTCCCTCCCATCCACTAGCCCAGATGCAGCCACGCATGCGCGCCCTGTCCACGACCCCACAAACACCCTTAGCCCCACTGTCAACTCCCGCAGCCGACCCACAAAAGAACGAGGGAAGAGAAGACTGGGCCTCCCCCTCCGACACCGGCTCCATCCAGGTGGGACAAGAGAAGCCTCCCGCTCTGTCCCTGCCCCTGCGGGTGCAACGCCTCTCCTCTCGCCGCCACCCACTTGGTTCGGCTGGCCTCCCACGGAGGGACCGGGGCTTCCTCAGCAGAGGGAGCAAGTGGGAAAGCCGGGGCCTCCAAGAGGCAGCAGCAAGAGCCAGAAGGCCCCCTTGAAGCTGCTGCCTGCCCAGGAATCTCAAAAAGAAACTCAAGGCCCCCAGGTTTCCACCACAGGGGAGGCGCAGACCCTTCCCTCCAACGGGCTCCCCGATGCGCCGTCGCCTGGCCCTGTCCCCCTCACCCTCGGAGATGTATTTGAGTTTCAGGCACTGGTCCCCTCGGGCCCCGGTGAAGTCGAAGAGCTGGCAGGGCCCACGCAGGCGCCCGCCGTGCGGCTGCTCATTGGTCACAGCCCACCGCAGGGCACAGGGCGTGTTGTTGAGGAAGTAGACGCGCAGCTGCAGGTGAGACTGCCCGGGGGCCAGCGGCGAGCAGAACACGGCCAGCTGCAGCCACTTCCGGGCTTCCCTGCTCACAGCTGCCTCCAGCACACAGGTGTAGAGGCTGCGGGGAGAGACGGTGGCCGGGACCGTGCACAGTGGGGCAAGGGAGGCTGGGAGACCAGCCCACCTGCCGCCGGGCTCCCACCGCACCAGGGGCCTCTGTGCGGGCTCCCAAAGAGGCGAGGAGAACATTCCAGGGCATGTAGGGAAGAACTGGGGTGGAGGGGTCGGCCAGGGGGAAGGAACGTGAGTCATGGCACAGTGACTGTCCCTGGGTCGGGAGAAGAGCCAGCATGGGAAAGAAAGACGCTGGGCTCAGGGCCACCATGCATGGCCCTGCTCTGGTTAGTGGGTGGCAAGGAGACTGGGAGGCAGGGGGACCTAAGACCCTAGAGAGACATAGCTAAGGACAGGCGTGCCATGGGCTAGAGTCTCAGAGAACTGGAGGGGCAAAGTGCCCTAGACAGCTTGGGGACAGTCCTGACCAGGGGCACAGGGAAGAGACAGACAATTTTAGAGACAGAGGTGGAGATGGGACAGGCCCCATCTAGACACAGGACCAGGGTTGGGCTAGACCCTTCTAGACAGGCAGAGGGACCACGGTGGGACGTACGGTCCTGGATGGGGTTGGAGCAAGATAAGCTGCCATAGGCACCAGGACAGAGGGACTGGGGAAGGACAGGGGAATACGGGGTTTGCAGGCCATCTTGGACAGATAAAGGGGCAGTCCCCTACAGAGAGGTGACGATCAGGCAGACAAAGAAAGGGGGCAGGAAGTACAGGCTGACGGGCTGGTGCCTACCTGAAGTGGGAGAGGTGGATGCGACATTCATCCCGGGAGGTGTGGTCTCCCGGCTGCCCCAGCGGCTTCCAGGCCTTGGCGTCCAGCAGGGTCGTGTTGCTGCTGTAGGTACGGGCTTGGCTGGGCTGCTGGGCACAGTGCTTGAAGGTGAGGGTGCAGGGCTTCAGGAAGGAGGCCCCATGGGGGCCACACGCCACCACGGGGCTCACCAGCCCCTGGGCTCGGGACAGCGACGGAGCGTCTGACAGATCCCACACCAGGATCAGTGCCACCCGCTCCTGGCGGCCCACAGACACAGCACCTGGGGAGGGGGAGAGCTGAGATGGGCCCAGCAGGCAGGCACAGCCCTGTGGCAGAGGAGGCCAGGCCAGAGTGGGAGAGGAGGTGGGGCGGGAGCCCAGGAGCGGGCGTGCAGCAGGGCACTTGGAGAGGCAGTGTGGAAGGAGAACAAGGTGATTGTGACTGACTTGGGATGTGACCCTGAGCAAGTCGTCCCCTTCTCCAAGGGCTGCTGCCAGCTCGCTCAGGGCCTTGTGTGAATTTGCAAAAGGTGCTCTTCCTCCAGACATTTTACTTCCCTTTATGGGAGAATTGTCATAACACACTGTTCACTAAAACAAGGCCCTTTACCTCCACCTGCCACAAAACTGTCATAAAAAATATGTAATATATCCATCTTTGGAGTCAAGAACGTCATACTAAACATATAAGCAACTTTCAAAATTATGAAGATGTCTCTGAATGGTGCTCCCTTGGAGTTGGTGCCCTTGTCCAATGTGCAATGTGAACAACTGTACGCTGAGAAGGAAGCTGGGTGCTGTTACCTGGCGGGATGAGCAGGGAAATGCCAGTATCCTGGAGCATCAGGCAGCCACCGCGGTGGTCCACCTCTCGAGCCGAAAACACCAACAGCTTATGCATCAGCTGTCGGATGACAGTCTGGCCTTGGGTGGGCGTGTGCAGTTCCTGGTAGAAGGCAGCCATCTCCTGCAGCGAGGCTGGAGGGCCCTCCGCAGAGGACTCACTTTCAGGTAGGGGAGTGGGATGGGAGGCTGGCTCCTCTTGGCTCTCCAGCTTCCAGCAGGTGCCCAGCAGCCGGCGAGGACAGCGCCATTGAAGGCACTGGGCCAGAAGGACAGCACTTGCCACTGGAACCCCCACCAGCAGTAGGAACTGGGCGGGTTGGAAGGAACTCTCATGGGAGCACATCCGCCTGGTCACTTGATGCTGCCAGTTCCCCTGCACCCCTGTGCCAGCCGAGGCCAAGGGCCTGGGGGGAAAAGAGGTCAGTGTCAGGTAAGCCTTTTCAAGGTCGTGGAGGCTAAGACTTGACTTCTAAGCGGCTGCAATGAGGGATCAAATTGTCTTCATCCCAGCGCACCCATGCACCCCGGTCAGATCAATTTCTTTAACAGAAATTAAAGAAATTAATTTCTTTATTAATTTCTCTCCCTCTCTCCCTCTCTCTCTTCCTTAAGAAACTGCCATGGCTCCCCATGACCTAGTACATCAAATTTCTCTCTCATGAGACAGAAAGAGCTTGGGTTTGGAGTTAGAGAATGCGAGTTCAAATGCCACCTTGGTCACTGCCTGAGTGAGCTTGTCCTATTGTTTAATGTGCCTCAGTTTCCTTATCTGTCAAAATAGCTCCCTTGATCTACATGGGCTCACATAGGAAAATCTTAAAGTAGAAAAGCAAGTCACAAAGAGCTAGACATCCTCTGATCTCATTAATGTAAACAACAAAACTATATACAACTGTAGATACATATTTATGGGTGTATAAATATAAATGATAGAGAAAGGTCTGGAGCAGTGCTCTGTAATAAAAATATAACGTGAGCCACAGATGTGCTTTTAAACTTTCTAGGGACCACATTAAAAAAGTAAAAAGAAACAGGAGAAATTAATTTTGATAATATATTTTATGTTACCCAATATATTCAAAATATTATCATGTCAACAGGTAATCAATATAAAATTACTGGGATATTTCACATTCTTTTTTCATACTAAGTCTTCGAAATACATGTGTATTTTACACTCACAACACATCGCAATTGGGATTCTCTCTACTTCAAGGACTCAGTAGCCACATGTGCTAGTGATTCCTGCCTTGGACGTGCAGGTCTGGGAGGACACACCCCAAACTATTCCCATTGGTCATTACTGAAAGAGATGAAAAATTGGGGGGCTGAAAGGTGTGAAAGAGGACTTTCTATTTTCTTAAACTCTTTTCTCTGTACTCTTTGAATCCCCCCACCAAGCGTGTATGTATATTAACTTTGTAATTCTTTTTAAAAACGAATAAAAGTGAAAAAAAAAGCCTCTCAGAGTGATGGTGAAGATGGCATGAGATCATGTGGAAATCATTCTGTAGATGATAAAACCCTGTCCAAATATGTTTGTTTATTTATGCCCCTCCTTCTGCCAGAAAGGTTGGAGCATAGTTCACAGGGATATGTAAAATACAAGAGTAACAAAAGTTAAAAGTGGAAGCAAAAAGAGAAAGAAAACCAAAGGTGGGGGCCTCCGGTGAGGCTCACCTGGTTCCCAGCATCAGACTGGGGCCTTCCAGCGACTTTCCCGTGAGGATGTCAGCTCTTCCCCAGGCCCTCCAGAATCCACTGCCTCCCCCTCCTACTTTCGCTCTTCCTCCCTTAATTTCCAACACCTCCACCCTCGGGCAAGACCAGGCTCCTCACAGCTCATTAATTCTAGCCTCTGGCCATTGGTCCTGCTGTTCTCTGTTTCATGCTCTCCTTACCTGCCTCATCTACCTGCCTGGACCCCTCCTGCTCAGGAGTAACTGCCACCCACCGTCCCGGCCCCCACTCACCAGCCCTTGACAGTCTCGCCCTCTGAAATCTCTCACCGCTGCCTCCCACCATACTAAGTAACTCTTGACCATATGCTGTCACGTGTGGCTTTCCCACTCAAATGAACAATTTCTGAGCACCAGCTGTGGACCAGGAACTGTGGGAAGCTCAGTCCTGCCAACAATGATGTCTTATTCGGCTCTCATGGAGCTTCTGAGGGCATGGGATTCATTTACTCCGAGGCTGAGTTCTGTGAGACACCATATCCTCCTTCAAAGTCCCCAGGGTCCCCATGGTTGATTCACTAGGCTCTGCACTAGTGAATCATCCCTTCACTTATGCCACCCACCCGGAGCTGAGGCCTTGCCCCAAGCCTCCTGCTCCTTCCTTGCCCAACTTCTTCCTTCCTTCTCAGGGCCCATGAAACCTAAGCCCCCTTCCCATCTCCCCCGCCAATCCCCAACAGGGGCCACAGCTCCTCTGTATTGTCAGGATGGAGCACTGGGGCGGGATCTGTTTCCCCCAGTGTCCTCATTGAAAATGTAGACAAGAAGGGAAGGCGTGGCATTGCTCCCTTGGCCTTAACATGCAACCCTGCAGACCGTGCCCCTGGCTGGGGACACAAGTGAAGTAAGTGAGCCGGCGATGCCTGAATCTGGTGGGGATGGGGGTCGGAGCCGCAGACTTCCCTTTACGTCCCATCCAATCCTTTCGGTCCTTCCATAGTAAAGACAATTGGAATTATAACTGTAATAATAATAGCTAACATTCACGGAGATTTGCTGAGCCAGTGTGTTAAAGCGCTCTACGTGGCCTAGCTCATTTGATCCTCACAGCAGCTTTATGAGCTAGCTTTTATTTTTATCTCCATTTCCCAGATAAGGAAACCAAGTTTTCTCCCCCAGGGAGGACAGAGGGTAGATTATTAAGCTACAACTGAAAGCAGAAGGGAAGGATGAGCAAAGATGACAAGAGCTTCCAGAAACACTCCCTTTCTCTCCCTGCCCCTTCTTTTTCCCCAGGGTCTCTTCGTTTCCACTTCTAGAGGAAATGAAGTTAGAAGAGAAAGAAACAAAAATAAATACAAGGAAAAATAAACATAAGGAACTAAAGGCACATCCTTGGTGCCACAACGAGTGATGCCCCCCGCCCCACCCCCTGCCCACCAAGGCACCAGCAGCAGGGGATGGGCCAGCTTTCTTTCTTGGGAAAGAAAGGAGGGGCTTGCCCTATTTCTATAGCAACAGCCTTTCCAGGGCTTCCAAAGACCAGAGTCCAAATCCCCTCCACCCCACTGGGTGGCGCAGAAGAGTCCCCTTGCCCAATCTTCCAACCTGGAAGGCCTCTCACAGGGGCCCATTCATTACCTGGCCGGAAGCAGGTTAACTCCTCCCCCAGCTCAGCCCCGCTTCTCCCAGGCTGACAGCTCTCCAGGCTGCGTTGGCCCTCACTCCATTCTCCCCTTTGCCCCAGGAAGGGGAAGGGTCCCAAATCTATTAGCACAGCAACCAGGTAAATGCAGACCTAAGCCTCCCAACCCCATGGCTGACCCTTTATTACCCAGGCCTCTGGTTTGTCTTGCCCCAGACCCTTGATCATGCTGGGTAGCACTTCCCCAAGATGAGGGTCCTTTAGGATGCTGCCATCACCTGTCCCTAGGGAGTTGCCTCCTCCAGCACAAGGATCCAGGCTCCTGCTGCAAAGCTCTGCTCATATTCTTTAAGGAAACTCTCAACCCTTCTCCCACGTCACTGGTTCTTATTGTGTCTACTCCTTGAAAGATCTCCAATTACTGAAGTACATAAAAGGTACCAGGATGGATGAGTCCAAATCTAAGTCATGGGCAGCATTCATCAGCATAGTTTATATTTCCATAGTGCCTCCCCTTGGTCCTCACACCCACTGGGCAGTGGCCCTCTCCCAAGCCCCTTCCGCCTCTCCTCCTCCAGCACAGGGTCTCCACACTCCGCCAGGCCCAGCTGAGCTGGCCTGGCTCCTCCCCTGAGCCCCAGGTGGCCCCATCGCAACGCTCACCCCACCCCCAGCTGCCCCAGGGGGTGTTCACATTACCGTGTAGGTGCTCCCAGAGGCTGCCGGCTTTTCCAGGAACAGTAGTTCCTTCTCTGAGAGAGAGGTCAGCCAGACCCCGTCGCCAAGCCAGCGGACAAGTGGAGGTGGGCGGGGAATCCAGGCAGGAGTGGCCTGGCACTTCCCGCTTCCCGGCAAAGTCCTGCCTCTCAGCTGCCCTAAGGAGGGGTGGGGAGTCTATCCCTGTCTATTGGCAAAGTCCAGCCAAGGTGAGGGAGGATCACAGGAGTCAGAGGACTAGGTCTAGTACTAGGTCTAGGACTAGTAGTCTAGGTCTGGAAGGGAGGGGACAGAGGGAGACAACCTGGGTACAGGTGAGACCTCTCTAGAGTGCCCTCTGCTGGTCAGTGGCTGTCCCCCACCAGAGACTATTAAAACAGCACAAGGTAAGAGGAACCCTAACCAGGGCTTCTCAAACTATAATGCGCACGAACCACCTGAGCGACCTTGTTAGAATGCAAGTTCTGATCCTGTTGGTCTGGGGTGGGGCCTAAGGTTCTACATCTTAGAAGCCCCCAGGTGATGCCATTGCGGCCTGTCTGGAGGCTTAGACAATACCTAGTTCTACACCCTTCCTGCACAGATATGATGGTGGAGGCACCGAGTTAATGACCCACAGCTGCTGGCGGCATTGGGGCACAGCCATATCTGCTCCCTACCCAGTGCTCTTTCCACTGCCCACAGGGATGCTGCCACTTGGGGGAGAGTTGAACTTCAGGCCGTTTGCCAGCCTGGTCCTTCCTTTGACACTCTGCCACTGGAATGAAAGCTCCCTGTGCAGAGGAATGTTTTTCCAGCCATTTGCTCTGTATCCTCAGCTCTCAGTACAGCCGGATCCAAAGTAGGTGTTCAATAAAGACTTGAATGAATGAATGGGCCAGCTGAGAGAAAAGGGGAGGCATTTTGGATCCAGACTGCCAACACTGAACCCAGTGACCCACCTGCTGGCTGTGTAATCGTAGGCTAGTTGCTCAACCCCTCTGAGCCTCACTTCCCTTGCCTGTCAAATGCACATAATAATATTTACTTTGCGAGGGATAATGATGGTCATTATTGAGCTAATAAATATAAAGTGCACACCACGAAATGGTTACTCAGTAAGTGGTAACTTGTCACTGTGGTCTGGCCACCTGCAGCGGAGGTCACTCCCCCAGCCCTGAAGTGATCATCTCCCATGGAAAATAAGTAACTGCTTCTGCTTTCGTCTTAGTTAACGATTCTCTAGCCTCTTGTCCCGGACTGCAACCCCCTCCCCTGGGCTGCCTTCCCTGGGAGGAGGGGATAAACACCTCCCAGGGGTGCCCAGGTTCCCAAAGTGGAGAGATGGGGCAAAGGAATGGTGGAGAGCAGCCAGCCTGGGGAGAGGACCTCATGTCTAAAGGACAAGCAAGGAAGAGGTGCTCTGAACTCTGATAGGAATGAAGAGCGGACGCATTGGACTTTGCTGGACAAAGCTCTGTCTGAGTCACACAGGAGGCTGGCTGCCTTTTCCTCTGAGTCATGAGGTTCTAGGGGTTTGTGAAACAACTGTCAAGCTCAACTCCAAGCCAACTAGCAGGCAATAACCAGGGGCTGTGTCCATGTCTCACGAGATCATTTCCGAAGCTGGTGCTTGCCTCACTGGGGACAGCCCCAGTTACAGCCCCAGTTCCGGGGAAATCTGAGGGTCCCCACCACCGCCGTGGACACAAAGCTGGTTCATGGGATGCAGTGACTACAGGCATGAGTAGTCTGGCAGCCTGGGGCTCAGCTGTCACAAGAGGTCTGGGTCCCACAGCACCAAAGCCTCAACAGTTCCATCAAGGGGACTCCTCCAGAGGCCGGGTCTAGCAGACCAGGGCATCCCCTGCTGAGAGGAACGCTTCCGGGCCATGCAGGCAGCAGCCTGGATTCCCCAGCCAGTGTCACCACCCTTGTCCCTGGAGAAGGGCAGGCCAGCTAGGAGCCCCACTCCACCCTTCTCCCCATCCCCCACCCTCCTCTGCCCTCCACACATCTTACATCCCCGGCACTCAGTCTGGGAGGTATGCTGCCTGAGGTAAGGAGAACACAGGCCTGGGAATAAATAAAGGGGCGCCAGGAGTGGGGAGGACAGGAAAAAGGGAAGGGGGGTCAGGGGGAACTTCCAACACTGGATAGAAAAGTAGAAAACACAGACACAGAGACACAGGAAGGCAGAAGGTGAAAAAATGGACGGTGAGAAGCAGAGAAAGATAAATAGAAAGATGCACAGGCAGACAGGGTGGTTCTCCCTGTCTCCAGAACCTCCAGGACATGTTCATGGACCCTTGACAGGAAAGGATGGAGTAGGCAGTCACTCCAGACACTGAGAATAACCACATTTTTTTTCCTTCTAATCCTGTCAGTCATGGGGAGGAGGCTGAAATATCACAGGCGAATGAGAAGCATGGTATTGGGTGGGGGCCTTGGTTGGAGGAGGGTCTGTGCATCATCCCACATGCGAAGACATGCAAAGCAACATGCAAATGAGCATGGCAGTGTTTTAATCAAAGACCAAGCAGTGGTTTCCTTGAGAAGTCAGGCCACAAAAAAATCTGGGTGGCTGTGTTTGTGGCCCCGACCCTCTGGAAGCAGAGAGATGGAGGGGGAACCTCCCCCAGCTCCTGAGGGGAAGATGAGAACTTTGGAGAAAGGAATCTACAGTGTCACTCGGCTGAGTTTGCATTTGGGCGGGAGCTCGGGCAGGGTGGGCCCCTGGGGTTTGCTGGTCTGGTATAGCGAGATAAGCCCGGGGCAGTTGGGCAGGCCGGTTCTGGACTAGAAAAGACCCACAAGGATCTCTGGCTCCTGCCTTCCAAATGTGGTTCTTCCAGGTTGGTTATGTCAGCTTGGTTGAGTTCAGTCTGAGACACTGTCCCCATCGAGGGCCTGCTATGTACCTGGCCAAGTGCCACCCACTGAGAGAGGCAGAAAAGACGGGCCTACCTGGACCTGAGATCCAGGAGCCAGACACACGTTGGGGGAGAGGAGTCTTTCACTAAGAAGCAGTTATCAATACTAGACAGTACGCTCCCAGTGCCAAATAAGCAGTGTGGAGAAAGGAAGTGCATGGAGGGTGGAAAAGGGGGAAGGCAGTGTGGGCTCAGAGGAGGAAGATGTGGCTCACCCAGTGGGGCCTCTATGAAAGATAAATAGAAAGATGCACAGGCAGACGGGCTGGTCAGCCCTGTCTCCAGCACCTCCAGGACATGTTCACGGACACTTGACAGGAAAGGATGGAGTAGGCAGTCACTCCAGACACTGAGAATAACCACATTTTTTTTTCTTCCTTCTAATCCTGTCAATCATGGGGAGGAGGCCCAGGCCAGGCCTATGAGGGGCCCAGGCCAGGGAAGAGTGTCAGGTAGGAGGGGACAGACGGGCAGACACGGGGAAAGGACTAGGAGAAGGCTACCATCAGTGTGTTCTCTCCCTCCCCAGACTGTACCTCCTCAAGGAGAATGTGGCCTCAAGGGGCCGCCTTTGTGGCCCTACCCCTCCTGGGGCCCACCCTGGTCTGGCTGCTCACCCATCATTGGATGTCTGGTTGGTGTGACAGCCTGAGAAGGCTGCCGTGGTGCCCATCCCACAGAGTCTTGTTGCTGGTGTGGACAGCCATCTACTCTATCACGGGGTGAGTGTCTGTTTCTCATGCCCTGGGGTGGGAACAAGTCTCCTATCCCTGAATTGCTGCCGTACACTGACCTCTAAAGGGATGGTACCTCATCTTGCCTCTTCTGGGGTGTCCCCTCTGTCCCTGCCTCGGATTCCAACCCCTCCCTCTTCCTCTCCCCTCTCCCAGTATCCCCATCCCTTCCCCCACCTCCCCCCCCTCCCCAGCCCTCAAATGATGCCTAGACCCACTTACCCCGATTTCAGCCCACAAGGATTCCCTCTTGGTAACCGAAAGGCCCTAAGCCAGAGGGCTTTCTCCTTTTACCATAGGACACCCTCCTCTGAGCGTTGCTGCCACCATCTCTCCACAGATATGCCTCCTACCTGGTGTGGAAGGACCTGGGAGGGGGCTTTGGGCGGCCCCTGGCCCTGCCCCTCGGCCTCTATGCTGTGCAGCTCGCCATCAGCTGGACTGTCCTGGTTCTCTTGTTCACAGCCCACACCCCCGGTCTGGTAAGGCGCCAGTGCTCAGCAGTGGAATAGGGTAGGGGAAGATGAGGCCACCGGGCCCCAGAAGCTGATAGCACAGCAGGTCAATCAGGTGTGGGCAGGTAACGGTTGGGCAGACTTCTCTGAGCTTCCGTGGCATGCACAGAGCACTGGGAACTTGGCTCGCTAGGTCCAGGGTGCTGCAGAAAGGTCGAGGGCCGGTTCCCAGGGCAGCCTGCCTGACTGCCCTGCCCCTGCCCAGGCCCTGCTGCACCTGCTGCTGCTCTTCGGGCTGGTGGTGAGCACGGCGCTGATCTGGCACCCCATCAACAAGCTGGCTGCCCTGCTCCTGCTGCCCTACCTGGCCTGGCTCACCGTGGTTTCTTCCATCACCTATCGCCTGTGGAGGGACAGCCTTTGTCCAGAGCACCAGCCCCAGCCCACGTGGGAGAAGAGTGACTGAGGCAGGGGGCAGGCGAGAGGAGGGAGGGCCAGGGTGGGGATAGAGGAGACCTCAGGCAGGGGTGGGGACAGTGTGGGGGGGGAGGTGGCAGGGCTTGATGAGTCCCTGAAGGTGACTCGCTCCAATGTGGCCACTGTCCTAGGTCCCCTGGTGCCACTTTCCATTAGGATTCAGAGACATGGGAAAGGAAGGAAACTTATTTCACACTTAATATAAAATAATAAATTCTGTATTAATAAGAATTAATTTAGTAGTATCACTAAATAAAATCCTAACTATCTTTGAGGGTATGATGTGAAATGTATACTTGAGTGTATGAAGTCCAGGGCTGCAGGGTGGGAATAGACGTGTCTGTACATCTGTGTGCATGTGCACGCGTGAATGAAGGTGTGAGCGCACATGTGGGAAGAGTGGGCACACCATTTCCGCTCACATGCCCTCACAAACCTGACCCCAAAATTTAGGACTTGGATTTTTTTTAACAGATTTTTTTTTGGTCACACTGCAAGGCTTGTGGGATCTTAGTTCCCCAACCAGGGATCGAACCCTAGGCCCCTGGCACAGAAAGCGGCAAGTCCTAACCACTGGACCGCCAGGGAATTCCCAGGACTTAAATTTTTAATTACCTGAAAAGTAAAGTGTTTTTGAAAAGTTACAGAAAATCAAAACCAAAAAGTAGATAAAGTAAAAAAGGATACCAATTCCACTTGTCAAGCTATATATTATATTGATTATATATTTTGTATTATGTATCATATATAAATATAAATATATATTATGTATCACATATAAAATATTATATAGTCTACATTATATTAATTTTATTTAATTTATTTTAATTACTATATTATATTAATTTCACTAATAACAGTATCATAGTATATATTATGGTTCTATGATATATTATACATTATATTTGTCATATGAAGACCTTCTGTCATTATCTCTGATAAGATTATAGATCTTTTTTATTTTTGTTTTCATATACTCTTATACTATTAGTTTTTTACATCAATTATTACTGTAATAAGAAAAACTGTTGAAAAAGGAGAGATGTAAACCTCGGTGCTGGCTAGTGAATTCAGAAGGAGCTGCTCGCCCAGCCTTCTCTCTTACTTCTCTTTCTAAACTTTCTTATTGGCTTTTTTATTTTCCTCTCTTCCCTCCTCTTGTTTTCCTCTCCTCTTGTCTCAAAGCCCTGATGGTGGCAAGAAGTGACTGCCCCGGGGCTGGCTCCCCAAATCTTAAACAAGGCCAGCTGGAAGGCCCAGGCGCCTTGCGGAAGGAGCTTTGAAAAATACCAACCAGACTCTCTAGGGAGGGGCTTGGGCATCAGTGTTTTTAAAACTACCAGGACCCCCTCATGTGCAGCCCACCTGAGAAACACTGCTGAGGGTGTCCCAGAACCATCTGGGAGCTTATTAAAAATGCGTATTCCTCGGACCCCACCCAAGACCTAGGAATCAGAACTTTGGGGGTGGGCTCCAGGCATCTTTAGATTGAACAAGCTCCCAGCACTTCAGTCAGCTGCTCGCTGAAATTTGAGAGCTCCAGGCATGGATGGTCTTTCAGGGCCTTTTTTGCTTTGACAACCTTTGGTTCTGTGAGCTGAGTTCTGGGTCTGGAACCAAGGACTACACAGGGGGAATAGCCAGAGGACATCATCATTTGAGAAGGAGACTGGCTGTTCCTGGAGCTCACCAAGTGAGGACAAGCGAGAAGGAATCTGCATCCTCCCCGCCTCCACTAAGGGCGTGTTCTGCCCAGCTGGGCACATCGGTCACTGGCATTCCTGGAGGGCACGCACAGTGTCCCACCCACCTCTGTGTCCCCAGCCCCAGAGCAGCACAGAGCACAGAGAAGGTGTTCATACATCTTTGTTCATTGGTTGATTGAATAAATGAACACATGATCCCATTAAAAGACAATGCTGACCAGCACCCAACCAACACCTACACCCCACTCTGGACCAACTGAAAAAGCCTCTCTCTTGGGGGAGGGAAAGGCATTAATAGTTGTTGAAATTTCTCAGATGGTTCTAATGGGCGGGCAGATTGAGAACAGCTGCCGTGGGGCATTGCTTCTCAAAGTGTGGCCCAGTGACCTCCTGGGGCCCTTGTTGATGGCCTGGACTCCAGCCTGGCTCCAGACTCACGGAATCAGATCAACTTGAGGAATGCGGGCCATAAGGTACGGTGGTTTGCAGTTCCAGCCTTGGAGACAGACCAACTTGGGCTTGGATATTGACCCTGTCATTAACTGGTAACCAGGTACAACTTACTTCACTGTGCTTCATTTTCCTCATCTGTAAAATGGGGACCTCAGAGAATTTGGGGTAAGAGTAAATGTGTCTGGCACAGAGGAGGTGCTCAATAAATGTTAGCTGTCCTAGGAGGGGACCCCGGGAGGCCACCTGTTTAATGAGCACCCATGGTTCTGATTCACACTGCAATGGGGACCCACCCTGCTCTGAGACCGCGGAAGTACTTCCCAGACTTCCTAAGGGCCGGGAGAGTGAGTGACCTTCCCCACAGGTCTGTGGGCCAGCCTGACCAGTGTTACACACACAAAATGATGGGCTCTTTATCTTACACATTCACATGGATTTTGACTTCCCCTCAATCAGATTTTTTAAAGCTTTTAGTTAAATTGATAACTCCATTGATCCAGGTAACTGTTTTAAATTTATAAATGTAATCTATAAATACTGATCGAGGACAGGCTCAGGAGCCACACTGCATGGATTCTTATCCTAGTTCCACTTAAACAAGTCTACACCCCAGAAGTATTTGTCATGGTCATTACCATCACCATCTCATGTAGGCATTACAGATACTTGCTACCACATTTTATTCACGTTGCCAACTAATTCTAGAAATTAAACTGGCCTTCCGAGAGGATGCACCATGCCTGTCATGTGACTATGACCTCTGCAGGGCAAGCTGATACCACAAGTCCAGGGGTCCAGATGCCTCTAGTTTTGGATATTGGCCCTAGAAGGAAGCTTGATTTGGGCAGTGTCCCAAGCCCTGGAATAGCATGACTGCCTGGCACAGCTTCCTGGCTTTGTGCAAAAACAGCTGGAAAGGGCAGGATCTCCAACCCCAAACTCTTATCCTCTGACCCCAAAGTCATCCTTAAAATCCCCCTCAACACGAGCTCCTTGGTTCCTGAGTGCGAGCCTCTAATCCTCCAGCCTCCCCACCTGCCTGGCCTCTTGCCCTTCCTCTACCCCACCTCCCCTACTCTGAGCCCAGTCTGGAGTACACACTGCCCTCGGCCCCTCCTCTTGTTACCTAGAGTTGTGCCCAAATTGAATCGGAGCTGCCTTCTCTCTTTGCCAGATGCGTCCCAGGATTCCACCATCCAAGTCACGTGTGTGTGCTTCTGTGTCCTTGGGCAGTGTTTTTCCGTTTGCCTCTGAGTGGGCACCTGGTGTCTGAATATGATTCACTCGGTGGGTAGAGGAGAGACAAGTCCTTCACCAATGTCTGGAGAGGTGGGGAGCAGCTCCAGGTGAAATAGCAACCCCAGGAGGCAGTGTGATGTCTCATTCTGCTGTATCCTAGTTCCCTCTTTTCTCCCCTGATCGCTTCATTCTTCTTCCTTTTGCCAATGTCTGCAGAATGGGGATACATAGGGGCAGGTGAGGTGGGCAGAACGGTAGGTGTATGTCCAGTGGATAAACATTGGTCGGCTGGGCTGGGAGGCGGGCAGAGTGCAGCAAGTGTTTTCTCTGTGCATCTCTGGTCCCTCCTACCTACGGGCAGGTAGAGGTGATGCCCTAGTGGAGGCGTAAGGCCCCCGAGTACTGTCAGGCCCGGGCCAGGGCTCCAAAGTCTTGCTTCCCTTGTGGTGGCCACCATCCATTCTATCTCCTGGGGTTTCCCTGCACTCCAAGCCCAGTATCATAGGCTTCCCAGAGATCCCTTTTCCTGTTGTTCCAGAAAACAAGCACAAGACCCTTTTGTTTTAAAGATTTATTGCTGATCCTCATCAGTGACGAACTAGTTACCCATCCAAACAAAGCCTGACTTTGGGGGGATCCACTCAGATCTGGACCACCCCTGCCACTTCCATCCTCAAGCAGAGTCCACCGAGGCCCCTTCCGCCTACCTAGATTTCAAGGACCCTTCATAACAGAGGTCCCCTCTTCTGGCGTGGGAGTTAGGAGAAGCCCTCTTTGTCACGCCAGGAGCCTCAGTGGTATCTAATCAACCCCGTTTGTCCCTCTACTGTCTATATCTGTGAGGTCCCCCAGCCTGCCCAGAAATGATCTGCTCAGAGGAGCACCCGAAAAAGCCCCTCCGCCCTCCACCTTCACCTACTCCAACACATTTCTAAGGGCTGAAAGTCTCCTCTCAAAAGCTGACTGTTAAGTTTATTGCTTTCTCCCAGTAGGTTCTTCGGCCCTGAAAACACCCTTTCAAAGGGGAACACTATTAGTCACCTTAATGGACATGATTCTTATCAGCTCGCTCTCCTCAAAGACTCAAAGTACCAGCCACGGGAGCTGGGCGGTGCCAGGAGTGGCCACTGGAATGGAAGACCGCAGTGACCAGGAATAAAGTCCCAGGTGTCACCATTTTCCCCAGGGCGGTGTGTCCTGCATGGCCAGCCAAACGTGATGTCCTGCACAGGAGGAGATTGGAAACTCCTGCCTGCCCTGTGACTCTAGAGGCTCCTCCCTTCCTGGCCTCAGACTCTGGAGACCCTTGGCCCCCATCCCACACCCTGCCAAGGGTCTTGGACACCCCTGTGTTTATGTCAACAGAGCAGTTGCTAGCGGGGGCAGGATCCTGCCTGCCAGGGCGGTGCCTGGTGCCCGTGGCCCATTGTTTGTGTACCTCGTCTTGGTAGTGACCGAGGGGCAGGCACGCCAGGGCTGGGTCTCTGGGGCAATGCATTGTTGGGGTCCCAGCTGTCCCTGCACATAAAGCACCCACTCTGTCAATGGGCTCCCAAGGTATCTTCTTTCGCAGAGTGAGAATGTAAACCCTCCCCTGGTGCGGCTGCTATTTTCCTCCAGCCCACCACCCCACCCTGGCCTCTCTACTCCCTTCCCAGTGAGGGCAGCTCGGCAGCCCGCCGAGACCCAAGGAATAGCCGTGCCTGACCCTGTCTCCTCCTTTCAGCCACCTCCTAGAACCTTGGAATATTTTCTGAAATGACCGTGGGAAATGGGGCAGGGAGAGGCAGGCCACAGCTTACCCTGGGCCTAACCCAGCTCCTCCCAGACACAGAGAGGGGCTGGGGCCTACAGAGACAGATTGGGAGAATTCCCTTTTGGGTTTCCATCCCACTCACCCGCTGTCTGGTGTCTCTATACCTATATCCCCTTCACACATACACACACACACACACACACACACACACACGCCTCATATACTAATTGCTTCCAGAGCCCAATCTCCCTGCAAGAACTCCTTCTCCCCCTAGTCCCCTTCTTGCCCCTCCTCCCTCAGAGCCTGGCCTCAGGGGTCCTGGTAGCAGTAGGGACTAAATGGTGAAGGAGTTAAGACTCAAAACTCTGCTCTCACTAGCTGTGTGACTTTGGGGGCAAGTCACTTAACCTCTCTGATCTCAATTTCCTCACCAATAAAATGAGGATAATAATAGTACCTACCCCGACATCCTTATGAGGAGTAAATGAGTTCATTTACGTGACCTGCTTAGAGCCACGTCAAGCCCCAGGGAGGGTTGGGCCCGTGTCAGCTCTCATGTTACTGAATTCCAAGCAGCATAACCCAGTGGGAAAAGCATGGAACTTGGAGGCTGACAGACTTGGGTTCAAATCCCAGCACTCCACTGACCCCACTGAAATAAATAGATACCTTATTTCCCAGTTTCCTCTTCTGCAAAAGGGGTGTATTGATAGAAACGTACCCAACAGTGTTAACACGGGGGGGTGGGGAATGCCTGCACTAAAAAGGGTATAGTGGCAGCTGCAGGAGCAGGAGTCCGGCTCCTGGCACCTGATCCCCCAGATTAGCTACTGCGCTCTGGGGCCAGCAGGGGAAACTGGACTGACTTGGAAAGGAGAGCCACGGACCAGGCAGGAATTTGTGCCCCCAAGAGGTGCCATAAATAGCCAGAGCGAGTCAGAGGGCCTCCAGGGAAGGAGGGTTGGAAAGGAGCAGTGGAAAAGGAAACTGTCAGTCATCAGTCCAGGCAGGGTCCAGGGCACTCTCCCAAATGTCAAAGGTAAAAGTGTATGGATGTGGTAGGAGTGAGGGGTCACATCTTCAGAGAGGACCGGCTTGGGGACTATCACCCAACATCACTCAGAGTCAGAAAATTTCCACACTGTTCATCTCCACCCTGCAGGTCTTCGGGAGCCAGCCCTGCTTCCTCATTTTCATCCCTTTACCATCCTGGAATAGAGAGCAATAACTCAGCCTGCATCGCAGGTGGGAACACTGAGGCCCACCCAGAGATGCTAAGTGATTTGGCCAAGATCACACAGTGAATCAAGGATTGAGATGTGGATATGAACATGGATTTTTTTTTTTTTTTTTTTTTTTTTTACTCCCAATCCAGGGTATACACTACAGCCAAAATATAAGAACCTATCCTCAGGGAGGAAGTCTTCCTCACAAGGGAACAGTGAGCTGAAAGGATCCCTTCTCCCCACTTTCCTCCCTGCAAGACATTTTACTCTTCCTTAGTCCATCCAAGCACATCACTGTAGCTGCGACCGGAATGCTTTAAAGATGTATTCATCAGAACTAGCTGGGTGCAGCCCTGGAAATAAGAATGTAGGCTCAGAAGACCTGGACTTAAATCTTTGTGTGATCTTATACAAATCACCTTTCTGAGCTGCAGGGCCCTGACCTGCAAAATGAAGACAATAATACACACCCGCGTGAGACTGGCATGAGGACCAAAGGCGATAATGAGAGCCTCAGTGCCTGAATGACCCCAAATGCTATAAAAACTGGGAGCTGCTCCTGGTGAGGCAGCACCTTATTCCTCTCTGGATTCTTGGTGTTTACTACAGTAGTGCCTGGCATGTAGGAGCCCTAGATAAATGCTGATAAAATAAAAGAACGAAGTAAACTCTTTGCATTTAAATGTTGTATGTTTGTGTGATGATAATAATCATAATGTGTGTTTGCTATTTATCAGTTATCACTGCCTTTCTTTGTGGACACAGGCACTACTACCGCTACCCTGTGCTTTACATCCCTGGAAAAATGACTGAATAAAAAAAAATAACTTCTGGATAAGAATGCTTTAAGTAATAAGCCTAATAGGTAGGGTGACCATATAGTTCGTCTATACTGGGGCACTTTGGGAGTGAAAGGGAAGGCAGTAGCAATTATGCCTGGACAACAGATATAAACTATGATTATCCTGGGCAAACCAAAATGCTTGGACATCTTACTCATAGGGCGCAATGCTGCTCAGAACTCTCCGGAGGGGAGAGCCCCAAATCCTCCAAATCATCCTAACTCCTATTCTCTACCCCGACCATGGAAGAGGTCCCCTACCTTCTCATTCCCACCAACCACCTGCACCGGGAGCTGTGTTCAGATCAGGTCCCCAGCATTCTTAGGTTCCTCATTTTCAACATCAAGGTGACTCTGACCCACACTTCTGTTGCCCTGAGAATGTCCTAGAATGTTTGCACTGCCCCAGAAACGAAAACCCATGGCCCCGGCTAAGCACCCGCCGTGTCAACTGCAAAAATCATCCAGCCCCTCCCGATGCTGTTCCAGCTCAGGGATTATCCCAGGGGTCCCAGTCATCTCTCATTAGTTTCAACAGTCTTAAAACCAGTCCTTTTGCTTCTGCTCTTTCTCACCTTTGCTCTTTTCTCAACAAAGCAGCCTGGGTGATCCTACAAAAATACGTCGGACCATGTGTCCCATCTTTTCAAAGATAATGGCTTCCTATCTCACTCAGAGAAAAAGCCAAGGTCCTTATAAGAGTCCCTAAGGCCCCAACCTACTTAGCCTTTGTTTATCTCTCTGACCTCATCTCCTAGGACTCTCCAGCCATGTGTATGTCCTTACTTGTTCCTCAAACACACCAGGAAAGCTCCCACCTCAGGACCTTTGCACCTGCTTTTCCCCTCCTTGGAACACTTTCCCCTTAGATAACCCTATGACTATTTGCTTCACCTTCTTCAGATCTTTTCTCAATTATTTCCTTTTCAAAGTTCTTCTCTGGCCACCCTATAAAAACATGTCACTCTGTCCCCCTTCCCTGCCTTTTCTCCTTAGCACCACCAAATAGACCATATATATTACTTATCCTGTATAGTATTCAACCCCCTCGAGCTCCGTGAGGGAAAGGATTTTCATTTGTTTTGTTCTTTGCCATACCCCAGTACCTGAAACAGCCCCTGGCATATAGTAGATGCTCAATAAATATTTGTTAAATGAATAAAGGACCAACTGAGAGGGAACATACATGGCAGTTGGACATTTGGCCTCAGGAGTGAAAAGGCCTGGTTTTAATCCTGGCCCTGCCATTTTGGGGCTTATGACTGTAAAAAAGGCCCTTAACACTTCTGTGCATCTTAGTTTCCTCATGTGTAACATGGGATAATCCACATTGCCCCCCAGGACTATTGAGAGCATTAAGTCCAATTTCACATATAAAACACTAAACTCACTGCCTGGCTTATTTCCAAAACTAAGCTTAGTAAATGGCAATAGTGTTACTTCTGGAGGCTCCCAGTCGATGTGACATTGCTTATGCATCATAACAGGCAAATCAGCATCCACTCCCTTTGAGTAACAACTCACAGTTTCTTTCCCAATTTGCACTACTCATCGCCCCCTGTCTCAGGACCCTCTTTCCCTGAACCCAAGCCTCCCCAACCAAGCTGGCCTGGGTCTCTTTGCAAACGCCCCATTCAACACAAGCCTTGTCCTGCTTAAACCTCTGAGAGAGCTTCCCTCCGAAAACTCACCCACCCTAGGTCCCTTCCACGATCTCCCCAGGCGAGCTGGGTGGGAAAGAAAGGTGAGGGATACATGGTGAGGGAGGGGGAGAAGAAAGAGAATATGAATACATGTGTGACCTGGTGTGGGGAGGGAGAGCAGGCCAAGCCATCCCCACCTGCCAGCTTCCTGTCTGCTGCTGATAAATAGGGGATACCGACGGCCAGATTTTTCCATTCCCCCATCCCGGCACCCGCTGTCACTCAATTAAAAAAAGACAGAGCGAGAGAGCCTGGGGGAGGGGTCTCTGGTTATAAAGCCTGTGGGCCAGCGGGTGAGCACACTCCTGGACTGCCAGATCCTTTTCCTGTCACCCCCAGGCAGATTTAGCTGCTGACAGCTGCTTGGGACTCTGCCGCCAGGCCTTGGCCCAGACCCGCCGCCTCTCCTCTCTCTCAGCGACTCCCAAGCCTCAGGCCCTCCATGGCCCAGAAAGAAGAGACCGCTGAGGCCGCGGCGCCTACCTCGCAGGATGGTGAGGATCTGGAGAATCCGGAGGACCCCAAGAAGCTGAAGGAGCTGGTGGAGCTGCCGCCCTTTGAGATCGTCACAGGGTGAGAGCTGGGTGTGGACTGGGCCCCCCCTCCCTAGAAGAGCACCGGCTGGTGACAGGCTGGGGGGACTTAGGATGGTAACAGTAGGGATTGGGGTCACCATGCTGCAGCCGTGAGAGTGCACGGGTGTGCACAGCAGGGGCTGCAGGGGACGCAGCAGCAAATCTCTCTTGGCTTCTCAGACACCTCCAGTCAGGGGAGGTAGGGGGAACTCCATGGAGGCCAGGGCCCAGAGGAGGAAACCATCCCTGAGGCATCACTTGCCTCTCTGGGTAGAGGTTGTTTAGTCCCAGGGAATTTGGTAAAAACCCGGCATGCCACCGGTACATTTCAATATGGTCCCAAAGTAGCTCCTCCCTCAACATCTCTCTCTGCTTCTGAGTGGGCCTCTCCTCTACCTGTATGTCTCTCACTCTTTCTTTACAGCTTCTCCCTGGAGTAGAAGATCCTAAGACAGGAAAGACAGATCCATCCTTTCCCAAGCTAGAGTGAGAAGCGGTTTTTTTTTGTTTGTTTGCTGAATCATTTCTGAGTCTCCCCGGGGGCTGCCTACATCCGCCCCCCCACCCAGGGAAACAGAGAAGTTACAGGCCAGGCCCAGAGCTTCTGGGCAGAGGAGGGGTTCCAACACCCTCAGCCACAGCCTGGAGGAAGCAGGATCTAGAGCAAAGAGTGTTGAGGCTCCAAAGAGGGGGCTGCACGCAGGGTCCCCCTGTCTCGTCCGGATTATGCCACTTCCAGGAATGAAACCAAGCTGTCTTCCTTCTCTTCCCTCTCTGACCCTCTGGCAGAAGATTCTGCTAAGTTCCTAATCAAAGGATAAGAAGGGAGTACGTGGGGCCACTAGGATTCCTTGTCTCCAACAATGCCCACAGGCAGACGAAGGGCCACGGGAAGAGAAACTTCAGGAAAAACGGAGGCCTGATGCCTTAAAGGGGCAGAAGGGGCCCTGGGAGGCAATTTGGACTTGCTGTTTGAAGCTGGGCAAGTGCTTTTCCAGTCCTGGCTGCAGTTTTTTCATCTGTAACATGAGGAAGTTATGCTAGTTGATTCCCAAGGTCCCTTCCAACTCAGATATTTTCCGATTTCTAAGAGAACCTGAGGGAAATGCATCCTAGTTCCTGAGGCAAGGCTTCAGGAAAGAGCCTCTGAACTTGCACTCACCCATGGCCCACCAAGTAATGTCACTTTCAACCCAGGATTAAAGGAGCAATGGAGCACAGATTAATACATTCACAGGGAGAGCCTAGGGCCACCAGGACAGGAGAATGCTTGATTCCAGTGGCTCTCTGTGGAAGGAGATCCTTTTTCTAACACCTAAACATGCTGGTCCTTGCTGGCCTTGGTCACATACACACACACACACGGGCACATGCACACCCAGTCTGCACAGTGTGTGATCTTGTGATCTCCCCGGCACAGGGGCAGGGTTGGTTCAGAACAGAATTAGAGTATGTTTGTTGAGTTGAACATGCTTTGACGTCTCAGGGTGGTTGGTTTTGAAAGCTTAAATCCTCCGATGTCACTTGCACGTGTCTGGGGCTTTATAATCCCAGCACACTTTCATAGGCCTGAGCGCATTCAAGCCTCGGCACAAGGCCAGGAGAGGAGCTATATCATTGCCGCTCTACAGATGGGGAAGCTGAGAGTAGGGGAGATCCAGTCACTGCTCCAAGACCACAGACCCAGTAAGTGGCAAGTTTTCTGACTCCACCCTAGCATCCTTTCCACTGGTCTCCCAAAGAGAACTCCACCTCTCTCCATCCTCGAGATGGTGAGGCTCAGAGGCTTCCCTGACCCAAGGCTCAGAAAAAGAGGCACAGTAGGGCAGCTTTCTGGGCGCTCTGAGCGCCGTTCAGGAGAGAGGTGGAGCCCTTCGTGTTTCCCAGCCACAAGGAACAGCTGTGGAGATCTGTCTCCTGGGCCCCTCCGAGTAAACAGACAGCTTAAAATAGCCTAGAGGTGTGGCTATGTCTGTGCGGGGACAGGAAGAGGGAACAGCTTTCCTCTCTTTCGTTCTCCAGGTGCCCTGGCGTCAAAGGACCAGCAGAGCCTGGACTCCCATGGGGGAGAGGTCTAGCCACACTGACCCTTAGAACAGGGCCCCAGACTAGAACCGCAGATGGCTTTTCAGGAAACAAGTCTGAGGGGAGGAGGGAGTACCGGGTAGGACTAAGGAGAGACATGCCCACTTATCGTGATTCTGGTTTGAATAGGGCACTCGGGATAGAAAGCAGATCTAAGGGAATTCCCTGGCGGTCTAGTGGTTAGGACTCGGCGCTTTCACTGCCAAGGGCCCGGGTTCAAACCCTAGTCAGGGAACTAAGATCCCACAAGCCTCGTGGCATGACCAAAAAAAAAAAAAAAAAGAAAGCAGACCTAAGAACATTAAAAATAATGTGGTAGAAAGTGCTAGAGAAAGGTCTATAACTGTGGCAGCGTGCCCAGGCCCGCTCACGCCTCTCAGCTGAGAGTCAATCGGATGCATCTCTTACCAAGTCTGTGTTCACTAAATCCTGTTGGTTTCTTGAAATCTCCATAATGGGTGTGTTGACGGGAATCAGCAAATGTTAGAAATCAGGGCTTTTAAAAAAAATTTCTTTCAGAGAGCTGGGTGTTAAACCAGCACAGCACTGAAAGAGAGAACCCTCTGAACAGGAGCAGGAGAGCAGAGGAGGGATGTGCTTAAGGGGTAAGATCTGAGGCCCAGAGAAGGTACCATCCATCGGTACCAGGTTTAATTTCTCGAGTGTCGACTGCTGTCCAAAATCTGAGAGGTTGGATTACTCAACCTATCTTTCAGAAGAGGAAACCAATCCTCAGAGGGAGAAATAATTTGCCCAAAGCTAGTGGATGGAGCAGGGTGTGAACCCCAAGACTGTCTGACTTGCATCAGACAGTGATGCAAGTGCATCTAAAAAGGCCATAAAGAAGAGTCCTTAATATTCAACAAATATTTTCTGAATAGGAGTCATTTGTTTACTGCCTGTTTCCCCCAGAAGTATTTAACCTCCACGAGGACGGGGACTCTTCCTTTTAGGTGCTTTCTCCCTAGCACCAAGAATGGTACCCAGCTCCTAACTGGTACTCAATAAACATTTGCTGAATAAGTGAGTGAACTCATGATTGAGCACCTATTGTGTGGTAGGCTCTCTGCCAGGCATTCGGGTAGGGAATTAATTGGGGGGAGGGCTTCTTGAGGAGAGAAGTTCAGGACATATATACGAAGATCCAGCAGCGCTAGGCTCACAAGAGAATTCCACTGGATCATGCCTGCCTCTGAACTCAGCATGCTTGAGGGAAGCTCTGGGGCACTGGAACGGGTTGGCTCCCCATGTCTCCACCCCAGCTGCAGCTCTGCCTGGCAGCTCCCCTTGCTGTGTTTGTCTTTATCTCTAGTTAGGTTGTGTATGATTTTGTGTGTGTGTGTGTGTGTGTGTGTATGATTTTACATAAGCTGAACCTGCTATAAAAGGGGTTATTCTAGAACAGAGATAAATGGCACAGGCGACGAGTCTCCTTCCAACCACTTCTCTAGCCCCCAGTAGTTTACTCCACCCATGTGAGGAATAGAGAGGAAAAGCAGGGTTCAGAGAAGGGCCAGGCAAGGAGTGAGGGGCCTTCGACACCACTGTTAATGCCATGGCCCCTCACCCCTCACCTGGAGTCTGGAGTAGGCTGGGAAAGTTTGTTCTATAAAGAACAGAAGACAGCCACTGACTCTGGCCACTCTGGCCTCCACTGAGGGTTGGGGGAAGGTGGAAGCTCATGTGCAGAGATTGTGTTTCCCCGGGAAACAGGGTGGGCCCAGGGCTTTCGGAATCCCGTCCAGAACTGGCAGTCAGGAGCCAGCAGCTCCTCAAACCCCTTCTTAGCTCTAGGAAGTCCGGCTGTTAGAACTCTCTGCTTCCCTACACTCCTCCTTCTGACGATGCCCACTCCTAGCATCTTCTTTGAAAAGTGGTCTGAAAAAGGGAAAAGGAAACTGAAACTGGCAATTCTGCCTCTTTCAAGTAGGTCACGAAAGGTCTCGTGAGCAAAGCAGAAACGAGTCAACACTCAATTACCTGTGAGTAGATTTTCCACTCCATGGATTTTTTGGGGGCAAATGTTTAAACTTGGACTAGCTTCCACTGCCCTCCAGGTTGCTTCCTTTCACTGTCTAGATTTATGCTTAGGAAATGCAAATGTTTTTTAATGTGAAAGCGAGAATATATATATATATTGCATTGACTCACATCTCTTCTCCCTCCATCAAGCAGACCTTTGTCCCACTTTTTTCTAGATATAAGGATTCTCCACTTCCTGCCTAGAGAATTGCAATGGCCAGAAACCGGGGTCTAAGCAGATGTAGTATGAATGGCCTTGTCTGCAGAAAGTATGAGGAAGTGGTGCCTAAAGAGGTGCTGAAGTTGGCAGGAGGGGGTAGGAATCATGCTGTTGGTTTCTGTGCTTGAAGAAGGGACTGAGTCCAGGTGAAGAAATCTACCATCAGCATCTCTCTCCTGACCACCACTCCAACACACACACACACACACACACACACACACACACACACACACTTTAGCAGTAAAATATCTGCTAGGGTTGACAGCAAAGGGCTATAATATAAGTAAATGTGGTACTTGGGCATATCATGCGACTAGAAAATAAAAGAAGTTTGTGATTATCTACGAAATCACTGTCACTATTTCCTTCCTTCCACTAGTGGGCATAATAGTGTTATATGATTCTATAATATAACCCAAGATGGCCATGTTGGCTAGCTCTCTGGAGAAATTTCAGACCTCTACTGCCTCTTTTCTCCTGGTAGCCCTCCAGGGCCGAGCTGTTTCAGTCTGTGGGAAGCCCAAGAATGGGAAGCCTCATTCAACCTTTATGCTCCTTCTAGAAGACCAAGAATCCCACTGGGAAGCCAAGCAAGCTCAGTCTCTGAGAAAGCCCAAGGAAAGACTGGGAGCCAAGACCTTCCGTGACTTTCCTTTGCCCCTTGAATGCACTTCGCTTCCTGAGGTCCCTAGTCCAGAAGGCCCTGCTGAGGGACAGGGTAGACCATGGGGCTGTTGGCCCACGGGGTTGGAAACAGATATTTATAGAGAGGTGAACATTCTTCCTCTCCCTTGGGTTTCCGGTTTCTCTGGGTCCTCTCCTCTTGCCTAAAGAAGAGGAGGATGGGCTGAGAGAAGCATCAGTTGTAGACCATCCAGCCAACATGCAACTGCACACTGGGCCACACATGTCCTCTCGGCTGGGCTGTACTTGGCAAAGTTGGAGCAATACTTCAGAGTTTCCAGAAGGAAACCTGAGGGACCAACAGGCAGCTATTGCTGAAGCCCCCAAGCCAATCAAGCAGCCATGAATCCTTCCAAAAGTTTTACCTGAGAATCCATCCTACAGGTAGCTCTGGATTGGACTTGGGGAAGTGGTCTGGCAAAAGGCCTTGAAGAAAGGAAATCCAAAAAAGAGGCGATATATGTATACATATAGCTAATTCACTTCGCTGTACAGCAGAAACTAACACAACATTGTAAAGCAACTATACTCCAATTAAAAAACAAACAAACAAAAACAGTTTCAGCAAGAAAGGTAAGCTCTATGCTTCTCAGGAGAAAAAAAAGCCACTCTAGGAAATGACGGGATCATTTAGCAACTGGCTGAGTTCAGGAGTGGTCTGGTGGGGTGAGTTTAATGGGAGAAAGCCCAGTGTAAGTGAATTCCCAGCAGGGATTGAAAGAGGAGAGGGGAATCATCAGGCCATCCATCCTCCCCAAATGTTAAGTAAATATAAACACATTCAACCAGGGACAGAGGGGCTTAGGGAGCTAAAGATAGTACCCGAAGGAATCCCAGGGCTGGGTCCCCAAACACATCCATCTCCACAATGGAAACTTAACCTGACAGCAAGGGACATGGAAAGCTGGGTGGAGAAAATTTGGTGATGGGGGAAGGGAGGATTGCAGGAAAATAGCTCAAGTTTCCTCAGCTCTTTGGCACCTGCAACTTACCCCTAAGAAGCCAAGACCCTGGGATACCAGGGATCCCCCTGCAGCCCAGGGAGTTGGGTGACCTCTCTGGGGGAAGGGAAGGGGTGTAGAGAAGCAAGAGCAGAGTTAATGGTTGCCATAGGGTATCTTCTGGGGCAACCACAGAGATTACATTTTTTAAAAGAAAACATTCAGCCTCTCCAGCTGGTACTCATCCACTCTTCTCCTGACCTTTTCAACCTCTCCTGTTGCAGCCTCTTCATTCTCCTGGGACTTCAAACCTGCACAAATCTTCCCTATTTTAGAAAAACATGCACATACACGTAAAGATGAAAACAATCTTCACCTCTGATGCTTTCTTTAGGCCCTCTCCTTTTTTCTCCCCTTATTACTACTAAACTTTTCAAAACACCTGGCCTTTTTCTGCTGCTTTCATTTCCTAATCATCCCTCTCCCCTTGGACATATTCATTACCAAGTCTGGTGCTCTAAGACACCAAATGGGCTTTCTAAATTTCAGGCTTTTCCCCAGCTTCACTCTCTCTGCCTAAAGCCACCCCGGTACTCCTCCATGGACCTCACTTTCATTATACCTTTCTTTCCTCAGGAACCTGTAGCAATTCTCTATTGGCTCCTGAGTCAAGGCTAAACTCTCAAGAACCTTCATCACATGTCCTCCACTCTACCTCTTCATTTTTAGTAGTCCTCTACTGTTCTCAGCTGTCTTATTTACATCTTTTCTTTCCAGCTATAATCTAGCTGCTAGATTACAAGCATCTGGAGGGCAGAGGCCAAGTCTTTTATGGTTTTGAAATGTGTCAATACTATACAAGTTAATTCATATCAAGGTACCCTTAGGTAGTCTGGCCTCAAAGATAAACATTTTTGGACACTTACATGACAACCCTTCTTTCACCTGAGGGAAAAGACAGACTTGAGAAAAACAGTCCTTGGGAGAGCCTGGGACTGCAAGTTTTAGGCCATCCCGTACCTAAGATGCAATATCCGTGACTGACAAGGAGAGATATGAAAGCATGGAATGTTCTTGCTCTGTCCTGAGATATTTTACAGGCTTGCTACTTTGTAAAATTACTATTTGAACACTGCTTTTCAAACCTGGCCACATAGAATCATCTGGAGCACTTTTTTAAAAATGCTGATGCCTGAGCCTCCTCCAAATGTTCTCATTTAATTGGCTTGGCGTGGGGCCTGGGCATGGACATTTGTAGCTCCTCGAGCGGATTCTAATGTACAGCCAGGTTAAAGAGTCACTGATTTAGAAATGTGAGCGTGTGCTGTGTGCTGGGAGTGAAGGTGGAGTGTTTGGAGACCTGTGCTAATGAGGTGTCCAGGATGCACACCTCACTCCAAATTCTCTCCTCTCCTTTAGATAAACATCTGAATTCCTTCGTGTCTTTTTATCACTGCTGTCAGCGTAGGCAAGTCCTGTTTCGGTAGTGAGAGTGAATGTGTCTCAGAGGTACTTATCTTGGAGAGCCACCCACTCCACGCTAGTCCTAGAACAAGAACTCATCATTCTCTCTCCTTCCCTGTGCCTTTGCCTCCTTGACCCACAGGGAGCGGCTGCCTGCCAACTTCTTTAAGTTTCAGTTCCGGAATGTGGAGTACAGCTCCGGGCGGAACAAGACCTTCCTCTGCTATGTGGTTGAAGCGCAGAACAAGGGAGGCCAAGTGCAGGCCTCGCGGGGATACCTAGAGGACGAGCACGCCGCCGCGCATGCGGAGGAAGCCTTCTTCAACACCATCATGCCAGCCTTCGACCCGGCCCTGTGCTACCTGGTCACCTGGTACGTGTCCTCCAGCCCCTGCGCAGCTTGCGCTGACCGCATCGTCAGGACCCTCAACAAGACCAAGAACCTGCGCCTGCTCCTCCTGGCGGGGCGGCTCTTCATGTGGGAGGAGCCTGAGATCCAGGCGGCTCTCCGGAAGCTGAAGGAGGCTGGCTGCAAACTGCGCATCATGAAGCCCCAAGACTTCGAGTACGTCTGGCAGAATTTCGTGGAGCAAGAAGAGGGCGAATCCAAGGCCTTTGAGCCCTGGGAGGACATTCAGGAGAACTTCCTGTACTATGACGAGAAGTTGACTGACATCCTGAAGTAGGCGAGTGGGCTCAGCCTCACGTGAGTCTTTTCACTGTTAACTTGGGTAGAAGATCAGGTGGAATGAGTGGTCTCTTTGATTTTCCTTTGATAGGATTTCATCTGTTTTTGGTTGGTTGTAAAAACATTCTTAGAAGATCCCTCCTTCTTTTCTCTTTCCTCTAAATTCCTCTCCCTAAATCCTTTTCTCTCCTACCCTTTTATTTCAAACTGATTTTCCCCATAACTTGGAGTGCTCAAGGGTGACAGGAATCCAGAAGCTTTAGATGAGACAGAATGACTTTCATAGTAAGACTTAGATGGTGCAAGGACCTGTTACTGAACAGCAAAGATATTTCAGTCCCCTAAGCATGTCCCCATGTCCACCTGTTCAGACTTACTAACTCTGGACACCTTCTAGATGCCCTGCCCCCACCCCATTTGCAATCTTACCATTCCATTTTTCCCTAATGCAGGTTCTTCATTCCTACAGGGGCTTTTTTTTTTTTTTTCTTTTCTTTTTTGGTACTTTTGAAAGTCCCCGAATGGATCTGTATTCAACTTTTTGGGGGCCAGAGCAGCTTTCATGTTTTCAGACAAATGGTTCTGCTTTGAGGGAGACCAATAATTGCTGTTTGAATGTACAATGCAAGAACATTTCCCTAATGTTGAGAAGACCTCATCAGAACTCGCAGAAAAATGATGAATGCGGGAATGAGGATAATATAGCAACAAGTTCTGCTATACAGCAATGTTTAAAGGGTTAAAAAGATGTTTGTAAATTAGGCAGCAGCTCAGAAGTAGCCTCCTATAGATATCAAGATGTGATAGGAGAACTGGAAGTAAAAATTAGCTATTTAAGCAAATAATTAGGACACAATTAAGGCCAATTTGGCCTCTTGCTGAGGGTAAATTAGACTCTTAGAGAAACAGGCCGATTGCCCTCAGGAAAGAGGGTAAAGGATCCTTTACTGTCTCCTTTTGAATTTCATCTGATCTAGTTTGCTCCCATAGAAGTGCAATGACTAAGTCTCTTTACAAGACCTGAGTTACCGATCAAAATTTTCCCATAACAGAGAAAGGGTTTTCACCACCCTCTTATCCAACTTTAATTCTGGAACACCTCACATATTAATAAAACATGAAAGCAGCCTGCTTCCATGAAGATATTAAACTTATTTTTGGTGTCTTTCACTCGTAATACTCTAAAGAGAAGATGTTGCTTCATGGACACGTTTTGGAAACGTTAAGTGTTCCAGGGCTTGATGTTGGCAGGTGTTTGCTATTAGACATGCACACAGGGTGCCTGATCATTCTCCAGCTGAGCGTTCACCAATCCATGAAGACACAGTTTTCGGCCATTTCTTACAAAAAGCAGGACCCATTCACTGAATTCAGTGAGACTATGGTCAGGTAATGCCACATGGTACTTTGCTCACACAAAATAAGACCACTCTGAGTGGTGGTGAGTAGTAATATGAACAGATTTCTAAGGATGACCTCTGAAAATACAAAATTAACTTAAATTCCTCGAAGATTTTATTAGTATAGGGACTGTCACTCGTAATTATAAACCCTACATAGATTCTGTAGAATGATGACTGGTAGCCTAATTTTAACTCTAGTGTACTTTCTTCTTAAACATCTTTTAGAGTCACAGGCCACTTCTTCCAGCTGCCAAACTAACAAGACCTCAGAGATGGATGTGTGTGTGTGTGCGTGTGTGTGTGTGCGTGTGTGTTTTCCATTAAGTCAAATAATTAAATAGCAAAACCTGCTATAAAAGTTAAGCATTTCAAGGAGGATTAAAAAGAGCCTTTAATTTTGGATAACTGAGAGTTATATCTTTTGCTAATCTAAATAAACAAGTAAAATAGATAAATCAGTTTGAGGGAAAAGTCCATTTCTAAGTCAAATTATTTTTAAATAAAATATTATTGGACATGTTCCACATTATAAGCCTCCTTCCATTAGTGTACATAACCGTATTATCTGGACCCATTAACATGCTTCCCTGTACTCTGTTTTAGTTGCTCATATTCCTGAAGGGAAAGGTTAAAATGTACCAAGTTAAAAAAAATTGGCATGAAATCAAGTTGTCATCTAAAAGCCCCAAAGAACTCTGCTTAATTAAAATACTCTCAAGAAATGAGCATTTGTTAAAGAAAATTTGTCTCATATTTCTTATTCCGTCTTTTTGAAAAATGACAGAATAGGATTTAACCATATATTTAACTCAAGATAACATATTTAAAGCAGATCTCTTCTGGGGCTTTCTCTGTGCGAACCACACCAAAACATGAATGAAACAAATCCAGTCCTGAGTAAACCGGAAATCACAGGAGACTATGGAGAAATTCAGGCACTTGCTGGGGAGGGCACAAAGAAACCCTAACTCAAAAAGAAAACCTTTCACTGTTTAGGGCCAGCAGGGCTCTCAGTAACATGCTTTCTGTTTTCTCACTAAGGTCTGTCTGCTGCCACCAAGAGACAGCAAAGACACATGTGGCCATCTGGGACATGCCTGACTTCCCAATACCACTTGGAGCTGGACAACATTTGACACAAACCAATCCTACTGCACAACGCCCTCCGAGGACTCAAAATACACTTATGCTGTGAATCATTTAAGCTGTGCCTCTCTCTCTAAGGCTGCTCTTGGGAAAGAGGAAAGTGAGCTGCGAAGAGAGAAACGGCAACCATATATGGGCACCAGGCATCCGTGGGGCTGAAGGTCCGCATTATTCCCTCAGTTGGGCTGCTTAGGTCGAAGAGCCTCAGACCCAAAGTCTGCACAGATCTTTGAAATATGTCCAGAAGTGCATCTTAAGTTGGGATCTTTTTTTAAGAAAAATAGCAACATTAATAAAAGAGGTGGTGTGGTCTTTCTGTGACCAAGTTTTTTAAGGAACTTGGACATTTAGAAGTTATTATGGACAGTGGGCAAGTCCCAGGCAGGAGTAGGGATGTCCCAGGCTATGAACCGAGCCAGGACAGTATATAAAGTGGGAGGAAGGCTTAAACCAGAACTTGCCTAGGCAACACGGGATGTACTAACTCTCCCATGCAGACTTCACACCTTGGTCTTGGCCTTCATGAAATATTTTCTTCTGAGATTAGTTGTAAATGAGTATCTTTTCCCTCCTCTGAAGACAAGGAGTATGGCAGAGGATGAAACAAAAGGCACAAGAAATCTGTTTCTAAGGTATATAAACATCCCAAGTGCCAATTCATAGGCAATTAGCACCTTGATGAAAGAGGAAAGGGCAAGAAGTAGGATTTCAATGTTCAGATACACATAATATAAGAATAGTCAGTATGTGGTACTTGATGGCGACGGCAGGATGGTGTCAAAAGTCTCATTTCTTAAAAGGCTTGTTTGAGTCCTATGTAGAAGCAAAATTTCACACGTGAATTTCTGGGTGTTTCCCAAACTCTAACTAGGTTTCCAGGAATAATGTGTCCATTCTGATTATCAGGCCATGCCTCCTTTCCCCAGGCTTCAAGTGTGGTAAGTCATTGGAATTTGACCCCAAGACTATCTGCAAATGACAAAGCACTTTATCACATCCCTGCTGAATTCCACTCACAGCCAGACCTCCACAAGACTAGGTTTTGTTAAAAGAAATATGAACGAGGCTCATACTCCATGAAAAAAATTAACCCTAATCTCTTAAAATGTAGAAGCAGCCTAGAAAAATCAATGTTTTGACCCAGTGTTAAGATTTATTTGCATAGTTAGGCAAAATACTTTAATTCTAAGTTTCCTCTTACCACTCCACTCTCATTTTGTTTTGTATAGACATTCTCTCCCTTTTTTTCCCCTTCAATTTTACTGTGTCTATGTGGACAGAAACAAAGCTCCAAGAAAAGTCTTAGTCTAAAAGTTTGACAATGAACTTGCCCCCGGCACTGCCCCACCCCCACCCCCAACAACATGGAGAACTTGTCTGTTACACACAGAGATACAAAAGAAGTGAAATACTTTTTGAAACTGCTGCCTCATTCAGGCTGAGATGCGATAAAAACACAAGTCTAAGGTACAAAGATTATATTTAACCAGTGCTTTCCTGGTGTTTTAACGAGGCCCTTCTAAAATCCAGTTCTTTTACACTTGGGAAAGCAGTAAGTCCTATGACAGACCCAGAATTCACTCTAGGGAGAAAATCAATAGTAGGTCTGTCTCTTTGAACTCAACACCACAGTAAGGGGGCGGAGGGTTGAAATACTCTACTAGTTTTCCCCACACCTCTGATACTGAACCACTGGCTAAATCCATGAACCTTATTCTTCCACCATGGAAATCAAGAGTGGACAAAGTGCTGCTCTCTTAGCTTAGAAGAAAAGGGGACTAATATTTACTGTTTTCGATCCCAGGTGGCCACACATCAGAATCCTCTGGAGCTTAAAGACACAAAGAAACATGGCCACTCTCCCCCGCCCCCCCCCCCACTACCAAATTAGAATTCTTTTTTGGAGGAAGTAGACCTTTATTTTTTTAAGGAGATTCATATGGGTTTTGTTGAGAACTACTGATTTATTGAGGCATTACTCCACACTAAGAACTTTGCCACGTATTTCACGTATAGTATTTTATTTGTTTCATGATTGATTGAATTCAGATAGGTTCAATCACAGAACCTGTGTGGTGGACAAAAGAGAGCAGGTGCTCATAACGGGGAGATTCTAAAAGCCTGCCTTTCCAGTGTGCTGACCCACAGTTTTTGCCCATTCTGATGTCTTATTTCTCACCTTGCTGCTCTTCATACTGGACCCTCTATCTGACTCCTCCAGATTAAGTTACAGGTGAACCCTCCATTACCCAAGTCCAGAACAACACAGACATGTGCACAGGACCTCATTGCCCGCCCCCCCAAGAAGATATTTATTTTTCCATTCTTGTCACCACAAATTCCTTGTTAACAACGTAAAACTCTTTCTTGTAATTTAAACAAAACCGAACCCATAATTCTCTCCTAGGATGAATTTTATGACATAAGGATAATACCAGGTAAGTGCACAAATGACAAAAGATGCAAAATTAACTGAAATGTTCATCCTTCCTGAAATTTCTCTTAAACAGCAGAGAAGTAGAAGCAATGCTGACACCTAGTGGCAACCCAAACAAATCAAGTAGCATCCCTAGCAAAACAGGGGTCATAGGCCCAACATTTGGCTTCCCCACCTAACATCAGGCCATCTACGCCTTACTTTCCTGGAAAAAAAAAAACTTCCCAGCAACACTTCCCAAGCAATCCCTCCTCCAGAGTCCCAGTCCAATCATGAGAATACAGCAACCAAAGTCTGGCCTGTGACACAGACTACTTCACATGAAACTTTCCTCTGACCATTTTAAGGTCAGTTTGCTCAGTCCTAAGGCCCAGATGACACAGAAGGTAGACATATCCAAAATGCTCATCTGTTCAGAGTGTATACACAGTAATTCTGATGTCTGTTGCCTCAAAGACCTCCTCAATCATCGCAGATACATTTTCCCATTGCAGACGATCAAGACCACATCCAATCCTGAAAAAGACAAAACATCCCCACTGGTTGTGATGAAGGTATCTAGGAAAACACTCCTTCCCTCTTCCTCTAGGCTGCATCCACCCAAAGCCTAAGATATTATCTGGTCTCACACCTATAGGCAGCCATGGTGGGAATTGGGAAGTTAACTCCTATTTTGAGTCACCTAAGGCTGTTTCCTAGACAGCCCTAACATCCAATAGCTGTCACTTCTCTTTTGCCTAATAAAGTACCACTTCCCAGTAACTTCAGGCTACGTTTAGAAATGTATAACTGCAGTGAGATGGAAGAACTTACTATCCTTCTATTTCTACTGATGAAAACTAGCTGTGGGTGGATGGCAAAAGGTTGGTATTTTTAAAATACACTTATGATAATGAAATGTTAAGGAAGATAAAAAGGAGAATGACAAAGGACAGGATCTCTGCACACAGGAAATCAAGAGGGAATGTTGGGAAATGCCAAGCTGATTGTAATTCAGATATTTGCAGCACTCTGGTGGGAAACCTCAATCGGCCCACAAAACTCTTACTACCTGGCACCTTTCTTCCAAGATGTTACTTAACTGATCCTCAATATCCCTAGGGAAAAAAGAGAGGCTTAAAATTGCTAATTTTCTATAAATGCGGTTAAGTACCTGAAAAAACTGTGATTAAAAAAAAGTTTCTGGTACATAAGCGATGAATATATTAAAGACCAGGGTAAGATGAGGGACCATGTAGCCATGCTCTTAAGTAACTTGGACCTTGGAATAAGCCTGCATGCATGCTCAGCACTGACAAAACTAGTCTGACAAGAAGAGAAGGAGGGACCCCAAGCCTATTTCCTGAAAAGGAAACAAAGGGGATATTGAACGCCTAACATCAGTCCCTTAAGTTCCCAATATCTAGGGTCTAAGACATTACATCAGGGACCTATCCTCTGGCTACTGTCCACACTGAACACAAACAAGCATGCAGTTTAAAAAGCAGTGATAACTTACAACTTTCTTCACACAGAATTAACAGGTTTGGGACACCTGAAGTGGCCCAGAGAGAAATCACAATTGCTCAGTCTTTGTTCTTTAGCTGTATTGCTTCAGAAACAGAGGCCAAGCTTCAGGTAGAGGATGCCCAGAATTCAACAAGTGTCTGTGAACAACGGCTCCTCCCTACTAAGTAGGCTGAGGCAGGTCTGTGGTTTAATCATCCTGATTCATTCAGCCCAGGCTAAAAGATGGGCACGCCTTAGGCTAAGATCTGACAACTTGTTTACTGATGATTTTTAAATGTTTTGAAATTTTTCCGCCTTTAAGTCTGTATTTTAGGTTACATTAAGCTTTTAAGTCACTTGTCTTTGGGTAAGACAGTAAGCCCCACTAATCAAGTCTTCATTTAGGGCCCTGGATTTCCTTGCCTTGGCATGGAGAGGTCGGTGACTCCATTCTTCAGACAATGGGACTTCATGGCCTCTAAACTCTTCTGTAAGTTTTCATAAGTTGGCTTGTGTGAAGCCCTTTTCTTTGTAATCTAAGTACAAAGAACGAATTCAAATTTCCATTAGTCCAAAATGAGAGCCAAAGAAAAGTCATCATATTCTCCCAACATCCTGATAATTAAAATAATAAGTATATTTTTATAGAATAGTCTAGATGACAAATGTCATACTGTCCCTTCCAGTTACGGGAGCTCCTCAGGAATCCACTACATAGAGCCTGAGAAACCCAGACACTGCCATATAATAATCTTTCCTTTTCCCAAGAAAACCAGATTAGCAGGTGTGCCTATTGTCTACTGTTTTTAAACAAAGTAGGTGAAAGTTTCTGTGCCACTTCCAAGAGATAAGCTGCATATCTGTAACAAGGAAGAATCCATAACACCTAAAAATTTCCTGTTAGGTTTATTTACTTAAAAACTGTGCTTGCCTTTTATTTCCCTATAAAAGAACAGAGACAAGCTGGTAGCATTCCAAACAAGACTGGAAGTCACAGTAGCATTAAGGACATTCAAAGAGGCTAGGACATGTCCCCACTCAGTGTGCTGTCCCAATCAGGCTTGTAGTGACTTGGCTATAAGTCATCCAGCACCATCGCCAAGAAGCTGCACTCTTTCTGAGGCCAAAGACCATTTGGATAGTGGAAGAATCCCACGTTGAGGAAGCAGGCAGGAAAGGAGATGAGTATTACTTGGCACTGCATTTGATAGGGAAGACTGAGAGAAAAACTCCTTTGGGCAATCTACCTCTTGAGACTTTATTGTCTCTATCTTACTATGATTAGGAAGGAATTAAACTATGGGAGGCATCCCTAACTTTTGCAAGTCTCATAACACAGGTCTTTGGTGAATATCACTACTCTTTCCCATGGAGCTGGGATGCAGCCTCATGTTCCTTTCTAATCCAGTGCACCAAATAGCCACCACTTCTGGATCTGAGTTGGCATGAGGTCAGCTTTTTGACATCTCTGGTTGTCTGGAATGAAACACTGTGATCAACATAAATGCAGTACAGCCCATTGGTTTACCAATCCTTAGAACTTATTGAGAATTGGCCCCATCTTACCAGGTAATATATATATCGCCCATCTCTCTTCAGAACAGCCACTTCTCCAGACTTTTTTTCTAAGAAAAACAGTTATTTAATAGTAAAAAAGAAATTGAAAACCAAAACACTGATCTCCATTCTTAGATTTTTTTAAAAATCTTTATAAATTTGAGTCTACTTCAGAACTAGAATTTTCAACCCTGAAGAACACTTTGATCCTTATCAGCCTTCCTAAATACTGTATTCCTTAACTTCCAGCTTTCTTATTAATGTTTTCTGCATCATGTTTTCCTCACACCCCATCTTTGGTCCTGCTGCATTTTCAAATATACCCTTACTTGTTCACTTAAAAAACTTTAATGTCTATTGCCGTGAAATGTTTTAGAATGTACAGCACTTTTTACTTGCCAAATGTGTGTTTAATAATAATCCTTTTATATACAAAAACAGCTAATGCGTTAAGCATTAAGGGGAACATAGATGTACTAAAAAGTTCTTAATTATTAAAGAGTTTTCAATCAGGAGAACATGTCATGCTTAGAAATAAATATAATACAAAGCAGTAAGAAGTTGCTTTCTTAAAGGCTGGGATCAGAATCCCCAGTGGAGACTTTGATTCAGTAAGCCTGGACTGTGGTCTGAGCAACTGTTTCAGAAGCCCACGTGTGATTCTGATACACATCTCTGGTTTAAAATCACTGGTAGAAAGTGATGGGAGGAGTCTGTAAGGAAAAGGTTCTAAACTCTTTGAAGCATAAGCACAATATGGGTAAACAGAGGATCTTGAATGCCAAGCTAAAATCTGTGGACTTTGCTAAGCACTTCAGAGTTATTACAGGTTTCAGAGAAATGGAGTAATGTTATCAAGATTTATAAAAAAGGGGGAAGAAATTTAAAACTTTTACAAGAATTCAGGTTTCGTGTGATAAGGACCCAAACTAGAGGCCATTTTTGTAAAGGAAAAACTTAATCTGCAGAGTTAATAGGACTCAGTAGTTAGGAACCCCACCTGTGCATGTATATCTTGTTTAATAATTAAGTATAACAGGAGCATCAAAAGATGCTCTAGCCAGGGCAGATAAGGTCAGCTGTTTTCAAAACTCACGTTGATTTAACAGTTCCTGCACCCCTCCAAATTTCTTCTTGAAGTGGACAGCTATCCCAGCGCCCATTCGACAGTCCTCACTGATACAATGGGCTAAAGAGTCTGTTTTGGGGCATGCAAAAAGGTCTCCTTTCACATAAGTAATCTAAAATGTGCAAAGGGAAAGAAAAGTTTTATTAGTGACAGAAAAATACTAAGCTATTTCTTTTCCTTTACTGTGCCCACCACCACTTCTCCTCCGTCCCTCCTTCATTTAAAGACAAATCCTCAGAATTTAATTTAAGGGGTTATCTAAAGCGAATTAAAGCATGTGCAAAAGAAAGTGATGGGTGGTCTCTGCCTAGGACTGTATCAGCCTTTCTAAAGTAAATCAGCAGGAGAGAGAGAGAAAGACAATTCAATTATTGGTTTAATTAAAAAGTGTTTATGCTTTTGACCTCAATTATTCTGAATTTCAGTTCACCAATAAATTAATAGTTGTTACGCACTCTGCTTCCTTCTGAATCTTCATTAGGGCTGCCAGCCATGATACTGAGTCGCTATTTCCAGAATTAAAGTGTTTCTTCAGCTATAAAAAGGGGAAAGGAAGTAAAAATGCTTAGGCAACCTGAATATATTACATTCGGACTGCCCTGACCACCCACGTACGAACATTTTCCCCCCACCATTTATCGCTGAAAAGTAAGTTCGCCTCTAGGAAATAATGCAAAACTCTTCTGGGGCAAGAAAAAGAAAGAATGCCTGGTTTCGGAGGCTGACGGGCCCCGCTCGCATTTCGCGCTTTCCTGGAGCGGAAGAAAGGCGGTCCTAGGACCCGCCTCCTCCTTTCCCCGCGCCCGCGCCGAGCAAGGCTGATTCAAGACAGTCTCCTTTTCCCTGCAAGATGCAAAAGTATTTCCCCATTGGATTTGGCCCAGAAGCAAAAAGGTGGGACTTGGCCACAGTCCCGTTAAGCCGCAACTAGGGAGTATACAGGCCTGGGGGAGTGTACTGCCGAGGCGGGGGCAAGTGGAGAGGGAAGGCGGCCTCTCAAGGAAGGCTCACCACCATCTTTTGGGGGGAGTTGCGGGAAGAAGTCTAAAGAGGCGTCCCATTCTCTGTTTCCTACCCTAGGGCGGATCAGCGAGGGCGTGGGGCCTGTCCCGGGGTCCCGTGGTAGGGAGCGAGGAGGCTCGTTCAAAGCCCCAACGTACCGAGGTTACCCTTCACCTGGAAAGGAGTCGGCCGTTAGGAGGTCCCGCCCCGCGGGGAAGGGCTCTGGTAGGTGGGGAGCAGGAGAAGAGCCCAGATGTGGAGCCAATCCCGCCAAAGCTCTTAATTGCACGCACCTAAGATGGCCGCCCACCACCTGGGAGCGGGGCGGAAACGAGCCCCTCTAGCTAGCTAGCCGAACCTGCACTCTTTGGTGATGGCCGCTGAACTTCCGGTGGTAAATTCCATGGAGTACCCCGCCGCCGCCCGGGCATGCGTAACGAGACAGCGAGTTGGGTAGAACGGCGCTTGCGCATTAGCCCCAGGAGCGTGTCTCCAGGGGCCGCAGAGACGGGGGAGGGCTGTTGGCAAAGGAGTTAGTTAGCGCCTGCGTGGTACTATGCTCAGGGCGGTGTTTGAAGGTTGAAGGGTTGAAGGGTCGGGGGTGTCTAGAAGGCGCCTGCGTATTCCTTCGGCTGGGGGTGTGATCCAATCAGGGAAGTGGGCGTGGCTTCAGGGGATGCCTGAGCAGTGCTCCTTCAACTGGGGGTGGGGCGAGCCCGAGCTCGGGTTAGGGGGCGTGGTCTCGGAGGCGCCTGCGCGGAGGCAGTTGGAGGGAGGCCCGATTCCCCTTTGTTCGGCTTCGCCATTTTGCTAGGCAGCGGCAGTGGCGGCGGCAGCGGCGGCTGGAGCCTCTGATTGGGTTTCGGGGTCCGGTACTGGAGCCAATCAGCGCGGGCAGCGAACCGGGGGAGCGAGGCACGGTGAGTGTGAGGAGCCAATATCCAGAGGCCCAGAGCCGGCCCCAGCGCCCCGATTGGCGGGTCTCGCTGACCACTCAGGAGAGGCCCAGGCGCCCGTCGAGCCCGGGGAGTCGAGCTGAGCTTAGCCGAGCGGGGCTCCCGACGGCCCAGGCCGGAGCCTGCGAGCGCCCCGGGGCACTCCCGGCCGAGGCCTGCAGGGGGCCGCCCCGCGCGGGGATGGCGCCCTCGGGAGCAGGCATCTCGGGGTCCAGAGCCTCGCAGGGTGCCAGAGCCAGTTGGGGATGCGATGCGTCCCCGTTCCCCCGACCCTTAGGCACAGCTCCTCAGGCCCCAGGCCGGGGGGTGTTGCGTTTGCCTGCCACGAAGGCCCCTACGCTCTGGTATACACACACACGCGGGCCCGGGGCCTTGGCGGTTTCCTCCTGGTCCTTCCGGCCTCACACTTAAGCCCGCCCTTGCACTCAACACGCTCTGGCCCTCGGGACGGGAAGTCTCCCCCCGCGCGGCCCGCGCACCCCACCCCTCCGTGAGCGGGTCTGTCTGTCTGCAGCCCTTCTGGGTCGGGAGGCAGGCCCGGGGAAGACGCGCGCCGCAGCCATCGGGCCCCGCGTGCAGCGCGGAGAGGGGGGTGGGCGGGGCCCGCCCCGCCCCGCCCCGCCCCGCCCCGCCCCGCCCCGCCGCGCCCCGCCCCGCCCCGCCCCGCCGTCCCCGCTGTCCCCCTGATCGGTGGAGGGGACCATTAGTGCACCCACTCCCCGGCCCCGCTGCGCCCCTCCTCCCAGCACGCTCGGCCCGGGTCTCCGGCCCGGCGCCGTTACCACCCCCTTTTGGCTCGTCATTTCCTCTCTTCCCCGCCCCGATCGCCGGGCAGAACTGCACACCTCCGTCTTGGAGCGCAACCAGGCGGTCACCCGTCCTTGCCCGGGCTGTAAGGCCTGTCCATTCGGTGCCTGGAACCTCACTATAGAAGGTGGCGAGCCCTGTGCATTCCTTTTCCCGGAGGCTGCACAATTTGCTTTCAGTAGTCTTACCTGTTGTTGCTCATCTTGTGAATTCTCGCTCCCTTGGGAATGCACAGTTATTTTCTTTTAACCTTTCTGTGTCACTTAGAACGTGTCAGGTTTCACTCATTAGCTCAGTCCACAGCCATCTCTTGGTTTGTTTTTTTCCAGTATGTTGATGTTTTCTCAGCAGGTATTTATAGAAACTTAACAGTGTTGTGGGGTTTTGGTTAGGGTGAAAGGAAATCTCCGTTGACAGCCAAGTATCGAACAGTTAGTATGTACCAGGCGTCCATCTGTGTGCTGGGGAGGGAGTGGTTAGAGGTCGATAAGAACCTTCCCAGCCTGGTGGAGATTGACAGGTGAACAAGTAATTAATATCTCACGGTTAGTGCTGTAACGGGGCCAAGTTCAGTTCTGTGGTGCACTGATGTGTGAGCTATCAACAGCCCCGGTGGAAGGCCAGCATTGCCACACTTTTGACTGGCCTTGAAGGATAATGGGATTTCTTCGGACAAGAAAGAATGGAAGAGCATTGCTCACAAAGAGAAAAGCATGTGCAGAGGCACCAAGCTTTGCTGTGTGTTCAAGGGGGAAGAAAGTATAGGACAGTGGGCAGTTGCCATGAGAGTTTAGGCTGGAAAGCCCAGTTGGTAAAAACACTTGTATATCTTGCTAAGGAATTTTTCGGAAGCAGTTTTTTGTGGAGATTTGGATAAGAGAAATCTAGAAACACACTTTTTTCTAAGATTGGAAAAATAAGTTTCTGGCTTATGGGGTTCTGCTCCACAATAGCAGCTGACTTTGGGGGGAAAAGGAAGATTTTTCTCCTAGGACTTTAAAAGTTTTTACTCATGTGAAGCACTGAGTGCAGCAGTCCTTGCCACATGGAGTAGGCTTTTAGTATAATCACAGTTACTAAGGTCATACAACTGGTAGGTTGCAGAAAACTACACCTGAGGAGTAGTGCTCTTTCCACTACTAAAAATTTGGGGACAGTTTTTGTTTTCACTTTTTGTAATGAGTTTTTCATTGTTTAAGTCATTTTTAAAATTTATTTAATTCTTAAAATATCTAATAGATGGAGCACTGTGGTTTAGATATTTTTTAGAATGTTTACATTTGCCTTTGGACTGGATGAATACCTTGGTACTTAAAAATGGTTATATCTAGTCACTAAAAAACCAGCAAACATTTTTGCTAGACTTCTTTCTAAACGACAGTTATAGTTTGGTCACTTTTTTGCTAAACCCCTCTGGAGACTCCACCTATCTGCAGAAGAATTTAGCCTGGAATGTTGAGATACAGTAATCTGGCCTTAGCTTTCTCTTGACATGTGGCCTTGTATATACTGTTCATATGTGGAAATTTTTCTGTCCTTGTTTTTATGCTCTGTCCTCATTTGGAGCACTCCATTCCCTCCCACTTCATCACATATATAAATCCTGCTCATGCTTAAGACCAGGTCAGATGCCACATTTTTCTAAAGCCTTCTTATCGATCCCCAATTGGAAGAAATCTGTGTCCTCCAAACTCCCATATTACTTTGTTTTTCTCTTAGGGGTTCAGTACAGATTTTTACTCCTTTACTGAATTTAAAGACTCTTTGAAGTTAAAATCTTAGTCACAGTTTTACTTTTATTTCTAAAACCTTCAGGATGGTGTCTGACAGGTGGTACATCATTAGTGGAGATTAAGAAGCAAATTAGGAACTGCAATCCACAACCTTTTGGATGTTGGGGAAGATGGACAGCCCTTTGTTCTCTAGTCTTTTATCAAACACAGATCAGAACCTGTTTGTTGAGTTGTGAAGTCAATTTAGTGGGCCAATGCTGGTAATTTTTTACAGTAGAATAGAAAATATCACAGTTCATCTTATGTTATAAAGGTAAGTATTCATGAAACTTTTGTTTTAGTTACTTTTTTAATATGTTGCATGTGCATTTGTGATGTGAAATGTTTTTCTTACTGTGAGTTGTCAAAAAAGTTTGAAAGCTGCTGTTCGAGTTTTTTACCTGGTAGTGATTGTCAAATATGATAATTCTACGGGGTTTTTCACTTGCTTATAGTTGAGTTTCTGGAAGTTTTAGCTTTAAAATAAAAATGTGTGTGGGTCCACAATGAATGGATTCCTAAGTAGTTAGCTGCATTTCAGGTTCTGCACCTTGAAGTGAAGAGGAAGGGAAATTTTCTTGCTAACCGGAATAAACATACTCACTTTCTCTCTTTGAGGAAAAAACATTCAAACTTTGAGTTAGGAGTGAGAGCTAGACAGACTAAATCTGGCCGACTTAATTCTGTCAGAATGTGGCCGAAAGGCACTTGAGGAAAGACGACGATGTTTGCAGTTCTGCTAACTGAAGCTCACAGTAATGGGAACATGTGGCTTCATAGAAGCCAGTTGCGTCCAGCCTTCAGCATTAGCAGTCTCAATATCATGCTCCACGCTGAATCGCTCCCTCGTTAATATGACAGAGAATTGCTGTTAGACTTGAAGCTGCTTCCTTTTGACCCTTCAAAGTATAGTGGATTTAAGTGTTTTTAAATTGAAGCATTTGTATTACCAGGATAAACTAGTTAAGAAGAAAATCTGCATGACGGTTTATTAGTCATTTCCCTGCACTTCCAGTGCGATGTAAACTTCTGGAAATTAGTGGTCAAGGAAAAAATCTTATACAGGAAGGGGATTTGGGTGGGGTGGGTTGTTGAAATATAGAGGACATTCCTTCCTGATCCTTATTTTTTTAATCAACTCTTTTGAGATATAGTTTAGACATAAAGGATAATCATTTTAAGTGTACATTTTGATGAATTTTGACAAATTTTACACACCTATGCAACCACCAGCACAAAGAAAATATAAAACATTTTATCACCCTGGAAAAGTTCCAAATGCTCTATTCCAATCAACTTCCCACTTTCCCCTCTTCCCCCTTTTCTATTTCCAGGAAACCACTGATCTGCTTTCTCTCTCTAGATTACTATTACCTTCTCAGGGTTTCATATAAATGAAATCACACCACTGTTTTGTATCATGACCCTTAATTTTTAATTTTATTAGTTTAGAAACATAAATGTATTGTGTATATTGCAGTTAGAGACAAGATAGAGTTTAGGGAAGACCATTCACTTCCCTGGAAGAGCCACTTAGTCTGGCTGAAAATCTAATTTTCTGTACTGTTCCCAGAATCTCTCAGGAGCCAACTGAGTCACCCAATTCAGAAGAGACATAAAAATCAGAAAGCCAGTTTTTCAGTATGCAATGAGGAATAGCTATCAAGTTTACTTGTGTTGCTGATCATATCTGCTCCCTGTTGGCTAGTGTATATGTAAATCCAAATTATAGCTAGATGTGTGCTTGGTGAGCATTCCATTAGAGCAAGGGTAGTGAGTTGAAGAACCGCATCGCCACATACCATCATGCTGTGATGACATAGTCATCCGGTCACTTGTTTATAACTCTTACACTCTTATACTACATACCAATTTGGTTATGAGTAATAGGCTCAATCGATTTTTATTAGATTTTCCTCCCAACATTTTAGTATAAAAATTTTCAAACATACAGTAAAGTTGGAAGTGTTTTACAATAAACACCTGTATACCCTTCATCTAGAGTCTACTGTTAATGTACTATACTTGCCTTTTCAGAGAGATACCTATGTATATATCTATCTCTCCATCTATTCATCCATCAATATACTTCTTCCTAATATTTGGGCACACACTTGAATATATTTTGATTTCTTCACATCATATTGAGACACCTTACAATCATGGTGGGTGATTCATATCATCCACCATGTGTGGATTTGTGGAGAGTGGTGCACTGCTTTGCTGCTGTGATGTGCAGATCATGTAACTCATATAACTTTGTCATTCAAATTTTAGAATTCATGAAGGCCTGGAGAAAAGTTTGGGGAAAGATTTATCTACATTTTGCTTATATACAGCTGTACCTCCCCCATGTTTCCAAGGTGAATTACCCTTTGATAATTTATATAATTTTAAATTTTTGAATCAGGTCTTTATTCAAGGTTCTCAAATATCACTTCAGTTTATCTAATTGTGTGCTTATTTCAAAAAGGAGCTTTCAGCTGTTAAAGTGTATGAGAATAGTAAATTTGGGCATTAACTGCATATTTGATATTAAGAACTTACAAATTTTTTAATGTTTTGAAGTAATTGTAGAGGCACAATGTCATTGTGATAAAATGATAAAGAAAAGAATCTACTCTTTGGAGATAGATGCTGAAGTATTTTTGGAGTTTTGGAATAATAAAGTGTCTGGGATTTGCTTCAGAATAATGCAGGGGTGGGTGGAAAGTGGATGAGATCTATGTGGAATAAGATTGACCATGGGTTGAAAATTGTTGAAGTTGGGTAATGGCCATAGGGGTTCATTATAATGTTCTCACTATGTTGGTACATTTTTGAAAATTATCATAGTAAAAGTTAAAATTATACAATAAAGGGTGGGGTATTATTAGGCATTCAGATTCATGACTGAGGAAAACTTAAATTCTTTTCAGAGAAAATCATAGCCTGCTGTTTCTGTAATTCTTTTTTATTCCTTGCTCTGGATTAAAACGCAAACTCCTAAACCTTTGCTGGGTCTTTCTTACTTAACACTACTTAATGGAGATGTTGATAAGCAACGGGTTTGACTTCAGGTCTGGGTAATTACTTACTAAATAATAAACCCTGAAATTTTAAATTGCTTACCATATGTAGTGCAAATGTGTTACAAATTAAAGAAACTGTTCTCTAAAGTACATGTGCAGACCTGAAAATCAGTGTTAAATAGGCCTTGTAACAAAGTGATGTTGTAGCTTAATGAGAATTTCTTAAGGTGCAAGTGTTGCTATAGTAGTATTGAAAGGAAAGATTGCTGATGAGAAATGACAAAGAGCATTTTTTATATATGTTAAATAGCGTTATCAAGGTTAAGCATCTGGTGAGGCCTTTATTAACAATCTCACTTTACTTTTCCTACCTTTCTAATAGGAGTGCATCTTGAAGTCTTCTAGGATCTCCAGAGTGAAACTCAACTGTGGTCAAGACTCTAACTTGGAGGGACCATGGAACAGTATACAGCAAACAGCAATAGTTCAACAGAGCAGATTGTTGTACAGGCTGGACAGATTCAGCAGCAGGTATGGAAGTAAAACTGCTTTAAACATCACAGCAAAGGAGCTGATAATAGCACTGCTCAGTAGCAGAATTGAGAGCTCTCAGATCTTATAAGTAATGGGTCTGGTGACTTGTGCTGAAGTGCTTTTCAAAGATTGGCTTTGTTGCAGTTTCTCTCATTTTCTCTGTTCAGAAGTCTATATCCAGTCCATAACCACTTAGAATTTGATTTCATGGCAGCCTGGTTTAATAGTAAATTGCCCCCTTTTATCTAATTAGAAATCAAACACCTAGTCTGTTTTCAGATGGAATTATGGAGGGGTTTTTTTTGTTCTTCTTCCTGGATTCAATTTGGTTGTTTCTCTTATTGATTAAGCTACCTTGTGGTCTAGTAAGGCTTTGGCCACAATAAACAAACCAAGATAGCTTCTAAGAAATCCACTGTCCTTTGATTTGATCCATCACAGTGCTTATTTTGAAAAGCTCTAGTTTAACATGAGGATAATATTTAGATAGCCACACTTATGGATAAGCACATACTAGAAGGGAATTCCCTGCTGCTGGTTTATCCTAATTAAGATAGGTTGCCTTCTTGAATTTATACACAGATTACATTTTCTGATGATTTATACCTGGCTCTATTTTCGGAAAACTTCACTTGTTTTTTCTCCCTGGAAGAAAAGAAATTTATTATGCATTGATTTAACCTTAGGCCAAGATTGGGAATGTTTTGTTTCCAAAATGGAACTTAGATAATATAGAAAAATAGTTAGTAGGGAGGGCAGAGGATGTTTTGATGGTGAGTTTTTCCATCTAATGATCAAAGAAAGGAGCTACTCTTGATTAAAAGAGATTAATTATCGAAATTCCTTTGCTGGCTTTTCCTTCCATGTAACTGCAGCTTCCTTCAACTGCCTTGGTAGAAAAGGGGATTCCACAGAGGACCCTCCATTCATACCAATGCCCTGGTGGGTGAATTCTTGTTCTGTCAGAACTTACTATTAGGAGTAATAAAAATTAGGCTGAATCTGTGAAAACATTGCTTCTAAGGTAGTCCAACTGAGTAGGAGTAATCCTAGTTTGGGGACATAAGAGCAGTGACCTCATGAAGATGATTTTGGCTCATGGTGATTACCTTCATTCTTCCTTTCTGGGGATTGCATTCAAGTTCCAGAAATTCTTCATTGTAGCTTCAAAGCTGCTAAAACCTGATGAACTTTTTTGTTCTTGTGAATTCATTTGAGGAAATAAAAAGAGCTTTAAAATAACTTCACGAAGAAGGATCAAATACCTATTTTTGGAGGGAAGGACTGTGTTAAAAAATTTTTGGTTAATGATGTCAGCTATATTGATTTTTTTTGAGTCATGGAAGTGTGTTTTGAGTTCCACTCTGGGGACAAAGGGCTAAGATCTGTAATCTGTTACCTTCAACAAAACAGCTTCAGTATAGGGAGCCTACAGTTTGAAAGTCCTGTGTAGGGTGGGGCTATTGAAAGAAGACCCTCCCTCTCCCACAAGAGGTAAGGTGACCTCATGTCTTGAACTATACATTTCCTTCCTGACACATTTCAAGCTCTTCCTGTTCCTGTTCTCAGCAGCAGGGTGGTGTTACTGCTGTCCAGTTGCAGACTGAGGCCCAGGTGGCATCCGCCTCAGGCCAGCAAGTCCAGACCCTCCAGGTAGTGGTGCCCTCTCTGATTCTCTGTAAGCACTGCATGAACTTCTCCTCTCCTCATGTTTGGTGCTGTTTGTGGTAGGATCTCATGGAGAAATGGCAAAGTCAGATGCATGTCTTTGATGCTGCTAACTTGTCTTTGAGGCTTAGAAGACGCCAGTTTCCTAATGTTTCATGCTAAATCATGTAGTGACCCCAGTATCAATTTTCTGAAAAGTGCCGTTTGGCTAATGTTTCTTTGGGAATGTCTGGGAAAGAATCAGGATAAGGGACAGGAAGAAATTCTTACAAGTGGCATTAGAACCTATTTAGAGATCAAACTGTAATAAGATCGCATGTTAACTTTTCTTGAGTTTGTATTATGATAGTGGAGAAGAAAATATATACATTTTGCTAGGGTAGATTGTGCTATATGTTTATTAAAAGGACAACTTGGCTGTCCTGTCCTGCAGTAATGATTGCACTTGACAAGATTGATCTAATCACCGAATCTTGTTAATCTCTTAACTGCTATCTTTTCATTACCTTTCTTGGGGAAAATAATGACTTGTCTTATTATTACATCTGCAGAGATTGCCCCATAGCTCTTGGACAGAGGTGGGATATGCTTTCTGTAAGTCTTAAGTATTATAGCCTCCATAAGAATTCCTACTTAAACAATGCAGTTTCCTAACATTATGTATGACCAAGTTAAATATGTAAATTGGGGTTATATTTTGGCCAGTTCCTATATAAAGATAAGTGAAGAAGCATAAGTCTTTTCTGAGTTTATAGGTTACTTTAACTAAAATGACCATATTTTTGAGAAATTGACAAGATACGAGTACCCTGCCTTTTTCCCTCCATTGAATGGAAATGATTCAGAGTAGGACCTAGAATGTAGAACTGGCATCTCACTTTATTATTAGTGCTGCTTAGCAAGTATGCTGCAGTGAACTACCCTTTATTGTAATCATTTCACTTTACCCTTTCAGCCCCACTCCCAAACATGCCACTCATAGTGTTTGATGATGATGTACAGCCAATTCTGCACATAAATTAAGCTGAAATAAGCTGAGCTTATAGGTCCTCCCAAACTATATTCAAATCTCAGTTCAGCAGTTTGTTATTCATGTTTTTCATGCTTGCTTCATCTTATTGAAATATAAAACAGTATTGTCATTAACCACTTGTGGAATGGGAATGCAACATGCTCTTAACTGTATGGCTTCTTGTCTGATGCATGTATTCTTGTATTCATTCATATGTTGTAAAAACAGTGGGTTCCTTGGAGTCTCAAATAGTTCATCATGTGCATATATAGGGAAAAGTGTGTCAATGAAGGGAAAAGTTAAGATGATGGATAGCCAGAAAATTACTAATAGTTGTGCCTTAAAACTTGTGTTTCCTACTTAGGCAGATTTTATTTAAAGAAATGGAGGTAATTTATGAAAATAATGGAAACCTTTCCTCTAGGGCTCTCATTATTTTGGAGAATTCTAAATACTTCTTTCAGTTAGTCATGCAATAAATATTCTGGAAAGTCTTTCCTCATAGAGCATATGCAAGTCTTTAAAAAGTAAAGTGGAATTTCTCAATGAACAGTTTAACAAAATACAAGATTTGAATGTTCCTGAAGATTATGATATGCTTGGGGGTGGGGGGAGGCTTAATATCTAATTACTAATCTAGGATAGATAGGTCTTTTAACTAATTCCTGTTATTTGAACATACTTTCACTAGCATTAAGAATGATTATTTCAGATATACGAATTTTCTTTTGATCTGTTACAAATAATTCCTCAAAACAAAGATAGAAAGTTTGGACTTTTAGCTATTCTATTGAACTAAAGTGGCTTATTTTTTGGCTTTCAGAATGCGGTTAGCTAGATATTTTTATATTGAGACTCAAGATGTTACAGAGCACTTACAATGCCCTGGCTTCTAGAGTAATCCATTTACTCACTGGAGCTTGAAAGTTGGGAGTTTTTTGGTACACTTGAGTGCTTTGTATAATGTTCATATTTGTTAAAGCTAAAATAACTATGCAGGTATTGCAGGGTCCAGTGTGACAAGTTCCACCACAGAGATTGCAAACTCACCAGCAATATATTTCTAGGCATTTTTGCTAGTGGGCTCCTTAAACAACCACAGGACTAGAATTCTCAGTGAGGTGAAGAGAGTAAAAGGTATATGTTTCATTTATGCTTGAGAAACTGTAGGGAGGAAGGGCATTCTATATAAGCTTCCAGAGCTGCTCACTGCCTAACCTGGAGTGGTTGCTAGGTACAGTTTGATTTACTCCTTACAAGTTACTTAGAATTTGCAGTCAACCACCATCCCCACCATCAGCCCTCCCTCTCATTGCCTCCTCTCCAGCCTTCACTAGAGACTATTCCTGGATATTGGTCTAAAAACGAAAATAGCCTTGATGATTTGATTAAATACTTCTCATGGGTTTAGCCTGTATTTGATGATAAATGCCTTGTATCTATTGAGACTTCCCAAAGACTCTGCTTATTCTCCATTATATCTGACCTTAAAGTATTCAGCTTGGCATTTAGTCAAAGATACTGTATTTTCGAAGAAGACTACTTGAGGATGAGGACTTGAGACTTATTTTCTTAGTGTCTCTCCTACCTTCTCCCTCTCTAGCCAGGCAGCAGAGTAGATGCAGTGATTGTCTTTTGGTAAAAACCATTTTGTGTCTTATGTTATTTCATTGTTCTTATTTTACTTTATTCTAGGTCCAGGGGCAGCCATTAATGGTACAGGTCAGTGGAGGCCAGTTAATCACATCAACTGGCCAACCCATCATGGTCCAGGCTGTTCCTGGTGGACAAGGTCAAACCATCATGCAAGTACCTGTATCTGGGACACAGGGTTTGCAGCAGGTGAGTGATATTTTTAAAAATGTTTAGACAGAATAACAGGATACAGGTTTTAAGAAATAGGTTGTTGCGAACTGAAAATTGATATTGCACTTAATTGTTTCTTACCTTCTGTTCGCATTTAGTCGATTTCCCACCTTTGTAGTGTCAGTGATATAAAGCAGAGCTATACAGAAATTGGACATCTCTGGTAAGGACTAAGATATTAGACGTGATCTCAAATCAATGTAAAGAATATAAAAAGAATCTAGTTTAATAAAAGTAATTCATTGGTATGATCTCAGTTGGCACTTCTGGGCACTGGGGGAGGGAATTTTATAGTCTTCATTTCCTTCCATGTAATTTATAACTTGAGTTATCTAGCAAGTGATGGAAATATTTCAGTTCAAACCTATCGCACACACTTCAAGCTGTACTTAGAGCAAAATTTATAAACTTAAATATTTTAAAAGAACTGCAAATAAACAATGGTATTTCTCTTAGAAAGTTAGGAAAAGAACAAAATGAGCAAAAGATAGGTTAAAATTAATGAAGTAGAAAACCAACAAATGTAGAAAAGTAAAGAAAAGCTGATTCCTTAAACAGACATATAAAGTAGTTAGGTAAATCCACTGGAAAGACTGATTCAGAAACAGAAAACAAAAGTAAACAGGACACACAACTCTGTGGCATCAAATTTTTAGAGGGATTTTTATCTTGTTGGCAAAAATTTTAAACAGTAATTATATCCAGTGCTAGAATGGGTGTCAAGAAAATGAAACATTCATTATTTTTGGTAATTTTCAAATTCTAAAGTCATTTTGGAAAGATATCTCACTCTTAAATACATAAGCCTTTTGATCTACCTGTTCTGCTTCTGAGAATCTATTCTATAGGAACAAAAGCATCAATATTTAGGGAGAAATGTACAAAGACATTTATTGCAGCATTCTACTAGCAAAAAAAAAAAAAAATTGTAGCCTGAGTGTCTGTTAATAAGGATAAAGAAATGGTTGAATACATCATACTATATTCATATGGAGTGTTATGTCCTTGTTAAAAAGGACGAACTGTTGACTTTGGGTGAGGGGTTAATATTGAAGTATTTTTAGTGAGAAATAATTTGCAGAGAAGTATATACTTAAGTCATCTCACCTTTGTAATTAATAGCTAAATCCCAACGAGTATATATGTTTATGAACTTTTTACTAAAATTTTCTAAAGCTGTTTATATCTTTAATTTGTTTTAACAGTTACAATTATTTCATTAATGTCTTCATTTTTCTGGAGGAATGTAATATAAGTTGAAAAAAATTTGGCTATGCTTGATAAATCAAACTTTTAAGTTTTGCATATTCCCTTGTGGTCTTGTGCACACCTTTCAGACATAGTTATACACATGCACATAGTTTTCATTGTTGTGTGTTTGGTGTTTTTGTTTTTTCTACTTTGCTTCCCCCCCCCACATGAGTTTCTTATCATTTTTAATTCCTTCATAATGGTCAATTTGATGAATCAGAATTTCTAATTTACAAAGAGTAGTTAGGGATTTTTGCTTGTTTTCTTTTTCTTTTTTTGCTTTTATAGGTAAGATTACTATAAATGTATTTGAATTTTATAGCTTTATTTTTTCAGTTGAATTTAATCTTATGGTAATTTCTTTGGAGTGGAAGAATTGGTTGGGCGAAGGGTAAGATCATTTTTAAAGCTATTGGCATATTTTTGCCAAGATAGAGTTTTAGTTAGGATTAAAAATAGTTTCCATGTTTCTCCATGCATAAATGTATGAGCCTTTAAATATATTTTAGTGTGTGTACTTGCCTCAGTTTCACACTGCTATTTCATTTCTGTCCTTGCTGTCATTGCCTCGTCTCCAGCCCCCTCTTGCCACTCCCTCTTCTCTGTTGAATAGAAATAGTGTGATTCAGTGCTAGGAACATTGTACCACTAGTGCAATGACCTGACTTCATTCACAGGTCTGCCATTAAACAAACTTTCTGATCTTGGCCAAGTCATTTGAGTGTCAGTTTTCTCATTTGAAAATGCAGTTTATATCAGGTGATTGCTAGGGTTCATTTCAGCTCTGAATTCTGTGATTTTTGTGGGATTTTTTTTTGGCCTTTAAGAGACATTGAAACGTTTATTTTATCCCCCTCCCTCCAAGCAGGACTGTAACTAATCAAACCATCTTGGAAAAATTATTTTCTGTTAATGTTACATAATATGTCTCTAGGTGAGATCCCATAGCCTCCCTTAGAATGCTTAAAATTTCAATCCATTTTTATTAGAGGTTGCTTTAGTGTTTTTTGAATAACCGTGTCTTTTAGAAGTGTACTTAACCTTTTTTTGGATTGCATCTCCTCTTTTAGAATTCCAGTGAAGCCTATGCTCTCAGATTAATATCCCTGGCTTGATATAGACAATGGAACTAAAGTAGAGAGCCAAGAAATAGATGCAAGAATATTGGAAATTGGTATATAACAAAAATAGTATAAAGTGTCAGTGAAGAAATGGTTTAAGAATGATATCAAAAAAGAAAATTGATCTCTACCTCATGCTATATCAGAAATACTTGCTAGATAGATTACAGATCTAAATGGAAAAAAGCATACTTGGAAACTTTTATATTCTCTTTACAGGAATATTTTTTTTATGCTGTGGGGTAGAGAAGGATTTCTTAAAGACAAAAAAAATTGATTTGACTACTTTAAAATAAAAACTTGTATACATCAAAATATATCATAAAACAAAGGTAGAAGACAAAATTTGGAGACGGTATTTTTAACACGTAACTGGGTTCGTAGCCAGAATACACTAAAAAAAAATCTGTTTATGTATTGATATGAAAATAACAATCCAGTAGAAAAATGGGCAAAGAATATGAATAGATAGAAGAGGAAACCCTATTGACCAATAACACGTATTCCTTGCTATCCAAAACAGGTAGAAAAAGATCCAGATAACCAGATAAATTTCTTTACTTGTTTATTTACCAACACTTTCTAATTTAATTTGTTAAATCTCAGTGTTGACTGCAGGGGTGTCTAATATGATAGTCTCAACCTTTCTGTACAAAATCTTTTAAGGATTTTGTATATACATATTTATAGAATCCCAGTTGGAAAAATTAGGAATTACTTAATTTTTTTTCAATATGTTATTATAAAAAACTTCAAACAAACAAAAACAAAGAGAATGGTATGGTGAATCCTCATCACCCATTTTAACACACAAACTAGTATTATGTTTAAGTAAATCCATTTTCATCTATATTCCCCTACTCAAGGATTATTTTGAATATATGTAGTACCATTTCATCTATTAAAAATAGGGTATATTAGGTATATTTAGGGTATATTTTTAAATGACCATGCTTTTAGAAATATATACCCATGCCAGCCTATCATCGTTTTAAAAACTGACATTGATTCCATAATATCATCCAGTATCCAGACAGTGGTCAAAATTCCCCCATTGTTTCATAAATGGAAAACAAGTTATCTCTAATTCATAATAGAGCAAAACAGGACTTCTTTTTTTCCTCTTTAGAGCATTTCCTGCCTTCTAGAGGAATTTGGGTAACTAACACTCCAGAACCATAGGAGGCCAGTGTCAGCAGGATACTAATCTTTTATATTCTGTTCCACAGATACAGTTGGTCCCACCTGGACAGATCCAGATCCAGGGTGGGCAGGCTGTGCAGGTGCAGGGCCAGCAGGGCCAGACCCAGCAGATCATCATCCAGCAGCCCCAGACAGCCGTCACTGCTGGCCAGACGCAGGTAATTCCACTGTCCACTGTGTCAACACAGGAGCACAGCTGCTTTGGGAGGGTTAGACGGCTGAGTCAAATATTTCACATGTAGTAGAAATGGGGAAGAAAACCATCCAAAAAATTTCTTTTTCTTAAAAAGGACTACATAGTCCTTTTCTTTGTGGTGTCTTTGGAATCTGTTAAATTGTGTCATTATTTATTTCCTACAGACGCAACAGCAGATTGCTGTCCAGGGGCAGCAAGTGGCACAAACTGCCGAAGGGCAGACCATCGTCTATCAGCCAGTTAATGCAGATGGCACCATTCTCCAGCAAGGTACGTGTGCCCATCATTTCTGTGGCACTTTTGGGGGCATCCTTTTTATCTTGAGCAAATGACTGCTTTAGAAATTTTGTGGTGACCTCTATACGACATATTTTTGGAAAACAACAAAATTTCCTCTAAGTCTCCGTTGATTGTTAGTTCCTTGTCACCAATATGCGACCAATGTTGATTCCATTTGTAGAACTACAGTGGTTGTTAAAGACAACCATTAGGACCCTAAGGATTATATAAGCTTTTTATTCTTTCTGGGAAGAAATGTTTTCTAAATAGAAGATTAGAAATATGGAGTTTCTTTGGTGGTAGAGACAAACATCATAAGTCAAGTTGGCATTTATTGCTGTTGCTGCTTTTTTTTTTTTCTGGGCCACTTCATTATTAATTTATTCCAAAAAGACTTATATGCCCACTGTGTATATGTAGCACATTACTAAAAGTAGTTTTCTTCTCAAAGACCCTCTAGTCTAGTAAGTGAGATATGCATGTGACCAAATAAACACAGTGCATAGCCCTTATTAGAGGTATGTATTCTATGACTAAAGGTTTGACATGTGATTAAAATTTGGCAGTATACAAGATCCAGTGAGGGCAGTAAGTGTGCTCTCCCATGACTCGGGAGAGGGCCTGAACTGGCAGGAGCTCAGAGAATGATGAACAAATCCTCAAGTGCTGCTGGTGATAGCTTGGGGGCTTGGAGTACCTGGTTTAGTTTTAAGTTTTAGTCCTGCAACTGTTTGACTCATTGTCAATTTAGGGTAAACAAATTAAAAGTTTATAAAAATCTTCATCCTGAAGCAGGTTATTCATATATATAAGAACAGTTGATATAGCTGGAGTCATACCCATAGAAAGGGAAGCCTCCAAACTTTTTGGTCACGCATTGAAAACTATTATTGGAATAGCCAGGGAATTATCCATTTCAAGGATAGTTTTATTCAGAACTGGAACCCAGATAGTTAATAGAATTTCTAAGATTGTGATTACTTGGATTATATACAGCAAACCAGGGAGAGAATGGAGGAGTGCTTTTTCTCCCCTTGTGCTTTTGAGTATGTTTTTCCAGGGTGAATAAGTGTGTGCCAGATAGAAGAGGGACTAACTGTGTTCCCTCCTTTCTGTGTACCTGTTTTTTGTTTGTTTTATGTTTTATTTTCTTAAAGTTACAGTCCCTGTTTCAGGCATGATCACCATCCCTGCAGCCAGTTTGGCAGGAGCACAGATTGTTCAGACCGGAGCCAATACCAACACAACCAGCAGCGGGCAAGGGACTGTCACTGTGACACTACCAGTGGCAGGCAATGTGGTCAATTCAGGAGGGATGGTCATGGTAAGAAAACTGATTTTTCATTTCACTGTTCTCATCTGTAATTTGTTTTTCCATGTATCTTTGTCTTTGAAAATTTCTTCAACTTGCAATTTGATATCTCTCACAAAGCTTGTTTATAATGCTGACCTCTTGGGATTGCGATTAATCCCTTAGGACACTTACAGAGATCTACTTTCACAATAAACATTACAACAAACCATAATTCATTCTGAGCACCTACTATGTGCCAGAGACTATTCTAGGTGCTAGAGATACAGCAGAAGATAAACAGATGTATTTGCTTTTCTGTAATCTTATTCATAATTCAAATAATGAAGGGAGATACAAACTACTGATCTTCGGGAAATGGAAAGTATATTGCCCAGAGTGGGTAAAACAAGAAGTAAGTTCAAAATTAGAAAGATTGTAATCAATAGAGAAACCAAAAACTGTGATGTAAATATATTGGGAAGATAGGGAAGGAGAGTTGGGTGGTGTGAGTGAAAGCTAAATCCTCATATATGTCAAAATAGGGTGTCAGTATACAGTACCTAAAATGGATAAATTAAGAATGAGTAGTAGAAACCTGCACAGAAGTAGAGGAACTACCAGAAAAAACAATACAACCATTCAAAGTTGTTATAGTCGGGAAGGTAGTGGGGCACGGGAGCCTGTTACTTGTTTCCTCATACATTTAGTACAGTGTTTTGTTTTTGTTTGTTTAGGAAAATATGGGTTGAATTATATAGTAAGTTAACAATTTAATTAAATTATTTATATAACTAAAAGCATTTAGTAGCACTTGGTCAATCTGAACCTATGTTCCTTTGTGTTTTCCTTGTGCCCTTTTATTGCCTTACGATTACCGTTCATCATGACCATTAGATGGCAGCAGACATTCCTAGAAAATGGAGCAGAGTTGTGTGGACAAAAATTTGGACATGGTTGTGTCATTTCTCAGTATGACTCCTTGGCCCCTATTACAGAATCATCTGGAATGTTTGTTTAAAATGCAGACCTTCATCATCAAAAAATCTACAAACAATAAATGCTGGAGGGGGTGTGGAGAAAAGGGAACCCTCTTGCACTGTTGGTGGGAATGTAAATTGATACAGCCACTATGGAGAACAGTATGGAGGTTCCTTAAAAAACTAAAAATAGAACTACCATACGACCCAGCAGTCCCACTACTGGGCCTATACCCTGAGAAAACCATAATTCAAAAAAGAGTCATGTACCACGATGTTGATTGCAGCTCTATTTACAATAGCCAGGACATGGAAGCAACCTAAGTTTCCATCAACAGATGAATGGATAAAGAAGATGTGGCACATATATACAATGGAATATTACTCAGCCATAAAAGGAAACGAAATTGAGTTATTTGTAGTGAGGTGGATAGACCTAGAGTCTGTCATACAGAGTGAAGTAAGTCAGAAAGAGAAAAACAAATATCATATGTTAACACATATATGGAATCTAAAAAAAAAAAAAAGTCATGAAGAACCTAGGGGCAGGACGGGAATAAAGACGCAGACCTACTAGAGAATGGACTTGCGTACATGGGGAGGGGGAAGGGTAAGCTGGGACGAAGTGAGAGAGTGGCATGGACATATATACACTACCAAATATAAAACCGATAGCCAGTGGGAAGCAGCCGCATAGCTCAGGAAGATCAGCTCGGTGCTTTGTGACCACCTAGAGGGGTGGGATAAGGAGGGTGGGAGGGAGGGAGACGCAAGAGGGAAGAGATATGGGGATATATGTATACGTATAGCTGATTCACTTTGTTATAAAGCAGAAACTAACACACCATTGTAAAGCAATTTTACTCCAATAAAGATATTTAAAAAAATAAAATGCAGGCCTTTGGTGTAAATGTTCTCCAAGAATCTGCATTTAACTAAGTGTCCTATAAAAGCTGCTCTTTGTAGCATTCAGAAGAAAACTAACAGGGACCAATAAACTGATTCCCATGTCCGTACTTCATGTCACTAGTTAATGAGCTCTGATTTTCTTTTCACACAGATGGTACCTGGTGCTGGCTCTGTGCCTGCTATCCAGAGAATCCCTCTCCCTGGGGCAGAGATGCTTGAAGAAGAGCCTCTCTATGTGAATGCCAAACAGTACCACCGTATACTTAAGAGGAGGCAAGCCCGGGCTAAATTAGAGGCAGAAGGGAAAATTCCGAAGGAAAGAAGGGTATGTATAACATTGGGAAGGATACAGGATGAGAACGGCAGGGTTCTACTTTTGAAATTACCTTTTATGTAGTTTGTTTCCTTGAGTACCTTCCAAACATTGAACTTAGATAGCTGTTACCTTTTGTAAAAGCATTTATTATTGCTTTATGGAGCTTCAACTACAATATTTAAAAAATAACTATGACATAAATAGGGTGTGTTTTTTTTATCTTACGTAAAAGAAGTCCAGAGATAAATTGTCTTGGGCTGTGGTAGCACATTTCCAGTCCTCAAGACTCATTCTCCTCCTTTCTTACTGTCCTGATATTCTTAGTATGCTGTCCATAGTCCAAGATGACTGGGCTCTAGCCTAGGAGCAAAGGGAATAAGAAAGGCATTCTTTCAAGGAAACATTCAAGAAGTTCCATACATCTCATTAGCCAAAATTTAATTACATGGCCACACTTAACTGCAAATAAGTGTAGGAAATGCAGTCTTTTTACTGAGCAACCAACTAAAATTTGGTTTGTTATTAAAGTGAAAGAGAGGATATATATTGGGAGGTAGGTAGTCATCTCTTTTATATCTTTGGGGAATCTTTATTTAGTTATTACTTATTTGGCATTTACATTCTTAATGATAGTTAGATATGGTTAGCTGCTGTTTGTGTTTTCTCCAAAGATTTCTCCATAATACAAGGTCATAATTGCCCCTGGTGGCTTTGATCACAGCTGTCCTAAATTTTTGAGCATTAGGCAGCTATGCTAGTTTCAGCTAGTAGTTTTATTTTTCTTATTTTAGAAATACCTGCATGAGTCTCGGCACCGTCATGCCATGGCACGGAAGCGTGGTGAAGGTGGACGATTTTTCTCTCCAAAGGAAAAAGATAGTCCCCATATGCAGGTAAGAAGATTTATACCTTTTATTCTTCTCTTTACTGCCTTGTATTTTCTTGGGTGGAAGCCTTCGCATTGTCCTCTTGATATTTTCAAACTAGGGACTAATCAGTCTCTAAACTGGATGCAACATTGTGTGTCTTAGAGCCCTTTTCACCTTAAAAGAACTAAGGTCTTTAATCAGTGGCCTTTTTTCCTTCCAGTCTTTGCCAGCTATTACTATTAATTCCTTCTTGAAATTCTCACTTTTCTTGATTTTCAAAGAACAAGTTTGTTTCTTAGGGTAGTAGTAGCAGCAGCAGCAGCTAACACTTAACTGCTGTGTGCCAGCCATTATGTTAAGCACTTTTCTTTTGCAAGCATTTTTTCATTGAATCTTTACAACAAGCTCAAGCCCCGTGAGGTAAGAATTATAGTTTCCATTTTACATTTGAATCTGAGGTTTAGAGGGGTTAAGTCGTTTGCCTAAGGTAAAATATTTAGTAAAATGGTGCAACTGAAATTCATACCTAGGCAGTGTAATTCCAGAACTTAGTCTGTAACCATACTGGTTCTTACATCTAATTTCACTGATTGTATCTTATTGGCATTTCTAGTCAATATGTCCAAAATAGAACTGTTGGTTTTTATTTTATTTTTTTATGCCTAAACCAGACACCCATCGCAACAAGTGACATGTCCATTCACCCAGTTATTAAAGCTAGAATTGTCCAATTCTTGAAGTCCTCTTGGTTTTAACTCTAAAATATACTCTGAATCAGCTTACTTTTTTCCCTCGTAACTGCTGTCAGCCTGGTCTAACCTGCTCTTCTTTGCTTCAGTTATTACAGCAGCTGCCTAGTCTCCCTTCTTCCCGTCTTGTGCCCCTCTAGTTCACTCTCCACATCTTAGTGTGATCTTTCTAAACGTGTATCATATCACGTCACCATCCTGCTTAAATCCCTTCTACTCCCACCCTTTTCCATTTGCACTTAGACTAAAATACAGAGTTCTTACCATGGCCAGCAAGGCCCTGCATGATCTAGCTCCTGCCCACTTCTGGCTTTATTTCCTCCTGCTGCTTGGTCTTTATGCTCTTGCTATACTGTTCAGGAACCTTTGTCTTCAAAACAGCTGGTCTGTAAAGCTTCTCACGCCATCCTTTTGCTTGGCTATCTCCTTCTTTTAGGTCTTGGTTTAAATCTGAGAGGCCATATCCAGAGGTCTCTTCTACCCCATTATTTTCTCACATCTTCCTTTTCTTTTGAGTGCAATATTGATAATCATATTGTTTTATTTGTGTGATTGTGCAGTAGTTGTCTCCTTCACTAGACTGTAAGCTGTGTAGAAAGTCGAGGATTGTTGTTCTCTATTGTACTTAGCCTGATGCCCATTTAAGAACAAGCACTCAGTAAATGTTTGTTGAATGAATGGGTTCCTCCCATTTACTGATGCTTTATTCTGTATACCCATCACATCCCACCTGCACTACTGTCAAATCTGTCTTTATAAGATGGTGCTTTCAAAAAAAAAAAGAAAAAAAAGATGGTGCTTTCTTAATCATGTCAGTCCCGTGCTCAAGGATGCATGCTAGTTGCTCATTGCTTTCTGCAGCAGATGTCAAACTATTTCTGTAAGTTACTTAGCCTCACTTTCTTTACCAGTAAAGTGGGATGCTGTTGATACTTTATAGGAATGTTGGGATTTCACGCAGTAAGTCACATTAGGCACCTGTTTAGCACAGTGCTTAGTGCATGGTGAGAGCTCAGTAGAGGCTGGTTATTGTTCATGCTCACTGATCAAGACCCAGCCTCTGGTCCTACCACCTCCAGAAATGTTTCAGCTTTTTCTTGGATCACACCAGTTGAGGCTTCAGAGTGTTGGTGTGGAGGAACTGAAGGTGGTTATTGTGGAGTGTTGCAAAAAGCTTCCAAGGACTGATCCCCTCCCCCTTCTTTTTGCCACACTGCACGGCTTGCAGGATCTTAGTTCCCCAACCAGGGATTGAACCCTGGCCATGGCAGTGAAAGCGCCAGATCCTAGCCACTGGACCACCAGGGAACTCCCAAGCACTGATCCTTGTCTTAACACTGCAGGTTTTTTGTAAAAGGCAGGCAGTAGGCAGAGTTTAATGGAAAGAAGATTAAATCGGAGCCAAGAGATTTGGGAGTTAGTTCTTGCTGGGCTCCTCACTAACTTTTTGACTCTAGTCCAGGCAAATCACTTTACCCATCCAGGCTTCAGGTTTACCTACAAAATGAGTGCATTAAAGTAAATAAATTCCAGCGTCCTTTCCAGCCCTGCTAAGTGCTCAGTATTTAAATATGATGATCAGAAAATATACAACATGACTTGGTTTCTCTGGGTCTTTTTCTTAGCCACCTAAGGACCCTTAATCCTTAAGCATAGAGCACAGCATAGGTGCTTAGAAAAGAGAGATACTCTCAACTCTGGAGTGTTTAGTAATGGAATGCCAGGCCAGACTTGGAATCTTTTTAAGAGTAGGGTGTATTGTCTCTTCTTTCCTAATGGAGCTGCGTTTCAATCCGTGTGTGCAGACTTAGATACATCACAAGCCTTTGGTTTACTTAGCAAAGTTTGTGTGTTTCCCTTGGTGATAAGTAGTGAGAGCCATGAGTTCCCAGTTCTTTTGCAAAGGACTTTAACTGTTACGCTTTCTTTGTAGGATCCAAATCAAGCAGATGAAGAGGCTATGACACAGATCATCCGAGTGTCCTAACCCCAGGCCATGTGATGGAACTGATCAAGGTCATGTTCCTCGCACTGTTTCCCACTGTTCCAAGGAAACTGATCAGCTCTTCCAATGGGACACTGACGATTACATTCTGCCCTTTTCTACAGGACAGAAACCACTTAGTTTTTAATAAGTGGCTCAGTATTATAATTGCAAGGATGTCTGGCAAATTGAAGTTGCAAGCCTTTGTCTCACCCTTTCAGTCAGGACTTATTTCAGACTGTTGGTGACATTGACATTTCATGGATTGGGATGATGCAGGGGACCCATGCCAGCCCAGCAGTACCACACCTAGCACTTAATGTTGACTGGTAATGCCAGCCAGCCATCTCAGCAGAGGAGAACGACCTTCTCAACCTAAACTGCAGTCAGGGAAGCTGCAGCCCACTCCTTCCCATGGATTCCAAACAGCACCCATCCCTCTGATGGGGGATCTCAGGCTGACTAATGGACACTTTGTATTCAGAGATGGTTTCCAGGCAAGGAAGCTTCATCTCATGATATGGAAACAATAAATTCTCTGAGATACATTCATCTAATCTGTGGTAATAATAAGAATCCCTTCTACCCAGATGATAGGTTGGTATTTTTGGACTCCAGCCAAGAAAAAGCTAACTCTGGGGATAGACTGATAAAAGACTCAAGCACTAAAAATATAGCTGAATCTCTTAGCTTTGACAAGTTGTGGTCTGCTTGTCTGTTGACAGGTCATATGGACTGTAGTTCTTGCTGTGGTTACTTTTAAGACAATTTAGAGTGTACTGGACCTTGACACTGCCTTTCCTAAGTAGAGAACAAAACCATAGAACTTCTGTGCTGAAGTGCTGAGGGCATTTGTAGTAGCTCCTTAACAGAGCAGAACTAGAGATTTTCAATCACATGCTTTGTGACAGCATTTGGGGAATAGAAAGGTTCATGTTTGTTTCAGTCTAGAAGGACAAAGGGTAGTATACATACTCTCGTGTTGTCATATAGCACAATTCACCAGTGGATGGATGCCTGGGATGGATCATTAAGATGAAGAGAATAATTTACATTTATACTATAACCTTTTAAGCACGGAAAGGGAAAAGTCTGAGATTTGGTCCTTGACAATTTCTGGAAAGCACTGTTCAATCAAGCTATCCTGGACATAGTCCAGGTTGCCTGCTAGAGCTTGAGGTGTATGTTGGCTTCACTCCTGCGCTTTGTGCTGGCCCTGGAGAGCGAACATTCTCATTCTTCCCATGGCAGCTGATTCTTTGGTGCCAGTTTCCGTTTGTTTCCCCTTTTCTCCATAGGCATTGTGCGGAAAGGTTTTCACATTGCATCCATGTTCTGGGGATAAACTGCGGACTGGAAATAGAGATTCCTGCAGGGTCAGGAACAGGGCCACAACTCCCAGAGTGGGTTGTGCCTCAGTAATCAGTTTCTTTTCTAGACCTGGAACCCTGGGAGAACTAAGATGATATTTCAGAAGAGTTGCTGTTTTCTTGGAAACAAAGAAGGAAAATATAATCCTTTTGAAGAACATTTGGGTTTGATTTAAATACCAAGAGTAGAGATTGGCTCTTTCTTTGATTTCACTCTAGCTGTATTAAGAGGGAGAAGAAATTAAACCCTCTAAAGAAAACATCACAAAGGGAAATCACTGTAATGGTACAAAACAGAGGTACAGAGCTATGCAAAGAAAGCAGGAAGTGAAGTATCTCCCTAGTCCCTTGAATCTAGCCATCTCTCCTGGCTTGCAGATGTTAGGCGGGGTTGACCTTTGGGCTCACTAGAAACTTCTGGCTCTTTATGTGAGTTTCAGGTGTTAACTTTATTCAGTAAGCCCCACGTTCTTCAGATGATAGATTACTAAAAACAATGAAGAGTTTATATCCTTTGGTTTGTTTAGGAACCTTCAAGATGCAGAGTTCAGAAAGAAATTCCTCAGACCTAATTTCTAGTACTTAAGCCAACAACAGTTCTAAAATGCTATTTATTTGTGTCTGTAAGTTTGTACATAGTAATACCAACCTCATATTGTTGCGGATTTTTTTTTTTCACGAGTTTGAGTTTGGTTTTATTTGAAATGAATACAGTTGTCATTTTGTCATTGCCATTTCAGGTAGCTCATGGCCCTTTTATTGTGGTCATTTTAGCACATAATAACCCACAAAGTGGGGGTGAGGTTTGGATTTTTTTGTTACTAGAAGTTCTTTTATTCATTTGTCCTTGTGACTGTAGTGATGGCTTCATAGATGCAAAAAGAGTGAATGGATGAGTGAATAATTGGTTTAATGCATAGTTATTTCACTTCTTGAGTGCTTTTTTTTTTGCAGGATAATTGTAAATATATATTTTAATTGCACTGGTACATTGAACATGTCAGTGTCTATACCACTGGACCAACAGCATTTTTCTGGCTAATGGGTGCCTGATAATGTCTTGATTTTCCTTTGGGACTCAACTATACGAAAGGTTTTTTCCCCTCAGCTGTAGGGGGAGCACAGGTGATTGATCATTGATGTCATTTCAATTGTTATTTTTTAAAATAAATTTATAAAATGCTTTAAAAGTGTCTTGAATTTTGAGGAGTTTATATCCCCTGGGTTCTGCGTTGTGTTTATAATGCTGATATTGTGAACTCTGTAAACACACATGTAAGCTCTGTGGACAGTGTGTCAAACTTGAGAGTGTCCAGCCTTTCAGCTGTGTCTCCCCTTGATCTCTTTTCCTTCCCTTTTGGCCCTCCCACCCTACTGAGGAAATATTTTCTGTCACCTGTGGACTGATCATACATTTGGTCTTCCCACTGTAAGTGTTCATGAAAACACTATGAATTAATTCCATGAGTAAAATTAGCCCTTCAGTTACCAACAAAACAGCATTGTTATATGATATATTGTAGAACTAAAGATAGTAAAGATGTAATTTTTAGATTTATTCATGCAGAAAAACATGCATTTCTGATTGTTAAAAATCCACAACATGCTCGTCCTTTTATTGCTTTGTGTTCACAAATCTGAGCCACAGACCGGCAGCCTCAAATGGGCCATTACCACACGGAAGTGTGAGAAAAAGGGCTCAGGGGGAGTACTCCCATGAGACCAAATGACCTGTCCTGGCAGACAACAGAAGTGGAGTAAGTTCCCTAACAAGGAAAAAGGCTTCCTGTGTTAAACGGCCTTAGTCTAACGGTGTTAAATTTAAAAACCATCCTTAGTTTGCTTTAGTCAGATGCCAATGGAACTTGTCCTTAGAAACTGATACGAAGAAAAGACCACCCTATTGATAGTTATCCCAGGTGATCAGTTTTATCGTAAAAGCAGCTTCACGTCTGAAAGAGATTTTAAAACTTCAGCCTTTGCTCCTTCGAACGCGCCGCCCTGCCCTCCTTCCGCCCCTCCCACCCCGCAATCCGGAGCGAGCGCAAAGGCGATGAAAACAGGTGGGCGGGGCCCCAAGGAAGCCCGCACTGATTGGTTGGCGGGAGGGACCCGTCAGGGCCGTCGTTGCGGATTGGCTACTACGCGGAGGAACGCTGTTTCCGGTCGTTCGGCGAAAAATTTCGCCGCTGCCGCCGCCGCTATGGCGACGGGCAAGGGGGTGGCGGCGCCGCCTCTGTGGCCCGTAGAGGCCCGGTTGGCGGCGCTGCTTCCAGACCTGCTGGTCTTCAGGAAGCCCCGGGGATCAGAACACGAGCTTGCCACGGCCCAGGGCGTCCTCCTTGGCGTCCACGTGACGGGTGAGGGCGAGGGGAGGTGCGTCGCTCTCCCGACCTGCCGGAGGGGCGGCCGTTGGGCCTCAGCTGGTAGGGGCCTCGGCGGTTACGGGCCTGGCCCCGGGGCGAGCTAAAGGCACGGTTTCATTGCACTTTTCGCCGCCTCCGCCTGAACCTGAGGGTCATTTTCGGAGCAGGAGGATGCCTTTTCGGACGACCTGTCGTAGCCCTGGAGTTCACTTCAGCGATGATGAAATTGAGACTCAGAAAGGGGAAAGGACCTTTTCGGGGCCATATGGCAGGCTTTGGACCCAAGTTTTTCCCCAGTCCCGAGCATTTTCCAATAAGCATTCTGCTTCATCCAGTGATTTTATTTGTTTAGTTATTTTCTTCTTTGGGTCCATAAGTAGGTGCCTGCCATTGTTCTAGGAGTTGAGACCTAGCAGCTACTATGAGAGTCGTTCATTTAACAGGTATTTGTGGAGTTTATGTGTCACGGATATGAAGATGAGTGATTCGGGTGCCTGTCCTCGGAGGAGCTCACCATATGAGTTCTCCATAAAGCTTTCATCCATTCTGCTTGTCAGTGGTTTCTCTATCCCTCACGTGGGTGGGGAGAGGGGAATCCTACAGGTTCCCTTGGCCAGGGAGCCTTAAGAGAGTATGATGGGAAAGCAGTAGCCGGATTCCAATGAAAAGGGCACTTGTGGGTGAATCTTCACCATCTGCAGCTTCTAGAAACATGGGGGGGGTGGCCCTCTGGACTCCCAGAGGCAGCAGCAACCAGCCTGGCCCTGAGTACTTGCTAAGTAACACCATGTTAAAGGATAATGAAATTACTCATCTTGAGAAGATCTGCTTCCGTTCCACTGGCCTGATGTGTGGAGGGAATAGAGCCTAAAAGTTTAGGACTTGTAGCTAACATAGTAATTTTTGCTTTGTTGGTCAGGGTTTACAGCATTAATGGACAGGTTCAGCCTGAGCTGCAAGTCGGAACATGACATGGACACACTGGCCCACATCTTCAGTTATTACATTAGTGACATCGTGGAGCGTGAGTGACCGTTGTAGGGGAGCAAGGAGGTGTGGTGATGGGCTCTTGAGGGTTTGTAACAGAAGGGGGCTCGGACGCACTTTAAGACGTACTAAAGTGACATCCCTTTAGTGTCACTCATCCTTTTTTTCTTCAGGTTGCCTCTGACGAGCTAGATCTTTGCCTGTATCTGCCATTCTACCCAGTTGCACATCCTGTTGACTCGGTGTTCAGAAAGGGGGGGAAAATGCTGATTTTTACTTTGCATGTTTGTATTTTATTTCAAAATAAAGTATTCCTCAGGTTGTGTCTTCTAACAGTAATATAATGTGCCTCGTATGTATATCAGATATAATTTACAGAACACCTTCCCATTGTATTACTGCATTTTGATCCTGTGAAGTAGGACTGGGTGTTTTATTTTCTGCCATGTATCAATACTAAGCTTGTGGATATTTGCCTAATCTGGGGGAAAAAAAAAACCTTTTCATTTGTACAGTAAACATGTTTTGAGTACCTACTCTGTGACGTAACAATGTAATAGGTGCAGGGGGTGCAAAAACCTACTCTTAGAGGAGTTTTCAGTCTAGTTAGGTCTACCTAACAGAAATTACTCTGGCCCTATACCCTTTAGTACGAATATAACATTCCCTTCTTGTACTGACAGTATCCTGTTGAGTTATGTCCATCATTCTGAGATTCACCAGAATGATTACTTTGTGGCATCTTCTTTAGCCACATAAAGTGGCTATGTGACTCACCCCTTACCCCTGAGGAACAAGTATAAAAAATCTTTTGGGAATTCCCTGGCGTTCCAGTGGTTAGGACGCTGCGCTTCCAATGCCGGGGCCAGGGTTTAATCCCTGGGCCAGGGTTCAAACTGAGATCCTGTAAGCCGAGCAGCACTGCCAAAACTTTTTTTAATTTAAAAATAAAAATAAAAAGTCTTTCAATTGATCTCATCAAGTTTAGATGAAAGGGAGAAATAGATATTATGTATCATGTGTGTATTATAACACCAGGAGCTGCTGGGTACTAGAAATACATGGAAAAATAAAGACACAGTGTCTGCCCTCATGGAGATTGTATTATTGGGATCTGATGGAGGGTAGGTGGTAAGAATGAAAGCTGGAAGAGGCATTTGGAGCAGCTGTGGAGACATGATGGAAATTTCATCTAGGTTAGTGATTCTCAACCTTGGCAGCACATTAGATAACTACTTAGGAAGCTTTTAAAAATCCTGAGGTCTAGGCTTCACCCCAGTTAAATCAGAATGTCTTGGGTTTGGCCCAGGAATAAGGATGTTTAAAGTTTCATAGGCAATTTCAGTGTGCAGTAAAAGTTGAAACCATTGGTCTAGATATATGCAATGAAGGGAGCTGTACCGAGATAAACTGATTTGAAATATATTTTGCAGTTCAGCAGACAGGATTTTCTAATGTGTTGGATTTCAGTGGGAAGTGGTGAGGAAAGGGACTCTCAAGTTTTTTGCCTTTCATAACTGAATTTATGGTGATGTCACTTATCAAGATGGGAAAGATGGCTTTGAGAGAAAATCAAGGGTTCTATTTTAAATATATTGAGTTTAAGATGTTAATAAGTCAGTCAACTGGAGAAATGAAGTTAGTAGGTATGATTGAGCCTGGAGCTCAGAGAATAGATCTGTTAGAGATGAAAAGTGAATTGATGGCATAAAGATGTTACTTAAAGAACTGATTGAGTCCACGTTGGGAGAGTGTAAATGAAGAGAAAGAGCCTAAGACTGAGGCTTAAGGAACTCCAGGGGAGGATTATGATCAGGAAGAAAGAACCTACAAAAGAGACTATAAAGCAGCCAGTCAGGTAGGATTCTGTGGTATTCCTGAAGCCAAAGGGGAAGTAGTGTCTCTAGAAGAAGAGGGCCGTTCTAGCTGGGTTGAAAATGAAAAGTGTCAAATATAATGATGTCTGAAAAATACTGAATTTAGCAAGATGAATGCTGTGATGATTTTGATCATTTTAGTGAAGTGGTGGAAATGGAAGTCAGATTGGAATAAACTGAGAAGAGAATGGTAGAGGAAAAAAATTAAGCATGAATTTGATAGGAGGAGAAACTTGTATATCGCCAGCTCTTCTGAGAATTGTTTTGCTGGGAATGTAACAAAAACTGAGCTAGTATCTAGAGAAGAAGGCAGAGTCAAGACTAGGTGGGTTAATTTTGTTGTGTTTTGGTTTTTTTTAAAGAAAAAAAGATATTAATGGGAATGATGGAGTAGAGAGAAGATACGGAAAGGAGTGAAGTTCTTGGGAGGGTGAGAGGGACTAGGATGCAGAGCATGAATAGGGGGATGGCTTTGAAGATAACAGGAGGACTTTTCTTCCATTTTAGAGAAGATGGATATAGGAACAGACAGATTTGAGGAGAAGCCAGGGGAGAGGAAGAAGGAGTCTAAGCCTTGGAGTGAATAAATTGACCAGAAAAGATATGAGGAAAAACTCTGCAAGCCATTCTTTTCATCATATATTATTCTGCCATGATCTGGCATATCTCTGATTTTGACTCATTTTCCTCTCTCTCCCTTACTTGATTTCAGATGTGCTCTGTTTTGGAGGGGATATCCTAAATATCACAGGTATTTTTCATTTTTTTCTGAATATTTAAAGCACTGTAAGGGAGGAAGACTATAGGTGGAATTTGGCATGTTTGTTTATTCAGCATTGTTTGTTTATTTAGTATGTGCTGGGCCCTGGGGAAACAAAGATGAGGAAGACACAGTCTCTGCCTCAAAGGATCTCCCAGTCTAATGCAAAAGCCTTGTCCATATTAAGCTCCCAAGTACTTTACATTTTGTTCACATTGACTGACAGGAAAATAAGTGCCTATAAAGCATTCATGAGAAAACTAATGAGAAACTTGGTCATTAATAGCAGAAGCTAAGTAGGGAAGAAGTCTAGCTTGTCTCCTATCTGGAAAACTCTTAGGATTATTAACAGGTATATGCCATAGAGTTGGCCTGTCTTTTCATTTAAACTTAAAGAAACTTAAAATCTTAAAATTCAACTTGAATGTAAACCTACACTTTGTGAACTTCTTAGATCTGTTAGTATACTGATGGAGAGAAGAGTACCAAAAATAACCCTAGGTTTTAGGAACATTTCAGCTTCTACTTAGTCATGTTTTTATATGCTGAATGGTTTTAAGGATCTAAGGCCGTATTTTAACCTAGTATGATGTATAGGGCCAAGAAACCTTGTCTGACACCTTGCATGATATCTTCTGCATTATCGGGAGCTTTGCTCTGGCAAGTGAATCCAGATATTTGATCTCTGTCAGCCTGTGTCTCTACAGGGAATGTGCTCCTGGCACTCTGGACAGTGGAACAGAATCAACTGAGTGACATCATTACCCTGGTGGCAAAATGCAGTCTGGAGATACAGGAGAAATTTGGGATCTACCATACCAGAGAAGGCCAGGACCTGCAGCTAAAAATAGGTATTAGCTACTAAAAGAGTGATCAGTTGGAAAAAAAAAAAACAGTATAAGCAATTCAAAAGATAAATGACAACCTGGAAAAAAATATTTGCAACTTATATCATGTAGACAAAGGGTGAATTTTCCTAACATAGAAAAAACACCTAGAAATCAAGAAAAGACTAACATTCTAACAGAAAAATGAGCAAAGAACATGCATAAATAACACATAAACAAAGAAATCATCCCTTGTAACTTGTGAAAAACTGGTCAACTTCGTAATAAGAAAAATGTCAATTGAAAGTACCAATTGAAATCATTTCTTACCCATAGATATGGAAAAATTCAGATGCTGAACACACTGTTGATAAGGTTGTGAGGCCTAAGCCTTCCCACACAGTGCTGGTGGGAGTCAACAGTGGTACAACTTCCATGGAGAGTGATTCAGTAATCTCTACCAAGATTACAAATGCATTTATTCTTCAACCCAGCAATCCTAACATTTATCCTTCAACCCCAACGTTTATCCTATAGGTGTACCTGAGTATTTATAAAATATCATATGTATAAGATTATTGATTGCAATATAGATTGTGATAAAAGGTTGAAAATTTTCTGTAGGAGACTGGTTAAATAAACAATAATAGGTCTACCCAATGAGATTCTCTGCCACTTTAAAAAAAAGTTGTTTTGATATAGCAATATCTCCAAAATATAGATGAGAAAAAGCAAGATGCAAAGCACTGTGTTTAGTATGCTACCTTTTGAGTAAGGACGAAAAGTAAGAACTTTTCTTATTTGTTTATATTTGTATAAAGAAACACTGGAAAGATATATAAGAAACTAATAAAAGTTACCTATTGGGGGAAAATAGTGTAGATAGGTATATAGGTGGAATCAAGACTTTTCAATGTATATTCTTTATATAGTTTGGTTTTTTAATTATGTTACTATATTACATTATCAAAAATATAACGCCACAGAAATTTAAAAGCTGTACACAGAGGCCATAGTTTCAACAGAGTCAGGATTGAAGGCGAAGCTCTATACAAAAATCTGCTTCACAGCAGTCCAGAAACCTCAAGGGGTTTCTGAAGTAAGGGCAAAAGTTGGCTCTAGCTATTCGTTTGTATTTTGAGGAACAGAAGTGAAGAATCATATTGTGAGTTGTATGGCATCTCTCCTATCCTACCATCCTTTTTTTGTTCTTCTGGTTTTTGTTTTATTGATAGATAATTCATAATTGATACTGTACATAGACATATTTATATACTTTTGAAACCATCACCACAATCAAGATAATGAACATATTCAACACTCACTAAAGTTTCCTGTGCCCCTTTATAAACTCTCCATCCCACTACTCCCCTCCCCATCCCCAAGCAACCACAGATCTTTCTATCATTGCTTTTTTTTTGGCCAGCTTGCGGGATCTTAGTTCTCTGACTAGGGTTATTTATTCACTTTTTGATCTACAATAGGATTATTGTCAATTTTTGGCTATTACAAATAAGGCTGCTATGAACATCTGTATACAAGTCTTTGTGTAGACTTATGCATTTATTTCTCTTGGTTAAATACCTAGGAGTGAAAGGGCTGAGTCATAATGGTAGATGCATGTTTAACTTTTTGAGAAATTGCTTATCTTTTTTCCAAAGTGGTTGTACCATTTTACATTTCCACCAGCAATGTGTAAAGGTTCCAATTTCTCCATGTCCTAGTCAACATTTATTATTGTCTGTTTGTAGAACTTCCTTTAACGTTTCTTATAGTGTGGGTTTGCTGGAGATGGGTTAGTTTAGCTTTTGTGTGTCTGAAAAAAATCTTTATTTCACCTCTGTTTTTGAAAGGTATTTTCCCTGGGTATAGAATTCTAGATTGACAGGAATTTTTTTCCTCTTACATGAAAGCTGTTGTTCTACTGTCTTCTAGCTTGCAGTTCTACTGTCTTCTAGCTTGCAGTATGTCCAACAGGAAATCTGCTTTCATCTATATTTTTGTTTCTTTGTATATAATGTCCCTCCCCTTCTACCCCAGCTGCTTTTCGATTTTTTCTTTATCACTGGTTTTAGGTAATCGGATTGTGATGTACCTTGGTACAGTTTTCTTCATTTTTCTTATACTTGGGACTCATTGAAATTCTTGGATCTATAGGTTTCTAGTTTTTATAAAATTTAGAAAATGTTCTGCCATTATTTCTTCAAATAATTTTTTCTCTCTTCTCCTCTGTCTAGTTACACACATATTAGGCTGCTTGAAATTGTCCCATGACTCACTGATGCTGTGTTCATTGTTTTTCTATCTTTTTTCTCCCTGTGTTTCATTTTGGATGGTTTCTATTGCTATGTTTTCAAGTTTACAGATCTTTTATTTTGAAAAGTCTAATTTGCCTTTGATCTAATATATTTTCTTGTGTATTTTTGTAGTGTATTTTTCATCTCAGGCCTGTGGTTTTCATCCATATGAAGATACCATATCCTCCATGTCCCTACTTGTTTAGTATTCTCTCTAGTTCTTGAATATATGGAATATAGTTATAACTTTTAATGTCCTGTCTACTAATTCTATCGTCTGTGTTATTCTACATTGGGCTTAATTGATTGATTTTTCTTCTCATTGTGGGTCATATTTTCCTTTTTCTTGGCATACCTGGTAATTTTTGGTGGGTGCCAAGTGTGAATTTAACCTTGTTGAGTGCTGGATTTTTAAATATTTCTATAAATATTCTTGAACTTAGTTCTGAGATGTGGTTAGCTTAATAGGTTTTGCTTTCAAATTTTGTTGGATAGGACCAGAGCAGTGTTTAGTCCAGAGCTAGTTTTGCCCCATTCCTGAGGCAGACCACTTCCGAGTATTGTACCTAATGTCCTGTGAAGTATGAAGTTTAATACTCTGGCTAGTGGAAATGGGAACTATTCCCAGGCCTGTGTGATACTAAGATTGTTCCCTCTAATCTTTTCAGGGGCTCTTTCCCTAGCCTCAGGTTGTTTCCTTACATTGATGCACTTAAAGACCTGAGGGGGACTCAGTTCTCTGGAGTTCTGTGGAGTTTTCTCTCTACACACTGTCCTCTCCAGCACTCACAGTGCCCTGTGAGCTCTAGCTAGCTTGGCCTCCTCAGACTCCTACCTCTGTCTCAACTCAGGGAATCCTCCGGGCTGCACCTGGGCTTACCCTCCCTGAGATGTGTACTGGAAACTCTCTCTAGGCAGTGAGCTGGGGTATCAGAGGGTTCACTTTGTTTGTTTCTCATCTCTCAAGCATACTGTCCTTAATTACCTAATGTCCAATATCTTGAAAACTGTTGTTTCTGTTGTTTTGTGTATTTTTCCAGTTCCTTGGTTGTTCCAGGCATTAAGGTAAATTCACTGCCTGTTGCTGCACCTTGGCCAAAAGTATATGTCTCTGCCATTCTTTTAAAACTGCTTTTTCCCTTGTTTTTAGTGTGGATTGGGTTACTTACCTAAGGGCATACTTCTCCTGGTTATAGTAATTTCTTCCCTGGCAAGCAAACCCGTTTTTCAGCTGTTATTAGCAGTAAGAAATCCCCCAGGACAAGAAAAACAGGAGGCAGAAATAAAGGGTATGGCGAAGCCCATGTGTGGTAAAATACTGATTGTCTACTCACTCAGCCCTGGTTACATATGAGGAGAGCTGGTGTGGTCACGGTGGCAGCAGTTTCTGAGCATAATCATTTGATCTCTGCCATCAGGACCTAGCTGTCCATTAGAAGAGCAATTTAGAGACAAGACTCTTGGATGCCTAGGATCCAAGAGTTTCTTCCCTCATACAACTCAGGCTTATCTGAATGTCTGTCTCTAGGTGTGTTTAAGACAGAAGGAAATCTGGGGCAAGCTATTCTTTTTTTTTTTAAATTGAACCATCGTTTTCCCTTTATTTATTTATTTATTATTTATGGCAGTGTTGGGTCTTCATTTCTGTGCGAGGGCTTTCTTTAGTTGTGGCAAGTGGGGGCCACTCTTCATCGCGGTGCGCGGGCCTCTCACTATCGCGGCCTCTCTTGTTGCGGAGTACAGGCTCCAGACGCGCAGGCTCAGTAGTTGTGGCTCACGGGCCTAGTTGCTCCGTGGCATGTGGGATCTTCCCAGACCAGGGCTCGAACCCATGTCCCCTGCATTAGCAGGCAGATTCTCAACCACTGCGCCACCAGGGAAGCCCCAAGCTATTCTTTTTGAGGGGGAGCTCACCTAATATTTCTGCAACTGTGGGCAATAACGAGATTTGGCGTGATGCATAAAGCAATGTGAGGATTCCAGACCCCAGCCTTTGCATAGTTTTCCAGCTGAGTTTGTCTATTCACCACTTGTCTCCTTTTCTCTGGATAGGTCTGTCTGCAGGGCGGATTTCCCAAGTTATTGTTGGAGACGAGCAGCGACAGTACCTCTTGGTGACTGGGCGTGATGTAGACGGTGTCCAGTTAGCTCAGCGGTTGGCTCAGGCAAATGAGATTGTCTTGTCCTGGAACTGCTGGAAGCTCTGTGAGCAGTACATGTTTGAAGTGGAAATCATGAGGGAGGATGAAGCTGTGAAGGTAGGAGGTTGGTCACATCCATTGAACGTCCTGAAAAGGCCTTCCTGCTGCATAGGGCAGTGCTCTGGCGGTGCTCAACACCAGACCAAACCAACCACTGGAACTTTATTTTGGAGGGAGGTGAGGGATATTCTCCCAGGAAGACAGACGAGGCAGAACAGTAAGGCTGAAAAGATAAGTGATAAACAAGGGAGATGCCATCCTTAGCCCCTCTATTAAGGAACCAAAGGTAATCCAGTTGGTGGGTGGGCACAGAATTGAGCAGTTTCCTTTCTATAGTTAAGAGATATGCGGATCATTGACCCATTTGATTTTGATGAGCATTTTTACAAGTGCCTCGATTACCTGCCACATTACCGGACAAGTGCTGGTAAGTTATTTTGTCCTTTATTATACCCATGCCCAAAATTTCAAAGATTAATTTTCCACATGGCTGGAGACATTTTGTTTGTCTTCCTTCTCTCAGACATTCTAAGAACTGCCCTGGAGTTGGATCCAGACTCTGCACTTGAGCAAACCCTGCGGAAGCACATAATGAAAAACCTTTTAAAGAAGGTTATTTCCTAGCTCTTGAGTCATTGTGTGTAGACTGTGTGTGTGTTTGTGTAAACAAGTGTACATGTACAAATGTGACAACCATTTGATTGATCCAGTTCATCTCCCGCTTCCCATTGTAATACTAGCAGATTTTCCCATCTGCACCAATTACTGTGATGACGTGTCTTATAAGTTTAGATTTCTCAGTCCTAGAAAGTAGAAACCATATTTGGTTTTTGTTTGTTTGTCCCTCTAGAAACTAATACACTGTAAACAGGGTATAGAGTATATGCTTGGTAAATAAGTGTTGATTGATTGTTTATATGTGAATCCCTTAGTAAGTGATATAATGACTAATAGAATTGGACATATCAAACTGTGTCTTAGAGAGGAAATATAAAAGCTTGGCAAATTTCATCAGTGAATTAGGTTTAAAGTCAACAATTTTAACTCCAAGTGCACTGGTTGTATATCTTCTATACCTCTTGAACCTGAATTTTAAGTTTTATGTCTGACATCTATAAGTCATTTTCTCATGTTTACCATGGAATATAGAATTTAAATGCCTAAACATGATACTAAAAGTTGAAGATACCGTCAAGGTAACTCACTGTGTCTTTGTAGATTGATGAAGGCCAACCTATGGAGTATATATCCGAATTCCGTACTGTGACTATGGTTTTGGTCAGCCTAGAGTTCCACAAGACAGCATGGATGTTGCATTTGTGTCATCTTATCCAGGAGGCTGCCTTATACATCTCCACAGTGATAGAGAAAGGGGGTGGCCAGCTGAGCCGGATCTTTATGTCTGAGACGGTAAGTACAAGGGAACTTGACATATCAACATTAAAGGTGAGTGAAGAATAATAGTCTTAAGACAATTATAATAGTCTTATGTTATTATTATAACATCTTATGTTATCTCTCACATAACAGGCATAAGTCAGACTCTCTGCTTCTTATTTTGTAATAAGCTATGTTACATTAAAACTTCAAATAATAATATTTAAGGAACGGGATGTTCTAGGTAGTTTAATTTTCAGGGTAACTGAGTGTTATCCTCCATATCTTTTTTATTCTCTTCTTGTTGAAAAATCCTTATGAAAGCATGAAGAATGTTTTTCTGTCTCTATTAGTAAAGTAAGTATAATCAGATCCTTCTGAGGTAATTTAGGAGCCTGAAAAAGAGCAGTATCATACTTGACATTATAGGTAAAGACAATATAGGCAGATGGACTTAGCTCAAGGTAGACACTAGAAATTGAATTATTGAAAAGTTCTTAACATCGATTTTTCTTGTGTTTTAAATTTCAGTTCTTTAAATAGTTAAATCAAGATTTTTTTTCTTTTTTTAAAATGTCCATGTTGATGTGGCCTAGAACGTCCATTTCATGAATCTTATAGACTCCTACATTCCTAATAGAAAACTAGCCAGGAAGGGGTCTGGCTTCATTTAGGGAAGTTGGTTCAGTTGAGGCGAGCCATATTTCTTCCCCAGGTCAATTTCCCTTTTCTTTCTTTGTCACTTATCTCAGGGCTGCATGTTCCTCTGTGTTTTCGGCCTTCCTGGGGATAAGAAGCCAGATGAGTGTGCACATGCCCTGGAGAGCTCCTTCAGCATCTTCAGCTTCTGCTGGGAGAATCTTGCTGAGACCAAGTGAGGAGGAAGGTGGGGCAGAGAGGAGCTTCTCAGGCCCAGGGGGCTCTTCAGGCAGGGTAGGAGACAGTAACAAGTAGCAGGGGTTGAGGGCATCCAGAGTCTGCCTAAAGGGGTGGGAACATGCTGAGGGAAGTCAGAAAACAAGATATATTAAGAAATTACTAGGTACAGAACTATGTACTAGATACCCAGGGGAAATGGATATAAGTTTCTGTCCAGTGGGGTGGGAGAGGGGGAGGTATAAAATACACATAGCAAGATTCAAGCAACAAGCAAACATATAAATTAATATGCACATAATACATCTGTACGTGACGAGAAGGCTGCCTGTCTATGGGGAGGGGAGGTGTGGGAAGAGATGTCGTGGGACAGTTGCCTAGATAGGAAGGGACCACAGCTGGTTAATGCTCTCCTTGGCTTTCACTCTTGGTCTTTCCCAGTCCTGTTGATTTTTTTTGGAATTCACACTGAACTGATCTCCTGCCTCCATATTCACCCCACCCTCCCACCTACAAAAGCCTAGCCCTGGGCTTCCCTGGTGGCGCAGTGGTTGGGAATCCGCCTGCCAATGCAGGGGACACGGGTTCGAGCCCTGGTCTGGGAAGATCCCACATGCCGCGGAGCAGCTGGGCCTGTGAGCCACAATTACTGAGCCTGCGCGTCTGGAGCCTGTGCTCCGCAACAAGAGAGGCCGCGATGGTGAGAGGCCCGTGCACTGCGATGAAGAGTGGCCCCCACTTGCCAGAACTGGAGAAAGCCCTCGCACAGAAACGAAGACCCAACACAGCCAAAAATAAATAAATAAATAAAATTAAAAAAAAAAAAAAAAGCCTAGCCCTAATGAAGTTATAGAAAATTCCATTTTCTGTAGTGCAACTATGACATGATTGGTTGGAATTTTTCAAATGACCTTTTTTCTTTTTTCACTAGAAAGCTATGAGGAAAGCGTGTACATGAATAGATTTGAAAAACGGTCATTCCTCATGTCAACACTGAGTCAAAGATTTGTTTGCTTGCCATACTTATTCAAGATGAATACAAATTATATCATGTATTTACATAATGCTTTAACATTTTTAGAATACTTTAGTATATGCTACCAGTGTGAACATTTGTATCTGTTACACATGAGGAAACTAAGACCACAGAAGAGTAGTTAGTAGCATGTAGCAAAGCTGGTAATGAAACCCAGAACTTCTGTCCTCAAATCCTGTGTTATTTTCATTACCTCACAGCTGCCTCTTATAAAATATAAATATTCCCCAAAAGGGATAGCATTATTACTATTGTGATACCATTGTAGAGGCATACTCATAGGACATTAGTACTGAAAAGGAACTTAGAGATTATCTGATCCAACTCCTTATTTTATAGATAACAAAGATGCTACAGTTGCTTCATAGGTACTCAAACTCTTAGTCCAAAGCAGATACGTGGTGGCACTTCTTTCAGGCTCGGTGAGATCTGCAGATACTCCTACAGCCTACTTTCCAGTTGTATCTCCAGTGTGAGTGTGCTAAGCCATTCCTTTCATTGCTGGTCTATTCTGTTTTCAAATTTTGCCGTGACCTCTGGTCTTCAAGAGTCCTGCTGTTAGCCCTTACTCCTGAATAAGATAGTCATTTCTTGGTTATTAGAGGCTATCTTACAACGCCTTTAAGGATGGCTTCTATGACTGTTAGACCATAACTTGGTCTTTTCAGTCTTTTTTAGTTGAGAATATAATAGATGTTAAGCGCTAGATAGGATCTTAAGAGTTCATCTCATTTGGCCTCCTTAACTTAAGGAAAGTAAGATCCAGAGGTTACGTTGGAAAGCCAAATAGTTTGACAGTGTTAGATCCTAAAAGCTAGTTTCCAGATCAGTGTTTTTTTCCTTGAAGATAATGACTAATTTAGTAATTTCCCGAAGTGTGTTTGGTAGAACATTAGTCCCTTAAAAAATCCTGGAAAAAATATTTTCATGGCCAAATACGTTTGAGAATTGATGCAACTATATTTCCTTCTTAAAGATTCACAATATACATTAACATCAAAGTTTCTGAGCAGTCTTACAGTAAAGAAATTTGTTATATTTTGTTTTATTCAACATTTCCCAAATTTACTTGATCACCAAACACCAAGACCTGTAAACACCCAGAAGAATGAATGTTCTAAGGAGCATATTTTGGGAAATGCTGCACTAACCAGATGCTGAAGCTTGTCTTCTTCACCTGTAATTCAAGTTTAGAGACAGTCTCAGAGGTGCCTGTGTGGCGTCGGTAGCAGATACTATTGCTCATGCCTCTCTGCATCGCGTCAGCCTCATCCAGACCCAAAACCACATCCATGTCTCCTTTCCCTGTTCACCTTGGGTCATCTTCTAAGTTCCTCTTTCTAGTCTAGGAAATAACCTTCAGTTTTCAGTTCATTTTACAGAAGAAAGATGATTCCCTGTGTCCAGTGATTGATCAGGCTTTTCTGGTTTGTGACTATTTCTCCAGGATATTCTTGAGACCCAGGGAGTGCAGTCTCCATATCTCATCATAACAGTTTTGCAGCACCGGAAATACTTTACATATATGAGTAAATAATATATATTTCCTCAATGAAGAACACTTTTTAAAATATTTTTTGGAAAGGATGGAACATGGACCACAGGAAGAGCAAGGGGGAATTATAAAGTACAACAGAAAGAAATAAGAAATAACCAAGTGAAAAAAAGTATTACTTGTTTCATTATCATAGTCTTGCTAACAGCTGAGTTTCTGGCATGCATAAATGCATTCATTCAACAAGCATTCATTGAATAAGCCTCAAGCCAGGCACTGTGCTAGGTGTGGTGGACATAAAGAGAAATAAGACACTACCTCCTCAGCTCTGTAAACAACTAATTTTAATACAGTGAAACTTAAGTGTAGGAATAAAACGCCATAGGAGCTACAAAAAAGTGCTATGGGAAGAAATAGTTCTCCCCAGAGGTACTAGAGAAGTCTTGACTATAGAGATGATTTTTGAGCCAGTTGTGAAGGAAAGGCGTTCAGCAGGTGGAGAAAGTGGGGAAGAGTATTTTAGACAAAGGAAGCATTGTGAAACATTAGCAGATTTTCAGTCATTCTTGGGGTGGTAGCAGAACCAACTGCCTAGTTCTTGTCTTGAGTGTCTCTGATTCACCCTGGGCGGTGGGCCCAGTGAGTGAATATAAGAATCCTCAATCCTGTCCTTAGAGGAAGACAGGAAAATTTTGATGGTCTGGGAGACAGCAGTGTTAGGATTGTTGCCACTTTTCGTGCTGTCCGTGAACAACTGAAAATTGTTTATTTGTAAATTTAACTTGAAAGTAATTATGCTTCATTGCACCTTCTTTCTCCAGATGTATATCTTGTTATCTGTCACATGAAATTTTCACGTCAGTCAAGTAAATCTGCTTATTCTGTTATGCATGAATTGTTCATTGCCACCTTTGAGCCTTTGCCTCACCTGGAATAGTATATGCCCTTTTTAAAAATAATTTATATTTCTAGTGCTTTTCCATCCATGGCCTAGGTAGGACCACTTTTCCTTCCACCTCTTCCTATTTCAAACACCTTCTGTGTTCTAGCCATCTTGAGCTACTTAGTTTTGCACACATACACCAGGATTGCTAAAGCCTGTGCCTTTTCCCACTGGACAGAATGCTGTTGCCTCACTTTGGCAGTACTTCAGCTTTCAAGGTCTGATCATATGTCCTCTCCTTTATGAATACTTTATTTCTAATCTCCAGTATCAGTTAATGCATCCCTTTGTTTGCTCTGTTAATTGCTGTATTGATCTCTAATATGTAGTATTTTCTTGCTAACTTATGAATATATCTCTTCACCTCCCTCAATCTCCACCAGCAGCCCAGACTGAACTTCTCCGGGACAGGGTATTTTAAACACCTAGCCCAGTACTTGGTACTGTACATGCTTCTCAGAGCTTATTAAGTGAGTGAATGTATGCATGCATGAATGGATGAATGAAAAAATATTACTCCTTTTAAAAAATTTATTTCAAAGACTAATTTGCTTCAGCAAGCCTTCCATCAGCAGCCTGACATTCTGAGTATTCCTTTACTCTCACATTCTGGCGTTATTTGATCCATTAACCCTGTATTAGATCTGTTGATCCACTTCTCATTTTGGGGTTTCATGTTAAGCAGCATGGTGTCGTGGAAATAACATTGGTCTGGGAGTCAGGAGGCCTGGATTCTCATTCTGGCACTAATATTAACTCTTGTATAACTCTGGGAAAGTTAATTAACTCCTTCAGTTTTTTTTTTTTCTTTTGTCAAATGGGTTTTAAATATTTGCCCTACGTACCTCACATGTTTGTTGTTAATTATCCCTCAAAGAATCAGATGAGGTAATGAATTTGAAAATACTTCAAAAAGCACATAAAGAGTATCTGACAGATATAAGGTGTTTTTAGTGTTTTTACTAATAATAGCTCCTCAACTAAAATTCCTAGAGTAGGGGGACCGTTTTGTTCCTTTTGACTGTTTCCCTAGTATTCAGTACTTTGTACCCACCATGTGATGCAAACTGACAGCAGCCTCTGGCCTTTTGCATTCTGAGCTCTAAAACTAGACTTCTGGATCTAGGGAGTGGCAGATCTAGTGCTGGACTTGGAGGCTTCTGAGTGCATATTTACCCACTGTTGCTTTTCTGATCCCCAGGCTTGTTTCCATCAGTATCACCAGTGGACCAGTATTCTGTGGCATGGTTGGGGCAGTAGCAAGACACGAATATACAGGTAGAATAGGACATTAGACTGTTAGCTCTGTGACTTAGGGGGTGAAGGTAAAGGAGGTGATCCAAAAATTCTCCATCCTTTTCTTTTCTGTCTCCCTGATACAGTTATTGGCCCAAAAGTAAGCCTTGTGGCAAGAATGATAACTGCTTATCCAGGTTTGGTGTCCTGTGATGAGGTAACATATCTAAGATCTATGCTACCTGCTTACAACTTTAAGAAACTCCCAGAGAAAATGATGAAAAACATCTCCAACCCAGGGAAGATGTATGAATACCTTGGCCATAGAAGATGTATGTGAGTGTCATTATGTGATAGTTCAGTCCCATCTCTTTTATAGAATCAGGGCCTAGGAATAATCAATGCTTGATTGTATGAAATTAGAAAGAAAGATGCTTCTAGTACTGGCCTGATGGAATAAGAGACAGGAGGGTTTCATATCTGAGATCTTTAGCTTTTATGTTTAGCTCTTAGCTAGTTCCTTAGTGAACCACTTTTGTCCTACAGGAAGAAAATAGCAATAGGTCACTAGTCTAGATGTTCTTTTTGCTATGTGTACTTCACAATTTATTTACTTCCCTGAGCCTGGAACAATAAATAGTTTTTCTCCCCTTCCAAAATTTTTTAGTTTTTTGAAAACTCTTTGATACAGAATTCTGGACCTCTTTAGTTGTCTGAAAGTACTTATTTATAAGGACAACTCATCCTCTATCTATTTAAAAACATATTATCTGTCTATCCCAATCTGTTTTTAATTAACACATTTCCCTTTGTCCTCTTTCCCAGAATGTTTGGGAAGAGACATCTGGCCAGAGAGAGAAATAAAAATCACTCTTTGCTAGGTAAGTTTTCTTTTTTACCTTAAATCATATTGTTTTCAGCTGTAGATGGTTAAATGTGATTTAAAAAGCAAAAATTTGAGACTAAATGCTTCTAAGCTTGTATTAAAAAATAGAGAAAAACCTTCTTAGTGAACGTATGTTAATTTTGAAGAGGACTTGCCATTTCTTTTCCATGTTGAATGTTTAAATTTCAGGTTCCAACATTTAGTAAGAATCTTTGTAAGGATTCTCATCTTTAGAGAGAAATCTTTAGAGGGAAATTCCTCATCCTGAGATAGTGACAATAGCACCGAGACTGTTCCACCCACACTATATATTCCCTATCTTTATATTTGTTTTATCTAGATCCATTAGTCCATGATTTTCACATAGCAGTGACAGACTTTGAACACTAAATTGTTATAATGGAAATTTTTACAAAAAGCTAAGAAGATGTAGTAGCCCCCACGTCCATGTGGTGCCTAGTTGTTCTAAATGTTATTACGTAGGCTCTGGAGCAAGCCCCCAAGCCCAGCATACATTTCTTTATAGTCCGGAGTTGGTTTTCTGGAAAAAGATGTGAAGGCTTATCAAATAATGGAATTCTGTCAAGGATTCTGGGGAAAAAGCCATTCTGAGAATTACCTTTACAAATTAATTCAAATAAATAAGTGTCTGCTAAAAAGCACAGGAGTGTTAGGTTCTCCTTGTCTCTTTACAGACCGGGAGAAAGAACTGGAAGCCTTCCGAATGGCACAGCAGGGAAGTTTGCACCAGAAGAAGGGACAAGCAGTTCTGTACGAAGGTGAAAAAGGCTGTGGAAAAAGTCAGCTGTTGGCTGAAATAAACTTCCTGGCCCAGAAAGAAGGGCACAGGTAAAGACTCCTGCTTTCTGACTTAGCGTCTGTTTCTCTTGGGGCTCCTTTCCCTTGTTGGTGAGACTCTTATATCGTTAGATTCAGCATCCTTGGGCTGGCGGACTGAGTAACCTCTCTGGATCAGGGGACTCCCCGTGACCATAGTAACATTCACCAGGGTGTTGCCATTGAAGCTGAAGGAAGCAGATTCCAAGCAGTGCTTCTATGCCATCCAGACCCTCATGGCCATCTTCTTTGAGATTGATATGTGCCCAGCCTATTACCGGCAAGAGCGCCTCCACAAACAGCTCCACGGGATGGTGGAGGAACCGCTTCACTGCCTGTTTAATGACCTCTTCTTTGTGAAGGTAACGAAGGCAGTGGCTTTCTGAACTGGATTACTGATATTTTTGGTGGCTAGTTGGACCCAGGATTGCCTTCTAATCTAAAACACACACACACATATACATATACATATACATATACAGCCTAAGAACACACAGTCAGCAGTGGCAGGATTGAGATTTGAAAAGTCTTTGACACCAGACCCCAGGCTTTCTCCTTTTTGAGGAGAGTGGATTCTAGGACTGACTCTGAAACTTGCTAGTTGTATATCTTGGCACAAATCACTTGGCCTCGCTGAGCCTCAATTTTTTTCACCTGTGAAATGACAGTTGTAATACTTTATGTGGTTTTTGCATGGATTTTAGAGGATGTAGTATATAAGAGACTGCATCGTAAATGTGAAAGTACTAAAATCTGTCAATGTGATATTGACCAGATGTGCATATCCAGCAATTATATGCATGTGTTCTTGAGTTGGTTGCAGCATTTTGTTCTTTAACCTTACCTTTCCATTCCTGGGTCATGGAGTATGTCACTTGAACCAGCATCTGAATCTCAAAAGCTTCCAGTGGTCTAGGATTTATGTGGTACCCAATAGCGAGTAGGCTAAGAATTCCCTGGTCCACAATTCCATTTATCCATCCTCCACCACTTCTCCTAATCTACCCAGCATGCAGGGCATTGTATCTAATGAAAAATAGAGAAAACAAAAATCTGTCCAGTCCCTCAGCATAGCCCTGTCTTAAGACAGGCCTTACCTGGGGCCCTGGCCGAAGTGGTCAAGGAGTAGCCTCACTTTGGCTCTCAGGTCCATCGTAGCTCATGTGCCTTAGCCTAGCACAGTGTTGGAGATGTCCATTGCAGTTCTTTCTCACAAGTCTCATGCACACATTCATTCTGGTATACTTGGAATAACTGGGGTACTGGAGTTGTCCAAAGTGACATTGCTAACTCTGACCTGTCACTTTATTCCTTAGTCATGATCCTTTAAGGGTTTGCCAGAGTCCAGTATGGAAAGGAACTATCTCTCTAACCACCAGTGGACTTTCAGTCTCACCCTCTGAACTGTATATTGACGTTGGATTGGTATTTGTAACCCTATGCCTAATCCTGTAGAAATCCATTCTCACTCAAAATAGGATAATTTTCCGTTCCCTTTTGAGAACCTGTGTATTTTTATTAGATTGTCATTTTGAATGATAATATATGAATAATTTTCCCGGTCAGTTTCCCTTATCCTTCAAAGTTTCGCACATGGATGACCTGACCAGACAAAAGAAGGTTAAAGCATGTTTTTTTCAAGTGCTGCAGAAGGTGGGTACTTTTGCTACATACCATTAACTCTTAATATGTGGAGATGGTTTATGCTCATTTCAATCTATCCACATCTTACCTTCACTTGGCCATTTCTCGGCCTGCCTATTTATTGATATCTTCATTGTTTGTATCTACCTTTAACCTTGAATCCATCCTACAGCACAGCATACAAGGAAAGGTCTTTGCTCTTTCCTGATCCTGTTTCTTAATGAAATTTTAGGAACTTAGAACAGTAGCTTCTGGATGCAGGTTGATAGCTATTTTACCTCCTATTTATTAAAAATACAGATACTCAGGCCCCAACCTAGGATTACAGAGTCAAGAATCTGTACGAGGAGATGCTGATGTAGCCATTCGGGAAAGCTATCTTGAAGTAACTAGTCAAATTTTAATAACATTCATCCTCTATACCTAGCACTTCCACTCCTGGATATATATCCCAGGGAGTCTGTTCATTGCAGTGTTTGTTTGTGGAGGTTAGGGAGGTGTTGGCAGGAATTCATAGATGAACACTATGGAGTGTATATAGTGCAGAAGTTAGAAGTAAGGCAGTAGATGAAAACATAGCAACATGGAGTAATCTAAAAACAATCCTGAATATTTTATCTTTTCTTATGGCTGAGTAACATTCCATTGTGTATATGTATACGACACGTCTTCTTTATCCATTCATCCATCGACTGGCACTTAGGTTGTTTCCGAATCTTGGCTCTCCTAAGTAACGCTGCAGTGAACACAGGGGTGCATATATCTTTTTGAATTAGGGTTTTTATATTCTTCCGATGAATATCCAGTAGTGGAATAGGTGGATAAAAAAAAAGATGAAATCTTGCCATTTGTGACAACATGGATGGACCTTGAGGGTACCATGCTAAGTGAAATAAATCAGATGGAGAAAGACAAATACCATATAATTTCACTCATATGTGGAATATTAGTAAATAAATAATCAAACAGGGACTTCCCTGGTGGTCCAGTGGTTCAGACTTCACCTTCCAATGCAGGGGGTGCAGGTTTCCCTGGTCAGGGAGCTAAGATCCCACATGCCTCATGGCCAAAAAACCAAAACATAAAACAAGTAATATTGTAACAAATTCAGTAAAGACTTAAAAAAAAAAAGGTCCACATCAAAAAAAAAAAAAAAAAATCAAACAAACCAAACGAAAACAAACACATAGATACAGAGAACTAAGTATTGGTTACCAGAGGCGATGGGGGGTGGAGGAAGGGCAAAATGGGTAAAGGGGATCAACTGTATGGTGATGGATGGAAACTATACCTTTGATGGTATAATGTAATGTATACAGAAGTTGAAATATAATATTGTACACATAAAAAGTGTATAATATTATAAACCAATTTTTTAAATCCTGAGTAAAAAGAGAAATAATGAGACTTGTTATACAGTACCATTTACATAAAAACAATTTACATGACAAAACAACAATGCACATTTTATAAGAGCATAATACAAGCAGAAGGTAATATGATAAACACATTGGCATGGTTACCTGTGGCAGTGAGGAATGGAATGGGAGTAGGGAATGTGGATAAAAGAGAATACATTTTTTTTAACGTCTACATGAGTAGGCATTATAATTGGTAGCTTTAGCTAGCACTCCCAGGTAATTCTGATGTGCAGCCTGGTTTGGAAATTACTGGTTTAAAACTGTGAATTCCCACACAGTTTGAATCTTTTGCTAAAATGAAATATTTGAAAGCTTCAAGTTTGATTTGGAGAATATTTTGATGCTTATTTCATATCTCAGAGTATTTTCTTGTTCAAAGAAACTCAGTACATTTCTTTAGGAATTAGATATATAGGCTGTATTTTATATTTATAAAGTAAAATATTACCTGGACTAAGGATACATTTCACTCTGAAAATCCCAGCCTTTGTTGACATTTTATTTAAATTGTTGATGGGAAATTCATGGTAGATTTGAAAATCAGATGACTTCATTTCTAATCAGAGCTTGTCATTGTTTCTTTACTGTTATTTCCAGGCAATGAGGGAAACACCACTGATTTTCCTCATTGATGAGGCCCAGTATATGGATGCAGCCTCCTGGGAGTTTTTGGGAACTTTGCTCTCCAGTGTGCCCATCATCATGGTGATGACATTGACCCCTACCTTCACCCTGTGTGGCTGGGCCCAGCACTTCCTGCAGAGCCCTCAGGCTATCTTTGTGCCCATTTCGAAGTTGGCAACGACCTCACTGTTGAGAATGGCATGTTGGGAACTGGGGGTGGTGAGCATCCCCCAAGAGCTGCAGATGTGAGTGGCTAGGACTAGCTGGGTACTTCATTAAGGGAGGAGCCAGTGCCATAATATAAGAGAGGGCTCAGGTCTCACACCGGAGTTGGGGGAGAGAATAGCATTAGAAACCATGATGAGGCCCAAAACTGGATTTAAGAGTAGACAATCTCCTAGTAACCCAGTAAAGGGCTGTTTCCCTGGGCTCTTCACCCAGGTTTTCACAGGACAGTTAGGACTTGGATGGCTTGCTTAATAGGTCCATTATGTGTGGTCAGGCCAATTTCTGCCAGACCCTTTAGCAAGGGGATGTTAGTTCCTTTTAACATCAACAGAAGCAAAATAGTTGAGAGAAAAGTTACTGCCAAAACCAATCAGAAACTTTTTTTTACATTTCTGTGCTGCTGCTTCCCTCTGTTAGTGTATATCATCAAGAACTGACTTTAACAAAAGAAGAAATATTCCTCAGTATGAAATACCCTTACGCTTGGCTCTCTTCAAGTGGGCATCTTTAGTCAGCAATCCCCTGCTTACCTCTCTACAGCTACCTTCTCCGCAGGTGCTTTGGAAACCCCCTTTACTGTGAGGTCTTATGCCAGGACCTTCTCTCTAAGAACATATTGCTCTTTCATGACCTCCAAAAGGAGGAGGAGGAGGAGAACAGCAAGTGGGAAACCCTCTCAGGTAAGCTGAGCTTCCCAGGGTTCTACCCTGATCCCACTGCTGGAGTTCATTCTTGAACATGACATCACCTGGTCCTAATTAGGCATGTGCCTCTTCCCTGCTGACATCATAAGCAAGATTAGGCCTTCCTGGCTAAGTGTACTATACAAATAATATGCAGCTGTGTTGAAAACACTAAATACCTGCCTCATAAAGTAATTGAGTCAATCTACTTTAGTTCCTTTTTGAGCAGCCTAGGAGGCAGGGATAGGAAAATAGGATTTATAAACATCAGAGAGGATTGATAAACATGACAGTCTAATAGAGAATTGCACATTACTGATGAGAAAGATGACTTGACGGTTTGAATGGGGGAGGGGAGAAGGGAGGAAGAAAGAGATAGAAGTATGTGTAAATCTAGAAAGGCATCCTAGAGCTGTGATGTAATAGAAGAGAGGGCTATTGGAAGGTAAACAGGAAGAGTGAGAATGTTAGGCACCGTGTGTTACAGAAACTGTTGTTCGTTTTTAAGAGAAAATGAGAGAACAGGCAGGATGGGTGGGGTAAACCACTTTAAACGTGTATGCTCCATTTATCTTAATCCTTTCAGTTTCTTGACTAAATTTTTGTGTTTTTGTGCCTTTAAAACTACAGTCACTGAGCATGGTGTTTTCCTCAGTCATAGTCTTCTTTGTCTACAGCCAATGCCATGAAATCCACAATGTATAGTATTTCTCCTGCCAGCTCTGAAGACCAGGAACTTTATGTCTGCACAGTCAAGGATGATGTGAACTTGGATACAGTGCTTCTTCCACCGTTATTAAAAGGCAGGTCCCTTGAAGACCTCAAGTGAATCAATTACAGGTGTCATTGCACTTAGTAATTTGGTGGGTGATTGAGTATAGATCCCTCATTATCATGCTAGCTTCATTTCTTCAAAAAAGAAACCTGCCTTCCAGAAATAAATTCTGGCACTGCCCGAAGAGTTCTTAAAGACTTGTAATGCTACTTGAGTAATGTTTTATGTAAGTGAGCCCACTGTTCTCTTTGAGGCTGACTGATAACTTGGGAAAGTTTTCTAGTTGTTTAATAAAAACTATGACCTGAGTTTCCCTTTGTGCATATTCCTGTGCTGGAGGAGACAGTAAGCAAGGGAGATAATGCTGCTGAGATTTAGGAAAATCCATGGTGCTGGTGAAGAGACAGTATTAGGGACATAGCAGGGGTTTAATAAAAAGAGTGCAAAGTAAGTTTATAATGACTGATGAGATAAAGAATAAAGTCATCAGAATTGGGTAGGCATAATTAGACAGACGGTGTTCTTTTTAGAGCTGAGGAGGGTTTTTTTAATGTTCTGTTCGAATGTTTGGTGGCCAGGGTACTTTATTAAACCTTCTTGAGGAATGTTATGATGGATAAGCATGCCTTCAAGTCAGGCATGGTCTTACTGAGAATATGACACACATGTGAAACAACAGTACAGAACACATTGGTAATTAAGAGCCAGGGCTCTGGCATCAGAAAAACCTGGGTACCCTTGCTTCCTCCACTTAGTAGCTGTGAAACGTTAGATAAACTTATCTAAGCCTTAGTCTTCTCATCACTCAAATGAGGATAATGATAGCCCCTACCTCATGGGGGTAGTTGAAGATTAAATGAAATAAATCATGGTATATAATAAATAGTCAATGACTGTTAGCTATTATAAGCTGTTCACTTATAATGTTCACAGTTCATATTCCTACAACTGTGATAGGCCACACTTGGCGTTGGCTTTACTAACTTAGACGTGTACAGGTCAGGAAACACAGCACTGTAGCAGAACAGCAGCAAGTGGTTTTCTTCAGTGGGGGTCCTCACAGCAGTTCCCACTGCTATTCTCTGGAGCCTCAAGGAATAGCTTACATGTGATGGGATGAGACCATGATGGATGGGTGCTTAGATGCCCCATTTCCCAACAAGGAACTGGTATCTCTTATAATAGCCCTGTGGGCATAGTTTCTAGGCACTGTGACCTGTTACAAGAATTACTACACTCAAGGAACCCCAAAGCTGTGGCTTACCACCAGGTATTTGTAGCTTATTCAGTTTTCCTAGTCCAAATTCAGTTTCCAATCAGGGATCACTCTTTGCATAAGCAGTGTTACCTGGTAACTCAGCTGACATTCTAATTTTATAAGGATCCTAGGAAACAGCTAGAAAGTTAACCCAAGATCAGTATTGTCCACAGGGAAGGAAAAAGGATTTAACTCATAAGCTAAAATGAACAGTCCAGTCAGCAAGGCCTTGGTCTAAATGAAAGGCCAAAGCTACATGGTAAAAGGCCATGTAAGTTATAAAAGTATTTAAGAAGGGGACTGACATGACTATATTTGTACTTTAGGTGTACAGTTCTACCACTAGTTAATGTGTTATTGAGATAAGAAAGAGAGGAAATTGGAGATGTTCAAAACAGGGTAGTGTAGTGATCCAGGTGAAAATGACTGCTTATACTAAAATCGTTTAGGAGGAAATATATTCAAGAACATTTAGAAAGAGAATGGGTGACAAGTTGGTTGTGAGGGAGAGGGTAAAGTTTAGATTTATTCCAAGATTTTGGGCTTGGTGACTTACTGGTTCAATACCAACTGCTTTAATATATGGGTCAGAATATGGAGAGATTTACTAAAATGCTTGGAGTTAAGATCTTTATACTAATTAGAGTTCTGGGACCAGGAAGCCCAGCCTCCATGTTTAGTTGAAAGTAAGAAGAAAATGGATCTGCCAGCAAAAGGTTTTGGTGACCATGAGGAACAGTTTCAGTGTTGTGCTGAAAACCTGATTGTTGGTTGAATAATGAATGGGGAATGGAGACAAAAGAGGACATGGAGATAAGGCTCTTTCAAGAGATTTGGCTGAGTAGAGAACAGATGGACAAAAAAGCAAGCCCTTTTTTTTTTTTTTTTGAATGAACAGATTATTAACACAGTGTATTCTATGTTTGTAGAAAGCCTGTTCATTGCAGATTTTTTTTTTCTTCAGAAATAGCAGTGAACCAACTGGATCAACTGAGCCCAGGGGAACAGTTGCTGGTTAAGTGTGCTGCAGTCATTGGTCACTCCTTCCACATAGATCTGCTGCAGCACCTCCTGCCTGGCTGGGGTAAAAATAAACTACTTCAGGTACTGAGGGCTCTTGTGGATATACATGTGCTCCGCTGGTGCAGCAAGAGCCAAGACCTTCCTGCTGAGCCAATATTAATGCCTTCCTCTATCGAGATTATTGAACAAACCAAAGAGGAGAGAAAGTCAGGTGAGGAAGAGCTGCTCCCTTGTTTTCAGGACTGAATAGAGAGCTTTGGGTGAGGGTATCTGTGTTCAGAAAGAGTATCAATATCATATATCATGGGCCTCAGTCTCTTAAAGCTTATGTCTAAGAGATTGGGGAAATTAATTATTTTAATCATGGAAGAGCCATAGTTATAGTGAATGAATAGCCTGTATTTTTCAGAATTGTCTTAATTTCAAGAATTCCAGCTCCATGTTAACCCCATGTGTTAAGTATTTGTATTTTGATTTTTGGTTCAGAAAATATTGCCATAGTCTTTTATTGGCTTCTTGGGATAAATAATAAGAAAATAAGATAAACTGTTTCTAATTTTAGAAATTCACAAGGACGTTAAACACATGTGATATTGAAACAGATATGAACAAAGCAAGATATAAATTAAATAGCTGCAATCTCATATTCTCCACAAAAAAGAATAAAATTGTGACATAGGCTACCCAAAGCATATATAATCCACAAATAATTTCCCTTTGACTTTGAAATATGTTTGGACCATATATTTGAGCAGAGCCTTCCTGATTATTTGATGTTTATAATAATTTGTAGTAAAAAAGCTCAATTTAGGAGGAAAAACTAAGAAATCTATCCAATGTAGTTCTCTACCACTAATCATTTCTTCCCTGTTGTACTTTATACTAGATATGGTCAATATCACTCTCAGATTGGTATAAAATTCTTTATACAAAGGAAGCCATAATACCAAATAGGAATTATAAATGAAATTTTCTTATACACTAGCAGCATGTGCTTGGGAGTTTGCTACCTGGTAGCATAAAAGGACTTTAAGGGAGACTCTCATTTAGATTTTCCTATATTTCAGATGCTGGCTCTCCTCTCAGGCTACAAGAGGAACTATCCCTACCTCAAACCGAGGTGCTAGAATTTGGAGTGCCTCTATTGCAGGAAGCGGCTTGGGAGCTGTGGCCCAAGGCACAACAGACAGCCCTACACCTTGAATGTGCCTGGTTTCTTCGAGATTTGGCCTGCCGCTGTGGGAGCTGTCATGGGGGGGATTTTGTCCCCTTCCACCGTTTTGCCATCTGTTCTACTAAGAGCTCCAGTGGGACCTCCCGATTCTGTAGCTACAAAGATACTGGCTCGATACTAACACAAGTGATCACAGACAAATTGCAGCTGCCTTCTCCCCAAGGTAAATCTAGGGGGCAGAAAGAGGACACGTGGGCAGCACTTCTCTTTATTCGTGTACTTGGAGCTCTTTATTCAAGAGGTGAAATCAGATTAAAAGAGAAAAATAGGTGGAGAGAGCCATTTCTCACTGAAGTACCAGAAATAAGAAAAGTGTGATCTCAGAGTTAAAAGGAACTTTAGAGATTATTCTTGGTTTGGTTGGCAATCTTGGGCAAGTTACATAACCTCAGTTAATTGAGGAAAATAACAATACACACTTCATAGTGTTGTTGTGAGGATTAAATGCGTTAAAATATATAATGTGCTTTGAATAGTGCCAGGCACATGGTTAGTGCTCAGTACGTTTTAGTTATTGTTTTTATTATTATAATTATTCAGCTCAGTAATTATTCAGCTCAGTACACATATATGGAGCCCTTATGTGTATCAGATGCTGCAGTTAGGTGTTAATAATACAAAATGAAATTATCAGTTTTTGGGGGGTGATACAGACATATAAATAGAGAATTCCAATATGGCATGATAAAGATGATGAAGATGGACTACATAGGAGTTGGGGTACCTAGAGAAGGGGCCATTAGCCCAGCCTGAGAAATGAGTAAGATAAGACTCTCCTTTGAGTGAGATTTGAGGGATAAGTGGAGTTAGCTACTTAAAGAAGCTTGGATTAGTGGATAGATGTTCCCCAAAGCCTATAGCCCTCTACCACATCCCAGATAAGAGTTCACCCTCGGGAATTCCCTGTGGTCCAGTGCTTAGGACTCCATGATTTCACTGCTGAGGGCCAAGAGTTCACCCTCTTTGTTTTACCATCTTCAGTTAGCTTACCTTGTAGGACATCCCATTTCATTCTCAGTAGCTGTTAGAAAGCTTCTTTCATCAAGGTGAACTCTACCTTCCTGCAGCTTTTTCACTCATTTTTCAGAGTTGTGCCTTCATTCATATTTGAAGACAGCTGTCAAGACCCAGGCAAATCTTCTCTTTTTCTACTTTGATAAAAGAGAAGTTGGTGTTGGTGTTGGCAGGGGAGAGGGATATGGGAGAGATGGTGAATCGGTGGTAGTAAAAGACTAAAATGAAGATGTTGATCTATGATCCTACCTCTTCTGGCCATAACATTCTTATGACTCTATGAAGGTGGACCAGTAACTTGGAGAAATTGGTCACTGGCTGATGAGCTCTACAGTCATTTGCACTTTTGTAATTTCTGAGGGAAAAGAGGAAAGTAGTAAATGTCCTGGTTGGTATTATGAAGAAATCACACTATCATTCATATTTCCTATATGGCCTTCTGTTTTTGAGAGGTCACTGTCAGCTGTAGATTCGACAGCCTGGTCAGTCCAGCTGTGAGAGAGGCCCAAGACCTTTCCAGCACAGCCGAACCCTGAGGAGGCTTCTCAGACCCAGGGCCGTTGTGCATGACCATGCAGAACAGAGGGTGCTATTCACATGGCTATGATATGGCGATGCCCTGAGAATTGTGCATTGCAGTAGTGCTGCCAAATTCCAGTTTCCTTAGTTACCTTAGCCTTACTTTACCTTACCTTAGGTGACATCATTAAATAATCAGAGAGCCAGTCCTTTTACTTAACACAAGTCCTCCCTATAATTATTCTCTTAGACTCCTTTTCAATCCCACCACCTGTGCTCCTGAGCCCAAATAGGTAACATCCCCGCATCATTCCCAGTCTTTGCTTTTTGGTCAGAAGACAGCTGCAGAGGAAAAGGCAAATCTAGAGGATAAAGGTTATTTAAGGCCACCCAGATAAAGCTGGAAACCTCTGCTGGTCATTGTGACTCTGGTGGGATGTGTGCCCTCATGATTTTCTTCACTAGGTCTTAGGATCTGTGGTTTGCTCCCATCTAGTCGTAAATCTGATCTAGATATATTCTTGGATTTCTACTATTAGAATTAGTCATCAAACCAGATGGACAGACTCTTTATTCATTTCGTTTGCAAACAGAATTAGGAATTGGTTTGGGAAGTTTGAGAATGAAAGGAGTTACTATTTGAATCACAAATAGTTGCATTTAAGGAAAAAATTAGCATGCTAATCTTGTGTGTAAGGCTAATTTTAAACCTAAACTTATCATTTTTATAATGGGGGAGGCAATTAGGTCATGAACTAAGCTGCAGTGGAAAGGTAGTCAGGAATTTTAAGTATTCTCAGTTAATACAAATATGGGCAATTAAAGATAATCATCTCTTTCTCCCTACAGACAGTTTTCAGTTCCAGACAAAATCACCCAGAAGTCAGGAGGCCTTCACAAGGGAACACTGCAGGTAGATGGAGATGCTGAGAGTGGGCGTGGAGGAGGCCAGGAAGTGAGACACAGATAACCATTAAACTAGGGCACTCACCTTACCTGCAGACAAGGAAGGCATCTGACCACCCAGGAGTAGTGACTCTTGTACTCAGCCCAAAATTCAAGTTAACAGAGAATCAGAAAGGCAATTTTTGATTGTTTGTAGGGAAATTATTTTTTAGTGATTAAGAAAAACTTTATTTAATAGCTCTCAAATGTATTGTACATGTAGCAGATTTTTTTCAGCTATAAATTTGCCTTCTCAATTATTTTTGAGCCCAGATGATATTAAAATGATTTTACATTTCATAACCATGTACCTCCTGGCTTTCCAATGCCTATCTTATCAATTTTACATGTTCCTACCTTGAATTCACCAGCCACTCTCGAGTTTCCTATTATATTTATCCAACCTGATTTCCTTCAGTTTTCAAACAAAAATCTATATTCTACATGAATCACCCCCACACTTATTGTGTCTCTGCTCACACAGTTCTCCTTTTTAAAAATACTCAGTGACATCCACATCCTTCCACTTAACAGAATGTTCACCATCCTTCAAAGCCCTCCTCAGTTCCCACTTTCTTCAATCATTCTATCTCAGAAAGATCAGACCTCTTTTGAACTCGTGGTGCCTGTAGAAAGTGCATTGGACTAGTAGTCAGAAAGGTGAACTCTAGTTTTGGTTCTACTCAGCTGTGAGGTCATACATAAGTCACTTAACCTCTCTGAGCTTCAATTTCCTCATCTGTAAAAGGGAGGTAATTTTTGCCTACCTGAATGGCAGCGTTATTGTAGGATAAGGTGGTGGTGGTGTGTAAAATAATATTCAAATATGCCATGATGGAGTTCAAATGTGCTAATAGATAAAGGTATTATTACTTACTGCTTTGTATCATTTTTATGTTTTCATGTAACAGTGTTAGTTTACTCTTCAGGTGTGGTCGTTTCCTTTAGTTTGTGAGGTACTTTGGCTTTGCCATTATAGACCAGGTCCCTGACTTTCAAAACCTTATGGAGCGATGGAGGAGAAAGATAGACATAGAATTAATGAATTATAAAGGAAAGCTTCCTGGGCAAAGTGGCTTTGAGACCTGGTAATGCCTCAGCAAGAGTGGCTACTGTGTGGCCACTCTCAGCTCTTCATCTTCTCTCCACAAAGAACAGAGGAGGAGTTCCTGGATCAACTGAACAGGAAACTGGCTCAGACCAGCCCCGAGAAAGACATGTTGACCACGAAGCCCTGCCACTGTAAGGAAGTCCTGAAGTTAGTGCTGTCACCTCTCACCCAGCACTGCCTGGTCATTGGAGAAACCACTTGTGCGTTTTATTACCTGCTGGAGGCTGCCGCTGCCTCCTTGGACCTGTCAGATAATTACATGGTGAGCAAGCTCTGCTCTCTGCCCCTGAGCTGAGCCCTATGACTAGGGGAATTTGATAGGGATTTCTTACCATCAGGTAACTTGCAATGAAAAGCGGAGGAAAGTGGGAGAGAGAAAGGAGCTGTAATGGGTCTAGGAGAAAATATGAAGTGGGAGTGAAGGAGCACCATGTGCTGCCAGCCCTGCCCCAACTCCTGCACACACAGTCCAGCTCCCCATTTCTAACTAAATCCTGCCCCAGTTCAAATTCATCATAACCTTGATCTAGCCCTCGCCCCAGTCACACGCTTAGCAACATCCAAATCCTAATCCAGTTTCTCCATCCCTTGTCTTGTTTGGAGGCCTTCCTTTATTTGAGGAAGGCAAGCAGCCTTCTGGGCCAACCCTCAGCATTCTCGTTTTTTAAAAAGCACAAGGTGAAGATCTGTCAGTTTGAGGAGGCCACTTTCTGCTGTCTTCGGTCAGAGGTGAGGGCAGGGGGTAACCTTGAAGTTTGGGTTGTTTCTCCTTGAGGAATATCCTGTTATTTCCTTTAAAATCTCTTTTTTTGTGTACAATTATAAATGTGATTCAAATTCAAAACAGAAATACATGTAGAAAGTCAAAGAGCACTTACTAATCCCATGTCACCCCCAGCATAGTTAATAATTGGTGTGAATTCCACCAGCTATACACACATAGTCATATCATTATTGTTTCCCATTATTTTTAAAATAGAATCATAATTCTACATTGTCTTTTTTCTGCATCTGGCTTTTATTCTTAAAAATACAGATTGAACATATTTGCATATTGGCATACATCCAATCATAGTTACAGGTGCCAAGTACTACGTTATATCCATATATCAAATTTACTTAACCATTCCATTCTTCATGTACATTTAGGTTGTCTCTAATTTGGGGTTATTATAAACATTTCTACAGTGAATATTTTTGTAAATATGTCTTTATTCCCTTGTGAGAGTGTTTCTGTAAGAGAGGTTTCCAGAGGTGGAAATGCTAAGGCAGACAATATGAATGATTTTACAATTAATAAATATAATGCCAAATTGTCCACTACAGTATTATATGAATTTGAGTTTTTCTCACTTCTTCACATCCTTACCAACATCAGATATTATAAGTCTTCTTTAAATGTTTATTGGTCATTTATTTCTGTGAATTGCCTGTCATGTCCTTTGCTCACTGGAGTGTATATAAACTAATTCAGGGGGATGCAGGGGTGAACAGAATGGGTGAAGGTAAGTCAAAAGGTGTAAATTCTGGGGATGTGATGTACAGCATGTGACGGTAGTTAACAATACTGTACTGTATATTTGAAAGTTACTAAGAGAGTAGACCTTAAAAGTTCTCGTCACAAGAAAAAAAATTGTAACTATATGTGGTGATGGATGTTAATCAAGCTTACTGTAGTGATCATTTTCCAGTATATACATATATTGAATCATTATGTTATACACCTAAAACTAATACAATGTTGTATGTCAGTTATCCTTCAATTAAAAAAATCATCACATTGTACACCTTAAAGTTACACAGTGTTATATGTCAAATATGTCTCAATAAAGCTAGAAGGAAAAAAAGAACATACATTTCAAAGTCTCTCCCCACAGCCCTACCAGTGAGCCACTGTGTCCTCTCTTTATGTATTCTACCAGAGGGGCTCAGCATACATAAATGTATATAATCTTTCCCCTTCCTTTGTAATATACAAATAGGAGCTCTCTATACTCCATTCCACATCTTGTTTTAAAAATAAATAAATATACCTTGTAGATCATTCTATATCATTTATAACAAATTTCCCCAGGGAATGAGATTTGTATATCAAATAGAAACTCTGGGGAAAGCATGCCATGAGACATTCCATTTTCAAAGGACAAATAGGGGTAAACTTACTTATTCTGTATGAATAACTCATAACAGCAACTTCTCCCAGCCTCATTACTGTTAAATCCAACAGAACAAAATGTGTTAGAATGATTATTTATCAGTTTATAAATGATGACTTCATAAAACCATGGGGGATGTTTTGTTAGAGAGCTGAGCTATAAAATAAAATAAATAAATAAATAAAAACTAGTTTCAATGTGAACCTTAAGATAACCTTGGTTAGGAGAGTAAACCTAATGTGTATAATGCCTTTGAACACCAAAGGGAATATTAGAGTTGTCCAAGGTATTGCATTATTTGTGTTTCAACCAAAAGGTCTTTGGAGCAAAGTTAAATAATTATTTCTTTCCCTTTATAAGAAAGAATTATTGTGCAGTCTTCCTAAGATTGTTCAGAAATTACCATAGACTTTATCATTTTCTTGGAGGATTTAGCCATAGAACATGCAGGTATATGATAACCTCAAGGTAGTTCCTCAGATCCTACCCTCAAATGCACTATGGTGGTACAACTTGTTTATGAAGAGGGATACGGGATTTGGTGATATCTCAGATGCTTTCCATGGCATCTGAAGCATCTCAGTCTCTGCCCAAATGATAATCCCATCTGAGTCTAGGAGCATCACTTTCTAAATCATAGCCTTCCTCTACTACTCACTGACAAATGTGTGGGAGATGAGAAAGGAGAGTGCTTTCTCCGTAATTCTGTTTTCTCACTCCTTTACTTGGCTCGTGGCCCTACTGGTGCCTGGTACCGTGGCCAGGCTCTGCTCCAACTCAGCTCACTCTAGCACCTCAAGGGCCCCAAGTACACATTCCAAAATAAAAGCCAGTGTGTTACATCTAGAACCTTGTCCTTAATACTCTTCCCACATTTACATTACTGTTTCTCATTTTACCGTCTCCAGGTCTGTTTCAACATGGGACAGATCACCTTGGCCAAAAACTTGGCTAGGCAAGCCCTTCGTCTGCTGAAAAGGAATTTCCCTTGGACCTGGTTTGGTGTCATCTTCCAAACATTCCTAGAGAAATGCTGGCGTTCCTGTTCCCTGAGCCAACCCCCAGACAATCCTAGTGAGAAGTGAGAAGCCTAGCCAACTTGTCCTGTTTCCATTTAGGGCCACAGAGAACTAAACTAGGACCCAGCCTGGAGTTTTGCCTATTTGACTATAAAGACTGGTCTTTTTACAGCCAATTCATTGTAGCTGAATGAGGACTTCTTTTGTTTTTGGAGTATGGTACTATCCTGTGTCTTTCAAATAAAGATACACATACACATATATGGCAATTTAATATCAATATTATTTCTCTGATATATATACACATAATACTAAATTGCTACCTGGTTATTGAGCTATAATAATTTATAGGAAATGTATTCAACCAAAAGAGCAATTCAAAGAATGAAACCTTTTTTAAAAAACCTCTTTGAAAACTTTTTCTCTGGTCGAGAGGGATGAATTTAAAAGGCATATTGGGTTAGAAGTAGTGGGATCCCAGGAACCTTTCTGAGTCTGAAAGTCTGGGTGAGTAGACTCAGATTTCTTGTGGGGAAGGATAGCGGACACTGGTGAAGAATAAGGGCACGCTAACCACCCTTTGCTTCACACCAGTAAGAAGAAGCTGGCAATCCTGCAGCAGCAGGTGCAATGCCTCTCCCTGCTCTGGCAGCTGTACAACCTGGAGGCCACAGCCAGCAGCCGCAGGTTTGCCTACCTGGCCACTGTTATGCAGGAGAATTCAGCCAAGGAGTCTGCCAGTGAAGCCCAGGTAAGCCAGCCCTTGGTTTACCTCTGTCCTCACGCAGAAACCTAAAATGCTAGGGGGAGAGACCCTGCCAAGTCCCTGGTTAAGTGTGGTTCCACAGTAACCCAGACTTAGCAGGACACCACTGATTTGGGTTTGAGCAGGGTTCTCAATTTGCAGTTTATAGATGGGCTTCCAGGTACGAAGCTATCTGTGAACTCTCTGAAATGAATGTTGACTTTTGTGTGTGTGTTCAAAAGAGCATTTGGGAAGTGATAGGAAGTAGGGAAGGGATCATAGCTTTCATCAGATTCTCAGAGAAGCCAGTGGTCTAAAAAAAGGATCAGAATTGCTGACTTAGGAAAAAAGAAGAAAGGGAAATATGTCTTCCTAATTTTAGTGTCCATCTGTCTATATCTCTCTTTTATCCATTTGTTCAACAAATATTTGACGAACACCTATTCTGTGCCAGGCACTGATCTTGGTTCCAGGGAAACAGATAAGTGAAATATGTCGTATGTTAGGTGATAATAAATACAATGAAGAAAAATTACGTGAAGACCAGAGGGCATGGAGTTCTGGGAACTGGCTGCGGGGCGGGGGGTGGGGATGCAATTTTAATAAGATGGTAGGGAAAGCCTTACTGAGCAGGTGGCATGTGGGCAACTATCTGAAGGAGATGAGAAAGTAAGCCACATGGCTATCTGGGAGAAGGGTGGAGAGGAAGAGGGCATAGCGAATGCACAAGGCACGCCCTCTGTGTTTGAGGAACAGTGAGGAGGGCAGTGTGACTAGAGGGGAGGGAGGAGAGGTGGAAGAGCCAGGAGATGAGTCAGTCTAGGGAGGGGGATGGGAGATGGTGCAGGCCTTGTAGGCCACTGTAGGGGTTTTGGCTTTTACTCTAAAGAAGGTGGGAAGCTGTTAGTGGCTTCCTAGAAGTGGAGTGACCAAGTCTGCTTATATTTTAATAAGATTATTCTATTGGAAACCTAACGAACACGGTGTTTCAAGAGTGTCATCAATGATGCCAAATGTGCACGCAACTCATAACAGAGATCTAGGCAGCAGTTCTGAAGAGTTCTAAGGGGCAAGAATCAGAGGACTTAATTAGGGAAAACATAGAAGAGGTGCAGTTTGGCCAGCGTTTTGAAGGGGAAAGTCTTGGATTGGGGAGAAACAAGAGGCGCAGATGGAGAAAGTGGTTTGTTTCAAGAACAGGCAGTGAGAATGATCAAATTAGAAGTGCAGGGGTGAGAAGGAGTGTGTTTTCATAGCTGGAGTTGAGGTGAGTGGTGGGGCCCCCAGGAGTGCTGACTGAGTGAGCAGCAAAGCACGCAGGGGGCTCTTATGCAGGAAAGGGACGAGATGGAGATGCAGCCTGACTTTACAGTCAGAATATTTACCCCATGTTTGTTGCCCTGCAGGTTGTCTCTACCTACGTGGCCCTCTCCCAGTTCTCCCAGAACATGGGTGACAAGGAGAAGTGGCTGCATTGTGAGCAGATGGCCATTCAGAAGAACAGCCTATGTTGGTTCTCCAGGGAGGGATTGTTGGCCACAGCCCAGCTCATGCAGGCCTTGGCCTACACCAAGCTCTGCCTCGGCCATCTTGACTTCTCCATCAGGCTGGGTAATGGGGCCTGACGCTGGTGGGTCTAGGGCTTTTAGAGAGGCCAGGTTCACCTCTAGACCTCACATGATGCTCTTTAACCTCCTTAGGTTTTCAAGCTCGTGAGATATGCAGACACCTCAAGAAACCAGCTCTGGAGAATCTGGTTCTCTCAGTTCTCTTCAGATCTGCATTTCTGAAGAAAAAGTATTAAGATCATTTTCTGTCCTTTGTATTTGTTGCCTTAGAAGGGAGGGTATGATCTTCCAGAGAAGCTTAGAGTGGAGAGGGAGAAACTGTTCCCTCTCCACAGCCAGGACTGTCACTTCTCTAGTCACTCCAGGAAGCATTGTCTTAAGTTTGAGGGGTCAGGAGTAGAAATGCAGAGTCTGAGCTACCAGATATTCCTTTTTTCCCCCATTTTTCTGCAGGGAGGTAGGTAATTGATCAAGACCCTGGAAATTGTCTCAGAGTCATTTTCCCACTTCCGTTGCCTTAGAGACAGGTCTGATCCCAGGCACAGATGCTCTCTATATAAATAGAGTTATGGAGAGGAGATTTAGGGGATATTAGGCTGCTTTGAAGGTGTAAGATTCCCTCCTCTCCTATACTGTCCTCCCCATTCTCTAGCTGGTCCCAGTGGCTCTGTTTCTTGGCAGATTTGATCTGTGTGTCCATGTGCTGGAGAGTCAGTGGGCGCTCATTTCCCAGGGTCATGATGTCCTTGGCCTGGCCTGCTTCTATTCTGCTTGCTTAGATCTGCTGCTCTATGGAAAAGGTAAATTTGTGCCGGGCTCTGCTGTACTCCTGAGGGATTCAGACCTCAGGTGGGGTCCTGGGTTTGGAACACAGGCAGTCATGAGCCTGTCCCTCAGGCATGGCCTCTGCTCCTGGCTTCTGGTTCCTTAAGGTCTAGGAACCACGTTGTGATTCAGGGATGTCTGCCTTTCAGGGATGTCTGCCTTTCAGGTGCTGTCTCCTCCCCTGTACCACACACCTTCTATACCACTTCCTACATGGACAACTTATACTAACTTGGTTACTTTCTCTGTCCACAGGATGGCTGTGTCGGCCCTTTGGGGAATGTCTGCATTTCATTCAACATTATGAGCACAGCTGCATTCTAAATTCTCAGAGCAATGTCATGCTGGGGGTCCACTCCTCTCTGGCCATGTGGTAATGTGGGGTACCAGCGTGTTACTCAGGGCTGTGGGAAAGGGTAGAAATTTGAAGACACCATGAACTCATTTAAACTATTGCCTTTTGCCCTCCCAGGCAGGACTGTTCCACATCTCCAACCCACTTCTTTGTTTTTGTTTTTTTTTAATAAATTTATTTATTTTATTTATTTATTTTTGGCTGTGTTGGGTCTTCGTTGCTGCGTGCGGTTTTTCTCTAGTTGCAGCGAGTGGGGGCTACTCTTCATTGCAGTGTGTGGGCTTCTCATTGCGGCGGCTTCTCTCATCCAACCCACTTCTAAAGACCATTCACCTCCCATTTACCCCCCATCTTATTTGTAGGGTTCTTCTTGTCCCTTAACAGGTTTGGGCTTATAGATCAAGGGTTTGGTTTAGAGTTACATTTAAGTGCAAGATAACCCATGGCAAGGCTGAATATCATTGGTTTCCTTTTAAGTCTCCTTACATGTGAGTTAGTAGCCTTGGCCACTTACCAGAATCACAATTCTGACTGTCCAGGAGATCTTAGAGCTTTAAAAAAGTGACAGTTCTATGAAAGAGCCATGGTTGGTAAGCAGGGGAGAGAGCTGAGAGCTGTGATTCTTCCCTTTCAGGTTTGCCCAGGACTCACAGTGGAAGCTATTTGAGCACCACTTCTCCAAGGCTCGCCAGTTGGTGAAAAGAACCAATGCCTCACTATTTGGTTCACATGGCTTTGTCCGATTCCTAGAGTGCCATGTGCTAATGTTACAGAAGATACCACAGGGTGTCTTCACGCATACTCCCTCAGAGACTCCCCGCCAAACCCTCAAGGTACCTGTCTCCGTTACCCTTCAACTAACACCTAAGTTATGGTACTCTTTCTGCCACCTGCATCTCTCCCTTACTCTTCTCCTTGCTGCCTCTGTCTCTTTTTCCCCCTTGAACCCTGTTTTTACTCCACCTAGAAAGTCTTTCCACCTACCTCATGTATCCTCCCAGATATTCTTGCATGGTCAGGACTGGATTCCTTAACTTTCTGGATTTGCACAGCTACTACCCAGTACCATTAAAATGTTAACACTTAGCCCTTCTCAATGGACCACTCTGGCTCAGTCTATAGTTTGACACATCTCCCTGCATCCCTGCCTTCTGAGTCTAAAACATTCCAGTTCCTCTGTATCTCAAAACAGACTTTCTGGGCCTACTTTACCATCTGGGCCTACTTTACTCCTTTCTGTTACCCCAGCCCTGAGTGAGTATGCTGAGTGGGGACTGCTGTAAGTTCTGATGGAGTGGAGTGGAGGAAAGAAGGTACTAATCCCTGAGCTAATGAACCTTCGCTTCCTTTCAGTACTTTAAGGAGTTCTTCTCTCGATGTGTGACCTGCCCTGTCTATCACCAGTGGGTCTCTGAGCTTAAAGCCTCTGTAATGAGATACGGAAAGAGAGAGTCCATGTCCTTGACTAACATCATCAGACCTTTTGACACCTGCTTGACCAGGATTTGGATAGAGGGAGAATTCCTGGAGGAAAATAACTCCTTTGAAGGAAATTTGCAGAGTAAGCATTCCTTCCTGGAACCCTTGTCTGAGAGACATAAAGAACAGTCTCAGATTCTTACTCACAAGCAGTCAAAGACTGTACCTCCAAATAAGAAGGGACAGACAGATATTAGGATTAGTCCTTGCTCCAGAGGTAATTGTCCTTCTCTCACAGTGCCGGACCCAGCCTAGACAGAGACCCCTTATATTGTTCAACAGTGTAAGAGCCTCTCTTGACCCTTTGTTTCAGCATCTATAACCCTTAGGCATAGGAAGTTCCTCCTTGGTCCCAGCTTAAACAAATAGATTGTTCCCTTGGAGTAGCTGGATGGTCACTAAGGGAGAAAGAAGGCCTTAGAAACCACAATGTAATGTCTGTGGAGGTAAATGATAAGATATGGGCAAGTAAAAGAGAGGAAAGAATATGGTTTCTTGCTTTAGGGCCCAGCAAATCTCCTCCTATTCCAGGCCATGAGTTAAATTTGTAATTGCTGAGGAAATTCTTTGTGTTTGTATTACTCTTTATGTTCCTATTTTCAGGATTTGTCAGAGTGGCTGATGTCAAGGAGAATAAAGATGAAGAAGAAATTCAAGAATGTATATGTTAAACAAAAATCATCTGAAGGGACCATGATTCTTTTATTACATGTAATACAAAGATATGCCCCCAAGTCTCCTTTTTAAGATACTGTATAGTATACATATTAAATATGCTAGCCTTTATCTGTATCTTTGTCAAAATAAAAGCCTGTGTTTCTAAAGCATGAAACTTAGATCTTTCTTAACTCTTAACAGTCATGAATGCAACTATGGCAGAAATTAGAATCAGAGCTAGACCGGAGGCCAGGGAGGCTTTGAGATGAACTGATTCCATCTTATATAATAAGGTGAGATCCATTAACATAATCTTTTCAAGGTTCTTCCATGTTGTAGAATTCCTTTTTGTGGCTGAATAACATTCCTTTTTATGGATATGCCACATTTTGTTTATGCATTTATGAGCTAATGGATATTTGGGTTGTTTCCACTTTTTGGTTATTATGAATAATGCTACGATAAACATTTGTGTACAGGTTTTTGTATGAACATATGTTTTCAGTTCTCTTCAGTATATACCTAGGAATGGAATTGTTGGGTCATACAGAAACTCTCTGTTTAGCTCTTTAAGGAACTGTCAAATTGTTCTCCAAAGTTGCTGTACCATTTACATTCCCACCAGCAATGTGTAAGGATTCCAGTTATTCACATCTTCACAAACAATTGTTATTATTTGTTTTTTTGATTATAGCCATTCTAGTGATTGTGAAGTGGTATCTCATTGTGGTGTTGATTTGCATTTCCTTAATGACTAATGATGTTGATCATTTTTTTATGAGCTTATTGGCCACTTGTATATCTTCTTGGAGAAATGTCTATTCAAATCCTCTGTCCATTTGTTGTTGGAATATTTGCCTTTTTGTTGAGCTTGAAGAGTTTCTTATATATTCCAGATACTAGACCCTTACCAGATTTGATTTACAAATATTTTCTCTCATTCTGTAAATTGTCTTTTCACATTCATGATGGTACTGTTTTGCAGCACAAAAGTGTTTTGTTTTGATGAAGTCCAGTTTATCTGTTTTGTTTTTGTTTTTTGGTTGCTTGTGCTTTTGGTATCATATCTTAGAAACCATTGCCAACCTTAGGCCACAAAGATTTTTTTTCTCTGTTCTCTTCTAAGAGTTTTATAGTTTTAGCTTTTATTTAGGTCTTTGATTATTTTGAGTTAATTTTTGCATATAGTGAATGGTAAGTTTCCAAATTCATTCTTCTGCATGTGGATATACACTTTCTCAGCACCACTTATTGAAAAGACTATTCTTTCCCCCATTTAAATGACTGAACACTCTCATTGATGTATGGTTTTATTAGATGTATGAGTTTATTTCTGAACTCTCAATTTTATTCCGTTGGCCTATGTGTCTATCCTTATGCCAGTACACACAGTCCTGATTATTGCAGCTTTGTAGTAAGTTTTAAAATCAGGAGGTGTGAGTCTTCCAACTTTATTATTCATTTTCAAGATTGTTTTGGCTATTCTGGGTCCCTTGCATTTCCATATGACTTTTAGATCAGCTTGTCAGTTTCCACAAAAAGGAGAGCTGTAATTTTGATAGAGATTATGTTGAATCTATAAATCAATTTGCAGAGAATTGCTGTCTTAGCAATATTAAGTTTTCTGATCCATGAAAGTGGCATAACTTTTCCATATATGTAGGTCTTCTTTAATTTCTTTCAGTGATGTTTTGTAGTTTTTAATGCACAAATCCTACACCTCTTTTGTTAAGTTTATACCTAAATAATTTTATTATTCTTGGTACTATTATAAATGGAATTGTTTTCTTAATTTCATTTTGGGTTGTTCATTGCTAAAGTATAGAAATAAAACTGATTTTTGCATATTGGTTTTGTATCCTGAAACTTTGCTGAATTCATTTGTTAGCTCTAAGTTTTTTTGGTTTGGGTGCACTCCTTAGCATTTTCTATATACAAGATCATGTTATCTGCGAATAGAGATAATGTTACTTCTTCCTTTCCAATCTGGATGCCTTTTATTTCTTTTTCTTGCCTAATTTGCACTTGCTAGATCCTACAGTACAATGTTGAATAAAAGTGACAAGAGTGGACATGCTTGTCTTGTTCTCAACTGTAGGGGAAAAGTTTTTAGTTTTTTACCTTTAAGTATGATGTTAGCTGTGAATTTTTTATAGATGTTCTTTATCAGGTTGACGAAATCCCATACTATTCCTAGTTTGTTGAGTGTTTTTATCATGATAGAGTGTTGGGTTTTGTCAAATGCTTTTTCCGTCACCCATTGAAGTGATCATGTGGTTTGGGGGGTTTTTTCTATTAATATGGTGTATCGTATTGATTTTCAAATGTAGAATCAACCTTGCATTCCTAGAATAAATCTCACTTTGTCATGGTGTATAATCCTTTCTATTTGTTCCTAGGTCCTATTCGCTAGTGTTTTGTTGAAGATTTTTGCATCTACATTCATAAGGAATGTTGATCTGTAGTTTTCTTGTGATCTCTTTGTCTGGTTTTTGTATCAAAGTAAAACTGGCCTCATAGAATGAGTTGGGAAGTATTCCTTCCTCTTCTGTTTTTTGGAAGAGTTTGTGAAGGATTGGTTTTAAAATTCTTTCAGTGTTCGGTAGAACTCACCAGTGAAGCCATCTGGGCATGGGCTTCTCTTTTGGGAAGTTTTTTGATTACTAATTAAACCTCTTTACTTGGCATACGTCTATTCAGATTTTCTATTTCTTCCTAAGTCAGTGTCAGTAGTTTGTGTCTTTCTGGGAATTTGTCCATTTCATCTAAGTTATCTAATTTGTTGGTATACAGTTGTTCATAATATTTCTTATAATCCTTTTTATTTCATAAGGTCAGTAGTTCTCCTTCCACTTTCATTCCTGATTTAGTAATTTGAGTCGTCTTCTCTTTGTTTCTTGTCCAATCTAGCTAAGGTTTGTAAATTTTGTTGATCTGGTCAAAGAACAACTCTTGGTTTTGCTGATTTTTTTCTATTGTTTTTCTGTTCTCTATTTCATTTATTTCTGCTCTAATTTTTATTATTTCCTTCCTTCTACTTGCTTTGAGTTTAGTTTGCTCTTCTGTTTCTAGTTTCTTGAGGTGGAAAGTTAGGTTGTTAATTTGAGATCTTTCTTCTTCTTTTTTTTTTTTTTTTAATATAGGTATTTACTGCTATAAATTTCCCTCTAAGCACTGACTTGCTGAATCACCTAAGTTTTGGTATGCTGTGAAATTATATTCATTCATTTCAAAGTATTTCTAATTTCTCTTGTGATTTCTTTTTCCTGTTTGTTATTTAGGAGTGAGTTGTTTAATTTCCACATATTCGTGAGTTTCCGAAATTTACTTCTGTTATTGACTTCTAATTTCATACCATTATGGTCAGAAAACATACTTTGTATGATTTCAATCCTTTTAAATTTATTTAGACTTGATGATGGTCAAATATATGGTCTATCCTGGAGACTGTTACATGTATACTTGAGAAGAATGTGTATTCTGCTGCTGTTGGGTGGAGTGTTGTGTAGTTATCTGTGAGGTCTAGTTGGTTTATAGTGTTGTTCATGTCTACTCTTGCCTTGCTGATCTTCCACCTACTTGTCCTATCATTTTTGAAAGTGGAATATTGAAGTCTACAACCATTACTCTTTATTTCTCCCTTCAGTTCTATCAGTTTTTGCTGTATTTTGAAACTCCGTTGTTAGGTACCCATATGTTTATCATCGTTATATCTTCTTAATGGGTTGAGTCTTTTATCATTATAGAATGTCCTTTCTTTATCACTAGTAACAATTTATGTCCTGAAGTCTATTTTGTCTGATATTAGTATAGCTACTCCAGTGCTTTATAGCTAGTTTGCATGCTTTATGTTTTTCCATTCTTTTACTTTCAGCCAACTTGTGTTTTTCAATCTAAAGTTTGTCTCCTTGAGACAGCATATGGTTGGATCATGTGTTTTTTAATCCATTCTGCCAATCTCTGCCTTTTAATTGGAATGTTTAATCTATTTACATTCCGTATAATTACTGGTGAGGTAAGATTTATGTCTTCCATCTTGTTATTTGTTTTCTACTTGTCTTATGTCTTTTTTTCTCCTCTATTCCTTCACTGTCTTTTGTTATATTAAATGAGTTAAGTTTAATTCCCTTGTCATCTCTTTTACTATATAATTTGTGCTATTTTCTTGCTGTAGGGATTACAGTTAGCATTTTAATTTAAAACAATCTAGTTCAGATTAATACCAACTTAATTTCAATAATATACAAAAACTGATACAATATAGCCCCATTCCCTCCCCCCTTCTTCATATTGTTATTGTCATAAAAGTTACATCTTAATAAATGGTGTACCCATCAACACGGGTATATAATTATTGCTTAATGAAGTTGTCTTTTAAATCAAATAGGGGCAGGGGAAAGCCATTTTTCTTGAGTAAATACTCCTTGGATTGATGCAAGCCATTGTTAATTTCCAGAGTTCTGAAAAAGTTGATTCTGTTTTTGCCAGTTTTCTTGTTTCTTTTATGGAGGAGAGAATTTTCAGATTTCTCTAACCACTTTCTTTTAAAATCACTCTCAACGTACTTTTTTGTTTTTTTAATTAATTAATTAATTAATTTCTTTTTGGCTGTGTTGGGTCTTCGTTTCTGTGCGAGGGCTTTCTCTAGTTGGGGCAAGTGGGGGCCACTCTTCATCGCGGAGCGCGGGCCTCTCACTATCGTGGCCTCTCTTGTTGCGGAGCACAGGCTCCAGACGCGCAGGCTCAGAAGTTGTGGCTCACAGGCCTAGTTTCTCCGCGGCATGTGGGATCTTCCCAGACCAGGGCTCGAACCCGTGTCTCCTGCATTGACAGGCAGATTCTCAACCACTGCGCCACCAGGGAAGCCCTCAATGTACTTTTAATTTGTATTTCCCTTAGATGAAGTTAAACATCTTTATTATGTTTATATTTCTTTTTGTGTGAGCTATAGGTATGTATCCTGTGACTGTATTCTATTAAGTATTTGTTTTCTAGTTGATTTGTAGGGATTAGGGAAATGAGCCATCTGCCTTTGTATGAGCTGCAAAATTTTTCTTCATTTTGTGTTTTTACTTTTGTTTATGGTGTTTTTGTCATAAAGGGAAAAGTATCAGTCTTTTTTTAATTTATCCTAATGTGTCAGTTTTAATGTATCTATGAATTCTTTTATGGCTGCTGAGTTTTGTGTAATACTTTAAAGATTTTTTTCCTCTAAGATTATTTTAACTATTCCCCAATGACCTTTCAAGTATTTTTTAAAATAAATTTTATCAAAATATAATTTACATGCAGTAAAGTACACCTATTTAAATGATGAGTTTTGACAAATGTATACACCCATGTAACCACTACCACAAACATGATAGAGAACATTTAATCACCCCCAAAAGTTCTTTCAGGCCCCTTTACAGTCATTCCCACTCTACCACCACCACCAGCACAAAATAATCTTGTTATTTTTTTTCCTTGTGTTTATATCTGTGATGATTTCCCCCTTGTCATTTATTTCATCCATCTTCTTGAGTAAAGATAGCTAACACTTTATTTCATTTTACTTCAAAGAATAAGCTCTTTTATTTATGTATTAGTTATGTCATTTTTCTCCTTTAAAATTAACTAGCTATTTGAGTAAGATGCTTAATTCTTGTTAAGGGTGTGAATTTTCCTCTGAGAACTTCTTTAACTGAATTCCAAAGGTTCTGATATGAAGCAGTCATCTCACCATGTCACCTGCATTTTCTTTGCTTTGTTTTTGTGTTTCTTATAATGAAATTTAGTTTAGTATTTTCGTCTTAGAAGTTACTTTTATACCTATGACTCTGGTTGGAAGTCTATGAATACCAACCAAAGCAATGATGGAATTAATATATTTCTCCTTCCCTCTTCTCTACCAGCCAATTGATTATCTTAGTATTTTCTTTTGTATTGTTAAATATACCTTTACTTCTGTCACGTTCTAAAAAGTTCAAACTACATTCAGACCAGGGTAAGTTTCTCCCAGAGGGGTACTTTTTAGACCTATTCTGCCCTTCCCCCACATTCTCCTGCCCTCCCTCACCCCCACCTTGCCTTCCCACCAGGCAAGTCCCCAGTCATCTTAGCCAGGGGAAATGAGGGCTTAGTTGATTGGTGGGCAGCTCCTGCCTCCCTAAGGGACAGAGTAAATTTAGGTTCTGTCACAGGCTGAGACTCTATCAGAGGAAGCTCAAAACATCCTGCCAGAGCTTCCTGAAAATAGCATCACTAGACTTACACAGTCCCTGCCTGTTCCTTCTCCTCAGACACCTAGACCAAGCTTAGGGCCCTTCCAGATGGTCCAGATGGCGAAAACCTCTTTTTGCTTAGTTCTCCATGATTATAAAAGACTGGGTTCCTGAGCACCTCATCTTCTCCATTTAAGTCTCTCATCTCAGTATGGGCAAATATTTTCAAACTGAACAGTTGAGAAGAAATCATGGCAGAAACCTTAAAGGGCCTCCTATCCCCAGCCTGGACTAGCTTTCATTTACACTTAACCATGGCCATACCCTTACCATTTATTCCTCCTCCCCTCACCCCCATGCCCTTTTTCCACTGGACTCGTCCCAGCCTCAGAGTTCAGGCCAAAGGGAACAGAACTACCAGATGATCACCCAGTTGAGAAAGAGCCAGCTCTGGTAAAACTGATGTCTGCAAAGTTCTTTTATTTCCTGGTGCTTGAAAATCCTTTGTCCTGCCAAGGAGTAAGCTTGGTATCTATTTCAGTTTCTGATCTTACTCCTGTTTCTTTTCAACTCCATCTCTCATACCCCATCTGTCCTGAATCTCCTTTAACTAATTATTATCCCCCTTCTCCCACCATATGTTGTTACATCATAAGATGTCACTTGTTTACAAGGTATAGAGCAGAAAGCAGAAGAGATTTCTAGACTCAAGCAAATGACTCTATACTTTCAGGTATCCTGATAAAGACACGAAATACTTTTGAAGAAGTCTTCTTGATGCCCCTTAATTCAAACTGTGTGCAGTATTCTGACCAGGGAGGGAAACCACTTCCCCGCTAGCAGAACAGGCAGGAGATCATACAACACGAACTCTGGACCAGTCTTTTCAGTTCTCGGGCCATGTGAAGTCAAACTTGGGCCCTTTCCTTCCCCCTCAAGCATCAAGAGCTCATATATTATCATTTAGAGTTTATTTAACCCTGTGGTGTAATGGCAGAGGAACTAGCGTGGGGGGCTTCCCCAGACACCTCAATCGTTCCAAGTATCACTTACCAGGTGAGAAAAGTCAAGATATTAGACCAGATCCTAAAGACCCTAGTTGCTCTGATATCCTAAGGATCTAGGACACAGGCTGCGTGGATGGCTACACAGAACCCTGGGGATGATCTCTGTGAGTTCACAGGATGGTGAACAGCTTAGCTGGGTGGAATCTCGCTGTTAGGTGGATCCTGGGCTGGCTCGAAGGAGGCTCCTCCACTCTTGTCCCCTCCAGGGAAGATGACTGTGGCGTATGTCACAGGCTTGGAGCAGATCTCAGCCTTAGGAGGCAGAGGGGGCAAACAGGATGGGGCTGGGGGTGGGTGTTTCCCTGACAGGGAATCAAGAGGAAGGTTGGTGTAGGTGTTATTGTCAAAGGAAGGTGGCGAGTCGAGCCTAACATATGGTACATCTGATGGCAAGTCAACAGCCAGTCCAGAGTCACTGATGTGGTGGACCACTGAGGAGGGGGCCTGTAACAAAAGCAGGCAAATCAGGCAAAGAGAAAATGCCTCCCTCTGCCCCAGTTCCCTTAGATGGGAACCTAGGACCAGGCTGGATCTGTCTCTTCAATCCTGAGTATGTCAGTGGGCAAGAAGGCTTCACTTTGAAGATTTTCAAGCCCCAAGTTTCTCCACAAATCTGGGAAGGTGGATAGCAAGGTGGGAAGGTGGGAGACCATTGTTGCCAAGTTTACAGCATTTAGGAAGAGGGTTTGGACCTCTACTGGGTCCCAGTCTTTTCTCCACCCCATCATCCTGGGACTTCTCAGTGATTGTGGCAGAGGGAGGGTCTGGGGAATTTGGCTGGGGGCCTGCAGAGGTCTCTTACCGAGCCTGAGACTCCACTGCTCTGAAATCGTCCACAGGCAGCAAGCCTGTTCCCTGGCAGGACAGAGGACAGAAGCACAGTCTGCTTCTTGTGCTGACTCAGTGCCCCCCTCACGCCCTTCAGAAACCTTGGAAACCTCCGTCCTAGCCCATACTCACCTTCCCCACTCCCACCAGCAAAGTTTTCCATCTCCCCAGCCCCCGCCCCCAGCCAGCCCTAACTCTCCCCCCACCCACTTACTGCTTCCACAGCTCCCCTCAACCTGCCTCAACACTCAGTCCATCTCCCGAAATCCCCCACCTCCTCCAGTCACCTGTCCCCAATCCCACTGTCTCACCCTCTCCAATTCCTGTTTCTCCCCAGGCCGCCTCCCACTGAATCTCTTTGCTCTCCTCTACCCCTCAGCCATGGGAATTCTAGGGTCTGGGGACCCTTACTGAAGCCCATCTGTAGGGGGAGCAGACCTAGATTCTCAGCCTTGAATGCAAGACTGGCTGATACAGGACTAGGGGGCCATTCTGAGATAGGCAGGTGGACAGCTACCTACCTTTCCTTTTGGCCATCACAGCAAACAGCACCACCGCCATCACCAGCAGGCCCAGCAGGAGCACAGCACCCCAAATCAAGGGTCTGCTGAGAGACACAAAGGAGTAGGTGAGCTTAGCCCTGAACCTGGCAGGGAGCTGCTTGCCAGGAATCCTAGAGAAGTGGCACAGAGGTGCAGTTCTTGGTGAGCCATGGTTGGAGAAAGAGATTTTTGGAATGGAATAAGGAGGACAGACTCAGGCAGGGCAGAGAGACACACTGTCAGGGTATCCTGGCTGGAGATCTGGGATGAAGGGGTCAGTGCTGAACTGGGATAGGGAGGTATGTCTGTCTGTCTGCCTACCTGCCTGGTCAGAAATTCCCCAGGAGTGGAAAGAATCATAAAGTTTCTTTTCAATTTAGTCTGGGGCTCTAAACAAGCTGTATCTTCACCACCACCCCTTCCCAGCCTCCCAAATACAGTTCTTGTCAGTACCTCTTCTTATCTTGGCTGGGGTCCAAAGGGCTGGCACTGCCTACAGGATCTGAAGAGGAGATGTCAGCCAGACTCCTGACCTGATGGGTCTCCTCGTCATCCTCTTTCAGGCCAGGAGCTGAGTCAGAAGGAAATACTTAATGAGAACATACCCATTGTGAGCAGGGTTCAAGGGCCTATTGAGATCTGAGGGACTGGGGGAGTTGAGCTGAGGAAGGAGAAGTCCCAAGTAAGGAACACAAAGAAGGGGTGCTTGGGATATTCCTTAGGGGCCTCTCATTCTGGAGGTCAGGGAATGGCCTCTTTATGTCTTTATCTGGTTGTGAATATGCTCACTTTCCCCTTTACCACCAGCTCCCAACCCTCCCCCCCTGCATTTCTTCTCCTTCACCTGCTCCCCCTGTACCCAGGCTGCTCAGACTATGCAGAAACCCTACTGGGTAATCTGTGCCCACCTCCCTACCCAACCTCACTCATCTCATTGGAGACCTTGCTCCTGGCTCTCATCACTTGTTCTCCAAAGGGACCTCAGCCCAGCCTGCTAGACCTCTCCACATACCTGCAACCCTGTGACCGCCCCTGCAGGCTGGCTGAGCCCCACCCCAAGCTCTGCACTCAGGAGCTAAGGAACTTAGGGTCTGCCCTGATATGACACAATGCCAACTGATCCTTGCTGAGAGCCTTGCTTGGACCCTGAGACTCAGTTTTGTGACAAGGTTTCTGTCATCTAACAACATGCTCAGCTTCTGTCTGTGGGACTCAGGGTTGGTTTCTCTGGGCCTGAGGATCTGTCTTGGGAACCCGGGCAGTCCTTCTAGACCCTCTGAGAGGAGAGTCTTGCCGTGTTAGAGATTCACCATTCCCACTACCCAACCCATTCCAATCCAGGAACTGGAGATGCTATGGCCCCAATCTTGCTGTATATGTCCTGATCTCCTGGAGTTTTTTAAATCACCCACATCCTCCCTGGATACTGTGCTCTACCTGCCTGCCTGAACATCCATGCTCTACAGCTGTTGGAGTCCCCAGCACCTGCCCCACTGCAGGTACCTGTCTCCCTGCCACCTATTCCCAGTGCATTGTCTTGTCACAACTTGCCATTTAGGGAGTTCTAACCTTGAGTTACTAAACCTTAGTGTCAAGGAAGAAGGAGAACAAAGGATGACTAGGGTTAACAGAAGTATATTTATAATATAAATAATAATTGTGGACTCAAGAGGGATTCTAATGACAGCTTAGTCCATCCTCGTAATTAAAAGATGGAGACAAAACTGAGAGAAGGAAAAATGCCTTTCTTAATTTCATTATTTTGGGCATTTGGCACAAATTACTTGAAAAAGGAAGACCTGAAAATGAAAAAAATGTCAGCATCCATAAGTGCAAGGTAGGACAGTTTCTGCTTCCTCAGGTAGCTGACCATGTTCCCAACAGAACATTTTTTTTTTTAACAATATCCTATTTTTCTGGAAAAAATTTAATACTTTAAAATGTACTTTCAATAAATATTTAGACATGAGAAAGTTATAGGCTGTGAAAATGAAACCTGTGAAAATAGTTTCTATACTGAAAATAGAGTTGAGAATATTAACTATTCTCAACCCTATAATATTAACTATTGCTGACACTTTTTTCTGTTTTTAAAACTGAATGAGTTGAAGGAATTCAGGCATTGAATGTACCCTGCCTGTAGGTGAGGCACATACTAGATGCTCAGGGAAGACTTATAAAATTAAATTAGATATAAATTCAATAGTTTTTAAGCCATCAGACTTGTTATTACAGCAATAAAAACCTGGAAGATGTAAAAAAATTAATTCCAGTTGATATGTCTGAATTAAAACTTTGTTTAAAACATTTCTAAGCAAAATAATAGCATCAAGTATGTTGAAAATGCTGGACAAGGAGGCCAAGGCCCTGAGTGGGGAAAGAGAATTTGCCTTCCTGTGGGGAGACCCACTTGTGCGGGAGGGGAAAGGGGACTGCTATGTGGCTGGTTTATCTCAGACTTCTCACCCAGTTTGGTTTCCGTTCCCTGCAGAGCTGTCAAAAGGATATCTGCTCCCAATTCCTCCCCCACAAGGGCCCCTACCCACCAAGGGCCCAAGAGCAGCTGGTGGGGCAGGAAGGCAGGTTAGAGCGGTGGTGGCCAGGCTGGGATAACTCACCTGCAGGGAGCACATCCAGACTGATTCTGTGCACAGTCTGGGGCCCTGAGATTCCCTCTACCACACAGCCGTACTCTCCGGCATCCTCCTCCTGTAGGGTAACCATCTCCACCTGGAGCAGGCCACCCCCCAGGTCAGTGAGAAATACGCGGCTGCTGGCTGGGGCCCTGCGTTCCACAGCTGACGACACCAAGGGCTGGCATCCCTCAGGCAGGAACCGGCACCACACCTTTCGAGCCTTGACATCCTGGAGTCGGTAGTGGCACTGCACCAGGATGGAGCTCCCCACAGGCGCCTGCAGCACCTCAGGGAGGCTGCCGGCCGAGCCCTGGCCTAGGGAAGGAAAGTTGCAGGGATGTTGGACAGGGCACCTCCTGGCCCACCCACTGCGTAGGGGCACAGGGATCTAGAGGTCCACCTTCTGGGCCTACATGTTATTGTTGCCATGGTAACGCCAGTTATTCCTGGGCATGGAGCGGGGTATATGGGGCCCAGAGTGCAGCTCCTTCTGAACCTTACCTGCTAGTCCCAGGAACAGCAGCAGGAGCAGGTTGGGGCCCATGGCTGGGCAGGGAGATGTCAGCTCTGGGGCTTGCCTGGGCACTGACACAGCATTCCCCTGGGGGCAGGAAACTTTTGCCTCAGACAGTCACGTGGGGTTCTCAGTGACCATGGGGTGGGAAGCAGGCACTGGTGGGCCCCTCCATGGGTGGGGAGAAGGAGCTCTTCCAAGCCCTGGTTGGTTCAGTGCTCAGGAACTATCCCTGAGGGTAGGAATGGGCAAGGTAGGGTGAGAAGGCCCAAGGAAAAACAGAAGACTGGGAGCCTGCCCCTGCCCCCCCCCCAACTCCGTAAGGAATGAAGAGGGGGAGGAGGATTGTGACAACCAGAGAGCATTAGAGAAAGGGGGAAGATGATCTTCAGGGTATTCCAAATATAGAATCCGATGATGCAGAGCTGTGAAGGAGGGACGTGAAGTGTCCTTCTCATGGCCCGAGGCCATCTTGTTTTTAAATTCTGTGTGAGTGCCCCACCCAAGCTCTCAGGAGATCGTCCAGGAAGCCCCACCTTGATGGTGCGCCCTGGGCTGGCCTGTCTTCATTCCCTCAGATGGGCGCTCCCTAGACACTTTGAGTGTGGACCACATGCTCCAGTTCTAGGACTTGCGTTATTGCTTTGATAATTAGTTGGATATTGACCCTCATGTATTCATCTCATCTTCATAGCTTTTCTCTCTCAGTTTCCATCTTTTTGTTCTGATTCCTAGAAGATATCCTCATCTTTTTCTTCCATCCCTTCTCTCCTTGTCCTTCAGATTTTTATCCCTTAGTGCTTTTAACTTAGAGATTTTTTTATTCTCCAAGCATTTCTTATTTATAGCATATTATTTTTGTTTCATGAATGCATTATCCTCTCTGTTAGGAGACAGTTCTCTATGAACATTTTCGGGCCTTCCCAGGAAAGGGCACTGACCAAGCTTTGTTCCAGGGCGATTGAAGAGCAAACATGCCTTGGGAGTTAGAGACAGTGTGTCAGCTCCAGAGAGATTTGCTTCCATCCTTCCCCTCCCTCCCTGGAGAAGATTAGTTCATGTTCCAGAGTAAAGATCTCTCTCTCTCTCTCCAGAGAGGAAGAAGGACCAACGTGCCAGATGTTCTATATAAGCTCCAAGTCTCATAATTTGGGGTTCCTGTCCTATGACACAAACCCACTCCCTGCACAGGGAACATCTGGCCCTCATTCACGTCACCTTGTGCAGAACTGGGGTTTGGGGATCCTGCATGGAATGTGAGTAATAAACCTGCTGACACCGGGGGAGCACCAGTGCTCAGAGAGACAGGAGCAGTCAAGGTGGGGATGGCTGGGAGGGCACACTGCTCTGACCTAGATGGTCACACCTGGAAAGGGGCATGAAAAAGCCACCCTCCCTCCTTCCTCTGTCCTCTTTTCTCTCCTCCTCCCCTCTCTCTGCCTCTCTCCTTCCTCCAGGAGCAAGGGAGCTGAGAATGGGAAACTGGGAGCAGGAGCCTGAGAAAGCCGGCTTCTGTGTTAAGCTGAGCCTCATGGACATGGTGATAGGGTGACCAGCTGTCCCTGTTTACCTGGCACTGGGGGTCTTTCCGGGAGACAGGACTTTCAGTGCTAACACTGGCAGAGTCTCTGGCTAACTGGACAGATGGGTCTCCCCAGTGAGTGATATGGAAGTATGTATATCTGTCCTGCCAATATGTATCAGGCTTTCTTTGATTTCCTTACAAGAAAATTATTTTCACACTAACAAGCCACGTGGGAGCGTTGTGTGAGCAGGAGACCGCTCTTCAATATTTACTGAGTGCCTAAAACAGATACAGTCCCTGCTGGGTGCCTAGGACAGAGGTGGCCAGGATCCAGGGAGGTGTCCTATCACTGGGCATTAGAGAAGAGGAAGGAAGCCAGTGCTTATCCAGGACCTACTATGTGCCAGACATCTGGCCAGGACTTTAATGTTATTCCTTTCAATCGCATAAATACCCACCAAAGTAGGGTTGTTTTGTTTTGGTTTGGTGTTGGGTTTTTTGTTTGTTTTTACGTGTGAGGACCCTGAGGCTCAGAGGAGTTAAGGAATTTGCTTACATCTTCTTAGTAGGAGGCAAACTTGAAATTGGAAAACCCCTTCTGTTCAGTGTGCACTCCAGAGAGTCCAAGGCAGGGGATCCCGATGGCAATCTGAATCCCAGGGTAGATGTCTCTGACATGGCAGAGCAGGCAGGAGAAAAGGCTGAGCTCCCAAGAGGAGGAAAGTTCCAGCGGCACTCCACCACCAGGCACATCCTGGAGCCTCCCCTTCCATCTCATCACCCTCGGTGCCCAGACGGGGCGGGAGTGAGGGAGGTGCAGGGGGCTCAGTTTGGGCTCTGCTCAGCCTTGGCTCCTAGACTGTGCCTATGTCTGCAGGAAGGAGACGACTGCCCCAGGACCCGATGGGGAAGTTTCACGTGCCGCTGAGTCAGGGACACCAGGGAAACACAGACTGGACCAGAGTCCTGGAGCTGAGGACAGAGACAGTGGAGCATCCTAAGCAGGGAGTGGGTGAGACAGGGCTGGGGCAGGACTGCAATTAGTGGAGTGATGTGTTGACATGAGGCTGGAACACAGGACTGCATCATGGGCTCCTTCCCAGTGATTCAAAACCCCAGGTACCCACACCCAGCTTAGGGGGCAACGCAACCCCGTGTGGCCATGGCCAGAGGGGCTCCTGGGCTTCCACCTCTCTGAGGCCCAGGACAGAGAACCTGAGGATGTGGCCAACTTGTTTCCTCCTCTTCGGGGCAACCCACCCTCAGGGTAGTCTCCATCCCATTCTCCTCGCTCCACCTCAGGTGGCATGTGTGTGTTAAAGAGAGAGATGAGGTTCCCTGAGCTGCCTTGGCTGTTCCCTGTGCCCCGAATACTCTTCCCCCCTTGCTTCCTCAAAGTGTTTCTAAAGTGGTGCCTTCTGACTACTCTTCAGAATTGCGTCATCCCCCATGCCTTCTGCACTCCCCGTACTCCTAACCATCTGACTGACTGACTTACTGTGTTTGTCTGCTCTCTTCCCACTAGAACATGGCTCTGTGTGGGCAGAAATCTTCGCTTGTTTTGTTCACTGTTGTGTCTCCAATGCCTAGACTAGTACCTGGCACAGAAAATATTTATTGAATAAATATACAAATAAATGAGTAGGATTGAGCTAGAGGGAAGGACATCTTGAACGCCAAGTGAAAGTAGGATTTCCAGGCTCTACGAGGGACTTTGGGTAAATCCTTTCCCTTTTGAGCCTCAGTTTCCCTTCCACAGGATAAGGGGCTTGCACCAGTAGTCCCCAGCTCTGGTATGCTGCACTCTGCAACCCAAGCCCTTGCCATTTCTCCGGAGGCGGAGTAACATGATAAAAGCAAACCTCTGGGTTTGCTAGAGGTTTGAGTCAGCTGGGAATTGATGGACTTGAGGGGGGCGGAGGGAGGAAGGGGGCCCAGCAGTAATCCTAGGGAACTGATGGACAGGAGGCAGGAGGAGGAGAGGAGAGGATGCTAGAGAAATTCCACAGGAGGAGGCAGGGCTTGGTAATCAGATCTCTGGGAGGGAGAGAGAAGAATAAAAAGATTGGCCAGTTTGGAGCCTGTGGGAATGGAGGGACATGATATCCTAAGACCCTAGGCCCCAAGGAGCCAGACCTTTTATCTTTTCCTCATCTGAATTCACTCTCCTAGCCCTGTAGCAAAAGTGAAGACCTTCATGACACCCTAAACCATCAGTTAAACATGAAGTCTTGGATTTATTTGTGAGAGTGTTTAATGTCCAATGTCCAGAAGTTGGTAGATGTCCTTCCCACCTCCCATGCACACACGCACATGCACACACACACACACATGCACACATGCACACGCACAAATCCCTGCTTCCAGGGGCCAGGAGAAGCAGGGTACAGGCAGAGTGGCCTTTCGCGAAAGTAGAACCAGGAGACTTGGTGGCCAAGGGGCGGGTGTGCAGCAGGCTGGGGTGGTCCGTGCAGACCTCTCCCGGGCCTCTCCTCCACCGTGGGTCCTCCTCTCACGTGTCTCTCAGCTCTGCAACAGAGAGAGTACTCACTCGGCCCCTCTCAGCCCCACCTCACCAGCCCCCAGCCGCCACCGTGCTCTCCAAGCTCACCTGTCACGGTTTGGAGCTGGTAACCTGGGTCATGGCCACAGTCCAGCCCACTGGCATGGGGTGTCCTCCGTTTCTGCCCATGCCAGGCTGCAGCCCAGAGAGCGCTGGCTGCTAGAAGCTTGCTGAGAAAGATGCAGGCCAGGAGGAAAAGGATGGAAATGGGTGGGAAGGGGCTCTCCTCATCAGAAAGGTTCCTTGGAGAAAAAAAGAGGACATGTGGGAGGCCATGAGGGGACCCACAGACTGGAATCTGCCCTCATAGACAGAATGGGGAGACACCAGGAGCTCCGGGGGCTGAGGATATCTCCCCATCCAGCACCATCCCTGGATGAGGCTTTGCGGGGCTTGGGGGAGCCTGTAGTCAGGAGACCTGAGTTCCAGGCATGGATCTGCCTGCTGACTGCTTTTAAACAATTACCTCCCTTGCTGAGCAGTTTTCTGCATGATGGTGTGGTATGGTGTGTGTGTGTGTGTGTGTGTGTGTGTGTGTGTCCACATGCACATGTGCACTTCATGGTTATACTAACAGTGTTTAAACACCAGTCAAGAACCAGTCGGAACTGATTCTGGTCCCATCAGGGAAGCAGGGGTCTGAGGGTACCAGTTTTGTACTAAAATACTAAAACTTTCATTGCTGCTGAATTGTGGAGATGTCTGAGGGCTGCCAGGGGAGGGGGTGGGAGGCTGACCATTCAGGAGTCTTGGAGCAGCAGCTACTTACAAACTGTTAGGGAAGTTTTGCAGTATTTTAACAACTGGCACAGTCATACCAACACACACTGGCTGGTTGGAGGGGTGTTTAGACAAGATCATATGCAGACACTTTAGTGTTCTAATTGCCTTGGAATTTGTACTTCTGGCACATGCCGCCCCCCAGCTGCCACCCCATGCCTTGGCTCTGCAGGGTGGAGGTCTGCCCAGGGATTTTAGGAAAGACTTGTCACTATACCTGGAGATGCTGTGCTCCACGTGGGCATCCTCAAAGCTCTTGGACTCCTCAGGGATCCAGAGATCTCCAGGGTCCTGGTAATCAAGGGGGTCTGTGGGAGACAGAGCCTGTGAGCTTCTAGCCCCCCTCCTTGATGCCACAGTGGGGAGAACCCCTCTGGGTGGGGTGAGGCTCTCTGGGACATGGCCCTGTGTGGATCAAGTTGTTAACCTCTCTGAGCCTCAGTTTCCTCACCTGTAAAGTGGAGCAATTAGGAACACCTTCTTAATAATAGTGTTGCAGGATACAGTGAGAGCATCCTGTGTAGTGCCCATCCCCTCACAGGAGCTCAGTAACTGCAACTCCCACCCTCCCATCACACAGGGTCTTTGGGAAGATCAAACGAAATAATGGGTGTTTTTGAAAGTCCTGTGTGAACAGTCAAGCTGCCTATACCAGCTATGGATTATTGTTATTGTTGTTGTTGTTGTTATTCTTTTCCTGCTATCCTCTTGGGAGTCAGCTGAGCCTTAGACCCTGATAGGGCTGAAAATCTGTGTGTCCTCACCCCCTACTCCCATGGAGGTAGGGTTTGGGGTCTAAGGCAGGCGGTGTCCCCTACCCTCCCCACCTTAGACGAATGTTACTTTCAACCTTCATTTCCATGATAAGGGGCCATGTTGGGGAGAGGAGTTGGACAAGGGGAGAGTCAGAAAAGGGATACGTAACCTCAGATTTGTTCTCCTTTGGGACACAACCACGTTCTGGAGACACAGACAGAAAGCTTTCCTGAAGGGCATCCCCTGTGCAAGCTCAGGGATGAGAAGGACCCCACCACTGCCCATCTCACCTAGTCAAGCCTGAAATGAGGATCCCAAGCAGTTAGCAGCAGGAGGCTGGGGCAACGGCTGTCACTGACCCCAAGCACTTTTAACTCTGTCATGTCATTTGTGTCTCATGGGAGCCCTGTGGGGTCAGCAGCACAGGCACCGCCACCTCCATTTAAAGATGGGGAAATGGAGGCCCAGAGAGGAGAAGCACGTTGCCCAGGGTCACAGCAGTGTTCCTTTCTAGGGTTGTTTCTCTGTACCAGGTTGGTGCTTAATCTATGTTGGTAGGTCCGTTCGGTGGTTGAGTGAAGGAATAGATGAATGTCCTCCTACTCCTTAAGGACCACCTCAGTGCTCACATCCTAACCAGATGCCAAATGGATAAAGCTGTTTGGGGGAAGCAGGACCACAGCTAGCTCATAAGGTGCCTTGTGCAAATTAGAGAACTGTACCCTTCCTGCAAGTGATGCAGTCCTCCACCAGGGAGCACAGCCTGGAGAGAGACAGCAGGGCTGGATTGTGACCCCCTTGTGCAGTTAGCAACCTGCACAACCATCCACAGTGACCCTGAGTTGACCCTGAGTTGTGGGGTGGGGAGGGACAAGATCCACACTGTGGGATTTCCCAGGGTCCCCGAAAGCCCTGAGGGTGGTCCTGTGCTCAGACACTAAAGACGACCCCAGGCCCAAGGGCAGGCCAGGGTGCAGTCAGCTGCCCACTCACCAGCCAGCACCTCCACCAGGACCTTCCTGAGGGTGTCGGCCTCGCTACCATGGAGACTCTGGCACTGATAGAGGCCAGCGTCGTGGGCTTGAAGATTCCGCAGCGTAATGGTGAGTGTGCCACCCAGGGCATCGTCCATGATGGCCGTGCTCCCATTGCGCCTCTTCAGGAAGGACAGCAGCCACGAGGGGTGAGTGCTGACCACCTGCTGGCACAGGCCCTCTTCACCCAGCTGGCGGCACCAGGCTTTGCGTCTCCCCCAGTGCTTCAAGAAGTTGTAGGGGCAGGAGACCCTCAGGGACCGGCCTGCCGTGCCCTGGAACACCGTGGTGTTGTGGGCTCGGGACAGCTCTGGGGAGGAGACATTCATTCACTTACCAAGTGTCTATTGAACACCTACTATGTTCACTGAACAGAAGAGACAGAAATCCCGCACTTAAGGAACTCAGGTCTTTACACAAGTTGGGAGAAGGTGGCATAACCCAGGTATGTGTTTATAGGAAGCTGGAAACCAGGAAACCTGGGTCCTGGATCTGGCTTTATCACCAATGGACTTGCTGGACATCTTTAGAGACATAACTGACCCTCTCTGGGCCTATTTCCAGAGACATTTGGTCTTGAAGTTCCCTCCAGTCCTAGTCCGCTCGTGTTCTTCCTGTCACATGAAATCAAGCCCTCCCCACTCCCCCTCCATCTCAAGAGAGCAGGGCCAGTGGCCCTCTCAGGCCTGGGGCTGCTCCCACGTGGGGCTGGGCACCCCCTCCCCACGCCCGCCATCCTTGCTACTTTGCAGCTGCCCACGCTCATACCAGCACTGCATTCTCCTCTTTCTGACCTTTAGCTTCCAGCTTCCCTATTTCTGTGTCTTTGTTCCCCTTTCAGGAGGGATGCGTCTCAGAACTATTTTGGGAGAGACATGAGGCTGCTATTTTAGGGACCCTCCTTGGGGTGGGCTTAGAGTGCCAGTCTATTGCCAGGGCAGGGGCTATAAGAGAATCACCCAGCGCCCTCTGCCTCAGCCTCCCCTCTCTTCAACCACATCTTCAACCACATGGTGACAGAAACTTGTAAAAAGGATTGGGGAGCTGGTGGCCTGTCTTTTGGAACCAGAGAGACCTGGTGAGCAGTGCCCCCTCCATACTCCCCAGTCCATCCCTCTGCCTTTGGGCAGGCCAATGCATCCCTCTTCCCCTACTCCACCTCCAGCCAAGAAGCTCCAGCTCCATTGGAACAGTCTCTCCTCTCACCCAGGTATGCCTATTGCTCTGGGGGAGCAAGAGGCACCCTTCCCCAACGAGAAAAGGCCGTCATGTGCAAGAATCTGGGGTGCCAATCCCCCCAGCTCAATCACAAAATCTTCAGCCCCTTCACCTCCCACCCAGGGCTGAGGACAAGAGGACCTTCAGAGCATGGGAGGGGCACCCCAAAGATGCAGATTGCCAGTACCAGGTTCTTTTCTCCCTCCCACGCTGCTACTCTTCTGGGGCTAGTTAAGTGGTTCATAATTTTAGGGGCTCTTACCAGTGCCCCCCAAAACTTCCCCCAACTACTAGCTAGTGCCTGAGATGCCACCATCAGACCTCCTTCCCTTTCTAGGTGTCCGAATCCACCAGCCTCTGACACTTCCACGTACATGAAGAATCTGATGCTGGGGGGAGAGGGAGATGATGAAGAATATGGGGCACAGTGAGAAGAGGGGGTGCAGGACATGCCGAGAATTTCAGCCATCTTCACACTTTGGCTCAGTGCTCCCTACCCACCCACCCACTTGCCATATACTCAAGGAAGGAGAGGGAAAGAAGGCAATGGAGGGAGGGAATCCTACCTGTGACAAAGAGCAAGATGAGCAGCCCAAGAGGCTCCATGTCACCCTTCTCTTGTGGAGGACAGACGCAGGGTGCCTTGTGCAAGATCTCGTCTTTCCCTTGAACTGCAGAAAGGAGAGGGTCAGGCTCGTCAGGCGCTGCCCACAGGAACTGGCTCCTGGAGGTTGAGCAATCATCAGGACTGGGATCTGGCTTTATGATTCAAGGAGGGGGAGTGGGGTGGGGGAGGAAAGGAGAGGAGGAGCCACCACTGCAGCCCAGCAGCGGGGTGCTGAGAATCCCAGACCTCCAAGAGGACAGCCCACTGTCCTGCCCGTACCAGCCTTCTCAGTTGTTTAGAAGACTACCCTTTCTCCATTCAATTGCCTTAGTATCTTTATTGAAAATCACTTGACATGTAGGTCTACTTCTTGACTGTCTACTCTGTTCCATTGATCTATGTGTCTATCCTTTTACCAATATCACCCCATCTTGACTACTCACTGTAGCTTTATAACAAGTCTTGAAATCAGGTGATGTGAGTAATCCAACTACATTGTTCCTTTTCAAAATGGTTTTAGCTGTTCTAGTAATTTTGCTATGTAAATTTTAGACACTGTATGTCAATTTCTCCCCCCTACACTCTCCCCAAAGCCTGCTAGGCTTTTGATGGGATTACACTGAATCTATAGCTCGATTTGGAGGGAACTACACATCTTAACACTATTGAGTCTTCCAATCTGTGGACATATTTCTTCTATGGTTTCTCTCACCAATATTTTATAGTTTTCAGCATACAAATCTTGCACATATTTTGTTAAATTTCTATCTAAGTATTTCATGATTTTGGTGCTATTTTAAATGTTTCTAGCTTTCTGTATCTTAGGCAGAAGCAGAGCTCAGAAATCCCATGCATCTTTATCTTACTTTCTGTCCCACTTATGCTCCATTCTGACCTCTTCTTCTCACATCCTTCCTACCTGAGAAAAGGGTATTTTTTATTCCTCTAAGCCTCATAGCAAAGGGCAGGCACCAAGAAATCTTTGCCAATTCATGCATATGAATTCACAGCATGTGCACATCAAACTCTCTCTTCTCTTAGCTTGTGCTGATTTGTAGTTCAATCCCCTAATTCTCATGTCTGAGCATAGGAACATTTCTGCACCACCCCACTCCCAGGCACAGGGTCCTTCCTTTCCTTTTGCTAAATCTGAGTTCAAAGATACCTGCCACTTCACACTTGGGCCCAGAGATCTTTTCCCCTCTATTACATCATTCCAGCTGAATGCCATCATTCACTGATGCATGCATTTATTCAACTATCATGTATGTGATGGAGAACTCAGGTCTCTTGGAGCCTCAGTGTTCCTGGATACAGTGGTGACCGTTGCTGAGGGAAGCCCTAGAACCAGAGGCATGACTGGACACATGATATACTCCTGATGTCTAACTTTGGCTAAGACTTCACAGCTGCTGGGTAATCCTTTTCAGAATGTCTGGAAGTTTCCTAGTAAACTGCCTATAGCAGCTCTTCCAAATCATCACTATCCTCAAATACACAGCTCTACTCCCCCTCCTTCCCTAGAAATAAATCAAGATCAACATATGTGAACATCCTCACCCTCTTTCAGATTCTCTGTTATCCTTCCATCCCCACTCTCGCCAACCTGGGCGGCCAGAGAAGTACAAGGGTCTGGTCAGGACCATGGCCAGCACCCAGACAGGCCCTGGGCTGGGGAAGGGTGTGGCTGCCAACAACTGGCAGGGAAATAAGCCTCTCAAAACTGGAACAACTCAAACTCTATCCAGGCACACCATCAACCCAACCTGGGAAATCCCCTGCCCAGCCCTGCCTGAGAAGTGGGCTTGAGACAGTGACTTGTGGTACCCACTCCACCCTTAGCTGGGACCACCAACCACAAACATTAGAGCCTACAAACATCATCTGCTGCTAAGCAGCCACTTAAGATTTCCTTTTCCCACTTCCCTCTTTGGTCCTGTCCTGCTTTTGCTCGATCTCATCTTCCTGGATCCAAACCCCTGCCTTCCAGCCCCAAACTCTCTCTCACTTCTGATCCCTCACAGACTTGACGTGCTCCCACCTCTCTCTTTGTATTTGCATTGTCACTCTCTGCCACTTCCAGCTGAGGCCATTCTCCCATTA